>NC_044307.1:101185604-101933729 GCF_007474595.2 Lynx canadensis
CGATTCTGTGTCTCCCTCTCTCTCTGCCCCTCCCCTGTTCATGCTCTGTCTCTCTCTGTCTCAAAAATAAACGTTAAAAAAAATTTTTTTAAAATGACTTGGAGCTGTAACACCAGATTAAGAATGGCTACGGGTGGTCTTTCTGGGTAAAAGCAGGGCTGGCGGCTGAGAGCAGTTAGCCTCATTTCAGATAATGGTGCTTCACCCTTCGAAATTAGAATCAGTAATTCATCACAGGTGAAACATCTCGAAATTCCTGCCCTCTCATCCCGGGGGGCATAGAGAGGGCCATCTAAGAACGTGACAATGACTACACCAGGGCCTTTCCACAGAAACAGTTTAGCAATACTGAAAGCACTGAGTCAGCCCATCCCCATCAGCCAGGGCCTGTTGGAACGGTAGTGACAAAAAATAATTGCCCAAAGAAATAATAATAACAACAACAACAACAACAATAATAAAGTAGTGGCTTGGAAAAGGTTAAGGATCCTGTGTCTGCCAGCTAATGTGTCCAATCATAGCCATCACCCTTACATGCTATTAGGATGTACTTCATAGCTTCCTTTCACCTCCCATTAAAGGCCCCACATGCAGCGATTGGTCTAGCCCAGGAGTGGTTTTCAGCTCCAGCTAAGTCAGTAATGCAACCTTCTGGAGCCAGGCTGGCCTGCCAGTTCTCTGGCCTGCCATGAATCTGTGGGCAAGTGCATAGGACAGTTCTTCCTGAGCAACCCAAATGGGACATGAACTAATTTAAGAAACCCCGTTTTATGTAACTAGAGCCAATAAAAACGCCTAAATTCCCAGCAGCCTCCCGCAGAGCCACGTGGCTGCCCAGCTTCCCCCAGCCTTTGGCCCTGACTGAGGCTTTTACCTTGTGCTTTGAGAACAGGTGAGTGAAACAGAAGTCAAAGCAGCTTATGTGATAAAAGCTTGAGCACCTATGAGGTGTTTGACAGTATACTTGTGCTAAAGGGTAGAAAAGGATTAAGAAACAAAGTCCTTTTCCTCAAGGAACTAACCATCTAGTAGCAGGAGGTAAAATTCACATGTTTGAATAGTCAGTAAACAAAGTAAGTCTTCCAAGATCACCCATTACGGCTAGCCCTCTGGGGACTCCCATTTTCCTAGCTTTATTTTGTGAGAAGGGAATTTAGACAAAATCATGTTAGTTCACCCCCCACACACATTTTATTGATGAAGAAATCCAGTCCTAGGGAAACCAAAGTGATTGCTTAAGCCACAAAGCCAGCAAGGAATGGAGTGAGGACTTGAAACGGAGTTTTTTGTCCTTTTTTATTATTTATTCGGTCTCTCCCCCCGCCCCGCATTAAAATTGCCCTATTCTAAGAGACCATCTTGAACTTGAAAGTCACATGAAACTTGATGAGCTTCTAAGATCGAGTAATAGCATTTCTCTCCTTGTTTTCTGTGCCAGCAAACGTCTGGGTTGCCTGGGAGGGGCGGGGGGCTGTGGGAGAGCGCTGGGAAGGCAGCCGGGAGCCAGCGCAGGGCTGAGCTGAACTTCCTGGCCCACGAATATGGGGTTGATCTTTTCCCTGCATGAAACAAGGATCGAGAAAACTGGGAGTTTTCCTTCCATCTTTGCCACTGACGTGTCCCGGGGCTGGAAGCCAATGACTTAATTTTTGCCATCCCTGGCTCCCTCCTTGGAGAAGTGAGGCTGGATTCTTAACCGAAACTTGTGGGACACGAAGTACTCAAACAAATGGTTCCCAGACAGCTCCGAGAAAACACCCGTGTGTGCGCTTTCCACCCCTCAAGAGTTAATCTCCTCTCGCCTGTCTGAAATACTAAACCACCAGCACTTTCTGGCAGCCAGATACTTAGGTGTCATTTTCTCAGCCCCAGCCGGTCTCTACACGAACAGGTTAAAAAGGTGGGGAGTGGAAGGTGGGGGGAAAGTAAGGCAGAACATTTCAGCGAAGGCGAAAACTGCTTTTGGAAAATGGGTCAGCAGCTAAAAAGTAAGGCCAGGCAGGCGACAGCTCTGAACGACTTACCTTAGCACCACCACGGACAGACAGACCGGCTGACGGGGTGGTCGTGCTCTCTCCTTCTCACACTCCACCTTGGGTCGCTCCCGCCTCCCTCCTCCCTCTCCAGGCCCAGGTAAGCGGTCGAACAAGCTCTGAAGCAGGAAGTGGAAGTTGTATGCAAATTTCTACGGAGGCTAGGAAGCCTCTGCCGAGAAAATCTCCCTGTGGGCAGTGAATCAACAGCTGAGAAGTCACTTTATTTCTTAAAACAGAAACCTCCTTCATTCACTAAAAAAGGCCACTGACTGACCAATTGGGGTGCATTTTTGTTTCCACCACCCAGCTAAGTAACTGCGGAGGAATGCCCGCACTGCCCTGGACCTCGGTGCTACTGCCGCGCCCCGGCCCTAGACAAGGTGTCTGGAGAGGGATTGGATTTGGGTGTTAAGATTGGTTATTCATTAGCTGCTCCAAAAGAGGAGATTAGGGGCAGATAGCGGGGTGGAGTGTGAGTCAAGAGCTTCTTACTATCTCTGTTTAAACGTCAGCATTTGCTGCCCTTGCTCATGTGGGGGCAGGACTCACTGCCCATCCCCATGTGAGCCTGCGTGCGTGCACACACGTGCATGCACACAAGCACAAGTATGCATGCACTGTCCTCCTTTGGCTGCGTTTTTCATGACCTCAAGTTTATTTCCTCTCCTTCCTTCTCCTTGTTTAATCCATAGACTGGAGAATTTATTGTCAAAGGAAGCACATGATGGGAGCTGTGGCCGCTAGAGCTCTGGAGTCGGAGGGATGTGGGTGTGAACTCAGTTCCGCCACTGGCCGACTGGGCACCACAGCCAGATGCCTGGGCAGGCACACTGTGCTCCTGGTGCTGGCCTTGCCTGCCCGTTGAAGAGTCCCAAGGGTCAGCACACACTGCCAGCCATCTCTCCACCCTTGTGCAGGGGACAGGTCCCAGAGCAGCCCCATCCACACTGCCAGGTTCTGCTCAAGTAGGTCACACGAAGTGGGTTGCTCTACACTGCAAGCAAAGGAAACACGGCTTGTTTTTAAAATAACGTATAACAGGTTGCATATATTTTGGTATATCCTTGTGATGGAATACTATGCAGCTGTGAAAAATAATAAATATGTGTGTATATATTTCTACATTCTAACGTGCAAAAGTGACTATATTATTTATTAACATGATCTCATCTTTGTCAATATATATGGCAGATAAACACGTGTACATTCATATATAGATTCATGCTTGTTCACTGCTGGTTGGCCCTGACACCTGCCCGGAACATAGTGAGCAACCATTCTATATGCGTCAGATGAATAAATCATAAATGTCTGGAAGAACACATCCAAACTGTTGAGTGGTTTTCAGCCCCCCGGGAATGAGATTGAGGGCAATGAGTGAGAACAGAGGACTTATATACTATTTACACATATGGACTGTTTGATTCTTTTTTTCCACAAACATATTTTTCAAAAAAAATTTGTACTTGCTACCTTAGCCTTGACCTTTCTGCCTCAAAATTACTATAATAATAATCTTTTTTTTTTTTTTTTTTTTTTAGTTTAGAGAAAAATAGTATTCTCTGCGCAGCAGCTGGTACCAGGATACTTTGAAAAAGCTATCTGTGTTAGGAGAGGAGGACAGAGAAGAAAAGAATGCCAAGGGGAGGAAATAAGAAGGAGAGCAAAGAAGGGGGTGGGGTGAAAAATAGTTTTCATTTCTCTTAGGTCCCTTACATGGATTGGGAAAAAGCCTGGAAGATGCTCCTGTCAAGTACTACCTTTGGAATACAACTCATCGGGAAGAACAGGGAGAATCTTTTTTTCCATGGCTCCCACCGACTGTTTTCCCAGCCGTGAGGCCTAAGGGCCCTGTAGGAAGATAACCAAGTGCTGTAGTGCTGCTTTGAATTGCTGTCAGCCGGGCCTTCCTCCCGTCTCCATTTATCCTGAACAGAAAGTCAGCCACTTGCCGGAATAGGTTAATGGTTCCTACCCGGGAGCCTTCATGGAGGCCCCTACTGCAAAGCAGCATGGGAATGTAAACTGTTTAGAACGGGAGAAACTCCTGTCTAAATGTGCTGGAGGCAGTTACAGTGAAATGTGGATGCAGGGGAGGTGTCAGGGAGTCTGGAAAATGAGCACCTCTGGCCCCCAGGAGTCCCCACTGGTGTTCTCTAGCACAGACACCCTTTTAGCTGCCATCACAGGAGAGGGGCGCTTCACTGAGAACCCACCATTCACCGCCTATCAGCACATTTAATCCTCCAACAGTCCTGAGAGAGGCATCGACTGTCATTCCCACTTTACCTTTGAGGAATCCGAGGCTCAGAGACACTGAGTAACTTCTCCATGTTCACACAGCTAGTCTGTGGAAAAGAATTCTGGAACTCTCCCACTTCCAAGTGGATGTTACTTCTTGCCCCTTCTTGCCGTGTTGTGGTCTGTCCTTCCTACGTGCTTGGGTGAACACAGGTAACTTGCTTCCTTCGCACAACTCTCGACAGCACTCAAGAAGGAAAAAGGGTGTAGACAATAAAAGGGTGGAGCTGAGATTGCCAGTCACGTGAGGCCACGTGTGTCCACGGCGCTGGCTGCTGTGTATGTGCTAGGCAGAGGAGCCAAAATACGGGTCAGCTCTCACCCTCCCGTTAAATGTCTAGGAGGGGAGGATTTGTGTTTGCCAGCTTCTAGCGTTGCTCAGTATTCTTGCAAAACACATAATTAGATGAAAGTCGGCTGGCTCTCTCCTCCTCTGTAAACAAAACAAAACAAAGCCATTTGGATCTGATATTCAGAAACTCTCCATTCTACGGTATTTTTAAAAAATTTTTTTAATGTTTATTTATTTTTGAGACAGAGAGAGACAGAGCATGAATGGGGGAGGGGCAGAGGGAGAGGGAGACACAGAATCGGAAGCAGGCTCCAGGCTCTGAGCCATCAGCCCAGAGCCTGACGCGGGGCTCGAACTCACAAACCGTGAGATCGTGACCTGAGCTGAAGTCGGACGCTCAACCGACTGAGCCACCCAGGCGTCCCTCCATTCTACGGTATTAATCCACGAGAAGAAGGGGAAAAGGAAAAGATTCATTCCTTGGACAAGCCTTGATTTTCCATTTTTAAATGGTATGATTTCAAGTGCTGGAAGGGCAGAGCGAATTTCCCTGAGGACGGCCCTCGTTCGGAGGGTCCCTGGCACTCACACTCTGCTGGCTGACAAGTCTGTGGCATGGCCGTTAAGACCGATGGCAGCAGGAGCAGAAACGCCCAGGCTCCCAGGGTCTAGTCCTGTTCTCCTGCGTATTCCGGTCCCCCAACCTTTAGTGAGCACTTGCCTCATTCAGACACACACTAGGTGCTAGGCATGCAAACCGAAGGATTCTCAGCATGTTCTCGTGTGTCTGTCAGAAGCAAAAACTGAAGAAACAGGGCAGCTCCAAACCAACCGGCCAGCAAAACAAAGCTGCAGAGTCATCTGGCTGCTGCTTCTCCACTGCTTTGGCGGGCTGCTTCTAGCCGGGAGGGACTGCCAGACCCAGGCAGATGCCAGAATCCATCCATCACTAGCTCTTCCACGCCCCCGCCCTACCAGTCCGGAGCTCCTTCCTTCTTGCTGAGTTCCCCTCCGGAACCATTTCCTGTTCTGTCAGCAGATCCATCCAGAACCTGGCAAAGAGGTCGTGGTCACACTGACTCTCACAAGGGAAGGGTTTTGCTCTCAAGCTTCTTTCTTTCCAAGATGCAGATTTAAGCATCTCGTTCCACTACCAGGGGCTACTGGGGACAGCAGCTTCGGTCAAGCTACAAAAGGTCCTGTCCTACCATTTCCCAGAAAGATGGGTGCCTGTTCACCTTCCAGTTGTATACTTAAAAGGAGGCACTCCAAAGCCAAAGATTATCTACCCCGAGGCGATTCTCCTCATGGTCCACTGGAACCCAAGGTTGTTGGCAGCTTCTCTTGCTAAAAATATGATTAAGTCCTATCACACTGGGGTCCCATTACTACCACTGCGATAATAATACCACCACAGTAACTGCAGATAGTGCTTATTAAGTGTGAGCAGTGTGCTAAGAACTAGTCATTTCATGTTCACAATGTTTCTATGAGGCAGGTACTACAAGCTTAGCTACCATTTATTTATTTTTAAAATTTTTCAATGTTTATTTTTGAGAGAGAGAGAGAGAGAGAGAGAGACAGTGTGAGCGGGGGAGGGGCAGAGAGCGAGGGAGACCCAGAATCTGAAGCAGGCTCCAGGCTCTTGAGCTGTCAGCACAGAGCCCGACGCGGGGCTCGAACCCACGAACCGCGAGATCATGACCTGAGCTGAAGTCGGATGTTTAACCGGCTAAGCCACCCAGGCGTCCCGATTAGCTGCCATTTATTGAGTAGCTACATTGTGCCAAGTGATTTTCATTATCTGTATAATGAAGTAGAGAAATGTGTTCACCGGAATTCCAGACAGCTGCTCTCAAAGAGAGAAAAGCAGATAGAGACCAGATTCTGCTTTCTATGGAGGCTGAACGCAGCAGAGCAAGTCAGATGAGAGAGGAATGTTTGGAAAGGGACGGTGAGAAAGTAGCTTGAGCCCAACAGAGGAAGTGAAGACACAGCAGTTTGGCAGCGAGGAGGTTTCTGTGGAGCAGTGTGGCAGGGAAAGAGCGGGAGGGATCCCTGTGCCCCTTCAAGAACATCTACGATAAACTATGTTATTCTCCAAGTATTCTCTAGCTTGATGTACTCAATTGTCTGGCTGTTGGTCATGTCCGTGGGCAGCTTTGTGTAAGTTTACATTTAATAATGAGGATGTTCACAAGAAGAAGAAGGAGAAGAAAGAGGAGGAGGAGGAGCGGGAGGGGCAGGAGGAAGAGGAAAGAAATTAAGCGTTGGTGAGAATGTGGAGAAATTGGAACCTCATGCACCGTTGGGGGGAATGTAAAATGGTGCAGCCACTGTGGAAAACAGTAGGGTGGTTCCTCAAAAAATTAAAAAATACCATTACCACGTGATCTAGCAATTCTTCTGGGTGTCAAAAGAATTGAAAACAGGGTCCTGAAGAGATATTTGCGCATCCATGTTCCTAACAACATTAGTCATGATAGTCAAAAGGTGGAAACGACACAGTGTCCATCAGGGGACGAGTGGATAAACAAAGTGTGGTATATCCATACAATGGACTACTATTCAACCTTAAAAAGGAAAGAAATCCTGACATGCGCTACAACATGGGTGTACCTGGAAGACATTATGCTAACTGACATAAGCCAGTCATAAAAGGACAAATACTATACAACTCCACTTACTATAAGCCACCTAGAATGGTCGGATTCATAGGGACAGACATTAGAAAGGTGGTAGTTAGGGGCCGGGCAGAGGGGGAATGGGGAAGTCATCGTTCAGTGGGTACAGACTTCCAGTGTTGCAAACTGAAAAGAGTTCTAGAAGACGGATGGTGGTGATGGCTACACAAAAATGTGCATGTACTAACTGTCACTGCATTGCACACTTAAAAATGGCTACAATGGCAAATTTTATCTTCTGTGTATTTCACCACTCTAAAATATAAGATAAAATAAAAAATTCCTCAAGCAGTCCTGCACAATGGGTTTTATTAGCCTCCTTTTACAGGTGAGGAAATTAAGGTGCAGAGAAATTAAGCAGCTTCCTGGTGCCACACAAACAGACTCATCTCCCCTCTGTGCCCTTTTCTTTCTCTGGACTACCTTTCGGCTCCGCCTAACTGTCCTTATTCTCTCTTCTGCCTTTCCCTCATCAAAAGGTGCTCTCAGGAAAAAAACCTGATCACTCATTTATACCTAAGTTACATGGCGTGAATTTAAATCAGTGTGCTACCTCTCTGTGGGGTGCTTGCATTTTAAGCCTCATCACCCTTTATGAAATGAAAGCCTTTGTTCCGTATTAAAGGAATTTCAAGCATCAGGGAGCAAGCAGGGAGGATCTGGAGTGCGGTGGTGGCAGGCAGGGCAGCCACAACCCAAAGAAACACATTAAGTGGTGGAAACTTTAGGCACAAAGTTAGAAGGGAGATATATTTTATGGACAGACTGATCTTTCAAGGCTCCACAAAGATGTGAGACGTGAATACAAGGGAGGGAGGCAGACGATTCACGTTAAACCCTCCCCTTTGGGCAAACTTGCTTGCCTGACTTCCAGACTCTAGTCTTATTTGGTGCCAGAATTGTGCACAGCCTTGAAAAGAGAAGACAGAGGGTTGATTTTTCTCGGGGCATCATTTCCCTGACAGTTCTCGATGCCTCTTCTCTTCTTGTTAGATTGTGAAATTCTGGTCTAATGCAGCCAAGTAAAGCAGCTGGAGATCTCCGTCCAAAGAATCTGAGCAATCATTCCTTTTGTGTCCAGAATGCACTCAATGCACACGTGAACATAATGTGTTGTACCGAACCTAACACAAATCATGTGGACGCAAAAGCCTGTCTCCCGGGTGCTCGTGGCCTGACTGGAAATTTCCAGGGAGAAGACCTCACACCAATAGCATCCAGGTTAAGAGCCTGGCCTCTGATTCAGGCTTCTGGTCTGGGTCCCCACTCCATGGCCTGCCAGTTGTGTGACCTTAGGGAAGTTTCTTGACTTCTGTGTACCTTGGTTTCTTAATCTGTGTAATGGGAACAGTAAGGCAACTCTTTCACAGGTGATCAAGGCTTCAAATATAGCAGTTCTGGTGGCTGTCTTTGTGTGGAGAAAACATTTCTCATCCAAGGGGATGAAACCTCTCCCTCAGCACAGACCTTGGTGAGTGAGGACCAGGGTAGGTTTTTGCCCCACTGCCTCCCCAGCCAGACACAAATGGCACAACTGTGCCCTGCAGCCCTGGGGGGGGGGGGAGTTATCATGAAGATTAGATTAAATGATCTATGTAGAGGGTCTGGTACTGTGCTCAATAAATATCAGCTGCTATTGTGATAATAAATATTAGCTATTAAATAAATGCATAACTCCATTAGGATCAGTTATCAGTCAATACCGTAAGAGGAAAAACAACATAGCACATAATATAAATAGTCATATGTAGTGGTAAGAGGTACTTTTATGCTAACAATTGAATAAGAGCGTATTGTCTGTCAGAGAATTGACTACAGATCAGAGAATGCAACCACATGTGAGGATCCAGTTGAAGAAAAACCAAAGGCCGAACCACATACCTGGTGAGGGGTTTTGTCTGCCCCGCTCTGTTCTGGGCACAGACCGACTACATCACCTCTCAGGCCTCCTGAAAGCAGAATTGTCTTCACTCTCCAAGCTTGCTGCCTTGATGCTCAGGCCTTCCTGGCACAGAAGAAAACTGAGGATTCTTTTCATTTAAAAGGTCTTCCCTTTCAGCTTTGCCTACTTGGCAGGATGCATATGGAAGTAAGCGTAAACAGGAGTAGGGACACTATCTATAAGAAAGATGTTTTTAGAATTGCATCTTCAAGGGTGCCTGGGTAGCTCAGTCGGTTAAGCGGCCGACTTCACCTCAGGTCATGATCTCGAGGTCCGTGAGTTTGAGCCCCGCGTCGGGCTCTGTGCTGACAGCTCAGAGCCTGGAGCCTGTTTCAGATTCTGTGTTTCCCTCTCCCTCTGCCCCTCCCCCGTTCATGCTCTGTCTCTCTCTGTCTCAAAAATAAATATTAAAAAAAAATAGAATTGCATCTTAAAGACAATAAAGTCACAAAATTTTATGTGTGTGTGTGTGTGTGTGTGTGAGACAGAGAGGGAGAGAGAGGGAGGTTGATTTCATTTTTCGATTAAGCCAAAACACAAAAGAAACCCAAACCCTACAACCTTTTTGTCCTGTGATTTAGCCTGTTCTCATGAGCTCCCATTCCACTAAAGAGTCAGGGAAAAACTTTATACTTCCAGTCAGAGTCATTCAATCTCCGTTCTCTCTCTCTTCGGCAAGTATTCAGTCTTTTGGCATTTCTCCCTCTTTCTCTTCAAGATAGGGTCTAGAGGTAGAGGAAACCCCGTGTCTTCATAGTAGTGGGGCAGGGCCTCAGGCCCATGTTGGACTTTCCTGTTCTCTGTGGAAAGAGTCTTTCCTCACTGAGCACCTTGCCCTTACCTGAAGATGATGACAATGCCTGACAAGCAAGTCCCCTTTTAACGCTCACCTTGACTTTCCTGGAAGGGCAAGCTGACTTGTTCTCCCCCTTCTCTCGGAGACTCTCTTAAGAAAACGGACCCAATTTCGGTCCAACCCAACTGGGTTGTTGATGTTCGTAGCAGTGGCTGAGAGTGAATCCCAATATCCAGTCCCTTCTTCTGCAGCAGTAACTAGAATCTTTAGTTGGGCAAATAGCTACTCAGAAAAAAACCTACATTACTAGCCTTCCCTGCAGGTAGGTATGGCCATGTGGACTAAGTTCTGATCAATGAGGTACGAGAAGTGTCATGCCCTTTGAGTGACACTTCTTTCCTCTTCTTTCCCCTTATCATTGGCTAGACCATGGATTTAGTGGGGGGGGGGGGGGGCAAGCTGTTGGGGACTGTGTGGTTGACAGTAACACTCCAAGAATGGTAGAGCAACAAGATGAAAGTAGTCTGGGTCCCTGATAACACCAGAACCTATATTCCAGGTATGAAATATTATGACTTTGACTTTGATTTGCCTTATTGGGATTTTCCCACTAAAATTGTATCCAACTCCCATCCCCCTCAACAGCCTCAGGTGGGGGGACAGATTTTCTTTGAGAATTGTGGCCATTTCCATTATTAGTAATCTTAAGAAGAGTTCAACCGTAGAAAGGATTTGAGGACTGAGATTGGCCTTGGACCAGAATCAACCCTTCCTCTCTTGGGGCCTCTTGAATAGGGCTAGGACCCTGGATGGAGAGCACGTCTTCTGTGGGGAGGTAAGCTAATCTATGGGAGGAAGTTGCACACTGAGACTCCCTGAATAGGGGCTAGTTCTAAGTTGGAAACAGACAAGCAAAGGGGATCTTGCCTCTAACTGGCACCTGAGACTGACAAGGTAGCTAGAACCACGAGACCCTGACAATCCATAAGATCACCTTTTGCTCTCTCTCACTCTCTTACTCTCTGTGTGTGTCACACACACACAAACACACACACACACGTGCACATACACGTGGTGGAAATGTCAGCAATTCTGGAGAGCTCTTAGGCCCTTTGAAGAAGCTTAATTTCCAGCAACTGGTGGCTCTCAAGCCTTCACACTTTGAATCTTTTAAGAGAAGTATTACTGAGGCACCTGGCTGGCTCAGCTGGTAAAGCATGCAACTCTTGATCTCGGATTTGGAAGTCTGAGCCCCACATTGGCTGTGGAAATTACTTAAAAACACGATCTTTAAAAAATAAATAGTAAAAGAAGTATTACCTGAAGAATTTGGGTGAGAGGCAGAAGGCTGTTGCTACTAACACCTGGGAAAGAGGTGATGTTTGTCTGCAACCTCTTTTCACTAATCGATTCCCTTCATGGGTTCCGGGTGCCCTCCTTTCAAAATGCCATCGTCCCAAGACACTCCTTGCACAGAGAGGGCTGCTGACCATTGTGTCACACATCTTCTAGCCTCCCAGTATTATTGCCACCAGGCCCTTTGCCCTCCTTGAGCCGTTCCTGCCCCAAATCTGGCCAACTCTCTGCCCTCCAGGGCGCCCCCGGTTCATGAGGCAAATAGGGAATAGGAAACGGAAGGAAGCTGAGGCCACTTGCCCAAATCCACAAGGCTAGTGGGTGGTGGGGCTGGGATTTTAATCCATGCGGTCCAGTTCCAGGCTCTGGGCTCTTTGCCATAAGTCCTCCAGACTTGAGAGCTCATCCTTCCTTTAACAAATAAAAGTAAGTCCATCTCCCACATCCCGTGGGAAGTCCCACGCCTCCCCAACATTTCCAAGGCTTCCTGGGCAGTCAGGGTTGAGTTATATTCTCCTGCTCATTCCCACTTAAATTGCTGATCCCTTCCAGTCCTTGCCAGCAGCTGCTGGCTTCTCTCCCTGTCCTTCACTCAGTGCAAGAGTGCTGTCTCTCTCCCTGATTCCCCAAAGCACACCCAAGCCAAAACCGGTGTGTTAAACCCGCCCTTAAGGACTGGGGATGTTTGGTGGTAACAGAGGGTCGCCATACCACAGCAGAGCTGAGGGAAGAGCTGTAAATTCATAACGGGGCATGACTGTTTGCAGGCTCACTCCTGTACCTCCAGGGATGGGGCAAGAGCCCTGCTCTTACCCCTCTCCCATGTTCTTCCTAATGCCGGCTCCTCCGAGGGGCCTCATGTGTGGCCACCGTGGTGCATATTGAAACTCTGTACCACCCCCTTGGAGAACAGGACTCATGGGATCAGGGAGTTCCACGGTCCCAAAGTAGGGTTGAGGCTTGGTGTGGACACACCCGTCGGCCCCAAGCAGGTGTGCTGGTTGGGGTAGGTGCTTGAGAGTTGACTCATCTCTTCTTAATTCTGTCCTCAGTGCTATCACACCAGTGGCCTCAAAAATCGGCTGTGGTGTGGTAGGAATACGTAGACAATAAAAACTGGCAAACTGTCAACTTTCAAACCCTACAACTCAGTTTTTTCTTTTCTTCTGGAAAGTCTGTTTGTCAGTATACCACTGGTCCATGGATACCTCGTGCAAACACAGGGCAACAGCCAGAAAAAGGCCAGGGCAGAACCCTCTACAGCAGTGGTTCTCGGATTTTGCTACATGTCAGAATCACCTGCAAGCTTTCATGGTAGGCTGTCAAAACTTTAAAACGTCTTCCAGGAGGGGCTCCTGGGTGGTTCAGTCGGTTGAGCATCAGACTTCAGCTCAGGTCATGATCTCGCGGTTCGTGAGTTCGAGCCCCACATCGGGCTCGCTGCTGCTGTCAGTACAGAGCCCGCTTCGGATCCTCTGTCCCTCTCTCTTTCTGCCCACCCCTGCTCTCTCTCCCTCAAAAATGAATAAACATTAAAAAAAAAAAAAGCTCTCTAGGTAATTTCAACATACAGCCAAAGTTGCAGACCAGTGCTCTAAAACATCTCTTATCAACATTTAGTGTACAGGTAAATTGCCTGGGAATCTTTCAAGTGGCAGATTCTGGTTCAGTAAGTCTATGGCGAGGCCTGGGATTCTGCATTTCTAACAAGCTCTTAGGGCGCTGCCGATGCTGCTATTTGTGGGTCACAATTTGTAAAGCAAGGCTCTAAAGCGGAGGGCCCAGGCCTGGTGCTGCTACTCCCAGGACGCTTAGCTTTGCCTACCCTGGAGAATTTCTCACTTGGAGTTACCTTCCTCCATAAGCCTTAAACTTAGCCATTTTGGGGGCCTGTTCTGCCCCCTTTCAACATATTCTGGGTGATGGGGCAACAGTCTCCTTTGGTGCTTAGGGAAAACCCCCCAATTCCTGCCATTTCGTTACCTGGGTCACTTCAGTTCTCCTTCCAGACTATGCTTGGAGCCTCACCTTTTATAACCAACCCACATTTTCCTAAACAATGAGGCCATTTTCTTTCTGCCCCGGCCCGCCCATCCTACACCTCTAGAATTCAAACACACAGGTACAGTGATTTATGTTTTGTTTTGTATCATTCGGTTTCCTTTTCTGTTACATTGACAAAGACTGAGACCTAGTGCTGGGGGTCCTGAGACAGGTGTGACTGTCCAGATGATGCAGGATGAGGACAGGCAGAATGTGCAGAAGAGGGACCAGGCCCCAGAAGGCCAGAGGTTAATCCCTCAGTCACACAGGCTGGTATCCCCAGGCCCCGAGCGAGCCAGGACTTGCCTCAGAACTAAAACAATAGCCACTCTCATAGTTTGTTATGTAAAAGTGTAACTCAAGAATAATAAAACCACACCTCATTCCTGCAGAGTGTGGGTTCAGTCACTGTCAACGAATCTTTTGTAGCTTAAAGTCTGATTCAAGAAACCCGAGTTGCATCTCTGGACAGGGTGACCCTGTCTCAGAATCAAGGTTCTGATACCCACGGTGTCCTTATTGAGGATGATTGTACTTTACAAGGTCCTGTCACAGTGCAGAGTGGGTTCTGTCTGAGCAAGGTCATATTCCAAGGCCAGTCCCTGGAGCGACTCTTTGGAGATGTTCCTCATAGCGATGGGAAATGAGATCTAATCTAAGCTGCCCCAGTGTCCCCAGCTCTCTGAAATCTACAGAGTTCTGTATAACAGGCTGTGAATTTTGATAAAGTTTGTCACAGAGAGGATGAGTCTTGGTTTCTGGCCTGGACCCTACATTCACTAAGCAGGACGTTTTTGCCCACGTATGACACTGGTGCTTTACCTAGGGTGGCTCTGGTTTTCCTGCTCAGAGGCACGGGATTCTCAGGATTACCTGGAAAGTCCCAAGTTTTCCCCTTGTCTGCAACTGCCTTTTTCTTCAATACCTACTCCAAGTGGCTGTCCCCACCTCATCTCCTGTAGGATTTCTGAAGTGCCTCATGGCCACCTGGAACTTGATTTTCTGCTCCCATTGGATACAGCTACAGTTCAACCTCCCCCACACTGAGGACCCCCCACCCCCACCCCAACCATGCCTGGTCCCTCCCATTCTCCCCATTTAATCAAAGGGCCACTATCACCACTTTGTTACACATAACAGACTTTAGCTGAAGGTTTAGTGACAATGGAGAGGAATGACAGCTCAGGGTAGACCAAGCAATCTAAAATTGACTGTGAGGTATTCTAGCTTCATTGGCCATCTTTGCCTTGAAATATCTCCCTGATCATCTTCTGCCTGAGGATCCCTGACCTTGGTGTGGTTCCCCCTCTCTAGAGACCTCTTCCCTCCCTCCTTTCGGGGCGCTAGACCCCTGTCTCAGTACCACCCAGGGAAGACAATACTTTTGTAACTTTATCAAGGCTGTACCATCTAGTTGTTTTTCTTGGTGGCGACGTTCTCCCTCTGGATCATCGTAAAAGGATCTCACTTTTTACAGCCAAACATATCCCATTAGGGTCATTCCCTCAACAGCCACCTGAGAGCAATACCATCCCCTAAATGCCCAGAGCGAAAATTATTTTATTTTTTTGTAATGATTTTTCCCCCTCTCTGTTAGATCAGAAGTTCTAGGAATATTAAAAACACATTAGGAAACAGTTTGGTGATTCCTCACAAAGAAACATATACCCAAAAGAATTGAAAGCAAGGACTTGAACAAAGATCTGTACACACATGTTCACAGCATCTGTTCATGGTAGTCAAAGGGTGGAGACAACCCAAATGTCTATCAACAGATGAATGGATAAACCAAATGTGGCATATGCACACGGTGGAATATTATTCAGCCTCAAAAAGGAACAAAGTACTGATACATGTCACAACATGGCCGGACCTTGAGAACATTACGCTAAGTGAAATAAGGCAGACAGAAGAGGACAAATATTATTTGATTTCAGGGACGCCTGGGTGGCTCAGTCGGTTGAGCGTCCGACTTCGGCTCAGGTCACGATCTCACGCAGGTTCCCGAGTTCGAGCCCCACATCGGGCTCTGTGCTGACAGCTCAGAGCCTGGAGCCTGCTTCAGATTCTGTGTCTCCCTCTCTGTCTCTGCCCTTCCCCCACTCGTGCTCTCTTTCTCTCAAAAACAAATAATATACATTGAAAAAATATTATTTGATTTCACTTACATGAGATGCCTGGTCGTAGTCATAGAGGCAGAAGGTAGAAGAAAGGTTACCAGAAAAGGGGAGAATGAGGGGCTGTTGTTTAACACGTGCAGATTTTCTGTTTGGGATCATGAAAACATTCTGAGGATGGTTAGTGGAGATGGTTGCACAACAGTGTGAATGTACTCAGTGGCACTGAATTGCACTCCTGGAAATGATTAAAATGGTAAATGTTATGTTATGTATATTCTACCACAACAATAATAAAAAAAAAACCCAACCAAATTAGGAGTTTTGGCTCTTTCATCTTCCACACCCTCAGGCAAGACTCTTCTCCATACACATCCCCGGAGAGCCCCAGAGGGGACAGGTGAGGGCCGAGGGCAGGGCAAGCTGACTAGTACAGCTCAGCTCTGCCTGTAAAGCAGAAGGGGCTGTTTTGCAGATTCTCCTTCTCACTGGGACTCAGAATCCATGCTTGGCTCACAGGTAAGCCTTCCCTCTAAAGATCCCAAATGTTATGCTGTTTTCAGTTTTCACCTGTCTTTTGATTGGGTTGAAGCCAGCTCCCTCCCTGGGATTAATATTCACAACAAGCAGCGAGTGATTAATTTAACCAGTTGAAATTTATTGTGCGCTCGCCTTAACTCAAAGCCAGCTTCTGCTGGGTGTTTATTTTTCACCGTTGATGCATGGCACATGACAGCCCCTAAGCATCTGAATTTAAAGCACACCATTGTACAGAATTTCTGCCACCCCCCCCTCTTCTTGCCCGACCCCCTGAAATCTACAGAGCTCTGATTTCCACACCATGTCTCAGAGAAGGTAATTCTCATTGCTGGCCTATGGGAACAGTTGGGAGCCTTGAGGCAGTTTAAGATTTGGATTTCATGCCCGGTGCACTGAGCTGGCGACTCCTTTCATTTCAAGGGGCTTCACTCAATAAATTCCGACTCTAGCTTACAAGCATATCCCACCCCACCCCCCAGCCATCACATAAACAACTGGAGTACTGAGCTTGTCTCTCAGAGCATGAAACCCTCTCTGCTGGGTCGATCCTCACTCAGGCTGCACACGCGCCATTGGGCATCACGCAGCTCCTCCAGCCCCAGACCCCTCTCCTGCCTCCCTTCGCCCCAGCCCACTGGCCCTCCCTGCCAAGTGACTGTCTGGAGAGGACTCTAACTGCTGGTGCCTAACAAGGCAGAACAAAGACCCGCGTGCTCCCAGAGTTCCATTTGGAGTGCACGACAATTTCAGAGCACAAATGGAAAAAGAAAAAAAGAAGGTTTGAAATCTATAGCTGGCTTTTATCAAACCAGAACTTGTAGCTCTCAGCTGACAATCAGCCAGCAGCTAAAACCCACGAGGGATGGTTCTTACTCGCAGCTTCTGGCTGGCTATTAGCTACCAGCAGCCTTCTGACCCTTTTTCCAGGGAGGTAACAGCTGGCAGCTGACAAAGGCACTGGCAGAGTGGGCAACTTTCGCTCTTCTGGAAACGAATGTAAGATTGGCAGGAAATAAGGCATTTAAAAAATGATGATTATAGGCATTTTCACTTGCTTTTCTTTATTACGCTTTTGGGTTCTGGCTCTGATTGCTAAAATGTATTAAGTGCTAAGGAGCTCTGGTGGCATTTTTTTCTTCTTCCTCTTCTCCTCCTCCTCCGTCTTCTTCTTCTTCCTCCTTGCAAAGGAGATGTCTTATCGTTTTCTCCTTTCACAACACTACCCCAGAAAAAGGTGCATTCTGTGAGCATTGTCTACTGAGTGCTCTGTGAAGCAGTTGTTAATAAACAAAGCAGATAGACCAATGGCCATGAGATGGTGGGAGCTTAAGTGCAGTGCTACTGTCTGATTAAAACAGGGCTTTAGTTTATTTGGTCCTGTCTGTGGTGTTGCGGCAGCTGCGGAGAAGAGAAATTGGGAGGAAGTGAGGCATGGATGGATTCACCAGCAGTGGTGTGGGATAAAGATCAATTTAGCCTAAGTTTTCTCTTCTGTGCTCTGCCCAGCTCTCCATTTTTCTGTCAGGAAGGGCAGAAATGGTAGGTATACAGCAGGAGGGACCAGCTGAGGAGCCAGCCACGGGGAAAACCATCCCTGGGGGCGTGGAGGGACAAGGTGTGAGGATCCCACACTTCAGTCACTTTGGTTCCAGCTGCTTTGCTCCTGTGTCTCCCTTCCTAGGGCATAGCACTTTGGGGCTGTAGCCAATACAATATTTGTGACATTGCTGTTTTTATTCTGATAATAATACTACAATCTGCTATTGTAATGGTTGACCTATATTGGAAGTTTTCAGTACGATGTGGATGTTCAAAGTAATGTTTGTCCAAAGAGCACCAGATGAATGAGGACAAAAAGCCTAGATCCTGAACCCAGGAGACAGAAATATCTAGAAGGTCCAAGGGACTAGACTAGATGGAAGAAGTATGTTTTCCATCACAGGTTTAAATGACACACGTGTATATGCATTTTGACTTAGCAAGCAGAGAATTTTCACAACACTGGATTCTGCTATTTATGTTCTTGCCTAAGGAAAAAAATTAGTCTATGTTGAGAAGAAGGCTTATTTTTCAAGACGGGCACATGAGTTTCTATACGCTCCCTTCCAAGGATCCATTAAAATGATAATGAAGGAATATGCAAAAGGTATAACCCCACAACATGAATAAAATTGAGAAGCAGGAATCTGTGGACAGTGAGAGAAGGAAAAGAAGACAGTTGGTTTGCTAAGGATGTCCTCTCTACCATTTGTTTTTTCAATTGTGTAGATACATTACTTTGGTAAAAAATACATACTTTTTTAAGTTAGAAGGGATCTTTGCTGTCTTATTCCTACTCCAGTTTTTTTGAAGTATAATTTACATACAATATCTTGTTAGTTTCAGGTGTAGATCTTAGAGATTTCATATTTTATACATTCTGAAATGATCCCCATGGTAAGTCTAGTTACCATCTGTCACCATACAAAGTTATATTACAGTATTATTGACTAGACTCCCTATGCTGTACATGACATCTCCATGACTTATTCATTTTATAACTGGAAGGTTATACCTCTTAATCTCCTCTTTACCTATTTTATTCACCCCAACCCGTCCCCCTCGGGTAGCCAATAGTTTGTTTCTTGTATCTATGAGTCTGTTTCTGTTTTGTGTTTTAGATTTTACATATAAGTGAAATCATATGGTATTTGTCTTTCTGACTTATTTCACTGAACATACTACCTTCTAGTTTCCTTTATGTTGTTACAAATGGCAAGATTTTGGGGCGCCTGGGTGGCTCAGGCGGTTGAGCGTCCGACTTCGGCTCAGGTCACGATCTAGTGGTCTGTGAGTTCGCTCAGGTCACGATCTAGTGGTCTGTGAGTTCGAGCCCCGCGTTGGGCTCTGTGCTGATGGCTCAGAGCCTGGAGCCTGTTTCAGATTCTGTGTTTCCCTCTCTCTCTGCCCCTCCCCCGCTCATGCTCTGTCTGTCTCTCTCTCTCTGTCAAAAATAAATAAACATAAAAAAATGGCAAGATTTTATTCTTTTTTTATGGCTGAGTGATATTCGTGTGTGTGTGTGTGTGTGTGTGCATAGCACGTCTTCTTTATCCACTCATCTATCAGTGGACACTTATGTTGCTTCCATGTCTTGGCTACTGTAAATAAGGCTGCAATGAACATGGGGTGCATAATCTTTCCAAGTTGTGTTTCCATTTTCTTTAGGTAAATACCCAGAAGTGGAATTAGCGTATTACCTGGTAGTTCTGTTTTTAGTTTTTTGCAAAACTTCCATGCTGTTTTCCACAGTGGCTGCACCGATTTACGTTCCTGTAACAGTGGGCAAGGGTTCCAATGTTTCCACAAACTCACCGGTACTTGTTACTTTTTGTCTTTTTGATAACAGCCTACCTGACAGGTGTGAGGTGATATATTATTGTGGTTTTGATTTGCATTTCCCTGATGATTAGTGGTGTTGAGCATCTTTCATGTGCCTGGCCAGCTGTATGTCTTTTTTTTTTGAATGTCTATTTGAATCCTCTATTTTAAAATTGGGTTGTTTTATTGATATTAAGTTGTGTAAGTTCTTTACATATTTTGGATATTAACCCTTTATTGTATGTATGATTTGCAAATATCTTCACCCATTCAGCAGGTTGGCTTTTCATTTTGTTGATGGTTTCCTTTGCTGTGCAAAAGCTTTTCAGTTTGAGGTAATCCCATTTATTTACTTTAGCTTTTGTTGCCCTTGCCTGAGGAGACTGGTCCAAAAAAATATTGCTGAAAAAAAGTGTTAAAGAGCTTATTGCCTAGGGTTTCTTCTAGTTTTCTGTTTTCAAGTCTTACATTCAAGTCTTTAACCCATTTTGAATTTATTTTTGTATATGGTATAAGATGGTGGTCCAGTTTTATTCTTTTGCATGTACTTGTCCAGTTTTCCCAACACTATCAAAGACACTGTCTTTTCCCCATTGTATATTCTTGCCTCCTCTGTCATAGATTATTTAACCATATATGCATGGATTTATTTCTGGGCTCTCTATTCTATTCTAATTCATCTAAGTGTTTTCATAACAGTACTATACTGTTTTGTTGCTATAGATTTGTAGTATAGTTTGAAATCAGGGAGTGTAATACCTCCAGCCTTCTTTCTCAAGATTGCTTTGGCTAGGGGCGCCTGGGTGGCTCAGTCGGTTAAGCGGCCGACTTCGGCTCAGGTCACGATCTCGCGGTCCGTGAGTTCGAGCTCCGCGTCGGGCTCGGTGCTGACAGCTCAGAGCCTGGAGCCTGTTTCGGATTCTGTGTCTCCCTCTCTCTCTGCCCCTCCCCCGTTCATGCTCTGTCTCTCTCTGTCTCAAAAATAAATAAACATTAAAAAAAAAAAAAGATTGCTTTGCTTTGGCTATTTGAGGTCTTTTGTGGTTCCATACAAATTTTGGGACTTTTTTTGTTCTAGTTATATGAAAAAATGCCATTGGTATTTTTTAAAGAATGTATTTTAATTAATTAATTAACTAATTAATTCTAAGTTAGCTCTATGCCCAGTGTGGGGCCTGAACTCATGACCCGGAGATCAAGAGTTGCCTGCTCCATGGACTGAGCCAGCCAGGTGCCCACCATTGGTATTTTGATGGGGAGTGCATTGAATCTGTAGATTGCTTTGGGTAGCATGGACATCTTAAAATATTAATTCTTCCAATCCATGAGCATGGTGTATCCTCCCATTATTTGTGTTGTCTTCAATTTCTTTCATTAATGTCTTACAGTTTTCAGTGTACAAGTCTTTGATCTCGTTGGTTAAATTAATTCCTAAGTATTTTATTCTTTTTGATGCGGTTGTAAATGTGATTTAAAAAAAAAAAATTCTGATAGATCGTTATCAGAATATAGAAATGCAACCGATTTCTGTTTGTTAATATTGCATCCTGTGACTTTACTGAATTCATTTATTTGTTCTAGTAGTTTTTGGGGAAATCTTTAGGATTTTCTATGTATCGTATCATGTTGTCTACAAATAGTGACAGTTACCTTCCTCCTTTCCAATTTGGGTGTTTTTTATTTCTTTTTCTTGCCTAATTGCTATGGCTAGGACTTGCAATATTATGTCAAATAAAAGCAGTCAGCACAGGCATCTTTGTCTTGTTCTTGATCTTAAAAGCTTTCAGCTTTTCAGTGTGGTAGCTATGGGTTTATCATATATGGTCCTTATTATGGCCCTTATTGTTATTACTGTAATGCTGGCCTTGTAAAATGTTTGGAAGTTTGAAAGTATTCTTTCCTCTTCAATTTTTGAAAATAACTCTTCTTTAAATGTTTGGTAGCATTCACCTGTGAAGATGTCTGGTTTGGGAATTTTGTTTTTTGGGGGATTTTTAAATTGCTGATTTAATTCCTTTACCTATAATTGGTCTATCTTGATTTTCTGTTGCTTTCTGAATCAGTCTTGGAAAGTTTTGTGTCTCTCTAGGAATTTATCCATTTCTTCTAGGTTTTTCAATTTGTTGGTATATAATTGCAGTAGTCTCCTATGATCCTTTGTATTTCTGTGGTGTTGTAATTTCTCTTTCATTTCTGATTTTCTTTATTTGGGCCTTTTTTTGTTATTGATGAATGTGGCTAGAGGTTTATCAATTTTGCTTATCCTTTCAAAGAACCAGCTTTTAGTGGTAGTCATCTTCTCTCTCTCTCTCTCTCTCTTCCTCTCTTTAAAGCTCTATTTCATTTATTTCTACTCTGACCTTTATTGTTTCCTTTCTTCTACTAACTCTGGACTTTGTTCTCATTTTTCTAGTTTCTTTAGGTGTAAGTTGTTTATTTGGGATTCTTCTTGTTTCTTGAGGTAGACTTGTATTGCAATGAGCTTCCCTCTTACACTGCTTTTGCTGTGTCCCATATTTTTGGAAAGTTGGGTTTTCATCTTTATTTGTGTCGAGACATTTTTATATTTCCTCTTTGCTTTCTTCATTGACCCATTGGTTGTTGATGTTGTCTCCATGTGTTTGGATTTTTCCAATTATTTATTGAGACTTGTTTTGTGGTCTAACATGTCAGCTATACTGGAGAATGTACACTTGAAAAGAATATGTATTCTGCAGTTTTCTGATTAAATGTTCTCTATTTAGTCATCTGGTCTAATGTGTCATTTAAGGCCAATATTTCCATATTGATTTTCTGCCTGGATGACCTATCCATTGATGTAAGTGGGGTATTAAAATCCCCTACTATAATTGTATTCCTGTCAATTTCTCCCTTTATGCCTGTTAATATTTGCTTTATATATGTAGGTGCTTCTATGTTGGGTGCATAAATATTTACAAACGTTATATCTTCTTAGATTGGCCCCTTAATCATTATTTAATGTCCTTCTTTGTCTTTTGTTCAGTCTTTGTTTAAAAAAATTTTTTTTAACGTTTATTTATTTTTGAGACAGAGAGAGACAGAGCATGAACGGGGGAGGGGCAGAGAGAGAGGGAGACACAGAATCGGAAGGAGGCTCCAGGCTCCGAGCCATCAGCCCAGAGCCCGACGCGGGGCTCGAACTCCCGGATCGTGAGATCATGACCTGAGCTGAAGTCGGATGTTTAACCGACTGAGCCACCCAGGCGCCCCTGTTCAGTCTTTGTTTTAAAGTCTGTTTTGTCCCATATGAGTATTGCTACTCCAGCTTTCTCTTCATTTCCATTTACATGCAATAGCTCTTTCCATCCCTCACTTTCCATCTATGTGTGTCTTCAGATCTGAAGTGAGTCTCTTATAGGCAGCATATAGATGTGTCTTGTTTTTTTAATCCATTCAGCCACCCTATATCGTTTGAATAGAGCATTTAATCCATTTACATTTAAAGTAATTATTGATAGGGGCGTCTGGGTGGCTCTGTCAGTTAAGTGTCTGACTTCAGCTCAGGTCTTGATCTCACAGTTCACAAGTTCAAGCCCTGCATGGGGCTCTGTGCTGACAGCTCAGAGCCTAGAGCTGCTTCGGATTCCATGTCTCCCTCTCTCTCTGTCCCTCCCCCACTTGTGCTCTGTCTCTCACTGTCTCTCTCTTTCTCCGTCTCAAAAATAAATACATTAAAAAGTATATCTTTCGGGGCGCCTGGGTGGCGCAGTCGGTTAAGCGTCCGACTTCAGCCAGGTCACGATCTCGCGGTCCGTGAGTTCGAGCCCCGCGTCGGGCTCTGGGCTGATGGCTCAGAGCCTGGAGCCTGTTTCCGATTCTGTGTCTCCCTCTCTCTCTGCCCCTCCCCCGTTCATGCTCTGTCTCTCTCTGTCCCAAAAATAAATAAACGTTGAAAAAAAAAAATTTAAAAAAAAAAAAAAAAAAAGTATATCTTTCTAAAAATAAAAATAATTATTGATAGGTACTGATTGCCATTTCGTTAATTGTTTTCTCTTTGTTTTGTAGTTCTCTGTTCCCTACTTCAGTTTTTATTCAAGACCACCTTACACTATCCTAAAGATACAAGGTACCTCCCTGTTTTAAACAATCCCTAGAGAAAGGCAACACTAGCCTCTCCTTAACAGAGCCATTTCATTGTCTGAAAATCCTTATGGCTTTGATTCACATTTTCCTTGCAGTCTGAAGGTGATCATGTCCTGTCTGAAGGAACTAATGTACAGTCAGGGAGTAGCCCAGCTCTGTTCAACGCAATAAAATGTCCAGAGCTCTTCTCTTTATATTTTATATAGCAACACATTTTTGTATGTGATTAAGAAACAAAACAACAAAGGGAAGAATGTACGAAGCTTATCAAAGTGCCCTCTTGCCGCTTCACCAGAAAAACTACCGTTTTCATTCTATTTCTGGCGCTGTTAGGCTGACCTTGGGGAACCAAAGAAGTTTTGCACTGAAATGAAGATTAACACTTAACAGCTATTGTCTAGCCCATGGCAAAACTGTCAAATAGGCAAAGTTTGTCATTAGGATTTTTCCTTCATCCCTTGCTGGGTCTTTCTTCTTACTGTCCCCTCTCTTAGCTTCAAGGCACCCACTGCTCTCTAGGTGCCAGGAAAACAAAACTATTTTACACTAAAGTGTCATTGACTTTTTGTGAATTCTACCCTAAGGACACTTGCATTTTATATCACTCTGGATCCAATAGAGAATCTACAAAGTAATTTAGATAGGGAAAGTCTAATACAAAGAATGATTAATTATAACAGGGTATTAAAGTAACAAAGAGCCAGAAGTAAAGAGAACTCTAAAAAAGGTAAGAATGGCACATAAGGGGCAACAACCACTGTCAGGGCTCAAGCAAGAGGCCTCCAGAGTCGAGATTCAGACCTTATGGAAGAGGTCACAGCTGCGGCTCACAGGATGACAGAGAAGACTCTGGGAGGCTGTACTGGTCGAACTTGCTGGAAATCTGCTTTCTGGGGTATTAGGAGAAGATGATCACAGGGAGAGATCTACTGGAGGTACTCTGCTACAAAACTACCTGGGGTGGGGGAAGTGGGAGGGGGGCTGCTAGCACGGGGTACTGATGGCTGCTGTGCATTACAGGAGCCAGGCTGGAAAAGCCTGGAAAAGCTGCTGGTGCTCCTGGGGCCCGGCAAACTGCAGGAGTCTGCCAAACAAGCATAAGGGAAGTAGCACAGAAAACCCCTTCCTTCTGCAGTGCCTCTCCAGCATCCTTCATTGACAAAGCTTAACATCGTGCCAGATGCAAAGGAAAAATATTTAAAGTTAAGGGGTGCATGTCTACGTTTGAATAACAGGCAATGAAGGATGGATTTGGAGGTAAGAAGCAATACATTGATAATTGGCACACATTTTAAAAGAGAAAGAAAAGATCAGGGTAATGTGGACCCCAGTGGGATTCTCTAGCGTTAAATTTCCAGAAGATGCAGGCTAGAGAAGGTATGTTGGAGCGGGAGATCTTTCTACCCATCTAGAACTTCCACTATGTAGTTGACATAAATGTATATCCACATTAAATGGGATTCTTAAGAGTTGCTTCTAGGTGGACAGGGATGCTGTCAGGCCTTGAACTCTTAGTTCACCTCCATTCCTAGATGGGGCTAAAACTGGCTAGATCCCCACTGACTTCACTTCTCCTTGCAAGTGAGACAGCATTCCCCAGACTTCTTGCTTGTAGGTGAGGCCTGCAACAAGTTCTGGTAAGTAGAATGTGAGAAGAAGTAATAAATGCTACTTCCAGATCTGCCCCCTAAAATATCCCATTAGAATACCTGTTCACTCTTCCTTCACTGATGAGTGAAGACAGATTGAGCAGCATGGTGGTGTCATAAGACAGAAAGAGCCTGAGTCATGGCTCCCAGGAGAGGTACCCATGAGAGCGGCTCAACTCACATCAAACTAGAACATGACTATACTGCGTTAGGTCTCTGAGACTTTCGGGACTTTTGTTACGGCAGCTAGCGTTAATTTTCCTGACTGACATACCAGGCAAATTAAGACCCCACATCCAGGGGAGCCTGTCTTAAACTGAAATAGCAGAGAGATAACACCCATTATTCCTTTCTTCTTCTTCTTCTTCTTCTTCTTTTTTTGAGCTTGTCAAAACAAAGAACCTAGATTCTGTATTCTTTTTAGTTCTATGTCTCTTAAGTGTAGGATATCAGGGTACCAAAATACTTTTCTTTTTTTGTTTTTACATTGTTTTTAATGTCCATTTGTTTTTGAGAGAGAGAGAGAGAGAGAGTGTATGTGAGTGGGAGAGGGGCAGAGAGCAAGGGAGACAGAATGAAGGGGACTCTCCACTGACAGCAGAGAACCCAATGTGGGGCTTGACCCACGAACTGTGAGAGCGTGACCTGAGCCGAAGTTGGACGCTTAAGCAACGGAGTCACGCAGGCGCCCCAAGGTCCCCAAGTACTTTTCCATGATCCCCTCTGGAGGGCAAGGCACGGCAAGTAGATTTCCCTACCGAACAGATCAAAGACTCCCTGAAAACGGACGTCAGGGCCCCGTTCTTTTCTCACTTCTGGGGGTTTGTTGCTACAAATAGGCTTGACAAGGAGGCCTACAGTTGAACTTGTCCTGGTGTGAGAAGGCAGCTGCACCAGGGAGCCCCAGTCCTGGTCCACACCATGTGCCCCCAGAAGGGGCCCAGGGTCTAGGCTCTTTTCTTCTTTCCATTATTCACCGAAGAGCAGAGGCAGATTTGGGGCTCTCTACAAATATTTAGAAAATGGATTGTCTTCCATAGTTAAATATACATATATGATTACATATGAGAATATGTGCACATACATTTTTCCTCCTCCTTTGTTCCCTTTCAATATGCACAGACTCTTTTTGGGTATGTACTGGCAAGGACGAAAAGATATTGCACAGATGTTATCATCCACCACAGCAAGTGAGATCTACTTCTGTGGCCTCCTTCAATTTACAGCTGTCAGGCTTTAAAGCCAAACAGGAGACCCCTCCGCCACCTCAGCCTGGGAGAAGCTTGACCCCAGACCTCTGTGATTCAAGGTCCTGCAGAGAATTGCTCCGACTCTTGGGTGGGGTCTTGATGTGACACGAGCAGGGTTAGCACAAATCTCCTGAAGGTCTGCCTCCTGCGATCCAATACCTCGTGGAGTAAATCACTCTTAACAGCAGCAAGGCACTGTATAAAGTTTATGTAGGATGGACATAAATTTGGGTCTGGAAAGAGCACAGTTCCCTGCGGTGACAGGCAGCTAGGCTGTGTGCTTTAACACCGCTCACCCCCGCTCACCCCCGTTACTGGATTGCAAATTATATCAGCTGGAGGCCTTAGGAGCATAACAGAACACAAAACGCGGGGCTGTGGAGGGCCAGCCAGTGCAACACTGGCACTCAGCATCCATCCGAATCCAAACTCACAGCTTTTCATGCTGTGAGTTTTGCTTGGTGTAGGAGACCTATGACGCTGAGGGCAGGTGCCCTCTAAGCCCTAGAAGAGGCAGCAGTGCAGAGAGTAGGACAGTGGGTGCCAGCACCAGGCAGGGTACGCTCAGTTCCTGGCTTCCCCCACTTATTAGCTGCGTGATCTTGGGCAAGTCACGTAGTCACCCTGTTTTCCAGTGTCCTCAACCATGATATAGGAATAACAGCCTTACTACACGCAGTTAAAAGAGACCATGGCAGTCAATTCGGAGGGGTAGGAATCAATCTAAGCATCTATAGGGGAAGAAAAGGAGATGTAAGTGCCCCCCTCCTCCACCTCCATGCTTGAGGCCATATTGTTCTTCATGAACACAGCAACATTTTCGCGGACACAGAGGGCCGAGCACGTAAAAATCAACGCAGAATTAATACTTCCCGGGTTGTTCTTTTCAGGCAGTGTGGGGTGGTGGGAAGATTCCCAGTGGGGAGTCAAGGGACCCGGTTTTCCATCTCAGCCCTGTCACGGGAGGCATGGGCCATATATACCCAATCTTCTTGGCTTTCATTCACTCCTAGATGCCTACAGCAGCTGAATGGGGCCTTGAAGTTAATCTGATCCGGATTCATGATATTGAGAGTAGCAGTACTGTCTGCTGCTTTTTGTGTCACTGTTCTTTTTTTTTTTTTTCCAAAGATTTTATTTTTAAGTAATCTTTACGCCCAGCGTAGGGCTTCAACTCACAGCCCCAAGATAAAGAGTCATGTGCTCTGGGGGTGCTGCGTGGCTCAGTCGTTAAGTGTTCCACCCTTGACTTCTGTTCAGGGCATGATCTCACAGTTCGTGAGTTCGAGCCCCTCGTCGGGTTCTCTGCTGACAGCATGGAGCCTGCTTGGATTCTCTCTCTCTCTCTGCCCCTCCCCAACTCGTATGTGCTCTCTCTCTCTCTCTCAAAATAAATAAACACTTAAAATCCTTGTCATGTTATCCTCATAGTTAAAAAAACAAAAAACAAAAAACTGGGTGGCTCAGTCCGTTAAGCAACCCGCTTCAGCTCATGGCTCATGAGTTCAAGCCCCACGTCGTGTTGGGCTCTGTGCTGAAACTTCAGAGCCTGGAGCCTGCTTTGGATTCAGTGTCTCCCTCTCTCTCTGCCCCTCCCCCACTCATGTACACACACACACACACACACACACACTCTCTCTCTCTCTCTCTCTCTCAGTTTTAAGTAAACATTTAAAAAATTAAAAAAAAAAAGAGTCACGTGCTTTATGGACTGAGCCAGCTGGGTGCCCCGTGTCACTGTCTTAGTGCTTTACGTGAATCGGCTCAGAATTAGCTGCTTCTTCTTTTTTTTTTTTTTTTTTAATTTTTTTTTTTAATGTTTATTTATTTTTGAGACAGAGAGAGAGCATGAACCGGTGAGGGTCAGAGAGACGGAGACACAGAATCTGAAACAGGCTCCAGGCTCTGAGCTGTCAGCACAGAGCCCGACGCGGGGCTCGAACTCACAGACTGTGAGATCATGACCTGAGCCGAAGTCCGCCGCTTAACCGACTGAGCCACCCAGGCGCTCAGAATTAGCTTCTCTTATGAGGTAATTACTACTTTTCTACCTATTTTACAGATGGGAACACTAAAGAAAAGAGTAGTTAAATGACATATTGATGTACATTACCTTATTACCAAATATACATGGAGTAGGTATTATCTCTATCACAGATGAAAAACTGAGGCTCAGAGAGGGTAAACATTCCACCTGCCCCCCAAAGAGAGAGTAGACTTAAAATTAAATCCTTACAAAGTCTCTTTTAATATGAGCAGTTTTTCTCAATTACTTTGTTTTTTATTGAGGAATAATTTACCGTTCGTAATGTGCATTAGTATTAAGTATATAGCTCAGTGTATTTTGACATATGTATACACTAACGTAACCACCAACCTGATCAAGACTCAGGACATTTCCTTCACTCCAGAAGGTTCCTCTGTGCGCTCTCCCAGTTAATATCCCGCAACTCCAAGAAAACCTCAAGGCCAACTTCCATTATCACTGATCAGTTGTTTTTGAACCTCTTACACAGGGAATCATCCGGGATGTACTCTTTTGTGTCTGGTTTCTTTCACTCGATATTATCATTTTGAGATCCCATCCATGTTATGGCTTATGTCAACAGTTTCTTTTTTATTGCTCTGTAGTATGTTCCACTGAATGAATTTATCCACAACTCACTGATCTCTTCTTGTGTTAATGAATGTTTGGATTGTTTCTAGTTTGGGGCTATGATGAATGAAGTTGCTATGAATATTCATGTACAAGACTTTTTGTAAGTGTGTGTACTAAGTTCTCTTGGATATATACCTAGGAGTGAAATTGCTTGGAGATAGGGTAGTAGGCATATGCTTAACTTTACTGCCAGTTTTCCAAAGTGGTGGGACAAATTTATACTCCTACTGGCAATGTATGACGTTTTAGTTGCTTCTCACCCAACATTGGTATTGTTAGTTGTTCTGTTTTTGGCCCTTCAGTGCTATCCCACTGTGATTTATTCTGCATTTCCTTGATTAATGTTGTTGAATACTTTTCTTATGCTCACTGGCCATCTAGATATCCTCATTTATGAGGGTCCCGTTAAAATCTTATGCCTACTTTTAAAATGAATTGTTGGGGTGTGTGGGTGGCTCAGTCAGTTAAGTGTCGGACTCTTTTTTTAAAATTTTTTAAAAATTTTATTTATTTTTGATAGAGGCAGAGCACAAGTGGGGGAGGGGCAGAGAGAGAGGGAGACACAAAATCCAAAGCAGGCTCCAAGTTGTCAGTACAGAGCCCAACACGGGGCTCGAGCTCACAAACCACGAGATTACGACCTGAGCCAAAGTCAGACGCTTAACGGACTGAGCCACCCAGGGGCCCCGTGTCTGACTCTTGAACTTGGCTCATGTCATGATCTCATGGTTCGTGAGATGGAGACCTGTGTCAGGCCCCACACTGACAACATGGAACTTGCTTGGGATTCTCTCTCTCCCTTTCTCTCTGCCCCTCCCCACCCTCTCAAAAATAAATAAACATTTAAAAAAATAAGATGAATTGGCTTTTTCATATAGATTTGTAGTTCTTTATACATTCTGGGTATGAGTATTTCGTAAAAAATAGATGTTGTAAATATCTGTTCCAAGTCTGTGACTTGCATGTTCCCTTACTTAATGTTGTTTGTGATGAACATAAGTTCTTATTTTTAATAAGATCCACAGTCATCACATTTTAATAGTTGAATCTTCTGAAGAAGTCCCTGCCTCCTCCAAGGTCATAAAGATATTCTACTATATTTTCCTTTACAGAACTATTATTTTACCTTTCATGTTTAAGAATATGATCCACCCTCAAATTAATTTTTATGTATGGTATACATGTGGAAGTTCATTTTTTTACCACATGGATATGCAAACGATTCGGGACCATTATGTTGAAAAGATCATCCTTTTCCTATTAGATTGCATTGGTTCCTTTGTTGCAAATCAAATGGCTATGTACATGTATGAGTCTGTTTCTGGAGTCTTTATTCTATTCCACTGGTCTATTTATTTATCCTTGCCCCAATACCAATACCAGTACTCTGTCTTATAGTTTTATAGTAAGTCTTCAAATCTGGTAGTAGAAGTCCTCCAACTTTGTAATTCTTGTCAAGATGGTTTTAGCTGTTCTAAGTCCTCTGCAGTTTCTTATAAAGTTTAGAATTTTGCCAATATCTATAAAATTGCTTTGCTGGGATTTTGCTTGGGATGGCCTTGACAGATCAATATAGAGAAAAGTGATATCTTCATGGATTAATTTTTTAAGTCCATGAAGATGGGATATCTCTTCTCAATTATTTAGTCCAAGTGAGAATAATTTGAGTAAAACTTAGCATTTTCAAATGTATAAGGATAAAGTTACCATATAACTTAGTAATTCGCTCCTGGATACATACCCAAGAGAATTAAAAGCATGTCTACAAAAAAAGTTGTGCGTGAATGTTCATAGCAGCATTATTTGCAATAGGTAAAAAGTAGAAACAACTCAAATGTCTGTCCACTGATGAATGGATAAATAAAATGTGGTATATTCATACAATGGGATATTATATGGCAATAAGCAGAAGTACCAATAGGGGTGCCTGGTTGGCTCAGTCAGAAGAGCATATGACTCTTGATCTTGGAGTTGTGAGTTTGAGCCCTACGTTGGGTGTAGAGATTACTTAAATAAATTAACTTAAAAAAGTACTGGGTGGCTCAGTTGATTGAGTGTCCGACTTTTGATTTTAGCTCAGGTCATGATCTCAAGGTTGGAGTTTGAGCCCCATGGGCTCTGCTCTGACAGCTCAGAGGCTGCTTGGGATTCTCTCTCTCCCTCTCTCTCTCTCTCTCTGTCCCTCCCCTGCTTGTGTTCTCTCTCTCTCTCAAAATAAATAAATTTAAAAAATTACTAATAAATGCTACAACATAGCTAGATGCTATGCTACAACAACCTAGAAAACATTATGCTAAGTGAAAGAAGCCAGTCACAAATGACCAAATATTGTGTCATTCCATTTAAATACAATGTCCAGGGGCACTTGGGTGGCTCAGTTGGTTGAGCATCTGACTCTTGATCTCAGCTCAGGTTTTGATCTCAGGGTAGTGAGTTCAAGTTGTGTGTGTGTCAGGCTCTGTGCTGGGCACGGAGCCTATGTAAAAAAATATATATATATGTGTGTATGTATATATATATATATATATACATATATATATATACACACACATACACACATACATATATATATACACATACATATATATATGCATGTATATATGTACATATATATGTATATATGCGTGTGTGTATGTGTGTGTGTGTATATATGTATTTTATATAAATAAAATACAATGTCCAGAATAGGCGAATCTATAGAGATAGAAAATAGATTAGTGGTTGCCGGGGACTAAGGGACTGGGAAGGGATTGGAGAAGTGCTGGCTAAAGGGGAGTGGAGTTTCTTGTGGGGTAAGGAAAATGTTCTGAAACTGATTGTGGTGATGGTTGTAAAACTGTGTAAATACATAAATAGCCATTAAATTGTACACTTTATGTGAGTGAATTGTATGATATATGAATTATATCTCAATAAAGCTGTTTATAATTTTTTACAAAGTTATTTTGTCCATAATCTATTGGTGCCGGTCTAGACACATTCTAAAACACCTTATGTTTGCCACATGATAGTCATATTCTGAGGTCCTGGGGGTTAGGGCTTCAACATATGAATTTATGCCGTCAAAAAGAAAAATTGTAGGTATAGACCCCTGGTTCTCACCCCAGGATCAGAAGAGTCCTGCAATCCGCATTTAACTAAAGTTTCAGACCCTGTTCCCTCTGCTCCCTGAATCAGCAGGGAGCTCACAAGGAGGTAGCCAGCCAGGGTAAGAGCTTGACTAGCCTGGGCCTAAGACAAACTAAAGGATTTCCCCAGTGAGTGGGAGGTAGAGGGCAACTTTGCCCAAAGGGTTTTCAGTTTTAAGAAACCCAAATGGGGATTGGAAACTCTAGCGTCACGCAGTTTTCTAGAGAAAGTCCTTGTTAACAGCAGGAACCCCCTCTAACCCAGCTGTGCTTCTCCATCTCATCCTGCTTGCAGCCTCTGTGGCGGGTGGGGTGGCATATTTGAATCTCTGGAGGGTCAGGGGAGGCACTTGAGATAGTTACATTCATCAAAAGTGGGCATCAGGAGAGTGAGGAAGGGCATCCCTTATATATGGCCAGTCCAGGCCGTTCTACATGGAGATATTCTCGTGCGAGGGACAAGGTAGGGAGTTTTCAGTGTGTTTTGTTTGTTTTTCATCAGTTTCATCCAAAAAAGCAGGGTTTCCCCCTGAAAGACAGCCCTTTGTGCCCTATAGGTTTGTGATCTTCTGGGACTCTGTGCTGGAGGTCAAGTTCGTCAAATCCAGTAGGGCGGTGACGCCTTCAAGTGCTGGAATTGAGGTCCATGCTGAGGCTCTGCCTTGTGGTCCCAAATCCAGTGGGAGAAGAGATGTGAGCTGGCAGCTTACCCCGGGGTGCTGGGACTCCAGTGTTCCTGCTTCCCAAACCTCAGGCCACCTTCACGACTGTTCCCAGGGCACTGACCGCAGGCCGCTCAGCATTGTTGCAGCAGGGACGTGCTTTCTGCGGGGTCGAGTCAGACCAGGCCCAGCTGGCCTGGCCTGGTTGGCTGCTCTAAAAGCCCATGGCCCCATGGCTGGCACTGCCCGCTGCCCTGCCCGGAAGTAAGCGCCCACAGCTGCACCCTGGGGCACTCTGGTCACCAGCCTTTGGTGTTCCTCCTTGCCAGCAGGGGCAGACCACGACAAGGTTGCTGGGGCTGCCCAGACCAGAGCTGAGGCAAGTGGGACTTAACAGGAGCCCAGAGAAGCATTTCATGAATCATCTGCTGGGGGTGGGGGTGGGGGTGGGGCAGGTGAGAGGAGAAAAGGACAGACACTGCTCAGGGACACATTCCTGGGCCTCCTGCCTGAGAAAGCCTGATTTGGCAAGTCTGGGGAGGGGCCCAGAAACGTGCATTTTAAAGGATTCTCTTAGGGGGCACGCACAGGCAGGTTTGGGAAGTGTGGTTTTAAGTTACCATGTTGGGCTTCGTGCAGAAAGCTTAGCAAGGGTCACAGGTCAGCGTGGAAAAGTAGATTTTGCTTCAGGTGTTGGGAACCTCCCTCCATTGGCTCAGGGGCAAGGGCTGGGCTCACCCCACAACCCAGAACCAAAACCCAGGCCCCAGGTACAGAGGGAGGCCTGGGGTGGGCAGGTCAGGCGGGGAGAAGCCTGGAGCTGAGAGGGTGGCCGAGAGCAAGCCCTGGGCCGAGGCAGGCTGAGGGCGCAGGAGGAGCTGCGGGGCCCACAGCTGTAGGAAAGATTGCCATGGGGAAATTCTCACTCGTTTGCAAAATGCAGCTATTATTTTGAGCCGCCTGCAGGAGCAGCTGCTTTCTATTCTCAACATGGGTCCACAGGATCTTGAACCTTGGCGGACATGTGTCCCCCTGCGATGCAGACACACCCTCTGCCAAAGCTGGGTGTGCCTGGGACTCCAGCTAAGGGCAGGATCTGAAGCTTCCCAGTCAGCAGGGGAAGCTTCCTCTCCGTCAGGCTTCCAGATTTACTAGCCAGTTGCAACGGTTGGCGTGGGCGCTCGAGTTTTAGACACAAGCAGTCCCAACACTTACAGAAAAGAGGCGACAGACTTTCTGCCAAGCTAAAAGTTTCAGAAAGTTTTATATTACGGCACCCAATCCAGTGTTATGGTTCCAATCAATTCAGGAAATAAAATGTCTACAATTTATTTGGGTCTCTAAGACTCAGAACTCCTGGCCAAGAATGTGCCCTTTGATCTTCATCCCTTTCATCTGAAGCATTCCCTAAGTGCATTTCCATTTTAAGGAACAATGTCTTACACTGGCATGGTACTCTTGATTGAAAAAACTCAGATTCGTTTTAGGATTCCAACCCTTGGATTAAATTCAGTGTCCCATCCTAGTGCCTAACATGTGCCAAGTTTCTACCCTCCTTGAGCACAGAGGCAAGGAGGGAAACTCGGGGAGAAGTGTGCTTGAATGCCATAGAGACACTAGAGGTCAAGTGCAGGGAGTTTCTAGGACAGAGCTGTCGTGTGTGATGGGGGCACCAGAGAAGGCTTCAGGAGGGGGGTGTTTGTGTTGGGCCTCAAAGGATGGAGAGGCTGCTAAGATGAGGGAAGAAGGCAAAAGAACATTCCAGCCCAGGGGAAAAGACTGGAGAAGTGCAGAGCATGCTTGGGAATCATCGGCCATTCAGGGTAGCCGGGAGTTAAAGGCAGGGGTTGTACAGGGGCAAAGGGAGAGATGGGGCTGGCAAAACAGTGGAGCTGGACTGCAGGGGCCCAGACTCCCTTGAATGAGCTCAAGAGACAAGATGGCACACGGCACAAGTTTGAGGGACCTCACAGAGATGGCGCTCAGGAAGGGAGCCTCCAGGTACGGGAGCAAGGAAAGAAGCTACTCCTAGTCATTCTCTCTCTAGTGGCCCAGGAGCTTCAGCCACTGGTTCCCTCTGCAGACTGTGGCCTCTGCTCCCCGAGAGGGCCAACCTAACCTGTAGGTCAACTGTCCGTCACCACAGCCAACTCGAAGGCAACTGTTCCATTGGCAAGTGGCCAGTCAGTGGATGGGTTTCTTCTGGTCAGGCATCTGCCTCTGGCATCATCAAGTCATTCTTGCTGGAGGAGGGGAGGGTCACATGGTAAACAGGTGACCTTCAATATAGGGAGTAGTCTGGGGTTATTTAAAGAAGGGTGTGGGCTGGGCAGGGCTTGCAAATGTGTCTTCTTCCACTAGTGAGAGTCAGTAGGAACCATCACATTTTTTGAGAGCACAACACAATAAAAGCTGTGATCTTACATTATTCTCCACCATGTGAAGGATAGACTGCGGATGAAAGGGAAGTTGTCTCCACACAGATCCCTCATCTACCATGTACCAAGCCCTCCGTTCGGAGACATATGCACATTACTGTATTTCTAGCTTTCACAAGAGCCCATTTTTACTCATGAGGAAAATGCGGCTGAAAGTCTTGGAGATGTGAAGTAACTTGCCCAGAGTCACGCAGCTAGTAAGTGGTAGAATTATGATTTGAACGGAAAATCGGAGCAGACTTGAAATCCACACTTCGCCATCATACCAGGGCAGGCAGTCGGCCGGGACAGCCTCTGGTGGATGCCTGCAGGTGCCTTACGTCCCATGAGTCTGCCCTGGATCCATTGTCTCCTGCGTATTTTCCATCTTTCCTCCTGGGTCTGTTATGTCTGTGAATGGTATCGCCATCTCCCGAGTCACCCAAAGCCAAATCTCCCTAAAATCTGTTCCTTCTCTGTAAAAGAGAGATAATGGCACTATGCCCCCATAGGTGTGAGCACCCCATAAGAATCGTCTCACTTACATTTCACAACCCAGCACAGAGTGTGGTGCTTGGCGTATCCACAACTGATGGACAGAGTGATCGGCTGAGCACAGGAGTATGGCCCGGAGTTTTATGTCGAATGTAGCAGCTGGCGAACGTTTTCTGGAAAAGGCCAGGCATAAATATTTTCAGCTCTGGGGGTTGTACCGTCTCTGTCACAACTGCTCAACCTTGCCCTTGCAGGGAAAACACAGCCACAGACAAGGCATAAGTGAATGGGCAAGGCTGTGTTCCAAGACGATATTTAGACAAAAACAAAAAGGGGGCCGACTTGGCCCTAGGGTTGTAATTTACTGTCTCCTGGTCTTTATTTTGGTTCCTTCCATGAATGTGGGGCCATGTCTGTTTAGTTCATATATTTTTGCCCCAGGGTCTAGCCCAGTGCCTGACATGTAGTAGATATTCCATAGATGATTGCCGAAGGAATGGTTCAGCGAGAGAAAGCAAGCAAGCAAGAACCAAAGACTGGCTGAGAAGGGACGGGAATTTGGAGATCCCCTGGCCGTGAGTTGGAGAAACGGGTTCAGTGTAAGAAACACAAATCATACTAAGGTTTCTAAGCAAAAAGGGATTTAGCGTGGAGAATTACAAACTTGTTAGAAGGGCTGGGGGGGAAGGCTCTATGTGGGACCTCCAGGGATGGCCCCCAGAATGTGCCAGAACTGATCTGCCAGGAGAGTGGCCACTGTGCTACAATCAGAAATGGCAGGACTTGAAAAGCTGCCACTGGAGCTATGACCTTAAGGACATGATAGCTGCAGTATAATGGTCAGAAAGTGGTGGGCAGGAAGTGCCACAACCGTCACCACCCCCTCTGCCTGCGTGTTGGGATGTGGTGCCCAGCCATGGACACCTCTTCAGTTGATTCTTGATACTCTTGGAGCTGGGGATCGGACATCAGTGGCTCCAAGACCTTGCTTTCCAGCAGGAAACAGCCAAAAGCTGCAGGAGATTGGCTTCTGCCTCATTCCTGCCTTCCACACTTTGTGCAAATATGTCTGACTGGTATAGCTTAGTTAACACTCGTGATGCTAATGGTAAGGGGGTCTGGAAAAGGTAGTTTTTGGTTTCCTGGACCGTGCAGCACCCGGAGGTATCCTAGGGAGATGTGGGGATGGATCCATGCGATGTTTGGCACGACCTGTATTTTCCAGTGATCCACTGCTGCAAAACAGACCATCCCAAACCTTGGCGGCTGAAAACCACAGTCATTTGTTTTGCTCAGAAATTTGAAATTGAGCAGGGCTTGGTGGGGGCAGCTTGTCTCTGCTCGATGCAGAGTGAGCTGGGGTTGTTCAACTGGTGGCTTAAAACAGGGGCTCCACCATGTGAGCAAGCCCACAAAAGCACCTGGGAGCCCAAGTGAAGAGGAAACAACCTTTACCAAGAGCCCCAGCTGAGCCCCTGGGCAGCAGCCACATCAACTTACCAGCCACGTATGGCCACTTTTCAGTGAAAGCAAGTCCTCCAGCCCCGTCTGCCACTGGGGGGTCGGGGGGTGGTGATGGTTGACCTAAATATAAGCCAAGTCCACCTGTCCCCAGCATCCTGAACATTCAGACTTAGCAGCTTTCTATAGCTAGCTGAGGTTTCCTAAAAACCCTCCCAGTGTGCTTTGGGCTTTATCTACCCATCAGTACTGCTGCCTGGGGGCTCTCTGTCTCTTTCAGAAACTGCCCCTTGAGCAATCTGTGATCGTGACGGAAACACTTAGATTTTGAAGTTGCAACCTGTCATAAAAAGGCAAGATCGACCTACTGGGGCTCTGATTTTTAGACAGGCTTCCAGGAGAGCTCAGGTGATTTCAACTCCAGGGTTGTCACATATAGTTAAGCCAGTTGTGTACTGCACAACTTTGGGAGGGGGCACCCTTTACATGATCTCTTGGCATATTTACTACAGTAGTTTTCTGGCAGAGGGCAGCAAAATGTCTTGAGGTAGGGTGGCTTTTTCTAATTTGCACAAAGGTAATTTATAGCTAGTGGCAGGAGGCATAGGACAAACCAGTGTCTAATAAATCTTGGGCCAGTGGCAGGTGTTGGTGGGAGAGAAGGGAGGAGTGGGGAGTAGTATTGGGGAAGAAGGTCCCTTTGGCTAACCACAGTGGGCACCTAAGAACTAAGAGGTGTTGATATTTGTGGGGTTCAAGGTGCAGCCCTGTGGCGCCATCAGGGTTATCAAGGAGGCAAGGTAGGCCAAGAAGGCAAAGCAGACAGAATAAGCCACAGACTTGCCTGGAAAGGTGGAAATCTCAGGGCTGACTCTAATAAAGAAATGATGGCCCTTTGCAGAGAGATGGGGGATAAAGAGCATGTGTAAATGTCTAAATAAAAATTCTATGGTTCTGGGCGCCTGAGTGGATCAGTCGGTTAGGCATCCAACTCTTGATGTCGGCTCAGGTCATGAGATCTCATGGTTCATGAGTTTGAGCCCTACATTGGGCTCTGTGCTGACAGTGTGGAGTCTGCTTGGGCTTCTCTCTCTCCCTCTCTCTCTCTGCCTCTCCCACACGCTCTCTCTGTCTCTTAACATAAATAAATAAACTTAAAAAAAATTCTGTGGTTCTTGTGGGGGTGGGGAGCGGGGATGGGAGGATGGGAGGCAGAGGGGAGGAGGGAAGAGGCATGGTGATGGCCACGAGAGTGCACCTGCTGGAGCGCAGGGCCTGCACCCCAACTGTCACCACTCTGGTTCTGAAAACCTCCATCAGTCGCTGACTAGCTATCATCATTCATAGCAACAGCACAGCTTCTGAATGGCTAGGGGGAATTACACGATGACTTTCTATTTCAAATACTGTAGATTGCAAAATCTTTATAGTTGGAACAATGTTCTCCATTTTGCGTCTGACTCCAAAGCAGAATCCCAGCCAAGCACAGCTTTTTGTTTTATCTGTTTATCTTCCAGGGTCTCCTTTGGCTGCGTGCATGTTGCTTTTGTTCTTGGCTTGCTGTTTTAAGTATAGCTTTGCTACATTTCCATTTTCTCTGCTATTAAAGACCAAGTACTTATTTGAATTAGAGCAGAAAAACACTGACGAGAGCGAAGGACCGCTTTCCCCTCTGAAACATGGTGAGGCCGCGGTTTAGTGATAGCTATGACAACGAAGGACGCCCCGCGCTTTCGCTTCAAGACCTTCAGGAACGTACAAACAAATATTTTCTGGAATTTGCAGGTGAAAGGAGGGAGGTGAAGTGGCTCACACAGGATCACGCTGATTACAGTCTGACTCCTCTCCCTTCCCAATTACCTCCGAAATTACGCACTGGTGAACAGGGCTGGAGCTGTTCGTGTTTTAAATCAAACTAAAGTCCACTGAAGTAGGAGAATTATGCATTTTACATAAATGATGTGGGCAAATTATCATTCAATTTTTTTTTAACAGGGTTTTTCCATCACTTTACTGTGCACACTGTAATATGGTTAATTTACCAGAAAGCATTGTTATTCATTCCCTAATTCTCGAGGCAACTGCTGCCATTTGCTTACCATTTCCTCACTGTTCCCTGGGAATTGACAGACCTTCCGGCTCCATTACGGGTGGTTTGGGTTCCTGAGCGATCTCGGGAGGCTCCGCTTCCCCTGTGTCTTCCAGGGCTCATTCCTCAGGAGGAGTCTGAAAAATGAAAGGATTCACATACCTGGGTTTAGTTTATGAGTGGCTTTAAGTGAATCCTTTTGTAAATGCACACCAAAAAGAAAAAAAAAAAAAAAAAGAGAAAGAAAAAGAAAAAAAAAAAAAGAAGATGAAATCTCTTGCTATTTGGTAATATTTCCCCACAGTATTACATGCACAGTTTTCATTAAAAAACACTATCTAATACCCATTTCACTCTCTCCTGCTTCTAATTAGCTACTCATTGATTATTACATTGCAAGCCCTTGATAATTAACCAAAGGAAAAAACAATTCTGAAACAACACAAGCAGAAGACATCTCGCGGGGCGCCTGGGTGGCGCAGTCGGTTAAGCGTCCGACTTCAGCCAGGTCACGATCTCGCGGTCCGTGAGTTCAAGCCCCGCGTCAGGCTCTGGGCTGATGGCTCAGAGCCTGGAGCCTGTTTCCGATTCTGTGTCTCCCTCTCTCTCTGCCCCTCCCCCGTTCATGCTCTGTCTCTCTCTGTCCCAAAAATAAAAATAAAAAACGTTGAAAAAAAAAAAAAGAAGACATCTCGCAACTGCTCATATAGGTCTTCTTCCATGAGTTTACATACTGCATGATGATTCAAGCAAAATAGCCTAATAAATGGAAGGAGAGGAAAGAATGACAATGGGTTCATAAATGGGCGAAAAACCCCTACTCATTGCTATTAAGAGAGGTGGGAAGGAGTTATTACAAACCTGTCCTGCAATTCTTTTATTCTCATACTCTGTAAATATATTTCAAACTACTGTACCACGCCAGCTGGGACACTGGAGCCAGCAATCTGCCTAAAGCCTTTCTCTTTGTCCTTTTATGGTATTATCTTCAGTTAGCAGCTTAGTAATCAGAATAACTGATGTACCTATATAGTTTTTAGTGTGTGTGTGTGTGAGAGAGAGAGAGAGAGAGATTTAGATTTTCTCTGGTTTGGTTCTTTTTCATTTAAATGCATTTGCTGAGCACCTACTATATCTAAAGCACAAGCTAGCCCCTAACGGGGTCTGGGAATCAAAAGGAAACACATCTAAAGGCAAAAAACATGGGGTCTACCATTAAACAATGCATAATCTATTTCTACTTGTCCTTTAAGACTGAGTTCAGACATCACCTCTTCCAGGAAGCCTTCCCTGCACCATTCTGGGCTGGACAGCACTCTTCTGCTACCATCTAGCAGAGACCTTATTATTTTTTTACTCTTTTATTATTTTAATAAAATTTATTATTTGTATTTTTTAAAAAATAAGCTCTACTCCCAACGTAGGGCTCCAACTCACAACCCTGAGATCAAGAGTCACACGCTTTACCACCTGAGCCACAGAGTCACCCTGTAGAGAGCTAATTGTACGTATCTTTTATGGCTCTCCGTCCTCACTGGACTGGGAATACTAATTGTCTCTTTCTAGTGCTAAGCACAGGGTCTAGCCCATAAGAAGCATTCAACAAATGTTTGGAGAAGGAATGAATGTTAAGTCCTTGTATATATCCATAGTCATATCTGCCATTATCCCACTACCTTGAACAGCCTTGGCAAAGGACTCTTCTCATCCCAGTTCTGGTTTCTTCCCCCTTGTCCAATGTCTCCATCCTGTTTACTCCCATTTGCTGCCGTCTTGGACCAGCAGGCTGACTTGACCAGACTTTTACTTCACGGTGGCTCTGGATGGTTTTCCTCTTGCCACTATCAAACCCTCTTGTCTTCTGTCCCGTTCTCAATTAGGGGGCTGTTATTTACTGGGAGAGAAAAGGGAATCAGATAAGAGAATACATGTTAGTGGGGGTTAATGTTACCTCTCCCAAATACATAGTTTTTATGTTAATAGTAACATTTTATGGACAATATCTTCCTGCTGCAGGTCTCAAGCAGGGCCCAGGTGCTCCCTGGGTCATGCACAGGTATACCAGGAATCCTATAAGCCCGAGTCTGGTTAACAATGCACAACCTGAAGGTCTGGGAAAATAATTGCATGTGAAGGTAAAAAATGGATATCTTAGGGAGAATGTCAAATTTTCATAAAAGTACAAAGTTAAAATGAGCCCCTGAAGGCCCCAGTCCCAGGGCATACAACTTTCTTCCCATTAGTGTTGGGGCGAGTTCTGGGGAGAAGTTTGGGAAGCACTAATGGGGTTCACTTTAGGCTATACGCTGGGTCTTTAAGTCCTATATTGAAGACTGGTGACCACACATTTGCAAGGGGGCAGGGCTAGCACCTTCGGCGGCTCACGGCAAATCCTGGTGTGCTCAGCACGGTCCTAGATCAGTGTGTCATTTGTAGGTCAGCCATTTGCCCCACTAGACGACATCACCCACTTAGCCACCATCCATCTATCCAACATCTACCATCAGCTCATCAATGCTCTCTGTGCAGGGAGAATGATGGTGGACCAGCTAGGCGTTACCGTTCCCAAGGAGTTCACAGTCTGGCAGGGAAGATGCATGAAAAGGAGAGTCATATTATGAAGCACATCATTAGAAGAGTAGTAAGGATTCTGGAAAGGAGCACAGAGTTCTGTCTGCTGGGGGAGCAGTTGTTTCTCCCTGATCACATTCCCCTTAGAATAGTCCCATCCAAGCTGGGAAAACTTTTTTATTCTCAGTCCTCAGAATCTTAAAAATAAAGGCATATTCCCCCCTGCCCCCCATGGGATTCTGAATATTTTGCATGTTCAAAAAGAATGAGGCATGATTTAGGAGTTTATTATGAAACATTTCTGAAAATATAGGTATATATAAATTATGAAGGTCTATTTGATATTTCAAAGATATTAAAGATAGATACACATTTTTCACTATTTTCTTCTCTTGCAGTTGTAATTTATTTTTGAGAATTAAATAAACATACATTATTGGCACTTTCTTGTTAAATCTGTACCCCACAATATCATTTTTAGAATAAAACATTTTTGAGCTTCCTTTCCCCTACCCCCAGATTATTTTTTTTCTCTGCTTCCTTCTTTCCCCCTCTCCCTCCCTTTCTTCCTTCCAGCATATATTCTGGACAGCATAACCGAATCCCGACAGTATAGGATATAGCGGTAAGAAAGGCAACAAAAGCCATCTAAACCTATTAAAATACATTTTGGGAACAAATCGACCGAACACCGTTTTATCCAAATATAACTTGTTAGGAAATGCCCATTCCGTCAAGTGAGGCTCTCTTGCCCTGTGCGCTGATGCAAGAACAGATGACATCCTAAATGCAGGAGGTCTCTGTAGCTCTTCTCTGTATCCCGCTGAAAACCTTACCTTCTTTCAAGACTCCTGGAAGAACCGTTCCAATTAGTGCAGTATACATTCTTAAGGTCCCATAGGAAATTTCAGATAAAATTTTGCAGCTCCAATGCTACTAGAAAAATCCTCTGGTGCCAAGATTTAGCCACAGGAGGATTCCTGTCTTTCTCAAGGCAAACACCCTCTGGCACTTGTCAGAAAATCTTCAGTAGTGTGGCTGTATTTGAGGGTTTATGAATACCCTTCACTTTTCTTGGGGAACTGCCTGGCTCCCCATACACCTTTCTTTGCCACGACCAAGTCAGAGCCAAATGCATCATTAGCTTGGGTCTACACCCTGACACCCTAACACGCAGGTTGTCCCACTCCTGGCTCGCTGGCCCTCCCAGCCCATCAGTGCACCGTGAACAAAGCATCGCAGAGAGCATGAGCTGCGGTGAGCGTGGCTGAACGGAACTCATTTTGTCACATTTACGGTGTCTGAGCTTTGTCAAGTTGCCTTCTCCAGTGGCTCTATTATTTGATTTTTAAGACAGTAAAAAGAAATAGTTCATTAGGAAGTCCCCCTCTGCAGTCCAGCAATGCCAGAAGCCAGCTCTCCCAAGGAGCAGAGCGGGCGCTTCTTCACTACCAGGTTACTAAAGACAAAACACTTCACTGGCACTTGCTGCTAAGGTACCTTTTGGGACCCAGGCCTACCTCGTTTCATTGCACTTCGCTGAAACCGTGTTTTTTTACAGACTGGAGGTCTGCAGCCACCCTGCATCGACCCAGTCTGTTGGTGCCATTCTTCCAACAGCATTTGCTTCAGACACACTTCACGTGTCTCTTGTCATTTTGGTAATTCTCGCTGGATTTCAAACTTTTTCATTATCGTTCTATTCGTTATGATGATCTGTGATCAGTTATCACAGCTCACTGAAAGCTCATATGATGATTAGCATTTTTTCAGTAATGAAGTATTTTTAAATGAATTGTTTTACAATGCCATCGCCCATTTCATAGACTTGTATGGTGTAAACACAACTTTTATATGCGCTGGGAAGCCAAAACATTCGGCTTGCTTTAGTGAGAGGGTCTGGGGCCAACCTGCACCCTCTCTCTCTGAGGTAGGTCTGTATTTTTAGTTCTGAAAAAGAGCGCTTCCTGGTCAGTGGATTTAGTTTCCTCACTCCAAACGTCTACAACTTGTGAGGGACAGAGGCTTCTTGGCATGTGTTGGGAATCGAGGTAGTTTCATTTGCCTGGACTGGTCTACCTCAGGAACATCTCCGGGTAGCACATTACTGTTAGGAAGAAGGAACCTGAAAACATCTCTGATTTCTCTGTATTCAAAGCTACATTTTTACTTCTCCACTGCAACCCTATACAAGATGTTTCAGCGTGCCACGCTGTGTCAGAGTGCCCTGGGGTCGACCCAATTCTCGAGCTTTGCTTCATAGGCGAGAATCCACAACAAACTCAACTGATGAATTAAAGGCTATACTTTGGTTTGAAGAAACTAAGTTTGTTTTCTAGAAGAATCTCTTTTCAAAGCAGGGTATATAACTTTTTCGTTTTTTTTTTTGTTTTGAATGACTGAATCAAAAACACACAACAATCCTCCAGAGAATATTTGCCAATTATCCAACCTAGTGGGACGTGAGGATTAAAAACAAAGTTGTCTTTAAAAATATCTCGAACGTGTTAATAAATTGCCCAGTAATGTGATGGTAATTGTAGAGATCTTTGAAATGTTATCAATTTAGCAACTGCATCAATACCAAAAACAATACCATAAAGACTTGATTGATTAGCCAGAAAATCCCTTTGTTTTATCCTTTTTTTTTTAAACGTTGGAAACCCTTTCTAAATATAAAGATTATTTCAGCAAAAAAACTCTCCTTGTATAATCCCACGATAGCAGTGATCTTCGAATCACAGGGTCTTAGATCTGTAGGAACCAGCTGCAAATCTCATCCGACCCCTTCATTTCTGCATTCAGGACCCTAAACAGAGTGCCAGATGGCTGTTTGAGGTCCCACAGTTGAATGAGCGCAGAGCCAGGCCTGGATAGTAGGTGCAGTCTACCCACTGCCCCTCCTACCACACCAGGTTGCTTCCCTGCTTAGCGACATGCTTGCAGATGTAGAGGGCCACTGGGAAAGACATATACTGACTCTAGGGGAACAGTGCTTCTTCTTGAAATTGTCTCCTACAAGCGGGATACAGAAAATTCCAGTTAGCAAAAGTGTCTGGTAGATGAAAACATTAAAGTATGCTTAATCTTGCTCTAATGATCCTCTGAACTAGCTAGACAACAGCCTAACCCTTCTGGGGGGCGGGGCAGGGCAGGGGGAGAAGTCCCCACTCTCGGTGTTCTTTCTGAATGTTTCTGTCATTTGGAAATCACTGCACAATGGTTAAATTCACCAGGTAGCTCCTTGCCACCTGGCAGTGGGGCAGTGTCACTGTTCTAGTACCTTCCATGATTTAAACAAATGAACAAAAAAAAAATTCAAATGTAAAATGCTCTCTTTTTAATTACTAAATTAAGAAAGTTAAACAATTTAAAAATGTAAACTCACAAATAAATCATAACAAAAAAAGAATTAAGATTTCAGAGTTGCTACCCAGTATTAAAAACTTAATAGAAATAGGTTTTTTGATTTGTTGTTAAACATGTAATTCAAGGTTGGTACAAACAGCAACTAAAAATGTAGTACTTTTTTTTTTTTTTCCTTTTTTTCCTTTTTCTTTCTTTCTTTTTTTTTTTTTTTGGTGCATCCCCATGAAATGTAAAGTAGTGCATAGTTATTCCACTGGAGACTTCTCGGACATATAGAAAGTCATTTCATTAGCAGTACAGGATGTTTAAAACACTTATTTTACAATGGGAAATGTACAACCCCCCCCCCCCCCAAGTTTTAGTTGCATGAGAAAGTTTAGCAGGTTGCCAAGACTATAACGCTATGGGTTTTAGACCATTTAAATGTGGTTACAAGGTTTATTAAATAAAAAAAAAAAGTTTGAAACATTTCAGCATTCATATTTTTGTACAAGAAGTATGTGTGGTTATCCACCTTCCAGTTCCCCTGGTGGTATTGGCCGTTGGCTTGCTTAAACACGCTTTTAGGTTTCAAGACCAAATTGCAGTTAAGTCAAAGCAAATACTGGAAACAGAACTTGTGAATCCAGCTCTGGAGCTGCTTTTGAAAAGAATCAAAGTAATAGCCATCTACAGGTACAATCATGAACCAAAAAAGTGCAATCTAAATTCAAAAAAAAAAAAGGATCATGCTTTGCAAAAGCCAAAAAGGATGCCACTGGTGTGCAGAGTAATACCAGGGCTTTTATGCAGATTTGGCAGTAAAATCCTCACTCTGGGTCCCGAGGCTTTATGGCCTGGGTTGGCCATGGTCTCCACATTAGCACCCACGTGGTGTATGTACAGGGACAGATATATTATATATATATTCATATTTATAAAAAAGAAAAAAAAAACAAACACCTGTCCTGATTGGTTTTTGTTAAAACATGAAAAAAAATTTTATTGTTTTAGACAAAGAGGCCACTTTTGGAAAATAATACTTTTTTTTTTAGTTGAATCAGGTGAAGACAGTTAAAATCACATAGGATTTGCATTTTAAAAAAAGGAAAGCACTAGGATTGTTGGCACTGGAGTAACTATTTACACTGAACAGAGGTTTGGCCTTTTACATAACATCAATACAATGCATTTTCCAAAGTCTGAGAAATAACAAGGTTCTGTCTCGTATGCTTCACAGAGGAGGTTCGGATTTGGGGACAAGTGTCATTAATGAGGGCCATGGAAGTTCGTCAGCTTCAGAGTCACATGCAATCTGATCCAGGACGGCTCTCGCTGCTCGGGCAGCAGCCGGCTACGGAACTGAAAGCTAATGGGGAGGGGGCGGGGAAGCCTCTTGGATAAGGCCTCTCTCTGCAGACCCAGGTCTCACAGGTTTTCACCAGGCTGGTACTGGGGCTCTGTGGCGGTGAAGTAGTCTTCCAGGAAGCCCTGCAAGTACTCGAAAGTGGGCCGCTCCTCCGGGTCCTTTTTCCAGCAGTGGATCATGAGCTCGTGGAGAGAGATGGGGCAGTCCTGCGGACAGGGCATCCTGTAGCCGCGCTCCACCTGCTCCAGCACCTCCCGGTTGTTCATGCCTGCAAGACAAGGCAGTGAGTGTGGGCCCTGCCGCTCCCCTTCCTTCTACTTTGAGCCTGCACGTGGTTCAAGGGGCACTGCTCCATTCAGAAATAAACAGGAAATGTGCAACTGCTACCAATGAATCTCAAAAGCATTGTGAGTGAAAGGAGCCAGACACAAAAGGCAACATACTGTATGATTCTGTTTCTGTGAAGTTCTAGTAAAAGCAAAGCTACAGTGACAGAAAGCAGATCAGTGGTCGCCAGGGGTAAGGGGAGGGGAACGTCTGCACAGGGGCTGCAGGGCACACTGAGGGGTGATGGGAACCTTCGGTTTCAGGGCTCAGCAATCAACGGCTGTAAAGGCCAGATAGCAAATGTTTGAGGCTTAGTGGGCTGCATACGATCTCTGCCGCAGATTATTTTTCTTAATAGCCCTTTAAAGACACACGAAAGAAAAAACAGGTGGGAGTTGGATTTGGCCCACAGACCATAACCTGCCAACTCCTGTTCTAGATCTCGTACGCAGCGGTGTGACTAGTTCATGTTTGTCAAAACTCATTGTGCTCCCAAAATGGTTGAATTCTATTGTTTGTAAATTACAATTCTGTGAAACTGAAAAAAAAATATGAATGAAGCAGGCAAAGAAACAGAAATCCATGGAATGAAACATACACTGTCCATGCTGATAGCATCTAGAAGTTCCACTTACGAACTTCATAAATTCGTTTTGCTTGTGCCCGGGCAAGCTTCTGGTGCCCCCCCTGCCCCCCCAGCCCGCACCCCCAGCTGAGATCTGCCATCATGCCGGCAAGGCTGGGTACCATCTGGCCCAGCGACCCTGAGGTGCCCTGGGGTTTGGTGACTTTCATGGGGAGACGGGGCGCCTCCGGGGGCTGTGTTTACTGATGACCTTGGACAGGCCATCTATCATTTGAGACCTCTGTGACCCTCTGGGGGAACTGCCTAATGTTGCGAGCTCAGGCTGCACAAACAGGAGACAGTCGGGGAGACTGCTAACCCTTCTGGAGGACGCAGCCTCCCTGCACGTTGGCCTTCCTGACAAGAGCAGGAAATACCATACGTGGGGTGAGGGGAGCGCCCTGACCCTACTCCAATCACTGCCAGACACTATCCTCTAGTTCTCCTTCCTTTTCCTGCCATATCGCATTCTGCCATCGCCCGCCAAGCACTTGTATGTTTTGGCTGCTCCCTTGGCCCCAAGTCTAATTTGGAATCCTTTCCAACCTCTGACCTGGTTTGTTTGTTTGTTTGTTTTAAACAAAATATGGTTTCAAGCCATGCAGAAACCAAGATTTTTTCCCCCTATCTCAGGGATACAATGAGAAGACCATAGCATATACACGAAGCAGTTTCCTTTAATTCTGGAGGAGCTGGGCCCAGGGCGTAACCTTGTCCTGACTTCTGGGGTCTGTTGCCATTCTTCTTGTTTTGTTACTTTTGGACCTGGGTTTATCCTGTGGCCACCAGCCATGGCCCCGTCAGTCACATGCCTGTACAACCCTTTTAGGATGCTTTCTTATTCTCTGCCACTGTAACTTCTTGTGATAAAATCCATATATTATTCCTGCTGTGTTGAAATAGGCCTTCAATTTAATTATTCTCGCATAACCTTGCTCATGTTTTGGGAGTGATGCCCCGTTTAGTGCGAGAGGTTTAATGAACCAATGTGGGCCCCCTGCCTCCATGCCATGCCTGATTTCACAGGTGCCCTCTTCAGTTGGGTGTTCGGTCAGCTCTGTGGCTAATTAGCTTAAATCCTCCTCCAACTGCTGAAAACTCATTTTGAAAACTCGGGATGGGGTGAGGAGCTGGAAGCAAGGGGAAAAACATGATGCTGCCAGGAGAACGTCCTGCAGACCTCTGGACAAATGGAGGGAGGGGAAGGGGACAGCATTTCCTTATCCACTGTCCCTAAATCCCACAGGATCTGCAAACCAGAAGTGCTGGTAATTCACTTGGCAGCAAAACTGATCTGAACTGACCTCATTCTGGCCATAAAACCTGAGGCTATTTACTATTTTTGTTGATTCATACACACTGCTATAGAAATAAGAATGTATTTGAGTACAGACTTCTGCTTCAGACTCTCCTGGGATGTTATATAATGAATGGTCCATGCACTGTATGCATGTTCTTTAAAAAAAAAAAAAAAAAAGTCTGACTCTGAAGCACATATCGGCCCGACAGTTGTGGCTGGGAGCCTCTGGCCCGAGCAGTGGCAGCAAGAACAATTACATCCCAGGCCAGAAAGGCGAGGAAGAGAGGGTAATCTCTTGTGAGGACTGGCATTCTCTAAAGCCTCTGCTCTGTGTTTTACTACGGTCCTTGGTTTCATAATCTCTCAGAAGCCATATGACCCAAGCCTGCAGAAATGCCCCCTTGTCTCTGCCCCTGCCAGGAACCTGTAGGAACTGGGAGGAAAGACAGGCAGAAGGTCTGAACGTCAGAAGGCCTGACAGGCCCCTTCCGGAGATGGTTTCCCCCCGTCAGAAGGCCTGACAGGCCCCTTCCGGAGATGGTTTCCCCCCCACACCCCCCCACCCTCAAACGCCTTCTAATGCTTTATTCTGGCATCGAGACTGTCCAAAATGGCACCACAGAGTTTAATTAATCATTCTCCAATTGCTCTGTGGGGTTTAGGTCAGTAAATGTTTCATTTCATTAAAAAACAAACTACTCAAATGGAAAGATTTCATGTATTTCTTTAAACTCTTAATCCAATCTCTGCCAATGGAAAGTTTAATTGGCCACTTGGGTCAGGCCTATTTTTCCAGCGCTCTGCCCAAGTCCCAGACACAGCAGATAGAATAACTTGACCCGGGGCGCCTGGGTGGCTCAGTCGGTTAAGCATCCGACTTCAGCTCAGGTCACGATCTCGCGGTCCGTGAGTTCGAGCCCCGCGTCGGGCTCTGTGCTGACAGCTCAGAGCCTGGAGCCTGTTTCAGATTCTGTGTCTCCCTCTCTCTCTGCCCCTCCCCCGTTCATGCTCTGTCTCTCTCTCTCTGTCTCAAAAATAAATAAACGTTAAAAAAAAAAAAAGAATAACTTGACCCTATACCTGTAGCATCCCCCGAGACAGCCTGCTTCCTGGGCGGCTGTAGCCAGGGGACCCACGTAGGCCACCAGCAGGCACATGCCGGCAGTCACGTGCCTGCTCCTTGTCTCGCTCCTCCTCTTTCTTCTCTTCTCATGCCTCCTCTCCCTGGGCCTCTCAAAGTGCAGGGACCATATGTAACCAATTCCACACACTGGGCCAAAGCAAAACATACCAATGACAGCTTTGCCAGAAAAGCGGGAAACAAGACAATACACCGGCTGGCGACGACAGCGTGAGCGGGATCAGCTCTTTTCCAACCGTCCGTAAGCCAGAGCCCACACGGCTGACCTGTGGACGGCACCTTCACAACCCTGCACAATCGAGAGCTTGCCCGCCAAGCAAGGCTTAGGCTAGTTTTTACTCTACAAACAACTGCCGGATTAAGGGGGTTCATATTGAAAAGAATAGTTTCCTCAGCAATAACAATAATTTTGAAAAATCATTTCAAGAATTTGTTTTTCTTTTTTCTCCCTTTTCAGTGGGGAGAATGCTAGCAGAGAAAGAGAAAAGACAGAAGCTTTAAAACATGGCATATGGGCATGTTTTAGGGAAATGCGGTCATCAACAGTTTGGGCCTCCGCGTTTCCTGGTAGGGGCTGCAATACAGACCCTTTTTCAGTGGGAGGGTGGTCTCCACCACCAGTCGTGGCTGACTGTGGGAGGTGTCATATTCACAAAGCAAAGCTGGGTGTGTGCCCTGCTTCCCAACCTCCACATCGGAGGAGGACCTAGGGGCTGGGGCCTCAACCCCGTCCTCTTCTGACCCCGCTGTGCGGACCCTGTCCTCTCACAGCGTGGGAAAATGGGCCACTGTCACGGCCACCCTCACAGGGTACTGCTTAATGGTCCTCAGCCCATGGAAACCTGTGGGGCCTGCTGGCTGTCCCAGGGTTTGCTTTCAGATTCCTCTTCCCCAGATCCTCCGCCGAGCCTCCTGTCACCACGGATTTCGGGCTTGCCCGGACATGGTCAGGCAGAGAGCATTGTTTCCAGTCGGTCTGCCCAAATCACTACAGCTGAGACTCTCCAGCCAAGTGGACTGTACTCACTTCCTGTTGTTAGGACTAGATTGTCCTTTCTAAATCATTTTGCTGGCTTCCTCCTGATTTCCGAATTAGGGTCAAGCTTCCAACTCTCACTATCGATTTTCCTGTGTGTGTGTGTGTGTGTGTGTGTGTGTGTGTGTGTGTGTGTTTTCTTTCCCTTTGCTCTTTGTTGTCTTTCTCCCTCCTCTTCTTTTAAACTTTCCCATTCTTCTCCTCTAAGCTACATATTAACTCAGTAGAGCCTCCCTTCCTTCTTTTCTTTTAGGTTCTTTAGAGAAGGAAAAAAAAAACCCAACCCTCATTTTCACTGGCAGAGCCGCTGCACTACTTCTGACTCTGTATCCTCTCACGGGGTCTCTCAGCAGATGACCTGACCTCCCCCAGCCTCAGTTTCTTCATTTGTCAACAAAATTGTCAACATTTGTCAACTGTGCTCTTAGCTGTTTGAAAAAAAGAAAAAAACGGTCTTCTATGACAGAAGAGGGTTTTGCTTTACGGCTTCCCGTTTGTGCAGCCTCCTAATATAGATCTCGGAGGGGCCGTCTCTGCACCATCAGGGATTTTCGCTGTTACCGGATCAAGGCTGCATCTGGATTTGACCATGGGTTGCAAGAACCTGGATTTTTGTGCCATGGAAAAATTAAGCACTTTAACAATGGGCATGATGTTAGGTTATCAGACATCAAGATTACTTTTGCAAACTGAGCTTTTCATTCAAAGGACGTTATGCTCTATTGTGCATAAGGCTTTCGTCAGAGGCTCCCCCTTGCTTCTCTGCATAAACCCTGTAAAAATCTCCTTCTGTTTACTTGTCTGTGTCTGTGTCTGTGCTGTGCTAATGCCAGGGGAAGGAGAGCTATGCTAATGGTGCTTGCTCAGCACGAGCCTGTGCTACCAGACCGTCATGTGCTCTAGTTGTCTTACTGGGCGACAATCAGGATGTGTCACGTCAGGTCTGGTGAAGGATCAAAGTACAAATTTAGGGCAGACAGATGCTGATCAAAGAGCATAATGAAAATAAAGGAGTGACATTGAGAAGGCACAATAATGAGTGGTTTTGTTTCTCTTGCCCCATTTTTACCAGATACCCTCAGGGCAGCTGCTTTTATTATTTATTTATTTATTTAATTTTTAAAAAATGTTTATTTTTGAGACAGAGAGAGAGAGAGAGAGCAAGCACAAGCGGGGGAGAGGCAGAGAGAGACAGGGGGAAAGAGGATCTAAAGTGAGCTCCACGCTGACAGCAGAGAGCCCAACGTGGGACTTACATTCACTGAACCTGAGATCATGACCTGAGCTGAAGTCGGGCGCTTAACCGACTAAGTTCCCCAGGTGCCCAGGGCAGCTGTTTTTATTAAGTCTGCTATATTAGTAAATACAGAAGTGACAGCTACTCAGGTGCCATGATACACAATTTTAAAGTTGATCACGCAGTGCTGAGGAGAACTCTTTTGTCCCAGAAAAGAAGTGAGGAAGGGGGTGAGGGTGTCCATTGGGAAGGCCATGGAAACACAGCTGAAATGAAGGGCAGCAGAATGCAGGGCTCAGGAATGGAAAGTTCCTCTCCGGCTGCCCTCTCCACCTGCATTTTCCTCCCCTCCTTTCTTCCCTCGCCAGCCACACTGGCTGAGAGAGATCTTGTAAGGATAGGTGGCAACATGACTCCTGGGCATCCGGGCAGGATTCCCTCTCTGGGGGAACGTCATGAGCTGAAAGGAGAAGCCCTGGGGACTGTGGATGGGCGTGGAGAGGGCAGAGGGCAAAGCACCCCTGGCTGACAGTTTTCATTCTGCTTCCCATTTTCCTGCTGGAGAGTCTAATCACTTCCTACCCCAAGAAAAATCTGCTCTGTCGGCATGCTGAGCACAGCAGGAATAGTAAGAGTGCAGGTGATGAAAATGGGCTGCTGAACACAGAGGAATGTATGTCTACGATTCAGGGCATCTGAGTGGGGCAGAGGGAGGAGAAGGGCAGGATTTCTAATTCTCTAAGGAAGGTGGCTTCTAGTTTCACTAATTTCCTTTGCCTCTTCGAGCCATCGTCAGGTGACTGGATATATTCATGAAAGCCAGGCAGCTGTCACTTATTTAAAAGATTTGAAAGTGCTTCAAATGCACGGACAAATGTGATGTGCTTAAGAAAATGATCCTGCTTTGCTACATCCTGCCAAAGTCACAAAGCAGGTGTTCAGTTGAGAGCCAGGGCACAGGATGGCCAGAACATTCTGCCTAGAACAGGGTGGAACATGGTGTTTCAACTGACCACAGTGTCCATTTCCCAGAACAACTCTGAGGACAGAGATTATCTCGTGGCTGGGACAATACATGCTATATTTACGTGTGGAGATGATGGAATAGAGTTGGAGGCTTTAAAGGTTCTCAGCCAAACTAAAAAATCTTGTTTCAAAAACCTCATAGGCATAATCTGGTTTTTGGGTTTTTTTTTGCTATCCCAACTATCCGTCCATCAATCCATCCATTGATACATCCAGCCATCTACCCATCGATCAATCAATCCATTCATCCATCGCTCCACATGCTTACACTTATTGAGAGTCTACTATGGGGAGACACTGCTGAGCACTGGCAACATATAAAGGAGCTCCTGTCCCTTGGCCGCTCAGAGCTGCTGTGAAATACAGACACACGGTCAGGGACTTTGACAGAGATGTACCAGGTATCACGGAAGTGAGCACAAGGGGCGAGCCACTTGGTATGGACACGAAGAAAGCTACATGGAGGAGGTGATGGCTGGGCTGGGCTTTGAAGGATTCTGAGGCAGGCAGTGAAGCCGAGAGAGCGACTCACAGGTCAGAGGGAAGGGCTGGGGGTGGCGAGAGAGAACTCACGTCAGATCACGTCACTCCTGCTCAAGCTCTTCAGTGACTCCCCATCTCACTAACGGTGAAAGTTAAAGTCCTACTAAGCACCTAGGAAGGCCCCACCTGATCTACCTGGGGGCCTCTCAGACCTCCTGTTCCCTCAGCTCCAGCTGCACTGGCCTCCTGTTTTCAGGGCCTCGCTGTCTCTGGGATCCTCTGAAGAAAGACTCCCTGCCACACAGCTACCTGGCTAGCCTTGCTTCTTTCCAGGCCTTTCCTCAGATGCCACCCTCCACCCCCTTCCCCGCTTTATTTTTCTCCATACTTATTACCACCCAGCCAATACCGAACATAGTCAGCTTAGCTTATTATCTTGGTTCATTGTCTGTCTCTTCCAAGAAGCATAAACACTCGTGAGGGCACGAGTTTCTGTCTGTAGGCTGAGTGCTGTACTCCTGGTGTGTGAACAGTTCCTGGCATACAGTAGGTGCTCAATAAATATTAAGCACGTGGAGCATGTGGAATGACTCCGGGAGATTTTTTTTTCCCCCTCAAGGAAAGGGTTATTAAGGACTATGCAAAGCTAAGTCTTCTGGAGTTTCTCTGGAAGGTGAAGGGAAGCCACAGACATTTTTAACTGGGAGAGTAAGATAACCGGGTCTCTGTTTTCTAGGATAACAACCTGGTGGCGACAGTGACAGAATGGGTGGAGGGGAGGAGAAACTGAAGCGGAAGTCCCACGAAGAGGTCACTGCAGAGTGGATGACAGCCTGACACAGGGCAGTGGAGGCAAAGAGGAAAAGGAGGAGGTGAGGGAGGTTTTGAAGGTGACATGACGGCTTAAAATGCGGAACTCTGATTTTATGCATCAACCCCAGAAAATTCCTTTTACGTGCGTGTTTTCATTTCTCACATAAACAACCCCATCGGTACAAAATCCATTCTAATCTTGACGCAAAGAATGGTTCTGCACCTTGGCTCACAGAAAAGCAAGTTATACTGCTGGGCCTAGAATGCGTTCAGGTCAGGCTGCTCCCAGGGAACCTGTAAAACTGAGTGGTTCTTTGCAACCGTGTGCATCTCTGTGGCAAATCTGGGAAGCAACCTTTGTCTGGGAGGGTGGTGTGTGCGACTCCTGTCCGCTACCTCCCTGTTAATCTCAGCGTCACACTTCTGTATTTTTTTCTTTGGCTCCAGGGCTGTCATTCAGTTTGAGATTGTCCTTTTAATCCATTCCTTTTTCAGAACCAGCTAACCGACCAGGTGGCCCATGTTTCATTGTCTCCTCAACCCTTCTGCTCTTCATGGGGTCACACCTCACATACTCCATTCTAAGCTTCTTCTCTGATTCTCCCTTTTGGAACTTCTCTCGTGCTGGGCAAATATGCCTGGCAAGCTTTATGAGCCCACAGAGAAGTCATCTCCCCTCCCTTGACCTCATCCTCGTCGTGCAGCCAAAGTACCTTTTCTCTGTGTGAAGGTGACAGAAGGTCATTCTCAGGTGTGAAAGAATTCAGGAAAATACCGCCACCTACCGTTCTTGAAAAAGGAATTGCTTAAAAATATACCGTAGCCAACTGCAAAATTTCTACATTGCGACGTCGGCACGAGGGACAGGCACTGGGACTCTGTCCTCGGGTACCACCGACAGACACGAGGTTTCGGTGCGGCAGAGAAGCCATGCCTTGGCACACATTGACTCGGCCACGTCAACACCGAGGATGTGGACAGGAAGGTCCTTCCTTGCACAGTGACATCTGGATGAAGCTTAATGATGCTGTGCCTTAGGAACTGTTATCCTTCATTAAGGTAATAATCCTGTAATTGGAATTCCTCTGTAAAAGCCTCTCCCTCAAGAAGAGTTTACTGTAAGATACAGAAGTCCAATTAAATAGGATTATAACTACGTTAAAAAAAAACAACAAGAAAAACACCCAAGAAGCACCCATGGCTAGGAACGGGCCTGGGAACAATCTTCTGTGGCTGTTTGTGGGCGAGGGGCAGCTCAGGCCACTCGCCTGCTGACAAAGCTCCCCTGGCCACTGCTGCCGACCAGCCAGGCCCCAGAGCCTCCCCGTGGTAGCACGTGAGGCCCTCGCCACGGGACTTTCCAGCCACACTTCCAGGTTTCACGTCATGGCCCTCAAATTCCTTATTCCTGCAGCTCCTTGAACAAGCACCGGTGTCCCAGGCTTTGCTGCCTTCCTGCATGCTGGTCCTTGTCTGGAACCTTCTTCCCTCTTCCTTGACTTGAGGAGGAGGCCCTACTTGCTTCCTTCTCCATGAAGCTTCCTTCCCAGACAGAACCTGTCCTCTTATCCTCACAGACTCGGGGCAGCTCTCCAAGCCTTCCGCACGTCAGCAGCTGCTCACAGTACAGAACTATGCATAATAAAGTACACAGTTCTCGTTTCAAACTCCTTTGCCACCCTCACAGGATTCTGAGGGAAAGGTCCCTCTGTAGATACCTGGATCAGGTGCCCCTGACCCCACTATCAGAATTAAGATTCGAGGCCCACAGGGAGTAAATCCAAGTAATCCACTCCTTGAGGATCATTTCCTCTAATAATAGATAAGTAGCAGGAAAGACTGATGTCTTCCTGGATTTGATGCATCTTTTATCTATCTGACTGTAAATTCATGAGTGTTGGGACTACATTTGTTTATTTGCTCATTGTTCTATCCCAGGCAACCAGAACAGTGCCTCACTCCAGGAAGGCTTTAATCAGTTTCCTGAGAGTGTGAAATGTCTTATTTGTACTCATTTCCTAGGTAGAGTAAGATGCCCGGTGCCGTTCACACTCACCGACACTCTGCTGAATGAATGAACCCTAGTCTGAGTTCTAAAATAAGGCCGTTTTCTTTATGCTAGAACCAAACTTGGTAAAAGACTCTCCCTAGAAGCACACACCTGCCTGCCTTCCCTGAGGCCCCAGCCCCTGCGCCTTTGTCTGGGTTTCTGTGTGCAACCCTGAGAAACAAAAAGCGGCTTTGTATCACTGAAAGGAAAGCCTTTACGAAATGCAAAACAACATTAACCTTTTCCCCTTCACTGCATTCAACACACTGGCCAACCGTAAACCTGGGGGATTCAGGGAGAAATTGGTTCAAAATTCAGGCCAAAAAAAAAAAAGGAAAAAAAAAAAAGATGCCTTTTATCTTCAAAATCCCAAGACCTGCACATTTTCCCCCTTGAGAAGCAACTCAAAAACACCCCTGCTGTGCTCCAGGCCCCTCTTGGGCAGCCCTTTCTTGCATACTGCTTGGCTCTCTTGGAGAGCCTGCCCACTGGTGCATGCTGGGAGGAGCCGCCCCCGCAGCAGGAGAACGGACTTCCACCTGCATCTCGAAAGGCCCAGGGCTGGCGCTTCAGAGACACGGAAATTTGTCCATTTTGTCTCTGTGCCAGCCTGGCTCTCCTAGGAGTCTCAAGGCCACGCCAACCTGAAAAGAGATCCTCTTTGCTTCTCTGCATTCTCTGAAAATGACCAGAAATAATCATAAAAACGAACAAAGGGATTACAAATTAATCTGCCCTCGCTGTCTCCTCTGACTGCAAAGATAGAATTACAAACCCAGGATTTGCAAAAGACCTCAATTCCTCATTAATCTCCACTATCGTTTCTATCTTGGCTATTTTTTTTTTTTTTAAGCTCCTTTCTTAGGCAGGGAATGAGGGGGAGCTATGTTCTTTCTTCACTCAACAGTAACTGAAAAATATGTCCTTAACATTTCAGAAAGCAGATTGTCCATGTGCTGTAATATAACCACTAAAGCGTGGAGGTGAAATGGCTCGAGTGTCCTTTATGTCACCATCTGTCGAAATTAATGAATTTAAGTGTGGAAAACCTAAATCTGTGGTTTCTTTGAAAAGCATGAATCTGACAATCCTGAAAAATTCCAGGGCCTAAGAATCTCTAATTTCTTTATGTTGCACTTGTTCTTCTAGGGCATATTTTGACTGTTCAGCACAGGGCAGTGAGTGGCCTCTAAACTGTGTTTCGCATGTGCCTCTGCTCTCTATGGCCATCTGGAGCTGGGGCCTGCAGAGAGAACAGGTCCAGGCATTTTCCCGCCAGGTTCACTCCATGGGTCAATGCTACAGTGTAATCAAAAAGCACATCTCTTTCCTGGAAGTGTCTGCAAACTCGATTTGGGTTGAGTTTCTGCCAGCCACATTTCTGCTCCTGGAGCCATGGATGCACACTCCTACTGAGAGAGGAGAGATTCCATGCACTGGGGTGGACTGAAACCTCATACTAGCCGCTGTTCACATGACTCCTGGCATACAATGCATGGTAGCTGCTTGCCTGCATGATGTCCATGGTGGCTCCCAGTTCTGCTTTCCCATGGCTAAATACCTGTTCGTGTTCTTTAAACTCATGCACAGCAGAAAGCTGAGGATGGGGCTTAGAAGGCAAACTGAGAAGTGTCCCCAGATGGTGCTGAGACAGCATCCAATCGGAGGCCCATTGCTGCCAGGTCAAGCCCTTACCTGGGTATGGCACTCTTCCTTTGGTGACCAGCTCTGTGAGTAAGATTCCGAAAGACCATACGTCAGACTTGATCGTGAACCTCCCGTACAGGGCTGCTTCGGGGGCCGTCCACTTAATGGGGAACTTTGCACCTGCAGAAAGAACATGTGATTGATTACTTGGCAGGCAGAGAGCATATGGCACCGGGTATGGGGCTGGGGAGGAAGAGTGCTAGGAACTACTTTCACAGGAGCAAGTTCATAGAGGAGGAGGAGAAAGTGGTCAATAAGGAAATGGAGTACAACTGACTACAATTGAGCAGCTGTGGGGTCTAGTGCTGGCTCTGTGACCTTAAGCAAGCTAGTTTAATGTTAATTTGCCCACAAAAGGGTTGGGAGTTCAAAGCTCCTTAAAGCTCTGGTTTCTAGAAACTGGAATCTATGATCACACTAAATGTCACAGGTTTGGTCTGGATAAGGGGCTGACCTGCGATTTAGGGAACTCATTTCATACGTCTTTTCTTTTGCTTTGAAATTATGTCATATTTTAATAAATAGATATAGTATTAAATCATAATGCTACTCTCATGAATTCTTTGATATAGAAGGACCAGAGTGTGTTCTTACGAGGTACATAAAAACCAAATCAAACCACCGTGATTGTCTCAAGGTGAAGACAATTTACTGTAGCCCATGTATTTTGTTGAAATGGGCTCTATTTCCCAAGGCCTCCTTATCCACAGCAGAGAAATGATTTTGCCTTTGGCTACTTCCCTCCACCTTTTCTCCCTGAGAGTGGCCATCTTTGCTTCTGGGACAGTTTTTTCTTTTGTACTATATGATCTCTTGTTTACCGCCCAACCTTTCTCCTACCAGCCCGAGAGGGTACTATTTAATAATGTTTGCTTTCAAAGAGCAGTCTTGCCTCAGTGACTATCTTAGGAGTCTGATTTCTCAAGACCAAGCAGCAAATTCATGCCAGTCAGGAGAATCTTTTCTTTGAAATTTCTCTGATCATTAAAAGAATCTTCTCTCCAATCTAAAAGGAAGGCTGTTCTTTATAAGGCCAGTTGTGTGTATGGGGAATTAAAATTGACTTGGCAGCCTGTGCGCTCACATATTAGGCTCAGCAATTATAAAGCAGTTCTAGATATCTCATCGAACAAACTGAAAGAAAAACACAAGGAATTTTTGTTGCTGATATAAACACAATTATATGTTAAAAGCATGTTAATTTTACATAGGAGCTCCTAAAAAAACCATACAAAGGCTGACGGAATCAGAAATTTTTGTGGTATCTTCTATGAAAAGTCACAATGTGCAAAAGTGGCAAATAATTAAAATCTTTAAATTAGTATGGTTTTAATAACCAGAGGTATGATAAATTACAGCAATTAGATTTTTGTTTTAAACACAGTACATGATAACATCTTTAGCAAATCTGCCCTGGCATTTTCTGGCAATATAATTTTCCTCTCCATCTCTTTTATGCCAGTGTGAAATGAAATTAAAAAAAAAAATCCTACTATTTCATTATGTGGCATCTCACATTTACACTGGAGCAGAGAAGTTATTCTATGGTTTTCTTTTCCTTTTATGCACGGAGTTATTTTTAATTAGCTGTGTTTCTCAAGCATAATTATTTCTATCTTTCCTTAAGTGCTGCATGATTCCACACAAGGCCTGGTATTCTCTGAACAGTCATTTTGTTTTTAAAGTTTCTTTCAAAGCGTTCTTCTGTGTGAGAACCTACCCTCGAGCATTCTGTTCACGCAGCTTTGGACTCTGAGCCGCTGGGATTAATGTGATAGATTTTCTTCAGTGTCGAGAACAGACTTTGCCCTGGACCAAACCTCAGCTGGAGTTCTCTTATTTCAGAGAATTAAAGGTATATTAAATTCATTCCTATTTAAACTATCTCTTGAGCCAAATGGCTTGGAAATCTATGTCCATCTCTAAAAGCAAAAAGAACTTTTTTTCCTCCCTTGTGCAGATACGACTCTCGTAAATAAAATGACAAACAAAAGGAGCCTTTCTTCCCTTCTTGGAATCATTCAACATTCGTGAAGGTGTGTATGATGCTAACAGTAAACCATTCAAAATTTGGATAAAGTCACTTTGGATTTTCTGAGAGAAGATTTCATAATGTGAGCTTGAAAAAAAAACCAAACCCAAATGTCAATATATCAGCCATTTGTGCTAGTTGGCTTTGTTGTTTTCTCATTACATCATCTACAGCAAGAATTGTAATATGTAAACCTTCAACAAGTAGGTTCAGACAAAGGCTGTAATCGATCTCTGATAGGAAACCATTTGTGGATATGTGCTTTGAGACTTAGTAGCAGGGGCTTACGTAAATAAACTTATTTTGCATTAGTTTTCTTTCTGAGATAAGCAATATATTTACTTACACCTAATACATTTTGGAAGAAAAAGAAAGAATATCTTTGTCCAATTTCTCCTACTTCTTTTCAATCTTAAAATAGCAGCCACTGTTGACAAAAGGAGCTTCTCTAAAGACAACTCGTATTTTCCTTTTCAAGGCAGACAAAAGGTTAATAAAGCAGCGATGATCTGTTAGTCATTAACTATGGTTTCAACAAAAGAACTGATTGATGTTCGCTCTTTTACTCAACTCATTACCTCTATTTCCGCTCACCTTGGTTTCCCACCTCCTGAGGGTACAGATGTAGTCCCCAATTGGGGAGAGTTCAACCCCCGGTTTGTGGCGGTGGTGGGTGGGGGAGGGTATCTCTAAGGAGATGCAGCCCCAAATGGGAGAGAGTTCAACCCGGGGTCTGTGGTGGGTGGGGGCGTGGGGGTGTCTCTATCCAGGCAGGCTGCATGTTGCAGACCCCGGCCTACGAGAACAGCATTGCTGGGGCTGTCTGGAATACCACCAACACAATCCCACAGGCGGCCTTGCTGGGGGCTTGCGGTAGGCTCTCTCCTCAGGTGAAGTCAAGAAAGCTCAGAAACCTGGAAGGAATTCCCGATCTCCTGGGTATAAACACTGCCTTTCCCTTGAAAATAAAGTTCTGACAGGCAGAAAGTCAGGATCAAAGATGTCTTCTAAGCAGTACAGATTTGTAGAAAAAAGGAGACAGTGTGCAGAGGCCCATACAATGATGAACTTGGCTCTGTTATGTAACCAGCTGATTCGCTCTTCTTGAAATTCTCCTGTTTGGGAGCAGGATTCAGATGCCAATGCAGTTTCCTTTCCTTTGCATTTTATTCGAATAGCAAACCATGGCAGGTAGGATAATCTGTGTCAGTGGTATCATGTAACACTCTGTGAACTTGTTCAATGCTTAGATGCACTAAAAAATATAGGAATTATCATTCATCATTGGTCTAGTTTTTACTTCTTACTGAATTTACTCTAACAGTTTAGGATTCTTTTAAGCCAACACACAAAACGGTGCATGTAATACATATGAGTGAAACGCCTTTTCCACTGTTTCCTAGGTAGTGTCTGCAGATTTTGTACCTCTCAGGATAAAGCCCTTCCTGAAAGTCTGACCTGGTGCTGCCACTGGGGCCCATGTCCTGGAACCACCTTCTGGGTAGGGTGTCTCTGCACTTGCGCCATTTACCTTCCTGCAATCGTGGTGAGGACCGGTGAGCCTCATGCTGAGCCATCAGGCACCTACATCTCAATCCTGTTTCTCTAAATTCTGTTGAGATGTGAACCGACTGGTCATGAGCTCGGTGTGACAACAGGGGATTGGACTCCCTCTCTTGGCTTCCACCTCTCTCGTGACTCCAATGTCACCTGCATTTGTATCACCTGCTGGGCCCTCCCTCTTGAATTCCTGACCTGTATATCGGATTCTCTCCCCAGCCTCTCCACTGGAAGGCCTCAAAGGGCCTTTCAATGCAACATCCCAAATTTACCTTTCCCCACGGTTTGCCTTGTCAACCGCCTAGCTGATGAGACCAGAATGCCACAAGACCCCCTCATTCAGATGCTGCGTATATCTGCCCATCGCCATACATCTTCCCTGAGTCCCCTTCCACCTCTGCTGCTTCACCACTTTCCATGTTGAGTCCATTTCACTCCGGAGAGTGTGTCTGTGTGTCTTCACTACCCCCACTCTGGTCTGTGCCTGCTCGCTCACGGTCACCTGTCTGGACTCCTGCAATGGCCTTCCCATTGGGCCCACATTTACAGTCTGGTCCCTCCTCCCTATCTGTCCAGCCTCTTCTTGTTATCCTGGGCCTCCCGCTCCTCCCTATCTCCAACCTCTCCATTGCCCCTCTCTGATGGTTCCTGCCTGCTGCAGGGCCACGGGGCAGGCTGTTCCCTTTGCTGACGTCCCTCCCCCATGGCGAACTCTTGCTCCTTTGCTCTTAGCCTAAGTGTTATTTGCACAGGGAACCTCCACCTGAACACTAAGACTGGGGTAGGTTCCCTGGTACTGTGCTGCCAGAGCGTCTTGTTCTTTGTGGCTGCTACTTTTCAAGGGCAAATGAATACGTTTGAAGTACGCCTCTCCCAATAGATAGAGACTGTCCTTGAGGGCAGGAGCAGGTCTTTCTGGATGGCCACCTTATCTCTAGTACTGAGCCCAGTGCCCAGTGCCCAGTGCCCAGAAGAAACTAAAGAGGTGGTGAATGACTGAGTAATTGGACAGATGCTTAGCCCTCCCAGCCTTCCTTCCCAGCCTGAACTGCCACAGCTCCTTACTTATTAGCTTCCTGCTCTCTGGAGGGTCCTCTCCTTGTCCTCAGTGACCAGTGTCACTGTCTGTCTCCATCTGGATGCCCTTATAAGGGTCTAACAACTGCCGACTACTGTAGAAAAGCATCTGTCACAAACTAATGACACTTAGAAACACCCGGAAAAACCTGTGTTTTTAGTGCCAAATGAAGGGTGGAGTGAATCTGTCTCAGACGGAGGGAACCCCAGACTTTGCTCTGTGAGGAGCAGGGGGTCTAGATCTCTGGAGTTGCAACTCCGGGTGGGGTTTATATCAGCAAAAAGACAAGGTGGCCAGAGGCCTTGGGAGCGTTCACAGCAAAACGCAGTGGAATATCTTTTTCCGAAAAGACTGAACAGGAAAGCGGTAACTGGACGCCAATCGCTCACACTCACAGGCCCTGGTCTTCCTTATGTAAAATCAGGTTAATAGTCTTCTGGGCTTTAGGTATGAGGAAGGAGAGGGTTGTGGATTTATTCGGTGATCAAAGTTGGACCACAAAATAACATCGAAACCCCACTAGTGCTGGCTGGTTTTGTCTTCTCTTGTTTCCTACCATGAGCACTTCTGAGTTCTTCCCCCGAGGCCGGCACCGCACCTCGTTCCAGGGAGCCACCAGTGAGCTCAACCCCTGGCTCTCATGGAGCATGCGGCTTAGTCCGGGAAGGAGACAAAATAAACGAGTGGCCATGATATATGTCAGACAGTGACAAATGCTATAAAGAATGATAGAATGGGCTACAAGGACAGATTTTATGGGGCTCTGCAAGGGCCACTAAGGATGTTGGGTCCCATCCTAAGTGTGATGAGAAGCCACTGGGGCTTGTGAGCAGAACATGATGACATCCCACCTCACTGTTTCTCCTTGTCTTTCAAATGTAGCAGACAATAGAGCATTACCTTGAGGACGATTTACGACGAGAAAGAACGTGAAGAGCATTTTGACTTTTCAAAACTCTCGAGAAGCATCATGACGTTTGGAGGCCCATGGGCATCTATCAGCAATCAGTATCAGATAAGTTATATTTCTGTTGTCACCTCTGACATCATATTTAACTAGTGGCTCTGGTCACATTTGTGCTATTTTTAGCACACTTTTCAGGTTTGAATAATACGAATAATCTCAGCAACAAAGGAGTAAAATAGCATACTCCAAAACTGCAAAGCTCAAACATTTTTATGGGAAATGAATTACTTATCTTTTCTGAGTTTATTCTTCCCTGATGTCCTTCCTTCCTTCCCAAGCCTTTCTTGTGTCTCTGCTTTAGGCTCTTCTTCATACTTCACTTTCTTTTTTTATTTTTTAAGTTTATTTATTTTGAGAGAGAGTGCAAATTGGGGAGGGGCAGAGAGAGAGGGAGACACAGAATTCGAAGCAGGCTCTGCACTGTCAGTGAGGAGCCCCATGCAGGGTTCAGACTCATGAACCGTGAGATCAAGAGTCAGACACATAACCGACCGAGCCACCCAGGCGCCCCCATCCTCGTTTTCTAATGGCCTCGGTGTTGTGGACTCCTCCCTCCCTGCTTACTCCCTTGGGGAACAAACACAGGTTCTCAAGACTTCCGCTGCCCATCATCTCTGTATGAACAGGGCTGGAAATACTACACAGACTGTTTCTCCTCAGAAGCTCCAGTTTTTGATTCGCAAATGTCTAAGGGACAAAGCCTCTAGGGTGTCTCACCTTTATCTCAAATGTGGCAACTAACTATGAATCTAAATTCATCATTTTACCAACTCATCTTACTATGAATATTTTATTATGAAGGGTATTCTTGTATTAGGTAAAAAATTTTACTAAAAGACTGACCTGACTTAAAAAGTTTATTCTCACTATAATATTTTAGGATGCAAATGGAGTATCTTTTTTTCCCCTCCTACTATCCCTTTTCTGGGGGTCACATCATCATTCTGCCAGGCTGCAAAGCAGAAAAAACCTGAAAGCCAGCTGGGACTTCTCCCTTTCCTTAAACCTCTGAGCTAATCCATCACCAAGGTTTCTTTTTTTCTTTCTTTTTTTTTTTAGTAATCTCTATGCATAACATGGGGCTCTAGCTCATGAGTCACATGCTCTACCAACTGAGCCTGCCAGGCACCCCATATCACCAAGGCTTCCTGTTTTCTTCTTTGACATGTCTCTCAAATTTTCTCTTTCTTATTTAAGCTCTTTGCTGAAACCTGTCTTGGGTCCTCATCCCTCTGATCAGTCCTCCTGTCACGGTGCCCTGCCTTTGGATCACTGTCCTTTCAATGAGTCACTTAAACCAATGAGTTTATAACCCTCTCCTCCCCAACCTCATTGTGCCCCCCCCCCCCCCCCAACGCATGAAGGCAAACTCCTCCACCTGTTTTTCATACCCATGTATCTGTTCCACTTTGGCTCTTGCTACCCCAAACCCATCTTCTAGTCTGGTTTGCTTTCTCGGAACCTATACCCTGCACTTGGCATAACCATACGTGTTTCTTGTTAGCTTTTTCTAAACATCTCCTCTCCTTCCACCTGCATAGCTGAAGCCTACTCATCTCAAGTCCCACCTTCTTCATAAAGTCATCTGTGATTACGCCAGCCTTTAGTGATCTCTCCCATGCACTTGGAGCCGATGCTATGAGTAACGGTTTAATGCTTGACAATAATATCCACCATAATGGCTAAACATACTGAGGGCTTGCTAAGTGTCAGGCATCACGCTAAGTGCTTTACATGCAGGAGGTGCATACCAGTAACAGTCCTGTTCTCCAGATGAGAAAACTAAACAGAAAGGTAAAATGAGATGCCAAAGGACAGGTGGAAATGGTGAACTGCGATTTGAACCAGGGAGCCTGGCTCCAGAGCCCGAGTGCTTAAACACTATACACCGTGCGGCTGTGTCCACATCTCCAGCATGTCTTTCTGCTAGTTCTGCATGGGTTATTTTTTTATCTCCTTAAATAGAATGTAAACCCTGGGGGGTCAGAGACCATGTTTTATACTTAGATTCCTCGACAGGACCTTGCCTAAGGCTAGTTAAAGAGCAACTGCTCAACAAATCTTTATCTGGCTAAAGGGTCAACCTAGCAATATATCTAACACTGTGACGGCCAAAGAAATTCTCTTCCTTTACACAGATTCAAATCAAACCCAAACAAGAGAAGAGTAAATACACGGCAGTGTAACAAACTAATAGTTGTTTCCACCCTTAGTGTTATAGGAATAAAATCATCCTTACCATACTCTAGGACAGTCTGACCGGATGCTCTTGGTGTGTAAGTGAAAACAGGAAGGCCAGCTAAACTCATTATGTCAGGAGGGCGCATCCTAACCCCAGGCTCCATTCCAGTTAATGACAGTCCTATATCCCTAGTGGTCAGGCAGTCTATTTTCTTTGTCTCAAACAGAAATAGTTCTTACTTGATTTGGTTACTTACTATACTGTATGCATCTTCATGCATTAAGATGACGGCAGTGGCATTAGAAATGTTCAAATGAAGATGGCAGAGACTTCTGCTCCCAAGTCTACCTCCTGCACTAAATGTATGTAAGCTGGCCAGGGATCAGGGAGAAAATGCTCTTCAGTGACAATGCAAAGGGGCCCACCTGTGGGCTGCACTGGGATTGAGGGGTCATTTGTGGAAGGCCCAGGGTGGCCATTTACGAAAGTTTCTGAGTCAGCGTATCTGGGCTTGCACATTCAATTTACTGGGTGACCACTTAAAACCTCCGCCAGTCTCAGTCTCCATGGCTGTAAATCGGGACAATGATAACCTCATGAGGTTGTGGTGAGAATTATAAACAATGTAAGGGGTTCAGCACAGCATCTGGTGCCTGAATAAATGCCAGCTATTATTTTATTTGGACAGTAATGCAAAGGCACTGAGTTGCATCAGGTTAGCCAAAGCTCTCCAAACTTTAAGAGAGGAAAAGAGGATGAAGAAAACCCAGTGAGCTCATCAATCAAATACTGAGAACTTACTGAGCCTCCAGTTAGTCCCTAGTGCAGTGGGAGGGGCTCCTGAGACAACCAAGCATGGGTCACCTCCTGCCGTAGGCCTTTCTAGGCAGCCAGGGAGACAGAGCTCACAGGCAAATCCAACAGAGAGCTAAATAGACTGTGGTGCTGGCTTTGGGAGAAAGAGGGCTCAGGAGAGAGGGAAAGAATGCACAGAGAATGGGGTCTCTGGGTAGAGGTGGCCACGTTGAAATGCTGCAGTGTGCCCCATGTTGCTCCCTGGGAGAGGCTCAGCTCAGGGGCCAGGACAGGCCTGGGTGGGGCCCAGCTCACATTATTGGCTCTTGGTGGAGAGTTGGACTGTTAAGCCATGCCCCCCCCCCATTCCCCCAGCTGATTCCATAGCCCGGTTTCAGAAAATTTCCCCTCTGGCTGAAAAACTGGGCCAAGGTAGAAAAGGCAAAGCCAGTGTGGAATAAAAGCAGCCAAATCCTTCCTGCAGAGAATACATTGGTACCCTGATAGTGTTTTCAAGGGGAAAAGGCATTAGCTTCAACCACAGACACGGTTTTTCTGAACCAAAGATCCATCCAGCGTCTTCTTTAATTATGAAGTCACAAGCTCTGCAAATTATGGCATTCAACGTTAAATAATATTCGGTACTTCAACTTTAAAGTTACCCTGAGGGATAACGGAAAAGAAATCACAAATCATGCCAGTAACAGGAAGCTGATTACATTGGTGGGGAAGGGTTACAAGGCAGGACTAGGACAGGATATCCTGTAGGAGAGGTGAAATCAAAGCTGACCCGACCTGGAACTCAGTGGTTATTCAAACAAAACAAGGATTTCAAACCCAATAAAACTGGGCAAAGCCAAAACTCAAGATTTTTCATACTAGGCCCAAGGAATGACTTTCAAATTTCCCAAACGTGTCTGGAGTAATACAACTGTGTGTTTTCCAGCTATTCCTGCTGACACATGCTGTTGAAATTTCTACTATAGATTCATAAGGTCTTATCACCATGTTTTAAAAGTAAAAGTAAAGGAGAAGTAAAGAGTACAATGAATTCATATGATGTGCCCTCTGCAATGCATACAGTGAGCAGGGAATTTCAGAAGGAAGGAGGTAAGGAGGAGGGAGGGGGGAGTGCTGTCCCATCAGGGGTGTGGGTGGAGGAAGAAGGAGTTCGGCCCAGGAAGACACGCATCAAGGGCCAGCGGCAGCGCCTGAACATACCACAGAGACAAGGCTTGGCTGGCTGGGCACAGATCCAAAGTCTGGTGTGGCTGCCTCCACGGAAGGGATATTCAGGCTGAGAGGGGTGAGAAGAGTCCCAAGGGAAGCCCCAAATGGAGGACCAGACAGAGAAGGGGTACAATCAGAACAACTAGACAGGGGGGAGCAAATCCAGCCTCCAGAGAGATCGGGTTTGAGGTTGCTGCCAGGGCAGGAGTCCTGGCATCTCGGAGTTGAGGAAGGAAGGGCAGGCGGCTAGATGGACTGGGAAGGAAGGCAGAGCCTCGTGCGGAGAACAGAACGCAGGCTGTGACAGTTCTTTTACCATCGGCAGCGGGGGGGGGGGGGGGGGGGGGGAAGCCAGCAGGGGAGGGGAGGGCACTCTGGCTGCTTGTCTCCCCACCACCCTCCTCCCAGTGGGGACCCAGTGGCAACCCAGGATAATGCTCACTGGGGGCACAAGAGAATGAAATTCACTGGCCTCTCCTGAAATCACGGGCATTTGGTCCTCTTACTCTCAGGAAGGAAATCTAAGACCCATCCAGAAGACTCTGCTTAAAGTACAGACCAGGCTGGGCCGGCTTGTGGAAGTGGTTATCTTGGGTGGAACTGAGGAAAGAAGGAACCTGCTAGCTATTCTAGAACACCAAAGCTCTGAGTAATTCCAATGATCCTTCCAGCTTTCTGAGAGCCAAATGAGAAGAAGCATCAGAATAAAAATTCTGACTCACAATTCCGATAGGACGGACACTACCTTTGTGGACTTTTACTCGGAGTGAAAGACAAGAAAGCTGTGTGTAGGGCTTCTGGAACCACCTGCATGCTGCTGTTCAGGGTGGTGAGAACTCAGACCTAAGTAAGAAACACGTGTCTGGGATGCAGCTCAACCCAGAAATCATTCCAGGAATCCAGCTACCTCCAGAAGGGGCAGTGGGCCTGGTTCAGTCTGACATCATTGCTGCAAAGGCTGTGTGCCTTCCTTCAGCGAGAAGAAATGGGGGCTTCACAATGTGGGGCAGTTTTCATCTGCACTGCCCGTCCCTGATTATCCAGATGATGCAAATGAAGGAGTTCCTTCTGCCAGCAAAGCAAGATGAGGAAGCCAAGTGACATTTTTGATGTTTGATGGCAGTCTGCAGTTCCTATTTACACACTTTAAAATCACAGAGGGTGACCATCTGCTTCCTTCTTGCTGATTACTAAGAAACGTGGGATGCAGAGACCAAGGACCTGCTCTTGACCATTCAGAAACAACCGCCAAATTACTCTGCCCAAGACAGCACAAAGGGGAAAGACACCCACACGGAATACAACACGTGACTGCCCAGTGCGGAGAACGAGGACAGATATTGAGGGGAGCGGGCTCAGTGATCAGGGCCTATCGCGGTCCCATCTGTCCCCCCCCCCCCCCCCGGGGACTGTCAGGGAGTAGAAGGAGTGAGAGCACCCCCTTCCTGCAGTTTTAATCTTGAAGGAGAGTCCGGGGTAGGCAAGGGTGCGTTAAAGTGCCTTTCTTTTCACTGTAATCTTTGGCTTTCCGCAAGTCCTTTCTATGAGGAAAATGGACGGTCAGATCCGTCTCCCTTTCCCGGGCAGAATGACCCACGGTGGCACCGCAGATAAACAAAGCACCCCTCTCGGAAATGCCGCGGAAGCCCTGGGCTGTAAGCGGCAGAATACAAATGAAGGCGCTTTTCTGCCTAGTGACAGAAATGTACCAAACTAGGCAGAACCGGCTCGGCGGGGAGGGGAGGGCTGGCTCTGACCCGGCTGAGGGCCGGACGTTCTGCCCGGAGGTGCCCCAGGCTCTCCCCAGACAGCCCCTCGGGACAGCCCGTAAACTCCGGGGGCGGGGGCGGGGGCGGGAGGGTCAGTCCAAACAAACAAGTTTCCTGCTCAGTCCTTAAAACAATGGCTGCTTTGGAAAGGGTTTGCTTTTCGTCAAAGGATGGTTTGCTCCTCTCGTCTGGGAAGAATTAGATTAAATTCAGTGATTAAAAGGGTTCCCCGCCCACCTCCCCTTCCCTGACATTTGCCGTTCAGGTCACGGCACACTGTGTGGGAATTGCAGTGCTGTTGTTGACAGAGAACAAGAAACGCATGTGCCGACGGGGGCAGAGGGAGGGCATCTCATGGCGAGATCAGCCTTCATGTGCCACTGGATTACAGAGGCCTCAGATGAGGCTGATTAATAATTCTGCAGGAGCCCTTGAGCTGGAAAGCTGGTGTTCTGAGTCTGATAATCCCCAGTCATTGTGATACAAAGGAAGGACAGAAATTGAATTCACAGTTCTGAATTGTGAAATTCAAAATTTGAAAGAAACAGGGATCTGCTTCTTCCTGACTGTGTTTGTCAACCTAGCTGCCTCCTTGTTTGTGTTAAATGGCTACTGTGCTTTTTGAATCCAAAATCTGATTATATTTAATTAGTACAGGCATCTGGGATTTCTAATACACAAAGAGTTATTAAAGTAACAAATCTTTCTAAAATATGTTCACCATGAAAGAATGTGTTAATTTATGCAGTAACAATTTTTTAACATGAAATAATTAACATGAAAACTGCAACAATTATGAATTCTTCGCAGTCTAATTTATATGTGAATTTTCCTCCAGATAATAATCTATTCAACTTAAACCCGCAATACTGGGAGCATTTGAACGACGCATTTTTCTTCTTCTATTTAATACACAAACCTAAACTCACAGCATGTCTTACACAAAGTCACGAAAGCCCCGGTTTCTACATACATCCCAAAGATCCAAAGATTAAATTGCCTTGACATTAGCTTCCTCAACAATGATCCTGTCATTAACTTACACCTTAAAAAAAAAAAACAACACAAAAAACCAAGACACGGAGCAATTCTATATTCCTGTCTTTGTGATGATTCAAATCAGGAGAGGAGAGGGCTAAATAGGCAGGCGACCTGGCTGGGAGCGGTTAGGGAAAGATCAAGTGGGTGTGTGTGCTGCATGTGATATGTGTGCCTGAGTGAGGGGTGGGTATGAGGAGGACGGAGGGAGGGAGGGGCAGACACACACACACACACACACACACACACACACACACACACACAGAGCTACTATCAACCCACTGGATCAATAGTAGTGATATTACTATCACTACTAGTAACTACAACTATACAACTATCAGCTTAGCATTTTGCTTTGTGCTAAGTACTTTTTATGTATTAAGCCATACAATTCTGTGATGTAGATAACTATTATTATCCCTGTTTTCAGAGGAGGGAATGAAGGCTTAGAGAGGTTAGGTAACTTGTCAAGGTTTACAGTTAATTAGCAGCAATGCTAGGATTCACACCAACATCAATTTGATTTCATGGGCTATGTGTTTTGTTTTGTTTTTTAATTTTAGACAGTGCAAGTTGGGGAGGAGCAGACAGAGAGGGAGGTTGGGAGGGAGTGAGAGAGAGAGAGAGAGAGAGAGAGAGAGAGAGAGAGAGAGAGAGAAAGAGAGAATCTTAAGCAGGCTCCACACTCTGCGCAGAACCCCACACGGAGCTCCATCCCAGGACCCTGGGATCATGACCTGAGCCCAAATTGAGAGTTGGATGTTCAACCGACTGAGCCACCCAGGTGCCCCAACATTCATTGTGCTCTTAACAATCCAGTTCCTCCTATCTTTGGGAGGGTGTGTGTGTGTGTGTGTGTGTGTGTGTGTGTGTGTGTAGAAGGAAATCAGTCTGGCTATCCAGAAAGACATAAAGCTAAGTGCTTCCAGGAGCAGCAGGAAGGAGTGAATAATAACAACAGCTTCTTCTCTATTCTTCTCTAATTCTCATGACCTCCTGAAAGGTGACCGATACCAACCTGACTTCAGGATGTGAAAGCTGAGGCTCACTGAGGCTAGAGCTTATGCAAAAATCCATGAGCAGGAAATGGCAGAGCCCGGATCTGAACACAGACCATCTAGCTCAAAGTTCTGGTGCTTCCCATTACCCCAAAGACAATCTGTGCAGGGAGTGCTAGTGTAGCAAACCATCCTCTCCGGAGCATCCTGCTGTCACCACAGGATCTGATTTCCAGAGAGCCGTGCCTGGTTCTCAGAGAGCAGGAGAGCATGTGAAGAGTATGGAGTGGTGACAGTGATTTGGGCTATTTTCACTCTTGTACACGAGTATCTATTAAATACCTACTACTGCTCTGCGCTGTTCTTTGGGCCAAATCACCTCTACAAGGAAGCAGCAACACTGGGTCCATAGGTACTTGGGAGAATTGCCACAACAGTGCTTGTCCACGTATGTGTGTGCACATGCACATGCAAACACAACCATCAGTGACACTACGGAGAACGCCCATCAGATACTCAGGTTTGACAAGATTAAAAACAACAGAGGCAGCATGGAGGCAGGGACAGTTCTCAGCAGAGAAGGCAAATAGGAGAAAAAGGAAAGTCGGTGGGGGCCCTTGGGGCATGTAGGTGATGCTAAGTGCTGACTGCCTAGATAGAGCTGGCTATAAAATAAGGAACTAATTTTTTTTTCTCTTAGAAGATTGATTCTTCTTTATTGATTACTAGCAGTCTTTTTCCTAAAAAAAGTTTTTAGGCAAGAAAAAAAAAAGATACTTTTCAAGGAAAATATACATCAAACATGAAAAGTTTGGGTCATAAGAATGGCTTTTATATTCCACAAGCCGCAAAGAGCTTTTATAGACAGCCCATTTAATCCTCACACTAATTATGTGAGGTAATTATTTTCATTATCACCATTTCACAGATGCTAAAACTGAGGCTCAGAAAGGTTAAATGATTTGTCTGGGAACACCAAACTTGTAAGTGACAGAGCTCATTCAGATCCAGGCTTCATTACTTCCTCATAACTTTTTTTTTAATTTAATTTTTTTAATGTTTATTTTTTAGAGAGAGAGAGAGAGAGAGAGAGAGAGAGAGAGACAGATAGAATCCGAGGCAGGCTCTAGGCTCTGAGCTGGCAGCACAGAGCCCAACACAGGGCTCGAACTCTTGAATGGTGAGATCATGACCTGAGCGGAAGTCGGACGCTTAACCGACTGAGCCACCCAGGCACCCCGAGGCCTCCTACCTTCTAACCCAGGTTCCTCAGTCTTACCAGGCTCCCTCAGTAGCCCAGAGGGAAGTATGCCACCAGCAAATAACACAGTAACCATGCGTTGTACCTTTAAAGATACGCCCACAAAATACGCTGGGTGGTATTTATAAATGCTAACCACAGGCTTGCCTTAAGGGTAACAGTTCTAGTCCTGGGATATATCCAAGAGACAGGAGGACATATGCCCACTAACCACAGCAGAATTCATAATGGTACCAAATGAGAAATACCAGTAGAACAGATAAACTGATATATTTGTTTAACAGAATGATGGGAAAGAAGCCAGACACAAAAGGGTAATACTGTATGATTCGCTTATATGAAGTTCAATTATAAGCAGAACGAATGGATGGTGACAGAAGTACAAACAGTGGCTACCTCTGCAGGTGACTACTGGCTGGATGGGGGATGAGGTGGTCTTTAGGTGCTGGCAGCATTCTGTACCTTCATCTGTGGGTGGTTTCAGGGGCATATACATATGTAAAAACTTACTAAGTTGTGCCCTTCAGATCTCTTCATTTTAGTGTTATGTATATTACGGCTCAGTAACAAATAAGTGTCCCCCCAAACAAGTCATGCTTACACACAAGCCAAGTCTATCTGAACTTGCTAGGTTTAAGTCAACACTAGTCAGCACTGAGCTTCCTGAAAGCTTATGAAGAAAGCAATCTATCAAGAATTCTCCCACTGCTTCCTGTTTGTGTGAGCTTTGAAGGAACTGATGGTTGCAGGGGGCTGTGGGTTTTGGAAAGCAAGGCTTGGTGACAGCCGTCCATGCTGGTGGTTCTTGGAGGCGAGGTGTGGATGTGTGAGGACAACATCCAGACAGTGGACCCTTAGGGTGCGGTGTCCGTGGCATAGGCAGGGCTGGGGCTGGCTCTGCAGCAGTGCTGGGGTAGGGAGGTGGCTGACATAGGACCTCAGGTGAGGGTGCAGGTGGGGGTAAGCTGACAGGAGGGAACGGGGGCACGTGCCTGGAGGCGAGGACCCATGGCAGTGGTACTGGGTGAGGGCTTGCACACCAAGCTTGGATGTGCCAACCACAACCTCCTCAAGCTCAACAAATCTGAAACCAAACTCACCCTCTTTCCTCTGGAAATGAGTTTTTCTTCTGACTCGCTCATTTCTGTTGCTGTCAATTCCGTTCTCGCGATACTTGCATCTGACTACATGGGAATTCCCTTTGCCTCCCCTCTCCCTTATCAGAACAGCGTCTGAGCCTTTCCGTTATGTCTGCAGTCCATTCTTGTGTGTATTTTTATTCCCCAAGGACTTAGTCTTGTACAGGACACAATAACAGCAGTATTTATATATCACTTGCCATGTGCTGGGCACCGTGCTAACCACGTCACATGTCTTGTTGTTAGGTATCTTGGCAAAAATTAAAGCACAAAGCAGGTAAAATGTATTTCCACTTTAAGCAAACTGAGGTGTGGGAAAGTTAAATAACTTGGCCAAGGCCCCGAGGCTGGCAGGCCATGGTTCTATGTGGCTTCAGCGCCACTCGTGTGTGTCCCTTTGCACGCTTGCAGACCGCCCTGGTGCAGTCTCAGGCTTCCTTAGGTCAGGAGCTCCTAGCAAAGTCCCTTTCCCAGACAAGGCATTCAAATAATTAATGCTGGCATTACTTGGAGACCCTGATTGGATACAATTTGGCAATGAGTTTATGACTAAAGAAGACGTGCTGGGATTGAGGGAGGCGTACAGGCAAGAGAATGAGCGATAGCAAATAATTTCTAGCTGCCTCTAGAATGCTGTTGACAGGGGACCACCCTCACAGGCTCTGACCCTGGTCTTGACCTTCTCCCCGACAGGGGCTTCTGCTTACAGTCCAGTGGGGTAGGGGGTGGTAGGAGGAAAGGAACACAGGGAGGGCTGTTTAACACATGTCCGAATTTCAACTCTACTTGTGCCCTGGGAAATGTCACCGCATCTACCCAGGGCAGGGGGGGGATGGTATCAGACATTTGTGTGCCCGTAGATGGGAAACCCACAATGGTGTTGAAAAACAACTGTCACTCACAGTCCCAAAATACCTGTGTTGGGCACTTGCTTCTGAACGCGGCCCACACTTCCATAATCAAGCTTTAGCCTGACCGTGGCCTCTGGGTATCATAAAACCCGACTTGTAAATATTATCAGGCACATGGCCCAGCTGTCTGGAGGAGCTGATTAATCCCCAGCAGAAACTTTAGCACGCAGCACGCATGCCATCTGTAGAGCACACTAGCAGATACATACCAGGCCTTTCTGTCTCGTTAAGAGGCCAGGGCAGGGCAGACCCGCGGGAGGAATTTTATAAACAGCTGGGCTGTCCCAGAACTGGAAAATGAAGCTCTTTCAAACTCCCTCACACATGCACATTAGAAGGTGCCCCTTAAAAACTTTCCCATAAAGAGAAAAAGGGGCGTATGACTAACCTCAATTTTTATTTTTTGTTTTTAAATCACTGTCTTGGTAAGAGGCTATTGGTGTAGCTTAAGAGGGATGCAATGGTGCCGGCCACACCTGGATTCAAATCCTGCCTCTGCCCTTGTACTAGCTGTGTGACTTTGTACAAGTTACTTAACCCCTCGGAGTCTATCATTTCCTTCCCCGCTCCTCACATTTACCCTCTCAGGCCTGGCTCTCGGTAGGTAAGCGCCCCAGCTCCTTCCTTTCCTTCTGCTGCAGGACAGCATTCTTGTATCCTCCTTGTAAATCCTGGAGCTCCCAACCTTTGTGTCTTTCTCCAAGTTCAGTTCTCCACTTCATTTACTTCTCCTTACTCATCTCTTTCCAGTGTTTGTCATGGATAGGTAAATATTTGTGAAAGGGAAGAGAGAAACAAAAAGAATTTTAAGAGGGAAGGGTGGGACTACTTGGAAGTTAAGCAGAGGAAACACGGTACAAAGGGTATGAAGCTGATCTGAAAGGCGTCAGGACAGCAGCTGGGAAACTGATGGTGGGGGGTGAGGAAGCCACCAGAAGTGGACAGACAGCTGAGTGGGGAGGAGGGTGGGACTTGATGCCCAGGACTGAGGGTGGCCACCCGTGGCCCTGCTCCATGGTGGAAGCATGCGGTCAGGGAAACCAGTGAGGGGCTCTCACACGCCTTCCCCTATGGCGCCAGTCACCCGGGGCCACAGCCAGAGGACCGGACCCCACTCCACGAACTAAACATTCAGCCTTGTCAACAGCACCTCCATGAACATCTTCAGTTTCTGCCCTGCAGCCTTCTCGTTTGTGTTTGGTTCAAGGCGCGGATTTGTAATCACAAATTCCGTGGAGTCCAGAGTCCGGCAGAAGGGGAGAATCAAATCCTGGACTACCCCAGCTGGCACCAGGACTCTGCTCACGCAGGCAAGGAGGCTTACGTGATGGATTGCCAAGACCAGCTCCAATCTCACCCCTTCCTAAATCAAATATTCATGTCCCCAAACCTTCACCTGCTCCCCCTCCTTCTGGGTCTGTGAATTGGGATCTGAAGGGTTTGCCTCAGGGTGAAATCTCTCATTTAGGGCCAGGTCTCAGACCCCAGTGGCACTGCAGACCCTCTCAGCTCACGTGGACTCAAAATCATGTCCACATTTCTCTCTGGACTGCCAGTGCCAATCACAGCTGCCCGTGTGCCTCTGATTAGGGACGTGGCCCGCCGTCTGGCCCCACAGGAGTGTGTGCGTGCGCGTGCGTGTGCGTAATGTGTGGGCATGCTCCCTGTTGTGGGCGTTTGGCTCCAGGACAGGAAATGCCATGTGTTGGGGAAATTCAAATAGCCGAGCTGTCTGACCAACATGGAATTGAGCACTTGGACAGTATCTGCACCAGCCAGGGTCTCAGTTTAACTGTTTTCCTCGTCACTTGAGAATGATAAAAGGAGGGAAGAAATGGCATGAAATGACAGAATTTAGAAAGAAAGGACAGGAATTCCAAGGTGGCTATTACAAAACCCAGTAGAAAGCACTGCCCTGTAATATATTCCAGTCACCGCTCAGCCCTGCTCAGAATGCCTAGGCTTGGTTAAAAACAACAGTCATGAAGGCTACCCATTTCCTTCAGACGTGAACATTATATTCTACGTGAGGAGCCTACATTCGACTGCAAACGGCACACTCAGTTTCATACATTTACCTGTTGACTGCTGTGTGCAGATCCAGGAAGATCAAAAATAACCCTGGGAATTCCCTCCCTGGCATCTGGTGCTCTAAAAAGCATCCAAAAAGCTCCCCACTGGAGTGGTTGCTCGTTTGGGATGTATTTAATCTAGAGTCTAATTTCTACAAATCTGTGGAGGAGGGAGAATGGAGGGAGATGATTTAGAGGAGGTGGGGCTGCTTAGGAGACGCCGCTATTTTCTGTCCTCTTTCTACATGATCCCCCTTCTGCTCTTCTCCCTGCTCTGGACCCAGCTAGACCCATCAGTGGGCTCCCCTGACCTCTGGCTTCTTGCTGGGTTTGGCAGGATCTCTGGAGGAGGAGCTAAGGTATGAAGCCCCTGATCCGTGCCTGGCCTCTGTCTGCCAAAGGTGGCCTCTGGTTCTTAGCTCTGGTGCCTGCCTATTCCCTTCCCCACTGCCCTTCTGGCCTCGGGTCAGGTCCGTGGCTGTTGCTACCTCTGGGATATCACCTCCTGCCTTGTTGGCTTTCCTAACTCTGCCCATGCCTTTATAAAGAACTCCTTTATTCAAGTCTCCAACGAGCGTGCTTTCTTCATTCTGCTGAAACTCTGATGGAATGATGCGCTATTATTTGGCTTCTCTTTTGGCCTTCCACAGCCCTCTTTCTCCAAAGGCAAAGCATCCCAGGCCTGGACACTGTGATGAGGGTAGCATGAGTCAGGAAGACCACATTAGAGGACATTCATTCACCAAAAAGCAACATTTGTCCATCTACTGGACCCACCACAGTCTCCCATCTGCAAAGCTGTCAGATTCCCGCCAGGTTAAGAAGAAAGCACTTGGCCAAAGAAGGCCATTTCAAGTATTTTCTGGAGGAAAGGAAGGGAAGGGGAGAGGAAAGGTCCTGAAGAAGCTCCTGTTCTCGAGGCTGAGGTCACAAGCCCTCCTATTTAAGTGCCCACCTTGTCGTGCTGTGTACTCATTGTCTTCGATCAATCTGGCTAGTCCAAAGTCAGCAATCTTGCATATGAGTCCGTTCCCCACTAGGATGTTTGCTGACCGCAGATCCCTGTGGATATAATTCATGCGCTCGATGTAAGCCATTCCTGCAGCAACCTGTGGAAACCGATGAACAGGACACGTTACCCCACGACTCGTACTGACGTGGCAGTAAACCTGAGGCAGGAACCAAGGGACCATGCGGCCTACCTGTGCGGCCATATCCACAAGATTTGGTAATTTCAGAGCTCTTCCTTCCCCATCTTTTAAGAAATCAAGTAAACTTCCTATGAACAAAAGAGAAAACCATTTCAATTTACTTTGAAAGATAAAAATGCCTGACAAAGGGTTGGGTTTGGTTTTCTTATTAGAAATAATGAGGTGATTGAATGAATGCCATCAATGAAGAAAAGATTTATTAAAAAAAAAAAGAGGCTAGAAAAAATTCTGTTCTTTGAAAGGTAGCAGTTTTATCTTTCAGAAACAAACAATAGTGACTCCATTTCTAAGGACAACAAAAATCTGACAAACCTACAAGAAATGGGATGCAATTCTCTTTATGTCATAAAGAAGGACATATGAGGAGCTAACCACTTTAGCCTCATCTCCCATCAGCCCTGAATGAAGGAGTGACATAGGGAAAATGCCACCCAGGCCAAGTGGCTCCCAAAGTGTGGTCCTGGGACCAGCAGGAAGAGCTTCCCTTAGGGAATTTGTTAGAAATGCAAGCTCTCAGGCCCCACCCTAGAACCAGAATCAGAGACTCTGGAGGCGGGCCCAGAAAGCTGTATTTTAAGAATACCCCTTGGGAATGCAAGCTGGTGCAGCCACTCTGGAAAACAGTATGGAGGTTCCTCAAAAAACTAAAAATAGAACTACCCTACGACCCAGCAATTGCACTACTAGGCATCTATCCAAGGGATGCAGGTGTGCTGTTTCGAGGGGACACACGCACCCCCATGTTTACAGCAGCGCTATCAACAATAGCCAAAGTATGCAAAGAGCCCAAATGTCCATCAACTGATGAATGGTAAAGAAGATGTGGTTTACATAAACAATGGAATACTACTTGGCAATAAGAAAGAATGAAATCCTGCCATTTGCAACTACGGGGCTGGAACTGGAGGGTATTATGCTAAGTGAAATTAGTCAGAGAAAGACAAAAATCATATGATTTCACTCACATGAGGACTTTAAGAGACAAAACAGATGAACATAAGGGAAGGGAAACAAAAATAATATAAAAACAGGGAGGGGACAAAACAGAAGAGACTCATAAATATGGAGAACAAATTGAGGGTTACTGGAGGGGTTGTGGGAGGGGGGATGGGCTAAATGGGTAAGGGGCACTAAGGAATCTACTCCTGAAATCATTGTTTCACTGTATGCTACTTTGGATGTAAATTAAAAAAATAAAAAATAAAACAAGTTGAAATTAAAAAACAAAGACTAAAGCCTATAAAAAGAAAAAAAAAAAAGAATACCCCTAAATGATTCTGATACACAGTAAGGTTTGAGAATCATTGGCCTCGCTTATTTACAGATTTTAAATCAAGAAAAGAATATCTGAGGAATACAGGGTGGGGCAGTTAGCTCCCCTTTTTAAATCATGGCCAGCCAGGCCTTGAAGATATCGGAAACAAAACAGCTGAAGCTTCAGAGCCACTGTGATAACAGCCTAGGGAGCTCAGGACCAACACCAGGGCGGAAACAATCATGTGCTGAGGCTGGATGGAGGCTCATGATGGTCATCGGTGACTGTTTCCATGCTTTAATCACAAAGTTATTTACCAAATAACCCTGGATACAAGGGACAAACAATCTGCCAGGGAAAAAAATTTCCAAGTGTATTTAAAAAGAAAGTATATGGACAGGAAAAATTATGCTGGTGCCCCCTGATGTACAACGCATTGCCTTTTAAGGCCGTTTCTTGTTTGGTTTGTCTATTTTTCCAAAACAAAGTGATTCTGGGCCTTATCCTTGGCAATAGTGCTTTGATTAGAAAGAGGCAGAGAAAGAATGAAAATAAAACGGGCTCTTTAAAAGCATGTCTTTCTTCGTCTGATGTTTAAGAAGAGAACTGGGAAAGAAAAGGTGCTGAGAAGATGGAGACTAAGCTGAGCCCAGAGACCAGTGTCCGATACTAACTGTTCAGCCCTGAAAAAGGAAATTTAGCACAAGCCATGGCATTCAAAGTAGCAGCAAATGATCATAACCCTCCAGATCACCCCGGGTATTAAATATGAATGCTTTAATTATGGAGAGGAGCTGGGACTCCTGACATGTGCAGCGTGCAAAAGGTGTTGCATTTCATAAGGATCTGGGGGGCAAACTCAAGGTCATGGTCTGTTCTAACAATGCTTTCATTAACGAGCACATGATTTGTGCTTCCTGACAGGAATGCCGGACTCATGCAGAAAGCAGAACAAAAGCAGGCAGGCACCTCCATCTCCCTCCCCGAAATAACCCCTGTGGGTCAACTGCGAGGTGGGGCCTGACCTTTATTCATGTACTCGGTGACAATGTAGATGGGCTCCTCGGACACCACTGCGTAGAGCTGGACCAACTTGTCATGTTTCAACTTCTTCATGATCTGTGCCTCCTCAAGGAATGACTCGGGGGACATTGTGCCTGGTTTAAGAGTCTTTATGGCTACTTTTGTGTTTCCATTCCAGGTACCTGCACACATCCCACAACGTTAAGTCAAACCGAGGATCCTCTTTTGATGGGAAAATAAAAAAGCTTTTAAATCAACAGCTACTTGCATAAGGTTAGATTTTAACTTAGAAAAACTTAATATCCTTTTTCGTTGAATGAAGACAAGCGAATGTAATAAGGACTGTGTCCAATATCTTCAACAGGAAACATGAGTTTACTTATAGCTGTGTTATGGTTTGTAATTCTTTTAACTTTTTTCTGATTTTGATATATGCCACTTTCCTTTTCTAGCTCGCGCATGTGATTACAAATTGGTACCCAAAGTTTTGGATGCTTCTTTAACAAGGCTGAAAGTTCAAAGGTTAGAACAGGCCTGGCTATCCCACCGCTATCCCTTAGACAGTAGAGCAAGCATGGAAGAAACTAGGATAGTTCTGTTGTATGAAGGGTGCCATTTAAAAAAAGACGGCAACACACCGAGGAAGTCTGGAAGTTACCTTTCGACTTTCCACCGTGTGCGGTGGGTGAGCTACTTGACAGAGACCTTGAACAGCTGATATATAAGTGAGATTACAAGTATGCCAATGGGCACTGGCAAGAAGCTCACGGTCTACTTGCCCCAAACTTCAACCAGGTAAGGACAACTCCTCAGGTCAGCCACAAGAGCAACAGCCTCTATCGGACTGAAAAAATCAAACAGCAGCTAAGAGGGAACAGAAATATTTAGGCTTCACAGGTGGAGAAAGTCAAGTAGATACAGAGACAGGCCTGGTTTATGATCATTTGTTGCCTCATCTGTAGAATAGGAGTAGAACTGGATTATCTTTTGAATCTCTTTCAGCTGAGAAATTAAAAAAACAAAAATCCAGGTTCTATGTGTATTCCATTATTAGTCCTACAACTTCGGATTAAAACTCTAAGGGAAACAGAAAAATCTGCTAAGTTAGAGCGTGCTTTTTCTGTTTGGAAAAGAGAGCTGGTTTAAATGAAGATTCATTTTTATATTTAATGTAATTGACTTCAGAATTAAATATTTCTGTAAACGTTTGTTACCCTGTTCAAAACATGGTTCATACGATTACAACATGAAGCTTACAAACATCTAAGTTATGAAAGAACAGTGGCTTAAAAAAGAGTTCATTCAAACCTTATAAAATATCTGACCACTAAATATAAATGGAAAATCTGATAATCTGCAAGTGGTCTTTGCTATTTGAGTGCTATTAGCATCCCAAAATTTTAAATAGAGATTTTCCTCTCTAATAACAACCCAGTTACTCTCACTGGCATTCCATCCTGATCCCGAACTACCACGACATAATGTTTTATGCTCAGTGGGCAACAAATTCTTAATAATGTGGTATAATGATTTAAAGTTGATAATCATAAAATTTGAAAATAAAATTTTGTAGAATGTCCAATTCTTCCTGATTGTATAAATGATTGAATTGAAATCCTTGGCACCCACAACTTCAATTATAAATTGGGCAGATGAGGGAGAGGAAGGCTACATGAAGATATTTTATGATACTTGAGTTAAAGTACGGAGACACAATAATGTGGACTCGAAAAATGAGAGCACTTATTATATAGTAGCTTATACATACACAGCACGTATAGGTGTATGTTTGAATGTCTATCTCTAACCTTATCGCTACACCCATATCTATGTAATATTTATTCTTTGCCAGGCTCTGTTCCAAGTGCTTTCACTGTACTAAATCTTCTAATGCTGACCACCCCTGCACACCTACAGCTACAATGTAAAAACAGGTACCTATCCATATTGTTTTTAATTGAACCTAAGAAAGAAGGTAGATTCCATAAGCACCAACACTGTCTCACTGACAGATGTCTTTGGGTGGCACCAAACCCATGGATTTTCTCCAAGCAAAGCTGTAAATGACCCAAAGGGTGTTATAAAAGCAGTGGGAAGGGTCTAGTGCAGTCAGCCTCATCAATGAATGACATGACAACCGAATTAAGAGAAGTATGTGTGCCTACTGAGCACGAACTGCGTGCAAGGACTCTAAATATATTGTCCTATGTGATCCTCAATCCTATGAAGTAGGTATCATTCCAATTCTACAGACGAGGAAACTGAGGCTCAAGGAGGTTAAATGAGCCCCTTGGATATGGTTAATCAGCTAGTAATGATTCAAACCCTGGCCCACTGAGCATAAAAGCCCATGGTCTTTCCCTATAGTAACCCATCTATAGTATCTTACCTTCCTATGTCTCAGGAAGAGGAAACAACAGACACTTATTGTATTGGTGTTTCTTCTATGTGCGTCTGCTTCACCAACCATATGAAGAAGTATAGAAGAGCACAGCAAGGTATCGCCGTATTCTCAAAATCTAGATGGCCTGCGTCTGTCTAGCTTCAGGTTAAGTGTCTTGGTCCCAATGACTGTGTGTGTGTGTTTGTTCAGACTGTCCTTTTAATTGGCCTTGAGAAGTAGCCAAAATGAAATGTGCCCTCTGCCTTACCAAGCCACACTTCAGCGAAACACCCCTGACCCAGCTTCTTCTCCAGAGACAATGAACCACGTGCAACTTCCCAAGCATCTTTAGCCAATCCAGAAGTTTGTGGGGTACAACTTGATGCAATCACAGTTAAGTTAAAACACAAACCATCAGCTTTCTCTACAGGAAAGGGAATTAATAAAGAAAACACAATCCTTATAATCTGTTATCATGCATGCACTAGGGAAGATGGAAGGTGACTTACCCTTTAGGGCAACACTGAGTTCACTGGGCAAACGTTTGCAGTTGTAAAGGAAGGGCAAGGCATTTGTGCAAGCTGGAACATTCCTTGCACTGTTTTCTGGCTTATGAATTGAGATTCATATAACGGCATAATGTGAGCCATTTGCCAATCTTGACCACTATCTCTCTTCTAGAAATTCTGGAATTTTGAAATCAAAATCAAATGTATAATTCTCTACTATGAGTAACTTAAGCCTTCTTCCTGGTCATAAAGTCTTTATTTTCACCTTCCATCTTCGCTGTTTGGGACTTCCCAAACGAGAAAGCTAGTAATAAAATAATTGAGTCTCAGCATACCCATCCATACTTCCCCAAACTGCCCATTTCCCAGTCTCTTGATCAACTGCAGGGATTCTCGAGGGATTTCCCAGACATCTTTGGTTTTGACAGACAGATCGGTAAGCCTTGGCATCCCTTTATGACAGGGAACTACGAGGCGGCAGCAGAGGCCTGCGGCTCTCTCTGATGGAGCGAGGACAGCGGCAGGAGAGGGAGAGAAAAGCACAACACGTGAAACAACACTTACAGTTGCACAAACCCAGCGAGTGCACAGTGTTGCTGAAAACAGTGCTACGTCGGCGGAGAGCTGCGCACATCTTGGAAGATTAGACACCACACATTGAAACATGGTCATTGGAGGTAGAACAGAGGACATTTTCAATGCGGACTGCTCCATGCCTCCAGGTATAGTATAGTTTACACATATATACAGGTACAGGTATGACTGCTTTGGTTTCTAATACTCGCTAAGGAAGAAAAACATTTTCAGCAACTTGTGCTAATAACATGTCTCTGGAACCCTGAAATACCTCCGCTGATTTCAAAAGGTACATCTGGACTACTGAATGTCAGCACGACTGTCCTTAACCCTCTCTAATGTCAAGGGTTTAGGGGCTTTCTTTGGTCTGAATATATTGAAAATTGTAGCTTCAGTACAGGATTTTTCTCTTGAATCTTAGACTGTTATAAACTAGTAGGGCTGAAGATTCTACCTGGCAGGGGAAAAAAAGAGGTCACATTTCTCTAGTGATTTCTTTGGCATTTTAACTGACTCTATTCTACCAGTCAGATGCTCTCACTTCTTTGATATTTCCCATTAAAAATAAATCTTTTTAACAGTCTCCAATGTATAATTTAGAAATCTGGTTTCAAAGCAGAAAGACAGGAAACCGAAATCTGTACAAATTCAAGGATGTGAAAGAACTGTTTCTTATGAAAAAGACAAAGGAAAAAAGTTATCACTTATAGGTTATTTGGATTTTTTTCTTTTGTTCTCTTTCTTTTCCTTCCTTCCTTCCTTCCTTCCTTCCTTCCTTCCTTCCTTCCTTCCTCCCTCCCTCCCTCCCTCCCTCCCTCCCTCCCTTCCTTTAAAAGAATATACCTTTTACACTTTAGCAGTGGTAAGGGGGAAATTGCCTAAATGCCAAGTGAAATCTCTGTCAGGTAAGAAAAGGTAACAAAGAACAAGGAATCAGGGCAGTGACAAAAGCTGTAGAAAGCCTGGCTTGTGAGGCAGAGCCTCTGCCCCACCACACACCCTGAAGGCCCCTCGGATCCAGGAAAATCACATGTAGTGCTCTCTTTTCTCTAGGAACCAGCTCTTAGTTTCTTTTTATTCCTTTCTTTTTGGTAGACTCAGGTTCTGAGATGTTTAGGCAGGAAATTATTTATGTGTCAATATTGCAAAGGCATTTTATTGTGTGAGAGAGAGGAAGGGGGGAAGAGGAAAAGCCAATATAAAAACAAATCTAACTCGAGATGGATTTTTTTTGAGATTAAAAAACGTCTATTGCTCTTCATATCCCTTCTCTCCTTCCAGCTTTACGATGTTATTAAGGTGCCCTTTCCAACACAATATTTTCAAATGATCCAAACCCTGGGGATCCTGCTGATGTTTGCCTGTAATGAAATATATTTTGGCATTTGAAAAATTCTGACACATGCAGGCATTTTGAGTGTATCACTTAAGCTCAGGGAGAGATTCTGCTCCATTTCTCCCAAATATTTCATTAGAATCACGTAAACTAGAGCTATCCAATGCCCTAATCAACGAGTACTCCAAGTGTTGTTAATTTTCTCACTTTTTCATTAGTGCCTGGGATAAATCAATAGGCATTTCTTATTTCCATCTTCAAAAGACTGCTTTTTTTTGGGGGGGGGGGCGCTAAAAAATTATACACACTTTTTTTTTTAAAATGAATGTGCATAGAGCAAGTCATGCACTATTTTGGGGTTTTGTCATTGTCCTGAAGAACACACATATATAGGTCACAGAAAAAACTACTGGGTTTAATGGGATACAGATATATACCTGTATATGTGTATCTATATAAAAATCCACCTGTGTGTGTATGTCATATAGCAGGGTATTCTTGCTAATCTTGGAAAGAAAGAAATCATTTTAACACTTGTGTATAAGACCACAATCTTTACTAGAATGTACCAACTGTACACCTAAACACCTCATAAGTGCATATTTCTAGGAACACGCTGACAGTGACAAATGGGTGTTAGGACAGAGGCTGTTCCACTTACTGTTCACAAGTTTAATTTAACACAATGGCCCTAACAGATCTAGGAGGAGCTGTGGGTCACAGAGTCTACATCTAGTTAGGAAACAGCAGTATTGGTGGATCAGTAGAACATGATAGATGGGTTGCAAAATTCTTCTGGTCATGAGAATGAAAAGCATGTGTGGCTATTCCTGTGAGTACTGAGTGAGAACTGGGGGGTCCCCTACACGATCCCCCAACACTCCGTGTGTTCCCGCCCAGACACTGTTCTCTCTCCTGTCATGGTTTCTGATGACAGACTCCAGGGGAACAGGAAAAGATGACAACTTTTACAATTTAACCTACTGCTTTGTATCTGGGGAACAAGAATGTTACAGAATTTTTTGACAAACGTATGGAACTAATAATAACTATGATAGAAAAACATCAACAGATCCTATGCAGCAAAGTCCCATGTTGAGTGGCGAGCAAAGAAAACTGTCACTGCTGCCTTTGTGTATGCTTGTATCTCTCCCCCCACCCCCTACTCAGTGCCTACCCACTCCCTCCAGTGTCCCAGTGGTTAGTAGCGAGTTGGCATTAGGGTTACCTGAGTAATGTTGTACAAGCTGCTGAAGTGTTTCAAACTGGGCCCGGGTGGTAATATAGTATCCACCATTGTCAAGTTTGCGAATTTTATAATGTTTGACATGGTCTCCTTTCATATCATCCCAATCTCGGATCGACAGTGAATAGGCACCTGGTAAATATGCAAGGCATTAGCAGCTCCAATCATTCTGAGAACTCATTCGTTTTTTTCGGTCTCATTCACTTGAGTATTCTGGTTAATAATCATCAAGAGGACACGCACACACATGTATGTGTGTGCGTGCACACAAACACGCTCTCTTACACTCAGGAACAGAAGAAGAAAACACCTCTTTCCCACAAATGTCAGAAGATGTTAGCAATAAACTGATTTTACTCGTGAGAAGGAAAGCTTTCTGGATTTTTTCCTACAATATTCTCTTCAGTACCGTCACCCGCACGTTGCCTAACGCGGGATAGACCCAACTCTCCCGAGAGGGGATGAAGAACAATAGCCCCGCAGGCTGGGGGCGCTCTCCTCGTCTTCCTCACCCATGGAGTGTCGCAGAGGCAGGGCAGCGTGTGCTACAGAAGTGGAAGGAGTGCTTCCCTACAAGGGAGCCTCCTGTTTCTGATTTGCCACACTTTCTCGGGAGCAGATAACCATGTCTGGTAGATCAAGGTAGAAAGTCCCTTCCCTTGGCCCGGCTCCTCTTGTGGGCTCTAATGAGTGTTTCAATGATGAAAGGGCCAGCAGTTGGAGGAAGAGCAGTGCTCAGTTTTGAAAAAATAAAAGGAATGCAAAAACAACCTGTAGGACTGGCGCCTAGGGAACTAAGAGATTCAGAAAATCGTAATTCTAAAGAACAGCTGAAAATTCTATGATCTTGTGCGCCTGCAGGAGCGAAGCTGCCCAGCTCCCTGTTTCAGGAAGAAGGGCTTTGCTTTGAGCCTCTGTAGTCCTTCCGGAACCGTGTGCAGTTCTAGAGCCTGGAGGGAAAAACTGAAACTCGGACTCGCTCACGAGGCAGGGAGGGTATGTGCCATTTAAAAATCCTTGCACATTAGAGATAAGCCTTTCATCCCCTCTGACTAATCCACGGATTTGAATGACAACCAACATCTTCAACTCCTTATCTTACCTTTGGTGGTTTCACTCTCACGGATAAGAAAGGTACCTCTCGGGTTTCCAAAGGACAAAAGCTGTCGCTCAGCATCTTTTCGGCCAAGTTTTCCAAAGTACCACCTTTAAATGAAATCAAGGGAGGGGAACATTTTGTAATGATCATTTACAAAAATGGAATAGCAACCCCCCTTCCCTCTGATTTCATCCTTAGCATTCCCCTATAATATTTTTTCCTAGCTTCATCTAGCTCCCTTTCAGTCTGTTCCTGATTCTATCCCTAATCCACCTCTACCATTCTTCAAAGAAAAAAAGTCAGATTTGAACGGTGGGTGACTTTCCTTCCCTTCAGAGGTGACAAGAACTGGTCTGTGTTAAAACCGCCACCTGCATTTATGAGAAGGGAAATCTAAGACCTCGTTTTGAAATGGCAACTGCAGGAGACCCTTCCCACACACATCTATGAGACCCCGGATTTCTGAGCATAATTACACCCCCTGGGAAATAACAAAGCACAGCCTTAGTCTATACACAGATCATTAATCAAGCATTAAAAAAAAAAAAAAGCCAGTCACAATGGATACAGAACAAAGACATGGTATTTTCAGTCACTTTGTACCTACAGCAACTTTGAAAACAATTGTCAAAACCACCCCCAATTTGAGATGGCTGTGGACTGTGGATGTCAGTTTTTAGTCTCTTCCTGTCCAGCAGGGTGAGGACTTAGGTGAGCGAAAGGATCTGCCTCGAGGGTGGGTGGGGATCTGCACACGTGTGTTTTGGTGCCGCTGCAGGAACAGGTTGCTGTGCACAGTCAACGAGCACGTCCTGAGAAATGACTGGGTGTACCGTGTCCTACTCTCCCCGTAGTGACACTCCAGTGCCATGAGGAAGGCATCGTGAAGTCATATCACAACCTCTGCTATTCACCTTTTACCTTCCCCTGCACTCTCCAGCCCTAACCATGGCTTGGCAGGGAGTTAAACGGGTCAGCACGAGGTGCTGCAAGAATTTGCAAGCATTCATTTGGAATCTGTGCGTAGAAACAATTCTAGAATATTCAACTGTGAAATAATCCAGTTTCTAAAATGAAATTTTAATTCCTTATACTTGAACATAGCTATTATGCGTTCACTGTCAAATCCTTTTGTGAATGAAAGAGCTTCACCGATCGTAAGAAAAGACACACTGCAAGTTAGCTCCTCAGTGACTATTAAAGGCACCAGACTGTGCGACAGTCCTAACCTAGCACTAGATGGTATGAAGAGAATTACAGCAATTATTTATGAGAAATGACTTTCTGGGTTGGCATCAATCACCCAATTAAAATGCAGTATAAACACGAGCAGTGGTGAAGAGAGAACAGTTAGAACAATGGATTGAACCAAAACAATGGCATTTTAAGATAATGGCAATTAATTGTCTATGTAAAACCATATGCGTTATCTTTTTAAAACGCTAATTTATTCTTTAAAAACAAAGTAGTTTAAAAATTGATCATTATAAATAGAACTTAAATATATAGTGGGTATGTTCCCAGTTAAACCAAAGTAATGCTACCTTTTAGTGGTACCTTTTATTCTGAAAGAACACAAAGATGTTTGCAAATCTGCCCTAAAATAAAAATTCAATACAGATTTCTTTACTCTTTGATGATAAAACACACTCACTAGGAGAAAAAAAGGAGTGCAGAACCACTGAGTATTTGAGAATGGGGAACAAAACAGATCTTCTTAGAGAAAATACAAAGGAATTAAAGGCAAGACAGTGATCCAATTGGGGATTTGGCTGGGGTGTGGCGTCTAATCCTCCTTGCAGTGCTTAAACAACCAGGGCAAAATGCAATATCAGAGCCAAAGGCTGGGCTTCATGGCTGACTCTTCTCGACTCCCTTATTGGTAAGACAAGACCACCAGGAGAGGCAGGTCCTCAGGGTGTCAGGGAGGAGGGCAGGTCCCCAAGTTTTGGAGTCACGGGCCAGTTTTCTTCCCCTCAGTTCAGAAATGGGGGTAACCACACACAAGCCACTCTAATAGTTCCCCCTTTTGAAAGTGGCCATGAATCCCCACAGGTCAGGAGGAAGAACAATGGTTGTCCCTTCTAGAATCCCCTCGGCCTACTGAGCAACTTCCAAAACTGGAGCCAGTGAAATCCTTGGTCCAACTAACTGCTAGTCACGATTTCCTATCAAGGAAACCAACCAAGACCCCAACTCAAAGGAAAGCAGCATTTGAAATGCATCACGAGAGCTTCCTGAGTTGTGGAACATGCTGTATGTGAGACACTTCTACCTGGCACATGGAAGGTAAGTCTTTTCGGTGCTCCTTTAATATTTCTGATTACACTGAGAAAGAAAATCTCCATCTCATCTTTAATAGTTATTTGGCCCCCTTGCCCCTTACTCCCTGCCCCCCTTTTTCTTTCCCTCCCCACTCCTATTCTTTCTCTCTCCCTCGCTCTTTTTTATTTTCCAGCAGACTATAGGCTTAAAACCTTGGGTTCACATTACTAACATGTGCCCTAGCCAGAACTTCATCACGTTTTTCTGGTTACTTTCGGTCTACGGCAACTAATATTGGGCTTTCATTTAGGGTTCTGATACAAAGTTCCCTTTCAAAATCAGTATGTTTTTAAGATACAGTCATAAAGAAAAATATTAAGTTAATAACAGCACAAGTATTACACAGATATGGCAAAACGCAGAGCACAGTGCCTGGGGCATGCGGCATCACTATCTTCTCTCAACCCTGAATCGCTCTAGTGAGTTTCTTCTCCCTCCTGCACAAGGTTAGTAGCATGTTACTGTGACAACTAACTTTTAAAAGCAAGTAGTTGAGCAAAAACAACAAAACCTACTCTTCTGCCTGGATAGAGTCAACTGGAGCCACATAATTGCTGGGAATGTAACCAGTCTCTCCGGTGGTCAAGGAGCGGGCTTCCCACCAATCTCCTTCCCTGCAGAGAACAAAGAGAAAAGGAAGTGAATGTGTTGACCATTTCAATGTTCTGCAGTTACAGACTCAATATCTCCTACTCATTCCACTGCCTGATTTCTTCAAACTCCAACCCAGCTCTTTGTAAGGGTCACATGGTTACTCTCTGAGTCAAGTGTGAGTTGAATCCAGTGCGGTCTCTCATTTCTTATCTTACTTGCCAATTAACAATGTAGGACCCTGGCCATGAGAGAACTCTCTTGGGGCGAGGGGGCATTTTGCTTGGTAAGCGTCCCCAGTTTGGACAGAGGGGAAGGGAACCCAGCCTCAGGCTACTTTAGAAAAACCCTGTGACAACAAAAAGAAAATGGTAATTATGTGAAGAGAAGAATGCATTATCGTGGTAAACATTCACAACATATTCGTGCGTCCACCCATCACACTGTAGACCTTAAACTTACAGTGTTACGTGTCGGTTACATCTCAGCAAAGCTAGAAGGAAAATGAAGCATGTGCTAATACTGCTAATTTAACCGTCTATGTCGTCTCACATCCTGAGGTAACAACATCCTTTGGTACTGCTGGAGAGAAGCAGACCGTTTGTTGGCTTTAGTGTCATTCTGTTAGCCGTTACAAGATGCACCAAAAAAGAAAAGAAAAACATTAGAGCTGCAGAGCATCTGAGAACGGAAACCTGTCAGGAGGCCCAGTAAGGGATGAAAGCCTCCTCTGAATACCTGTCTTGCTTGTTCTCAAGCAAGTGGGTGGAAGAATAAAGACAATAGGTTAAATCTTGTTCAGAAATTTTCAACCTCAGGTTCTTTCATCAACTTGACCCGAGTCTGGTGGGCAGGAGAGGAGGGCTGGGTGTAGCTGTGTGTGTAACAGTGTGGGGAGAGAACAAAAACTGGCCAGGGAATGGGATTCTGAGTCTCACCACATGGTATATAGCCTGGTGTTCCATGCGATCGCCTGTCTCAGTCTGGGGTGGGGGTGGGGACTCCCAGAACTGTGGGCAGGAGGACATGGCAGGGGGGCTTATATAAGCACCACTCTCAGCTGAAAACACATGGGTCTATCACATGGTTAGAGTTCATGTGCTTGAACCCATGGCGCTGCATCTGTGACAGAGAGCAGGGGTGGAGCGTGTGCTTCTCTGCACACATACACATGGGGCTGGGGCCCCAACACGCACGGTGTCCATAGAACACTGCGCCAGCCCGTGGCCAGGAACATGAGGGCTGGGGAGGATGCTACTGTCCTTGAGCATACGGAGACCTCTCACACTGCTCTTCGGCAGGGGTCCAGTGCCTTCTCTCCTTCCTGTTTTGGTCCTTGGAGGCAGCAAGAGGAACCCCAGGACTTTTTTTTTTCTTTTTTAAAAATCACTGTGGCTGGACTCTGTCAAAGCCCACAGTCAGGGAAGAAAGAAACCACCCCAGACAGCAAGTAATGAAGCAGCCAATGGTGACAAGCCCACATATGCTCTGGGTGGGACTGTGGGGGAGTGTTCGGTGGCACAAGTGACACAAAAGAGCCCATGAGAAAATGGGGTGCTGTCAGAGGCTTTTCACCCTATTAAACAAATGTGAACAGATAAATCAACCAAAAGAGGAGATAACTGTTCTCATACGTAGGAAGTCCTATCTATCTATCTATCTATCTATCTATTTTTTGAGAGAGAGAGAGAGAGAGAAAGAGAGAACGTGCAGAGGAGGGGCAGAGAGAGGAGAGAGAGAGAATCTCAAGCAGACTCTGCATTATCAGTGCAGAGCCCGATGTGGGGCTCGAACTCACGAACTGGGAGATCATGACCTGACCTGAAAACAAGAGTCAAATGCTCAACTGACTAAGCCACCCAGGTGTCCTTAGGAAGTCCTTTATTAATAAATCTTGAATTTAGTTTGTGTCCAGATTTTTCTTAGGAAATAACTGACACATACCAAAGAATATATGTGTATATGAACACCTGTGCATCAACCACCCGACTTAAGAGCTGGATCTTTACGGATTGTGTGGAATTTACTCTTGTGCTGCTCCCCTATTTTCATTCCTCTGCCTTTTGGACTCAAATCATGAAATTAAAATGTTAATGTTTGAACAGTTTGCATTGGCTTCATTTCTGTGTCCTCTAAAAGAAATACATGCACTTGTTAAGTATATCATCTAGGAACATATGTAGAATTTTTTTTTTTTCTCTGAACACATGCAAAAGAAATGGCTTTGGAGACTAAGATGGTGACAATGTTCACTGCTCTGAAACTCCACTAGATGGAGACATTTCATCATAAAAAAACAATACCCACTATCTCCCCACCTTCTCCTTTCTTTCTTTCTCTGTCTCTACCCCCCACACCCGACACCTGGGAAATGCTCCAAAATGGTAAAAAATTAACAGTTTTCAGCAGAAGCTTATCTTTTACTGCAAGATAACCTTCATCAAGTTAGTTCTAATAGAATTAAAATTTTTTTTTTTCATTTTACTTATTTGAGAGGGAGACAGGGAGGGAGGGAGGGAGAGAGAGAGACAGAGAGAGAAAGCATGTGTGCTCTTGAGCAGGGAAGAGGAGCAGAGGGAGAGAGAAAGAGAATCTTAAGCAGGTTCCACAGTCAGTGCAGAGCCTGACTTGGGGCTCAATCCCATGACCCTGGGATCATGACCTGAGCCAAACAGATGCTCAACTGACTCAGCCACCCAGGCACCCCCAAATGATTTAAATTAAGATGAAGAAAGTCTAGTATCAATGGTGGGGTACAGGGAAATGTCACCTGGGCAGGAAGCCAATACATTTTGCTGCAGGCTGGGACAAGCCCAGTCCTATCCAGACGATCTGGGATGAATCAAGTCTGGTTGACCCTTGAACAACATGGGTTTGAACTGCACAGGTCCACTTATGTGCAGATTTTTTTTTCAATAAAAACAGTACAGTAAATGTACTGTCTTCCTTATGATTTTCTTAATATTTTCTTTTCTCTAGCTCACTATATTCTAAGAACACAGTATATAATATATAAAACATAAAATGTATGTTAATCGAGTGTTTATGTTATCAGTAAGGCTTCCAGTCAACAGTAGGCTATTAGAAATTAAGTTTTTGGGGAGTCAAGGTTATATGCAGTTTTTAAAAAAAATTATTTATTTTGAGAGAGAGACAGAGACAGAGACAGAGAGAGAGAGAGAGAGAGAGAGAGAGAGAGAGAAAGTGACCGCATGAGCAGAGGAGGGGCAGAGAGGCAGAGAGAGAGAATCCCAAGCAGGCTCTGCACTGTCAGCACAGAGAGCAATGTGGGGCTTGAACTCGTGAACTGTGACATCATAACCTGAGCCAAAATCAAGAGTGGTATGCTTAACCAACTAAGCCACCCAGGTGCCCCTCTATGCAGATGTTTGACCCCATGAAGTGGGGGGAGCTGGCGCTCCTAATCCTCTCCTTGTTCAAGGGTCAACTACAATTTCCATTTCAAAGCCAACATTAAGTATCTCATTTTGGTGCTGGCACCTAAATAGTTTAGAACAGATTAGAATCCAGCTATGGGCTCATTCTAAAGTCATGTATCAGGAATTCATGATTTTCTCTGAAGTGACTCCATTAATCTCACAGGGATTTTCAGTTATTCATGAGAAAGATAAAATCCTTTTCTCTTTTTCTAGGCCATCTAGGGTCACTTTTTCCATCAGAGGAGATATGAGGTGACAAGGAAACAATGTACTGTGTAGTAAGCCTCACAGGTTTGCCCAGAGAGGCTGGTACACACTCAAAGCATCTATCAAAAAAAATCTTTTGAGCAAATGAGTAATCATCTCTCTCTCTCTCTTTTTTTTTTTTGGTTAATGTTTGTTTATTTATTAAGAGAGACAGAATGTGAGTCGGGGAGGGGCAGAGGGAGGGAGACAGAATCTGAAGCAGTCTCTAGGCTCTGAGCTGTCAGCACAGAGCCCGATAGGGGCTTAAACTCACGAACCGTGAGATAATGACCTGAGTCGAAGTCAGACGCTCAACTGATTGAGCCACCCAGGTGCCCCTAAGTCATCTTTTTAATACACTAGAAGCTCAATTCACCCATAGATAAATAATACTCTTCTTTTAATTTTTTTTAAAGTTTATTTCGAGAGAGAAAGAGAGCGAGCATGAGCATAAGTGGGGAAGGGCAGAGAGAGAGGGAGAGACAGAATCCCAAGCAGGCTCCTCACTGTCAGTGCAAAGCCTGACTCGGGGCTTGAACTCATGAACCGTGAGATCGTGACCAGAGCCGAGATAAGAGTTGGACGCTTAACTGACTGAACACCCAGGAGCCCCAATAAATAATACTCTTTACGAATCATTCACCTTGATTTAGGAAAAAAAAGAATTTTTACTATGCCACTTTTTATTTCTTGAATTATTGTGGGTAATTAACATTATTAAAGCTGCACTTAAAAAAAACCAGTTCTTACAGTTCAGATATTTCATTACTTTAGAGTTCGTGAGATTTTCTTTAATGTTATCAGGCTCTGGTCTACAATAACTTGTGAGTTTTTATAACAGCTGCCCCTATTCCTCCCGTTTAAAGACTTATTAATAGAGCCTGTTGTCAATCCCCAAAATTGCTTATAAGGTTTGTTGGTCCCAAGAGCCTAGAACCCTGATGCAGCCAGGAAGTGGCATTGGCAAACAGAAGTAAGGCTAGATCTGTTGAGCTCTGGAGCATTTTTTTTTTTTTTATTCTAACGTTTATTTATTTTTGAGACAGAGAGAGACACAGCATGAACGGGGGAGGGGCAGAGAGAGAGGGAGACACAGAACCGGAAGCAGGCTCCAGGCTCTGAGCTGTCAGCCCAGAGCCCAGAGCCCAATGCGGGGCTCGAACTCACGGACCGCAAGACCACCTGAGCTGAAGTCGGATGCTTAACTGACTGAGCCACCCAGGCGCCCCGGGAGCATTTCTATTATAAATGCTGTATTCTTTCTAAATTTGGTTACTGCCATCTTACTGTCAGAGAGCATATCCATAACAATTTTATCACATGCTTTGCTAGGGCTCTAAACCAGGATTTCTCCTTACCAAGATGAAAAGAAAGTAGTCACTACCCTAGGCACTATTCCAGTCTGTGTAACATGTTTATTATATTTTAAAGAGTCACTGTTTCTAGCTGGTAAATCACTAGTCGTGAAATGTGAAAATAGGGTATAAAATAGAAGAATTTAAACATTTTGGAAAACGAGTTCAAGTTTAACCATGTCCAAATACACTACACTGAGCACCTATAACAGGTCAGTGAAGAACCCTTGCTCCCACGCCGGGCAGCAGCGCCGCCGGCTCTGTGCACACGCGCGTTCATGCACTCGAGGCCCCCACGCCAGGCAGCAGCGCCGCCGGCTCTGTGCACAAACACACGCACATGCGCGTTCATGCACTCGAGGCCCCGACGCCGGGCAGTAGCGCCGCTGGCTCTGTGCACACACACACACACGCGCGTTCATGCACTCGAGGCCCCGATGCTGGGCAGCAGCGCTGCCGGCTCTGTGCACAAACACACGCACATGCGCGTTCATGCACTCGAGGCCCCGATGCTGGGCAGCAGCGCCGCCGGCTCTGTGCACACACACACGCACACGCGCGTTCATGCACTCGAGGCCCCGACGCCGGGCAGCAGCGCCGCCGGCTCTGTGCACACGCACACGCGCGTTCATGCACTCGAGGCCCCCACGCCAGGCAGCAGCGCCGCCGGCTCTGTGCACACGCACACGCGCGTTCATGCACTCGAGGCCCCGATGCCGGGCAGCAGCGCCGCCGGCTCTGTGCACACGCACACGCGCGTTCATGTACTCGAGGCCCCGATGCCGGGCAGCAGCGCCGCCGGCTCTGTGCACACGCACACGCGCGTTCATGCACTCGAGGCCCCGATGCCGGGCAGCAGCGCCGCCGGCTCTGTGCACACGCACACGCGCGTTCATGCACTCGAGGCCCCGACGCTGGGCAGCAGCTCCGCCGGCTATATGCACACGCGCGTTCATGCACTCGAGGCCCCCACGCTGGGCAGCAGCGCCGCCGGCTCTGTACACATGCACGTTCATGCACTCGAGGCCCCCACGCCGGGCAGCAGTGCCGCCGGCTCTGTGCACATGCACACGCCCGTTCATGCACTTGAAAACCCAAAGACCACCCCTGCCGTCTCCCGTTTCTGCCCCCTGACAGGGGAAGGAGTGGGAGGGCACACACGCTAGGTGTGGCAGCTGCCCCAGGGAGAACCGGGTGCCATCCCCATCCTCTCTCAGCGGACGACAGCCAAAGGCTGGGAGAGGCTGGCAGAGGGGGAAGGAGACGCAAGCCATCTGGTTCTGTATTATTGCTTTGTTTGTCCTTCATGATTTCCCCTTCCCGGTTATTACCCTTGACTTCAAGATATTGCATTTGTTATAAGAACCTTATCTTTTCCCCCATAACCTTGAAAAAGGGCATTTAAATGGCATGTAGGTTGAGGAATTCCACCGGCAAGAAGGAAGAACATTAAAGGGAAAAAAAAAATCTTTGTAATACTTTCTTCTAAGAGAACAGGGCCAGAGACTCGAACCCGTAAACACTAAAGGCCATGCATGCAAGTCGTAAAATACTGATTGAGATAGATTGGATTTTCTTGGAATGTTTCTCCAAAATTTTAACTGAATGCCACTGTAGATCCTATCCAGGTTAACAAAGGAAGAAACCATGAATGTGACTTTGGCAAGGACCGGCTGTGCAAGTGGCCTATGTATCTGATGCACAGATCCCCTTGCAGTGTGGAGAAAACCTGCAGAGGAAGAGCTGTGTGTGGTCCTGCCTACTCCTCCTTAGTTCTCACCTTTTACAGGTTGGTTAACAGTTCTGGCCAACTTCGGGACTGAGGGAACATTACACAGAATGGGGACGGGAAGTGGTGGGTATTTCAGAATTCACACTAAGTAGACTCTGACAAGAAGGCTTCATCTGAGAATCCAACTAGCAATGAGGAATCCTCCTATAAATCGGAAGAGATCAAAGCCAAAGTCCCTTCTCCCCACCTCGCAGCCAGCCTTCCCAACCTTCACGTATCTGGAAAGGTTCGGTCCCCTCTGAGTGGCGTCTCTGGGCCTTTCCACGACCAAACCTGACACTGTACTCAGGATGCCATCGCCACATGTCACCCCTGGCTCAGCTGCCTGCTCGCTCTGCTGTGCACCTGGGCAACTCCCGGACTTGAGCCCCCCAGCTCCTCGTGTGTCAAATGAGGACCGTGAGACACAGCTCAGACAACTGCTCATGGCTGGCACACAGGAGCCTTCAACAGATGGCAACTGTGTGCTATTTAAAAAAAATTCCTGTGGCTATGAGGGGGGCGGGGCTTGCAGGGGGCAGGTAATGTTCTTCTTGAATTGGCGGTGGCTGCACAGGCACATACAGTTTGCGAAAATACAGCAAACTATACGCTTTTAAAACACTGTGGTAAAACATGCATAGCAAAATTTACCATTTCCACCATTTTTAAGTGTGAAGTTGAGCAGCACCAAGGACATTCACATTGTTGTGTGACCACTACCACACACACTTCCACTATGTGGAATTTTCTGCATGTATTGGAATGGTTAAAAAAAACCAAAAACCTACCCACACCCATTAATGATGACAATACAAATGATAATTAAAAGAAACCCCAACAACCCGTGGCTACTATATAGACCCTGTCTTCTCATGTCCGGAAGAGTTACCGGCCCCCGGTGGGAAGGATCCAGCTCCTGCCCTTCTTGAAGGGTGGCGAATTCTGAGAGTTGGGGGCGGTTTTGATGCCTAAGGGAATTTCCTGTTACAAGGACTGCTTCTCTTTTCTGGGACATGGATGCACTGGCCCACCTCCTGCCCCTTTCGCTCGAACTCTCAGGAAAGACAAAGAGCCAGGCATGCCGATCCTTCTGCCGTCACAGTTTGCTCAGGGGACACAGTCCAGAGCACGTGGCCCTGGAGACGCAGGAGAACGTGCTGGTGGGCCCTCATCCCTGGAGTGGTGATCTCCCCCAGTCACTTGGGAGCACTCACAACGAAAACTTGAGGTACGGTGACTTGCTGACGTCACGCTACCTTTTTCTCCTTCTCCTATCTATCTATCTATTTATTTATTTTAAAGTAAACTCTATGCCCAATGTGGGGCTCGAACTCACCACCCCAAGATCGAGTCACACGCTCTACTGACTGTGCCAGCCAGGCACCCCCACCACCACACCACCATTTTCTTCGAAGCCTGAAGTTTTCTGGCAGGCACACTGCCTTAACCTAATAGAGGCAATATTGAAAAACTACAGGGAAAGGGAGCATGGGTGGCTCAGTCGGTTAAGCGTCTGACTTCGGCTCAGGTCATGATCTCACAGTTTGTGGGTTTGAGCCCTGTGTCTGGCTCTGTGCTGACAGCTCAGAGCCTGGAGCCTGCTCCAGATTCTGTCTCCCTCTCTCTCTGTTCCTCCCCCCACTCAAAATAAACATTAAACATAAAAACTACAGGGAAATATGTTTCCCTATATATGATGCCACATAGACCTATAGTTACTCTTCTTAGTGGAAGTATTAAACGTAGAATTTGAAAAGTGAGTGACTCTTACCCTTGACATTTCCCCACTGTCTGTTTAACTATTGCTCTTACTGGTCACATTTAAAATGCACACATTGCAGCCATTCACAAGTGGGCGAAATAGCTTCTCCTTCCCATCTCACAAAGATTTCAGTCACTCGCAAATTTTCACTATGGGGAGACGCCTCCACAGGCTTCTCCAATCGGAGCATTTAGCAGTTTTGAAAACAGAAGGGACTTGTTGCCAGCCGTGAGTGAGGGCTCGGCTAGCGCAACTTGTAAGATGAAAAAAAAAAAAAAAAAAAAACAAAAAACAACCCAAAACCCAAAAACCAAAAAACCCTCAAGGCAGAGAGAGGGTAATGCGAACGGCCAGCCAAGCTTTGTGCCAATCGTGTGAGGATGCAGCCCTGTAGAGGGCGATACTGGATCTTGGCCAACCTTTAAACCCCAAACACCAACTCTGCTACTACGGTATCCTCCAAAAAGCTCCTTGGACCCCAGAGCCATAAAATACTGTCCTGGTTCGTCTACCCTTCATTTCTTAAGTTACATTGCCACAAATCAATGAATTTAGCAAGTGCTCTTTTAGCATTTCGGGTACTGAAAAGGCACACACTGGTAACACAAGTATTCCTTCCCAACCTGAAAGACACGCATATTTCCCCTTCCCTCTCCAAACTTACGAGCTGTTCAATATTTGGAATTTTTCTCCTTTGTGAAAACTCAGGTCATCTTCCGTCCGTGCTTCATAGTCATAAAGGGCTACAAACAGGGTCACTCCTGACAACACGAAATCAAAAGGGGAGAGATTATTACACAAGGGGAAAGTAATTCCAAGAAATTAAATCTTCACTGAAGTCTCATTCTCAAAACCTACATCTAATCGGCACTGATAACAGGATGCGGTGATGTAATTCACGTGTGAAACCAGAGTTGCGGGGCTGAATGTATGCCTTGGTCTTTGTAGGGGAAGCATTACTCGATCCGACTAAAACCTAGAGTTGAAGGTGCACTTTTCTCTATGCGCCTCTGAATGAGTCCTCGGGAAAAGACACATATTAATGTCATGTCCACAGCGAAGGGGCAGCAGTGGTGGTATGGTTCACATTTGCAGAGGTCTGCAGCAGTTACAGACACCTTTTATCTGACACAAATTCTCCTCCTCTCAGGAGCCCAGGAACAGATCACTCTTTTCCCATGGTGTAACAGTAATATAGAATGAGATAGGAAACTCCTTCCTCAGCCTGGGGTTGAGAAGACCCTGTCCAGAAATGTTCACCCCAGTTAGAGGATGTCTTCTTGCTCTTGGTATCTGCTATTGCTCTGGGCACTCCCTCTCTCCTATCACAAATTTGCCTATCCTTGCATTGACCTATAGTACTTACCCTTCCTCATGCCCGCCCTAGGTCTTCTCATCTGGTGGACTCCCCACAGAGGCCTTTTCTGCTTTGCAGAAGTCTGCTATCAATAGTAAGAAATGGCCAGCATCCCATTTGGCCTAGGACCTCCTTCACATAGTAAGCAGAATTCTAAGATAGCATCCTCAGTGATTCCCGCCTCCTGGTATCCATGGCCTTGTGTCATCCCCCTGCCTTGAGTGCGGAAGAACCTAGTGACTTGCTTCTAACCGAGAGAACATGGCAAAGGTGATGGGACGTCCCATAGGTGATTAGGCTTCCAAAGATTGTGACTTCTGTCTTCTAGCCACTCTCTGAACTGCCATTTTGGCTTGAACACTTTGATGAAGCAAGCTGCCATGTCGGAGAGGCACACACGACAAAGAACTGAGGGTGGCCTCTGGCCAACAGCCAACGAGGAACTGAGTCCTGCCAACACCACATGAGCTTGGCAGCAGATCCTTCTTAGTTGGACTGTGAGATGACTAAAGCCCAGCCAACACACCTTGATCGCAGCTGGTGAGAGATTCTGAAATAGAGGACCCAGTTAAGTCATTCCTGGATTTCTGACCCACAGGAATTGTGAGACCGTAAGTATGTATTGTTTTAAAGCTGCTAAGTTCGTGATAATATGCGGCAATCGTTAACTAATACATCCCATTTCTCTGCTCTTTGGTCTCTTACTTTGCTGTCCACACACTTCAAAGTACCTGATATGGTCTAAAGAATGCACAACATGGATTCCATTCTTCACCAAGCTGCCATTTTGCTGTGTCCGTAGTTCCAAGGGAACAGATGTGCCTGTGGGACCACTCAAAAACCAGAGAAGGAGGTGGGGGCTTGTCTTTCCACCTCATCCCAAGTGGGGTTTCCCAGTAGGAGAACTGGTATTCAGAAGGTCTGACCATGCACAGCAGCAGGGCTCGTTTGGCAACTTTAGATTTCTTTGAAAGGTTGGAAGAGAAGACTGGCTTAAAACAAAGAAGTGGAAGCCTGTAGGTCATGCCTGTTCTCACTGAACACTCCGTTAACAGATTCCTTTTGTTACATAATTTGAAAACAAACCCAAGCTCCATTGTGTGGAAGACAAGGCACAGGAGGATGGATACTTCCATTCTCCCTCTCTCTCCCTGCATCAGCCTGCAAATTCTCACTGGGACTTTTATCTTCTAAGGGTGGAGGGGAGAGTCAAAGGAGGTCACCGGGGCACACAGACACTAAAGCACTAAAAGCAGTGGTGGAGAGACAGACCTGCACACGTAAGAAAGCCAAATAATACAAGGTGGTGGGGTGGGGTGGTGGGAAGCTGGGTGGCTCAGTTAGGTTGAGTGTCCGACTCTTGATTTTGGCTCAGGTCATGATCTCACGGTTCGTGAGTTCGAGCCCGAGAGCCCCACGTTGGGCTCCTGGCTGATAGTGCGGAGCCTGCTTGGGATTCTGTCCCTCCCTCCTTCTGCTCCTCCCTTCTCTCAAAATAAATAAATAAACTTAAAAAAAAATAATACAAGGCAGAAAAATCTACCAACATTTGGGAGTGCCATGTTTGAACTTTGAAATTTTATAAGGTGGTCTCTGATATATATTGTCCCTGACGATAGTATAGACTCCCATGTTTAATGCCAAGTATCCCCTCCAGTGACTTTATGAATGATACCTGCAGGCACACGGATTCGTACCCAGCATTCATGAATGAACAAGGTCAATGTCTGTGTCAGCAGAATTCAGTCTGGTTGGCAAAGAACTCAGCAGGCACAGGAAGTGTGTGTCGGTGCATTTTTGGCCCTCCCCCCCCCTTTTTTTTTGCTCCTGCATCCTCAGAGACAGACTTCCATAGAATGCCTCTTTCCTTCCTCCCTTCTTTCCAGGTACCTTCCGGGAAGGTAGGAAGGATGGGTGAGTGTGCTAACATTGATTCACTCATGCAAAGCCTACCTTAAAAGAAAGCTGGATCCCTTACAACACAATGCTATAATGCCCAAGGCTCTGGGTCAGGTCCCCTGGATATAACTACACTGCCTTGTTGCATGCAGAGGAAAAAAAAAAAAAAATCCCTGCTAATGCCTCAGTAGTGCCAACTCCCCAGGTAAAAAGGCACAGTGGGTCCTTATGTAAGACATGGCTTCCCAAATAAGCCAAAAGCATAATGGTTGATGTATATCTCCTTAAACTTTTGCAATAAACAGAACAATTTTAGAATAATGTCTAATATCTAGTTACCATGATTCACATGCTGGGAGAAGATTTGGAAGGCTAAGGATGCATGAGATAACTTACAAATATTTTGCAAAACATATGTCTGAGAACGTATGCCAGACATTTTACAAAGTATTAGCTAAGTCAGCAAATGTACATGGCAGTAAAACAGAGTCTTGTGGTGGGAAAGAGAAGGAAACTTAAAAAAAAAATGAAAAGGATCCCTTAAGGATACATAAGATTTTATTTAAAAAAATTTTTTTTTAGTTTGAGAGAGAGAGAGAGAGAGAGAGAGAGAGAGAGCGCACGCAAGCAGGGGAGGGGGCAGAGACAGAGAGAGAGAGAGACAGAGAGAGAATTTCAAGCACAGAGCCTGATGCAGGGCTCGATCCCACGACCCTGGGATCACGACCTGAGCAAAAATCAAGAGTTGGACGCTCAAGTGACTGAGCCACCCAGGAGCCCCAAGATTTGGCGCCCCAAGATACATGATACAATTGAGGGTTGGTAAACTCAGTCATATGGAAGGTGGTGGGAAGGTCAGAAAGAATTAACGAAGATCAATGGCCAAAAACTAATGCTGCCAAATGTTCCCACTAGCTGGGAGGTGACAGGCAGGCTGACGATCAGGAAGATGAGGGAGAAGGTTCTACCCATGCAAAGTGGCTCCTAACTGGGCTTTGGCAGGAAGGAGTGCATTGATATCTGGAGAACTCAAAATACACACTCAGATCTAGTCCTGGAGCTTCTGATTCAAAAGATCTTGGCTGGGACTCAGTATTTTGAAAAGCTGCTCGTCATTCCGAGTCAGCCAGCCAAGCTTGAGACCACTGGTTGGCAGAGAGTACCTCAGTGGAAGCTGTACCTCCTAACCCATGCAGGATCCGCACAGAGCAGCACTTGGGGGTCACCTCATACCACTGTGGCCAGCATTTTCATTTGCCCATCAAGCCTTATGTTCTTTGTGTGTTTTTTGTTTTTGTTTTGTTTTTTTTCTGTTTTCCAGCCCCTCATCTGGCAGCAGGTGGGTGGAGACTGATGAAAAACTTAACGCTAAGTCCTTAGTCAAAGGGAGCTGACGGGAACACAGATGTTCAATTGTCAAAAGAATTAAGAACAGCTCGATTCTTACCCGTTCCTCCCCTGGTACGCAAGGTCCCAGTGTGAGATGAAGAGTTCACACCCCCAAAGACAGTGAGTCCTTGGCCCCCGGCTGCATGGAAGTTGTTGTAGTTTGGGATGGAGGTCACGCCGAAGCTGGGGTAGTGCTGAGGAGTGGGGTCTGTGCCATAGCGGTACCCGGAGCTCTGGTTCAGGCTGCCATCCCTCTCCTCCGTCAGTTTTGTTGCTTCTTTATCCTTACATTGCACACAGCCCATTATCTAAATTCCTGCCGGAAACAAAAAGGAGGCATGTGAACTTGGATGCTCCTTAGTTGCTGGGTGGTTGGATTAAAGAGGAATCATTTATAAGGCTCATCCCTGGATGCTTCAGGCCTGTAAGGGACAAGAAGAAAAGCAGTGGCTAGACTTTATGGTTAGAAGCAATCTTGGTGCCCCTGACAACCACATTTGTTCGCCCATGTGCTCTGGGTGATGGGATCCACCCAGAGTATGGTCACGAGGCAGCAACTCCCTCAAATGAGGTCTACACCCCTTAAAATTCTGTAACACTACATACCTGCCTAAAGATAATCTAATACTACTTCTTATGCTTTTCTTTAGTCACCTAAAAGAATAGTGTACACTCTATAAAGTGAGCTTTTGCAATATTAGAATGAAAACCTATATCATGGCCCAAAAAAAAAATCTAAGGAAGAGCAGGGAGGAGTGCTGGGAAAGCCAGAACACAGCTCCTACAACAGCTCATCATACCTCTTCCCTCACGGGTACCCATTCTTGAGACACACACTTGGTAAATTTTAAGCAGGAAGAGTGATATGTATCGAAATTAAGAAATAGTTGCCGGATGAAAAAGAAAATTGGCAGTAACTAAGAGGTCCGAGTATATTTGCAGGATGTCATCATAGCCTACAGTAACAAAATCATTTACAGCTGCTAATTAACTTTTCCAATTTCCATTAGCTTTTGACATCTTTCAAATATTAAAAAAAATCAATCCCATGTTTGAGAGTTAGTGGTAGATTAAAAACTCAAGTTGCCGTTATCCCACACTCCTCCAAATCTACTTCTCCTGTGCTCATCTCAGACACACACCACCAGTGACTGACTTGCTCAAGTCAGAATCCTGAGAAGCAACTTGATTTGCTTCCTTTTTACTTCTTACTCTCCCTGTCTCATGCCCTACTATCTTAAACATGCCAAACTTCTCAGTTCCTTAAAGGTTCCATTTCTTCTGCTCTCCTTCAGGCCTTGGAACATGGCCTTGAACATTCTTTCCTGATGTGCAACAGATCCTTCATGTTCCAGGTGAGACCGCTTCCTCTGCAAAGCCTTCTCTGACCCCCGTACCCACCCTCCACATCTGGGGTGATGCTCTTCCTAAGTGCTTCCACGGCATCCTGATTTCCCCCATCATGGCACCTCTTGCGCCATATTGGAACATGGTCTGTCCACCTGTCTCATTGCCCAGTGGACTGTGGGTTCCACCAAAGCAGGGCCCTGTCCATTTTTGTCATAGCTATAATGCAGTGCCTGACACGTGGTAGGTCTTCAATAAACAGCAATCAAATGAGTGAAGATTCTCCAGTCCAGTATGTTTCTCTTTCACCCTTTCTCTCTGCATCAAGACCAACCCTTCTCTCAGTGGCCTACACTGGCACTTGACCTTGAAGTTCTGAATCTATTGGCATGTGTGACAAGTAAGGAGCATTCAGAAATACAAAGTTAAGTTGGTTGAATGGTCCTACTTTGGACTATAATACCCTGTCAAGTTGATGGGGGTAAGTACAACATGCAATGGATGGCCCTGCCACAACTCTGAAAAGTGGCCCATATGAAACCAAAGGCTCAAGTAAGAAACACATTGGCATCATGTGTAATTACACGTGTTCACTGGGGAGGGCAAAGCTGGTACAGGAATGGAAGGGACTTGAAGTAGTGGAGGAGAATGAAAGAGCCAGTTTTTCTTAGTATCTTGCAATCCAAAGTGGGGAGTGCCACATCAGATATAGACTCTTGGGAGGGGCGTGGGGGGTGGAGGGGGGCACTGTTCTGAACACTGCTTTTCTGGGGAACAGGGTCATGAAAGCAGCATCAGACTGCTCTAATGTCCTCTCACATTACACATTTCAATAAATACCTATTGAATTCAATGAATTCAGTTGAATTCAGTGTCAGTTCCTGAGAATGGAAATGTCTGGAAATGAGCCGCCTACTGCTTGAGCTGAGATCACCAAATCTGGAACACATTTACACGTAAATCATTCGAGATGAACTTACAGTGTACTGTGTCCAACACGCTAACTTATGGTAGATGAATGCAATTTTAACAAATTTCCAATAGGAAATGCAAACGCTGTCCGAGGCATGATTTATGGAAGGAATTTCGTTTGTTGTTGCTATTGCTTCATAAGACTGATAAATATCTTGCTCGCTTTATATTAACTCTTTCATGGCAGAAAGTTCAAAGGTGAGACAGAAGACAGTTCTTGTTCCAGGCGCCTTTTTCAGGGATTTCAATGATCTACTATAATTAGAAGATGTAAGACCTGAATCACAGAAGCACATCATTTACACCAGTGGTTCTCAGCCGGGGGTGACTTCACTCCCTTCACCCCACCCCCTTTACTCTCCAAGGGACATATTAGGCAATGTCCACAGACATTTTCGGTTGTTACAACTCAGGGATAAGAGGTACTACTGGTACCCAGTCGGTAGAGGCCAAGAATGCTGCTGATAAACATTCTACAATGAACAGGACAGCCTCCAATAACAAAGAATTAACTGGCCCCAGATGTTAACAGCATCAAGGTCAAGAAATCCTGCCTTATGAAGGAGAAAGAACTTATATCTATATCTTTGAAACAGCATAACAGCTGTTTCCCTTACATGTGTGCGATCGGCACGCAATCCAGAATGATAGGCACTCTAAGTAGAAGGAAGCCATTTAAAAAACTGACACAAAATGCTGATTCTTCTCTAGAAGCTTACTCCTTGGGATAGAGAAAAGAAGCTAGAACCAACGAGAACTCCCATTACAAACTACTCTTCCAACTCCAACAAAACAAAATGCTACATCAGAACCCCACTGAAAACAGGACTAAGGAAAAAACCAAGCTTTCAAAATCCACTAAGAAAAGGTATTACCACTGTAATAAACAACTAATACCGTCCATATAACTCTATGAAATAACGAAAGGAAACAAACAGTAAGCTCCTTGCAGGCAGGGATACTCTTCAGTTTGGTTTTGTTATTACATCCCCAGGGTCCAGAACAGTGCCTGGCACGCTGCAGGAGCTCAATAAATATTTGTTAAATGGTTAGAATGCTAAAAAGCAACACTCAGTCAAAAATCATTTGGAAGAAAACGATTCTTTTTTGTAGAACGGGCAGCTCTGTTACCACTTCATGTATGTGCAATTTTGAGTAGGAAATGTTTCTGCACAGATCTTGCTTACTCTCTTCCTTTCACTGACAGACATGAAGAAACCAAAGTAAGTCAGTAAATGCAGGCTCAAGACATTAAAAGTTAATTGCAATGAAAATATTTTTGTAAGAACCTGTGGTTTTCTTCCTCCCACTTGGGGCAGTCAGACCAACCATCTCCTGATGGAAGAGTCAGAAGGTGCTCCATGAGCCGTACTCAATATGACTTCAGGCTCCTTGCCACAAGGCAAACCTCTGAGCATTCGAGTTAAAATAAAAACATCCTCTCCACATATACAGTTCTGTGGTGTGGCATTTATGGCCAACGGCCAAGGCTGTAGGTCCATTATGAACATATAGCGTACTAACAGACTTGCCCTAGATCTGTGGGACACTGGGAAACGCTGAATACTGCCATCCCAAAAGTGGGGCCCTGGAGTTACTCTGATAAGTAAATCATATACTATGAACTCATGACCATCATTCTCTGCGTGTTGTATACCTAGACAAAACTGACTGACGAACTCTGACCAGTAAGATCCTATGACTGTGGTCGAGGTGTCTGGATTGTAGCCGTGAAGCTGCCCACCCCCTGCGCCCCCCTAACTCCTGCCATTCTTCAATCCTTTGGCAAAACTAAAGGGCTCTGTTTCTATTATGCAAGTAAAACCCGATTTACATAAAATTTCCTGAGTCCTGTGGATCTTGTATGCGCCAACGGCATTACGCAACTCAGGAAAGAGTTGCCGAAGAGAGAATCCAAGGATCGTCACACCCTGTTCGTGTGAGTCTGGCAGACATTGTCAACTGATCACAGCAGTTTCTGGTGCTATGCCACATGTGGCCTCAGAATCCTTCTCCATATAGCCCTTGGGTGATTGACTGAAGCCGCCATAAAAGATGGAATCTATCCACTACTCCGGGCATAGGCTGCTTTGATCCAGAATGAGTCCGGTTGAACATCTATTCCCTTCACTGATGCCACAGACCATAGTCTGGTTTGCTAAATGCACGTTAAACACAGATAAGCTCACACTTCCTTGTATGCCAACCAATAAAGCAACACCTGTATACTCAGGACTTCTGAGAAGATTTCTGGTGTGTACGAGAGCTACGTACCAAAAAGGGGAATAGGCTACTGGCAGTTGTCTGCAAAAGCAAATTACCTTCTCTTTTTTAAAAAAAATTTTAAATGTTTATTTATTTTTGAGAGAGAGAGACAGACAGACAGACAGACAGGCAGAGAGAGGCAGGAAGAGAGACAGAGAATCCAAAGCAGGCACCAGGTTCTCAGCTGTCAGCACACAGCCTGATGCAGGGCTTGAACTCATGGACCACAAGATCATGACCTGAGCTGAAGTCAGATGCTTAACCAACTGAGCCACCCAGGCGCCCCACAAATTACCTTCTCTTGAGACACATAAACTTGAAGGCAGAGGAGAGATGGCAGGAGGAAGAGAGGTGAAAATAACAACCATTTTAATTTCAGCAATTTGAGCACTTTTGCACCAGAAACCAACCCAGGTGGATGTGGAGAAGTGAGAGCCCTGAGGCAGAAGTCCATCCTTGCTGTTGATACCCCGACTTTGAAGAGTGACAGGTGGAGCCACACTGGCCTGTACTTTCAGGTGGCATGTCTCCTGGTGGTATCCCTCACCATCCCTATAGCTGGTCTCCACTTTGCCTGGGTGAAAATCATAACACAAGCGAAGGAACAAGGAAGGGCACCTAGAAACCAAACAAGCAATGGAGATGGGGACAGCTGAAAAAGAACTCAAAGCTGCATTGTAGATCAACTGCACAGTCTCATACACTTCTCTGGGAACACAGCAACAACTATAGTTTAATGAGCAACCATCCTTTTCTGGTCAACAATAATAACATGAGGCAAAAGGAGAAGATGTGGCAGAAAGCACTGGAAATGACTTCTGGATAGAAGATTCATGACAGGGGGTTCTTGATCCTTTTCAAATTGGAAACACCCACAAGAATCAACCTGAGGTATCTTGCTACATTCTCCATAGAGAAAACAAATCCCTTGAAAGTCTAAAGACTGGTCTATTTTATTTGGCATGGTTGACTTTAACAAAGAGTAATTATCCCACGTGGATTTGACCTCATCAAGTGAGCCCTTGAAAAGGACTGGGCTCTCTCTGGAGAAGTAGATACAAAGTGTAATAGGCATTCCAGGGAAGGGATGTTCTCCAATGCTGGCTTTGCAGATAGAGGGGGCTATGTGGCCAGAAACACGAGTGGCCTTTAGGAGCTGAGAACAGTCCCCACTTGGCAGAAAGCAAAGAAATGGGAGCCTCAGTCTTAAAACTACAAGGACCTGAAGATAGATTCTTCCCTAGTCAAGACTCCAGAATATTGTTGGCCAACACAGCTTTGGGAGCAGAGAGGTCAGCCACACCATACCCACACTCTCAGAACTGTGAGTTAATAAATGGCGGCTGTTTAACCTGCTACATTTGTGGTAATAGTTACACAGTAAAAGAAAGCTAGTATATATTTTGGTGGCATGGGCACCACTGAGATGAAGGCTCCAATGTTGGTAGTGATGACCAATATCAAAGGAGGGCTCCCTGCCAGCCAGGTACTATGCTATGTACTAGAACATGCCATCTCACTAAATTCTCATGACAATCCTAAGACAGAGGTATTATTTCCCCTCACTTTACAACGGAGGAACAGAGGGTTACGAGACTTTGCCCGCAGCTCGGTTAGGGGTGGAGATGGGATCTGAAGCTAGACAGACTGATCCCATGGCTGGCACATGGAGCCTGTAGACCAGAGTTGCTTTCTGCCCCACGGACTCCTGGCCGGTCCATGCCAGGGTTTGGGTGTGAGGTAAAAGGAGGGGAAGAGGGAGAGGCCTGTGGGGATGGCCCCCTGGTTCTACAGAACCTAGCTTCATGTGTGTAACTAACGGGGCCCTGACATCAGAGACTGGGCCACATTCCCCACATTCACACGCTTGCCTCAAAACTGTGGACTCTGTGAGGGTGCCGGGACCATGCCAGGCCTGTGAGTCACCAGCTTCCTTCAGGTGGTGTGTGTGTGTGTTGTGTGTGTGTGTGTTGGGGGTGGTGGTTCTTAATGAACGTTTGAGCCAATGCACTGAAGCTCCCCTTAGTTCCTGATTACTTCCTAGATGTGGCGAGTGTTTTATACACCATGAGGAGTGAGGCGAACACCGGTTTCCGTGCTATAAGTGAGCTTTCCTACCGCATTCAAAACATGATTTGCTTACAGGCAGAACTTATCGGAGCATATTTACTGCATAACCAGAGCACATGCAACGCCTCCTCCAAGCACAACATAACAGATTTCTGCTCTTGGTGGCACCGTGAGGGAGAGCCTCCCCCACAAAACACGAGCAATAATATGTCACATCTTTCAGGTGAGAAAACTGAGGTGAACTCAGGAGCATACACAGGGTGGATGGGGCAACATGCAACGGTGGGAGGGAAGGAAGGAGCCCATCTAAAAAATCAGATCGAAGCTTTGCTTTGGAAATGAGAAGAGGTGGTGTTGGATGATCATTTGTGCATTCTCACAAGTATCACATTACTTTAGGAAAACCAACGCCTTTCCTGGCACCTAGAATATTTCTGGCTGCCCCCTCCCCCACCGCCCCTACGGCATGTCTGGTCCCGAATGACCCCCAGCCGAAAGCAGCGGCTCACACCCTTCGGCATGTTCTCTTTTCTTTTCTGTAAAACCTTCCATCCCCCCGCGCCCAGAGATTCAAAAACACACTTAAAAAAGAAATGGAAGCATTAGACCCCAATGGTGAGATTTAACACTGCAGTCAACGAAAAGCTGGAGCCGTTCCCAAACCCAAATGGCCAAATGAGGTTTTAACACCAAACTGTGGAAAGGCTCCAGAAGGAGGAAAGAACATTTTCTTCTTACAGTCACTTCACTTTGGATCTCAGGGCTAAGACAAGGGTGCAATGGTGATAAAAAAAATAAGGATATGTTGTAACTGTCTACGCCAGAGGGTTCAGAAAGAATTAGAACACAGATTGTCAAGTTTTTCAGACCTTCTCCCACCCTTTTTGGGAGGGGAAAAAAAAGTTCCTTTGTGGTTACTATTAACATTTTATCTTATTTTTATTGATACATCATTCACATACCATAAAATTCACCCTCTTAAAGCGTACAGCTCAGTAGTTTTTAATATATTTATCGGGGCGCCCGGGTGGCTCAGTCGGTTGAGCGTATGACTTCGGCTCAGGTCATGATCTCACAGTTTGTGGGTTCGAGCCCTGCGTCAGGCTCTGGGCTGACAGCTCAGAGCCCGGAGCCTGCTTCGGATTCTGTCTCCCTTTCTCTCTCTCTGCCCCACCCCCACTCATGCTCTGTCTCTCTCTGCCTCTCAAAAAAAATAAACGTAATTAATAAAAAAAATTTTTTAAATATACTTACAAAGGAAACCATTGCTACTGTCTACTTCTAGAATATTCTCATTACCCCTCCAAAGAAACCTGTACTCCTTAAACAGTTATTCCTCATTTCCTTCTCAGCCTTACCCTTGGCAACCAATGATTTTAGTTCTCTATGGATTTACCTATTTGGATCTGCCATAGGAATGCAATCATATAATATGCGGCCTTTTGTGACTGGCTTCTTTTGCCTGGCGTAACGTTTTCAGCGTCCATTCACTTTGTAGCATGAATCGGTTACTTCACTCCTTTTTATGGCTTGAAACTATTCTGCTGTGCAGATATTCCACTGGTTGTTTACCAATCGTGGGCTGATGGACATTTGGACTGTTTCCACTTCTTGGCTATATGAATAATGCTGTTACGAACATTCATGCACAAGCTTCTGTGTGGACACATGCTTTCAATTCTCTTGGGTTAATATTTTAATATGTAAGGAATTTATATAGATAAGAAAGACCCTAAGATTAGGTAAATGGGAAAGCATGTTAATTGGCAATTGAAAGAAAGGAAGAAGAGCTTGTGAAACTTACAGAAAATGTTCCCTTCAGGAGTAATCAAAGCAGCACAGGGTAGATTAACGAGATACTTTCACCTCTCAATTAACAAAAATTTCAAAAGGAAGTCTGCCCAGTAGTGATGAAGGTCCCCTGGAATGCCTGTTCTCATATACTGCAGATTGAAGACCAGAAGCTAGTGTTTAACCTTTTCATAAACCAATCCAACAATACTGTTACAGAAACCTTAAAAATGGGCCTGCTCTTTGTGAGTCTGGGCTAAAGAGATGCTTTTTGACAAATGACACGAGAAGAGGTCCTATGACGTATTTATAATTTGAAAAGTTAGAAAACTTGAACAAGAAGGTAATGGCTAAGTAAATTGTACGGCATGTCATAATGTAAAGTAAAACAGAAATGAGAACTTACGTTTACAGAAAATTATTAGTAATACGGAAAAATGCCTGTATTATATTAAGAAAGATCACATGATTGTGACTATATGATAAATGCCTAAGAAATTGGAAGGAAAGACGAAGATGCTTGCTTGTGGTGTGCAGGGGACTGTTCTCTCTTCTGTTTTTCTTTTCTTTTTTTTGTTCTCAGATTTTTCTGTACTGAGAAAGCACCATTCTACGAGAATACGTCACTTTTTTCAAATAGGAAAGATCCCTTTAACCTTATCAATCACTGATTCAATTCGTATGTAAGTTGACCACAACCACACATTGAGGAGGTACGCTTTGTGAGCTGAAGAATTAAGAGAGGGAGAGAGAGTGGCTGATTCTAAAATCTGTTAAGAAGTAACCTCTCCTCCTGGGAGGTTTAAAAGATGGAAGTCACCCAAAAGACAGAGATTTCTGAGTGGGTTTTCATAACGTCGGGGCTGGGAAGTGGGCAGTGAAGGCACACTGATGGGCAGCCACAGAAATCTCATTAAGGGCACAGATTAAGCAAAGCCATAACCTACAATCAACTCAGAGGACCACGTAGGTGGCAAGTGGCAGAATCTGGGATAAAAGAACCAGAAGTGGGGTGGCTGGATCAGTGGCTTCTTGAGAACCTTCAGGCTCCAAGCTGGTAGGTACCTGGGGAAATCCAGTGAAGTCGGAATGACAGTGCTCTGAACAAGTCAACCTTGGAACACAACCCACCAGCTCTGGTTATTAAGGCCCCTGCAAGACCTCTCTGTGGGCAAGGTCCTGAAGACCACACACTGGCACGGTGCTAAGGGGGTGAGGAGAATGAGGCAAAGCATTTTTGTTCTCTGGATGCTTGCTGTTGGTGGAGACAAGGGGACTTACTCAAGGTTACCAGGCAGAAAAATTCTGTACTTCCCTCTCACTTTTCTTCTCATTGCCCTTACCCTTTTCTGTTGGAACATTCAGCCTGGCCATTTTGATGATCTGACTTCTGGCTCTGACTAGAATTCCGCGTCCCTAGAATTTGGCACAATCCAAGCAGGGCATAGAATAGTAACCAACACTGGTTTATGCGACCTAAAATTTTTCAGGAACATAGAAGACACAACAAAGATGCTTCTTTCTGATGTCGGTATTTGGTCAAGCATCTTTCCACTCTCCTTGGCCCTGTTACATTAAAACAACTAGAGGAAGACAAAAATAAAAATGTGGGCTTCCTCTCGTGAACTGGCAAAAGGAAACGGGAGAGTCAGTGTCACATCTGGGCCACAGTGGCAGAGAGTGGCTTTCTGGGCTGAACTGGCCCAGGGCCCGAGGGTCAGGGTGTCACCTGGCAGAGCCACAAGAAAGCACATTAGCACAAAGCAGCTGTGTGAACAGGCGTCATCCATGCCCCCTGCCCACCGATGTGGAGAATGAAAGCTGAGGAGGTTCGCTCTCCAAGTCCAAACAAAAACCCTCTCTGCCAATCTTTCTAGTCTCTGTGGAGGTTCCCTGCCAGATGAGTCTGCAAATGTGGCCTCATCCCTTCAGAAAACAGTTAATTCTCTTTCCCTTGAATTCACCAGTTCCAGTCCAGAAGATCTATCCATTCCTTTAAAGAAACAGAATAGACTTTGACTAAGGAAATTTTGCCTTTCTTCTTTTTGCCCTCAAGCTCCTGTTTGTGTTCCTGTCCCCACGAGACCTCCTTTCCACTGAGAACTTCTCTGGTTATGAAGTCAGAGCCCATCAAAATCTACTGCCCTGAGAATTTGGTTGTAAAGCCATTTGCATTGTGTTTTTGGCACTGAGGCAGATGTCTTTTCTTTGAAGACTGACATGAAACCCCGTCCGCCCCTCCCCTGGATCTTTATGTTGGCACTTTCTCAAGTTGCGAGGAGGAGGAATCGGTAACACTGGCAGCCATAACTTTTGCATCCCTTGCAGTGGTTTAGAATTTCAAAGCTTCTCAGCAGCTGTTTTGGTGTGAATGCTGATAAGAGTAGGCCTTCAGAAAACATGCCCCTAACTCCGTGGCCTTTACTGGGACAAGGAACAACAGTGACAGTGATAATGGGAACAAAGGGAACACAGAGGCCGGCTGCCTCTAGCCAGCCTCCCCCTACCACTTCCTCGCAGAAAGGGAGTGATGAGTGTCTCTGCCTTCCCTTCAGCTCACTTTCCTCAGCCCTGGTGAGCCCAGGTCGGCTGCCTAGGCGGTGGCTGCGTCAGAGAGGCCCTCACAAGAGCTCTGCACTTGTGAATGCAAGCTGAGGGCCAGCAGAGACGCAAGGACATTAAGGAAGGAGATATCGTAAGCAAGAGGAAGAGAGCGTGGAACTCACTGAAGGCCGTCAGTGATGCCTTCCCCAGCGGCATGTAAAAATGGCATCTGGAATGACAAACTGTGGCCACTCTGTGTGGGAGGAACACGTGTTACTAGACCACGTGTTGACGACCTACTTGGCACCAGACAGAAATCCTGTCAACAAATCTGAAACGCAAAGATGTGGTTTATATACCAGTACACATTTTGTAAACACTAGTGAGTTTTCACTTGACATGTGAATGAGGCAGAGTATGATTTTTTAGCGTGTTGTCTTGCACAGTAATTGGACTTGAGGTTTTCTCCTTAGAGAAGACAGCACAGCAGCTGACTGTCCCCCGGCAGATTCTGGTATCAGATAGGGCTGTCCTTGGCCTGAAGGGCAAGGGACGCAGCCTTGCAACCTCGAGGCCCAAACCCACATCACTGAGAGTGAGTAGTGGGAGGATGAGGCATGTGAAGGGTGTGGCGGACTGCTAACTGTGCCACCGGATCCACCCCCTTCCTCCCGGGCAGGGCCTATGGCTATGCACCTGAAGACGCCACTTTCAGACTCCCTTGCAGCTAGGTTTGGCCATTTTTCATTCTGGCCAACTGGTTGAGAATGGATGTGATATATTCAACCCCCGTGCCTTTAAAAGAGAGTGGGCTGCTCTCCATTCTCCTTCCTACCTCCTGTGGGTTGGAAAGTGGATAGTGTGCTGCTGAATGGGCTTCAACCACACGGAGGATGGTAACCCAACAGGGAGTGGCAGAACTGTAGGACAGAGGACCCTGGGCCCTAGATGGTCTTGTGGGGCACAGCTGCTCACTCTTCCTAGAGTGTTGATCTCTGACCCAACACGGGAGAGGCATGAATGTGTACCTTGTGTGAGCCACTGGTTTTTTGGAGAGAGGAGTGAGTGGGGTCTTTTTGTTACAACAGGTAGCCTGTTCTCTAACACAAGGAGAAAGTAAATTTAACACAGAGGTGAAGGATGGCTCTGCTGGTCACTTGTTTGGCTTTTCCCCCATGGCCTCTAGAACCAATAAGAGCTTCTGACCTCCTTGGATACTGACAGTTAAACTTGTATTAAGATAGCTTAGTAGTATAACGACAGTAACAAATTGTAACAACAGCTACCATTTATTGAGAACTTATTTTGTGCTTGGCACTTCAAAGATGGTATTTCGTTTAATCCTCAGAACAAACTTGAAAGGGTATTTCACAGTTCAGGAATCTTAGGCGCGCAGAATTTAAGTTAACTTGCCCGGGGTTACCCAGTCAGTGGGTCCTGGATCCATTTCTAAGGCAATCGCATCCTCTTCCTACTACCCCATGCTTCCTCTTGAGAAGCATGCCTGCTCCTAGCCATTTTCTTTATTCTGTTTGAAAAGAACAAAGATTGCGAGATTTAACAGTGTGATAGGAGCTGGGCATTGCTGTGTCCTACCGTTATATTATTGTTCACACTAGGGCTGCAAGTGCTCTTTATGTTTTGTTTTGTTTTTTTTAAGTTTATTTTCTGTGAAAGAGAAGAGAGCAAGCGGGGGAGGGACAGAGAGAGACGGAGAGAGAGGATCCCAAGCAGGCTCTGTGGTGTGAGCACGGAGCCCGATGTGGGGTCTGAACCCACAAACCATAAGATCGTGGCCTGAGCCAATACCAAGAGTCAGATGGCTAACCGACTGAGGGACCCAGGCGCCCCTAAGTGTCCTTTTCTTTACAGTGATCCAGCTTAGGACTGGCTCTTAAGTCCCCAGGCCATTTCTGTCCTGGAGTAGCGGGCTCCTGGGTTAGAGAAGGTCTGGGGGCAGTGGCACGGCCTGGGAGAAGGCTGTGAGTAGCCACGTGGTGCACAACCTATCACCTGACGCCGTGGAGCTCAGCTTCCTTCTCGCTTGAATGAAAGGCCTCAACAAGGAGCTCTCAGGAGTCATACCAAGCCTAACACTCCTAAAGGAGCCCAGGGCCCTCCTGTACACATTCGAGCAGAACTGAGTCTATGCACACGCACAGCCCGGCTCTCGACTCTCCACAGCCCTAGATGAATGTTATCAATCATGAGGACTCACTGAGTGATCTGACCAAGTGGTCAGGTTTGGCTATGAACGCTCAGATATCCCCCCTGCTACTACCAGAGCCTGCACCATGCATATTATGAAAGCTTTAACGATGGGATAGGACCTACGCATTACTACACCCTACAGCTTTGATTTCATTGTTTGCACTATGGCTTGAAGCGTTCTTTCATACTATGGTTCTCAGAAGACCCAACTCGGCCCTCCACTTCCCTTTGCTGCTACGGTGAAGAACAACTTATGGTATGGCACAACCAGCTCGGGTATTTGAGACCTGCTTTTGACCCATTTCCCCCTCCTCACAGGGAGGCTCCAATTCTGAGTCTTCCCTTGGATTGCTAGGTATAGCTGTTCTCCTGAGTTGCCTGAGATGAGGAAGTTACAAAACAACAACAACAAACCAATAATAAGAACAAAGAAGAGTCTCCCACCCCTCTCAAGTAAAAGTTAATCAGAAATCACCATAGTAACAAATCCCCAGTTTTCAGTGATTTCATTTTCCTCGCATTCTTGTCTTTCTTTTTATTTACAGTCAGCCCTACCTCCAGCCTTTATTCAGTAAACATTATTTTGCTTATTTCCTCTCTGTGTGACAGGCACTGTGCAAAGGGTTGTGAATATGGAGTCAAGTAAACAAGCCCTGCCCGTGAGGAGCTTCTATATACTTAGGAGGGAGACAGTCAAATCTGCATTTGGGGTGGGGAGGGAGCACAGAGGACCCTGAATTCATCCAGGCCAGCAACCGTGAGATAACTGGTCCAGGTGAGGATGGGATGGGACAGCACATGAGAGCACAGAGGTGTGATACAGCATGGTTCCATGTGGTTTATTGGATTTGTTCCCATGCTTAGAGAGCACTGAAACATGTGCGTGTCGCAAAGCTCTAAGAGTGAAGGGGCCAGGTTCCTGCTCAAAAGGAGCTTGTAGTTCAATGGAATGGATATAAGCACTAGGAAGGTGGCTGGAAAGGAAGCCAGATCATAAATAACTGTGTGTCCACTCTCCTGAGCACTCACCATAGTGCCTGAACTGTGCTATACACAATAAGCAAATGATCTTTGATCCATCAACAACAGCCTTGTGAACTGGGTATTATTATATTTTGCAGATGGGGGAAATGAGTATAGGGAGGTCGAGTTACTTGACTAAAGCCCCACAGCTAGGTTGAGCTGGATTTTAACCCATGCCTGGCTGAGTTGAAGACATAATCTTAACTATGCGCTAATAGGCTAAAGTACTTGCACGTTATCTAGCTGATACTCGGTATTAAGTAGGAGTGGAACTAGGCCTTGATAGACACATAATGAAATGGGGAAGGGAGAAGAGAAGTGTGGGGTGCCAGATAGTGAAGCCAAGAGTGGGAAGAGACTGCACACAGGTGGATGGAGGCATCTGAGTAAGATGTGACTTCTTCAGCTGGACAAACAACTCCATCCATTCTAGCTACCTGTCTATGCCTAATTCATACCTCATAAATCATCCCCAAATGTGACAACACTGTAGCTTTTGTTGCACGTAAGAGTAAAGATCTAGAACCGAATTGCTGCAGAGGTGATTTACTGTGGGACTACGTAAGTTACATTTTCAGAGAGCCCTGTCACGAAAAGAAGCCCAAGATCTTTTGAGGCTGGTAGGAATGGGGGATGTGTAGCTGGGTAGATGGCTGCCTAAACACGATAACAGAGACAGACATCTGCAAGGCACCACACCCGGAAAAAGACAACTGTCCACTGAACAGGGCGCGTAATAGCTAATACGCAACAATGGACTGATGACCGCTGATGTCTACAAGAGGAGCCTGAAGAAGGGACTGGGGTGGAGGTGCAGGTGGGTAGAAGACGAGCAGGGGCCTGCTAATGGCAGTTTACTCCATCAAGCCAAATAGGAATGACTTTTGGCAAAAGCAGCACTTACACTGTGGCTTTGCACGGAATACGGAATACTAACCAATTCTTTACGCTAGTGCCAGAAGACGGCTTATATTTTAGCCCTGACGGCTCGGCTCACACTACAGGCTTATCATAGTCAGAGGGTGGAAGCTCTGCCCATCTACCAGCATGCCGTCAGTCAGCAGCCCTGAGCAGCAGCCATTTATTTGTGCCAGCACTAGGCAGAACTGGCCTGTCCCAAGGGCTCATGCAGAGCTCCTGTGCAGCTGCCTTACAGACTCCGGGTGACAATGACCCAAGCGTGGCTTCATACTCTGCCCCAGTTCTGGTTCAACCCCAACTCACTGGGTGAGTAACAATGATACATACTTGGAATGAGCCTGGGCAACAGCTCTGTCATAATTCTTTTTGACAAAGGCTGACCTGACATGTTGATCATCAGCCCAGGCAGGAAAAAAAAAAAAAATGTCCTGTGATTAACCAGCCTACACGCCCTTGGTTTCTGCCAGGTCTCATCTTTAATCTGGACACACATTTCCCGAATGCACTCTCCACTAAGCCTCCCTCTTCGTTTCCCATACATCTTGCTTTTCTCTTAGGATTTCCATTTTCTACACAGGTTCCATTCCTAAAATTAAAATGTTGCTAAAAATTAGTGGATCTCTGTATCTCTTACAGAAAATTGGTTATTTATAAATAATATATATATATTTCCTGCCTTTCCAAGCCCACTAAGCTGTTTACTAAGTTTGTTTTTCTTAACCATATCTCAGTTATTTCAAATCTGTATCTGTCTTCACATGCTGGCTGCTTAGTCTTCCCTTTCATTTTTTTTCATTATTTCTTTTGTGCCTCAAACATTTGTCTCTTCTTTAGCTTACAATAATGGCTCGACTAAATTTCTCTTTTTCACTTTTGGCTCTGTTTGCCCGTGGCAAAACAAACAAACAAAATGTATCACTTTTTTTGGGTACCAGAGCATTTTTGCTTTCTCAGTTAGGCCAAGTAACAAAATATCATTTATTTTCAAACCAAATCAAAACAAATCTACCCCAAACTCTCCCCCTTCATTTCTCTGTTGTAATTCCAGCATAAAGAAGCGATGCTATTTATTGGCAGAATTTTCAGTCTGCCAGTACCAAGGACTGGTAAAAACGTGGAACAACAGAATTCCCAAATACTGCTGGTAGGATGTAAATTGTTACAGTTAGTTTAGAAAAACAGTTTTAGGATTGTTTGTTCTAGCTTCGAGAAGAATGCTGGTGCAATTTTGATTGGGATTGCATTGAATGTGCAGATTGCTTTGGGTAGTATTGACATTTTAACAATATTTGTTCTTCCAACCCATGAGCACGGAATGTTTTTCCATTTCTTTGTGTCTTCTTCAATTTCCTTCGAAAGCTTTCTATAGTTTTCAGCATACAGATCTTTTACAACTTTGGTTAGGTTTATTCCTAGATATTTTATGGGTCTTGGTGTAATTGTAAATGGGATCGATTTCTTGATTTCTCTTTCTGTTGCTTCATTATTGGTATATAGAAAAGCACCAATTTCTGTACATGGATTTTGTACCCTGCGACTTTGCTGAATTCATGTATCGGTTCTAGCAGACTTTTGGTGGAGTCTTTCGGGTTTTCCATGTAGAGTAAGTATGTCATCTGCAAAAAGTGTAAGGTTTGACTTCTTTGCCAATTTGGATGCCTTTTATTTCATTTTGTTGCCTGACTGCTGAGGCTAGGACTTCCAACACTATGTTAAACAACCATGGTGAGAGTGGACATCCCTGATGATGTGTTCCTGACCTCAGGGTAGAGCGCTCAGTTTTTCCCCATTGAGGATGATATTAGCTGTGGGCTTTTCATATATGGCTTTTACGATGTTAAGGTATGTTCCTTCTATCCCGACTTTCTGAGGGTTTTTATTAAGAAAGGATGCTGTATTTTGTCAAATGCACATGTACCCCAATGTTTACAGCAGCACTTTCAACAATAGCCAAATTATGGAAAGAGCCCAAATGTCCATCAACTGATGAATGGATAAAGAAGGTGTGGTTTGTATCTACAATGGAATACTACTTGGCAATGAGAAAGAATGAAATCCTGCCACCTGCAACAACGTGGATGGAACTGGAGGGTATTATGCTAAGCGAAATAAGTCAGAGAAAGACAGAGATCATATGTTTTCACTTACATGTGAACTTGAGAAACTTAACAGAAGACTATGGTGGGAGGGAAGGGGAAAAAATTGTTTCAAACAGAGGGGGAGACAAACCCATAAGAGACTCTTAAATGCAGAGAACAAACTGAGGGTTGATGGGGGGGGGGTGGGCAGGAGGGAAAAATGGGAGATGGGCATTGAGGAGGGCACTTGCTGGGATGAGCACTGGGTGTTGTATGGAAGCGATGGATCATGGGAATCTACCCCCAAAACCAAGAGCAGACTGTATACACTGTATGTTAGCCAACTTGACAATAAATTATATTTAAAAAAAAAAGAAAAACAATTTTGTATTATTTAGTGTGAAAATGAAGATGCATCTATCCTAGGAGCTCCACTTCCACTCCTAGGCACATATCCTAAGGAAACATGCATAGACTCACGTAGGTGAGCCAGAGGATATGTGTACCTGCAGGTCTGGGGGAGGCCCTGGAATCTGTATTTCTTATAGTTCCACAAGCGATGTGGGGGCCTGACTCCACAGCAAGGGTCTGGGATTAAAGGCTTACAGTATCAACTCAGATCTGTGTTTGGAGCTGGGTCCCCTCCAAGGCCTGCGGTCACAGCCACAGGAAAGTTCACTGAAGAGGAGTGATTAGAAAAGGCACAAGCCTGCTAGCTGAGTAACTATGCTCTGGGTGCTGATCTCTGGTCAATGAGAACCAGTGTGAGGACCTGGGAAAATTCATGGTCATTTCCTCTTCTTCCTTCTCTGTCAGCCCTGGCTGCCCAGGCAAGGTTCGGCTTGTGCGTTCCTCGTGCAAACTCAACCTCATCTCAAGAGGTGCTTGGGGTCGGTATGATCACCATCCTTGTCTTTAACTCAAAGCCCTGGAAGTGCCCACCCAGGCAAGTCATCATTCTGAATGCGGTGTTCCCCTGCCAGGAATGAGGAAACATCTAGGTGAAGCTTCAGGAGAGAAGGCTGAGCCCTAGTAAAGAACCATGGTTCTTCTTTTTCTTCTTCTTCTTCTTTTTTAATAAGAAACATATTTTCTTTAATGTTTTAATGTTTACTTATTTTGAGAGAAAGAGAGAGAAAGAAAGAGAGAGGACACGTATGAGAGAGGGGGAGGGGCAGAGACAGAGGGAGACAGAATCCCAAGCAGGCTCCATGCTCTTAGCACAGAGCCCGACGTGGGGTTCCATCTCACTCACCAGGAAATCATGATCTGAGCTAAAATCAAGAGTCCAACGCTTAGCCCACTGAGCCACCCAGGCGCCCCTAACCACAGTTATTCTTTAACACACAGGTGGTGTCTCTTCTCTGTGTGAGCCTTTATGTGGACACGCACGCTTGTGATTCGTGGTATCCTGAGTCCAACATAAGTACAATGTCGGATGCAACTTGGCTTTTAATAAATACCTTCAAATGACAATGAGCAGAAAGTGAGATAAGAAACCTTGTCTAAAGAAGTGAAAGCAGCTTTGTGCCTTCCTTAAAGGTGCCCTCCACCTTCCTACTGCTGTCTGCCCTCATTCAGGGAGGCTGTATAATGGTGGCTCCCTGTCACCCTCACTTATGTTCATTTCTCCTCCTGATGCCAAGAATGGCTTCCACCACCCCCCCCCCCATCTCTAGGTGAACAAATAGGGAAAGAGCATGAATTGGTCAGATGACCTCCCTCCGTTGGTCCATTCCCATAATCCTCCTATTTTGAAACTGAAACATCCCTGGGGCAAAGTACCAATTACCATGTGGCCACTGTCCTTTTAGGTTTAAAAATATCTTCAAGGTGTCAAAAGCTCTACAGATTCCACTGGGCATCTGAAACCTGCCCTGTTACTCAGCGCCAGTAATATACTGAGGGTGGAGGCAATTTGTCTAGTTTAAATATTAACTCATACTAATATGCAGTTCTGGCAAGATGCATATGTGTGGGAGATGATGATGTTATGTTGGGAGGAAATGAAGATGATGATATGACGTAAATATAAATGGACTTTGGGCTGGATTTCAGGGAGGCCACACAGAGCCCATCTCTGCATGACTTGGCCTTATTCCCACAGTCCTGCCAAGGTTCTGTCTCTCACTTAAGGCCGTGGTGGTCCCCACTGGAGCAGCCTGCTACCCACCCGGCCAACTGTCTCAGGAGAGGCCCCGGCCAGGCAGTTCATTGCCTGGGCATGTAGGAGAGAGACAGGAGTGATTTTCCTTTTAATGGTTTCAATTCCACTCCTTCAGTTCTAAAATGGGTTGCCTTCTCACTCTCTCCTCTTTGCTTCCTTTCTCATTGCCTTTGGGTGTCAGAAGGGTAGAAAGCCATGACTGGGGGGAAGAATTTATATTTTGAGTAGATGGCTAAAAGTACTCTGGTTTCTTCCCTGTAAAATGTGGATTATGCCAATGTTTAAAAGAATAGACATTCTACCATTATGTACTACTAGGATGTTACTGATACCTGACCATCTTCGATGTGAAAAAAGGAAACATCAACTTCATATGGCTCAAACAAATTAGTAGATAACATCTAGACCACTGACTGGCCACATAGTAGGTGCCCAATAAACCACAGGTTTAATGGGCATGTGTATGTGAAGAGAGGAGGCATGCTGGAGCCTGGGGGTTCTCCTGGGGAGCTGGCCTTTCTATGTCAGGCACAAACGACATCCAGTGATGTCCCGTCTGCCCAGGAGATAGCCGATCATGCCATTAAGTGTCCATAGTGTCCAGCTATACTACCAAACTTATCATTATGGATTACTGATAACATTTAATGAGTTTAACTGAAGAGACAAAATGAGTTATTTTGATAACAATTAAGAGGAAATAAAAAAGAAAATAAAGAAGGGGGAAAGCTGCATTTCTGTCTAATCTTTATTTGGTTTCAACTCAAGAAAGAATCCACTGCTTAGAGTTTTCAAAAGGAACCACACCATTTGTATGAGAATCATGTTTTTAATGTATTAGCTGGAAGATGGGGTTGGAGGGTTGTTTACTTTTAGAGAGGAAAAAGGAGCTTTTAGTGTAACTCTTTGGGTTAAAAATCTCCGTATGAATCACACCATTGAAGAGACAATTTCAGGGGTCACTAAAACTATTTCACTCCTGTCAGACAGCATTTCTGCACCTACTAAGCTTAATTTTCACCTAAACAGTAACGTTTGAAGCATAGACTACTCAGAAGCTTTACTCTGATGACTGATAACCTGGAGGGAAGCACGTGGGTCTCAGGCAGAAGGGGTTATATTTAGCTCCATGACTTCCTCACGGCCATGAAGAGACAGTTGAAAAGCCCTGGCTTTTTGGCACAGTCCTCTTGGCCTGGTATGATCAGAAAGCCCAAAGGGAGTAAGGAACAGATGGGTTTGGGGCAGCCACATTCTGATTCCTCACAGATCACTTCTGTGGCCCCACGAAGTGTCATCAACCTCTCCTATTACACTGTCTATGCCCACAGGGCCTGAGTCACCTGAATGCAGGACCTCTCCTTCACGCTCTGGGACTTCCACGAACCAGTGGGGCTGCTGGGTCCAATCAGGCGCCAGATGCTGGGAATGGCCACTGTCTCAAAGTCACCTGAGCAAGGTCACCTGGGCCTTCTCCTTTACCTGTGCTGGCGGGAGAGCCGGGGACTCTGCCAGCCAGATTAGACACGGAGCCTTTGATCAGAACTGGATGGTCTAGAGGGATGTGGCTTTGTAACATTTTGGGTTAAGAGTTTTTGGACTTGTGGCTTTTTGTGATGATAATCATTCTTGCTAGCCATCTACCCACTGACTTACATGCCCAACACTTATTTGTTTGCTAAAAACAGGCTCACCGGATTCAGTAAAGAAAAGGAATAAATGACAGAGGAGAAAGATAGTTTGCTTGGTAATGCCTGGAGAATCTCCAGGGTGCCAACAGTGGCCCTGGCTTTGTGGTGTGATGGGCCATCTGGAATTGTGTGTGGCTGACACCAGCCATGGGACAGAAGTCTGAGCATCCAAAGGAAACAGTGCCATGAACACCTAAGTCAGGTGGTTGAGGAGTGGGAGGGCAGCTGCTTCTATAGATACAAAGATTCCTTCTTTGTCTTCAATTATTTGCCGAAAGGAGTCTAAAAGTCCTCAACTTCTATGTGGGGACCACGTGCTGGGGCGATGCAGAGAAGGAAACCAACTGAAAACCTATTTGGTTACTCGGGTTTTCTAGATTCTGCCTACTTTAATAATCTTGAAAGATGTTCATGTTAAAGTCAAGGGAAACATGCAGGTTACAAAACACTAGGTGGAAATATGAGTCTACTTCCTCTGTTTCCATTCTTGCCCTTTATGATCCATCTTCTACATAGCAATCAGAGTGATTTTTTTTTTTTTTTTAAAGTTACTGCTAGTCTTATTATGGTTTCCTATCACTATTTAGAATAAATTTAAACCACACAGCCATCCCTGCTCTGGCCCCTGCCTATCTCTCTGACCTCCTCTTCCATGGCTCTCCCTTCCATGCCTCTTCTCTACCCAGACAGGCTGCCTTTAGGGCCTCGACACAAGCTTTTCCCTTTCCCTTTGCTCTCCCCCGCAAACCCCATATAGCTGGCTTCTTCCTAGGATTTGGGTTCCACCTCAGATGTCACCTTTTCAAAAACATTGTTACTGGCACCAAATCTCAAATGGCCACTGCCCTGTCACTCTATCACGTCACTCTGTTTTATTTCCTTCATGCACCTAATACTCTCAGAAATGATCTTATTTATTTAATTAGTTATTTGTTTGCTGCCTACCTCCCTCCATGAGAATGAAAGTTCCATAGGGGCAAAGGCTTTTTTTGACCATTCACTATACACCCATGAATGCTGAAGGACTATGGGGTGCTGTTTATATACACACACATAGGTTAAGGTACACATTTGCATTCACATTAAAAAAAAAAAAAAAAAAAGGACTGGGAGAGCACAGGACAAAAGATTATCCCTGGATGGGGATACTGAGTTTCTAGATGATTCTAAGTTTCTTCATTTGCTTATTTTCATCTTTTACAACAAGAATGTACTACTTTTGGAATAATGAAGACAAAGTTTTCCCTCTGTTTTATAGTATAGTCACTAGGAAAAGGTTGCCTGGGTACAGCTAGACTGAGACTAGAACCACAAGATGCCAGAGCTGGAAAAGAGCATAGGGAACATTTGGTGCAATCCCACCTTTCACATCAGAGATGAGGAGGTCGAGGCTGAGCAGGAAATGACTACTGGCTCATAGAGCAGAACATGTAACAACTACTCTGGGGTTCTTCTCACCACGCCAGTGGTTCTCGAACTTAACACACATGAGAATCATCTGGAAAGGCTTGCGAACACAGACTGCTGGGCCTTACCTGCGGTTTCCAAGAGTGGGTCTGGGGAAGGGCCTGAGAACCTGCATTTCTGACAAGTTCCTGGATGATTCCAAAGCTGCTGGTCTGGGTCCACACTGTGAGAACCACTAGGGGTTAGGCTATACCACGTTGCCTCTCATGACTCCCTCAGAAATGTCTTACTCTTTTTGCAGGAATGGTAGTGATTAAAACAATACCTTCAACCAAAGAATTCATAGAAAACCCAATCTTTTAGGCTCACTCTCCAAAGTTCCTAGCAAAAAGAAGGAAAGGAGAAAGAGAGAAACAATTTTGAGAGCCTATTCTATCCCAGGCATTGTTCTAGATGCATCTACATTTTGTTTCTTTAATCTATTTTACTGCTGGAAACCTAAACTACTCAGAGAGATAAAGAAACTCGTCTAAGAGCAAATGGCTAGGGAGTGATGGAGACATATTTCAAATCCATGTTTGAGTATATAAAGTCCACGCTCCTTCTCCAATCTTCAGAAAAGAACAAAAAACTGTCACTGTGGCATTTGGAGTGGCAAACCAATGTCTCCCAATGTGAAACACACACCCCTAAGAAATATTAATATGATGTCATGCTCCCAAAGACACTGAAGGTGTGTATACCAGTATTAACATCCAACGTTTTCTCTGGGCTTGAAGCCAAGGTTTATTCATTTACATGATATTCAGCAACTTCTAATCCCAGACCGTCAGAGTAGAGATGATTTGAATCAATGCCTAGCTCACTGCAAGTCACATCTGTGAAATAACTGGGAAGGGAGAATTCATCAATCTCAGTTTCTGACAAAAGGAAGAATTCACACATGCTGTGTGGGAATAGAACCAAACTTTGCAGCTGAACAGAACTGTCCCACTATTTGAAGAACTAAATTTGAATTCAAAGGCCAAAAGCCAAATATGAGAATGTATCATTTATCATTTTAGGTAAAAGGTAACCTAGACATTAGTTAATACTCCTTTTTTAATTTATTGATGGGGAAATTGATGAGAGACAGGAAAATCTAGGTGACAAGGTCACCCACACCTATAGATGCCCACACAATCAACGAGTCACAATTTGTCCTACTACTGTGGCCACACTCAATCCAAGTTGGAGAAACCTCTGTAAATACTGTAATGGCAAAGGGCCTTGATGACATTCTTATCATTATAGTTTTCACCGGAATCCCAGGTTAAGTGCAAGGTTAAATATTATATTAGTGGGTTATTTCAGGAGCAACAGCAAAAAAAAAAAAAAAAAATGTGGTTTTCTTTCTTGGTCTCTTTGTATTTCTTATTTCACATCACGAGTTTTCCCCCCATATGTTTTATTCCAGATCCCTGAAGCAGCTGTATAAATAGGTTTTACATGCAAATAAAAGGAAATACTTGCTGTGTAATTCTGGCTATAGAATCAGAAGAATGAGGGCTTCGACCAAGACAGCTCACATGATGAGTTCCTTCCTGTGCCCTCCCCAACTGTCCTTGGAGCCTCTTCTTTTAGAAGCTCATTTTCTAATGAAATGGTCAACGAAATGTCTGTACATTTTGGCTAGCAAAGCTGGCCAGTAGAGACCTTGAAAGAAACATAAGAGGGAAAGAGGAAACAGGGCAGAGTGTACATGAAAAAAGGACAAGAGGGTGGGACTGGGTGGCTCATTGGCTTAAGCGCTGACTTTGCCTCAGGTCATGATCTCGTGGTTTGTGAGTTTGAGTTCGGTGTGGGGCTCTATGCTGACAGCTCAGAGCCTGGAGCCTGCTTCAGATTCTGTGTCTCCCTCTCTCTCTATCCCTCCCCCATTCATGTTTATGCTCTGTGTGTGTCTCTTTCTCAAAAAATGAATAAACATTAAAAAAAATTAAAAAAAAAAAAAAAAAAGGACAAGAGGATCCCAGAAATGGGTACTCAAGGGTGGCTAAAATTTGGTATCAAAGGCAACTTTGCTCTAAACACAATTATGCATATGTCTGGAGTGACTGTGGTCTTCTCTGTCCACAAATCAGTAAGGCGGGCCAAATTCATGGCCCCTCATTTGTTAACATCTGTAAAGGTCTGGCTCTTTCACTCCTAATAAAATGCATGGAGTTTTATTCATTGTAGAAAAACGAAGGTCTGAAAGATCTTGTAGAACGAACTCTGCGTCTCAAAGCCAATGGGCTGTCTCTGCAGTCAGCTTCTGAGCTAGGCCTCTAATGCAAGACATGAGATTGGACTGTGCAGCATGAAGTGTGCACAAGCTGTTTTTTCATTCCCGACTCTCGTCCTTTATGAACAGTCTGGAAAATGGCCATCTTGGCTTTCCCAGAGGGCATGCTGCTGCTGCGGCTGCACATGCAGTGTCAGCCTACGGTTATAGTTTGCTTTACATTATACTGGCCCTGCAGGAAGAGCTGTCTCCTGTCTCCCTTTCCCCTCCGCCACCCTCCGCCTTTATGCCCTTTATGAACAGTCTGGAAAATGGCCATCTTGGCTTTCCCAGAGGGCATGCTGCTGCTGCGGCTGCACATGCAGTGTCAGCCTACGGTTATATGTTTGCTTTACATATTATACTGGCCCTGCAGGAAGAGCTGTCTCCTGTCTCCCTTTCCCCTCCGCCTTAGGGAGGGCACTCAGCTGGAAAGAGCTGTTTTCGTTGGAGATCGGAAGTGCTTTTCCAGCAATTATTTGATCTTTCCTGGGAACTTGTACTTTTGAAAATCTCCCAGCCTGGTGGAGCACATGGACTTCTATTCTGGTCTCAGCATTATCACCAACCAGACGTGTGACTTTGGGCAAATCATCTGGCCTTTACTTCACCTCAGTTTTCTTACTTGCCTGCTGGAATAATTATTCTTACTCTGCTTAATTCGTGAGATTTTTTGTGAGGATGAAATGAAGTGGTGTACGTGAAGGTATCGGGAAGATATAACAAGCGAATGCATTGTTAGGTGGTATTTGTATTAGGTTTTTCATTTTTTTTCCCCCCCTGGCTTGGCTTATATTATATGGGTATGTTCTGGTTTTCTTTCTCAGAACGAGGTAGGAATTCCCTCAGGCCGAGGAGAGGTAATAAGTGCAACTCAGGGAGAGAACATCATCGCTTCTTGTTATCACTCGGAAAAAGCAAGTAAAAAGTGCAGGACCAGAACAATGTAACACTATCCTAGAAAGTCTGCTTTTGCTAGGGGCACACAGCATTCTGGTCCTTATTTGCGCCCTCTTCAGAAGTCCATACTGAGAAGGCTACCGCTGCAGTGTTGAAGGAATGAACTAATGAATCCATCCACCCATCCAATCCATCCACCCACCCACACACCTTTTACAGACCAACACTATGTATCTAGCAGTGCGCACAGAATACAAACATGCAAAATACTATCCCCATTGCTGAAGAGAGATCAGCCAACCAGAGTGTGGACACGGGAAGGATTTGTCCTGGTCCAACGTGGCTGGACCAGAGAAACACATGTGCTCTGGGAGCTCAAGCATATGGGTCATTCCTACCCCGAGGAGGCTCGGACAGGTTCTCAGAGTATGGGCATCTGAGCTGGGCCTGCAGGAAGGACTAGTGAGGAGCAGGGTAGGCCAAGTGCTCCCTCGCTCTTACAAAGGTACAGATTCTAGAGGGAACATTCCAGAGAGAAGTCTTGTTTGGTGTGATGAAAGCCAAGAGTAGAGATGGGCATCTACAAAGTTGGGCAGGGGCCTAAAAAAAAAAAAAAAAAAAAAAAGGCAAGAGCAGGCCATCAAAGCTTTTGAGCAAGAATTACACAACAGATTGGTATTTCAGAAAGATTACTTAGCAGCAGGGAGGACAGATTGAAAGAGAGGGTAAGGGGTAGGAAACAGGTTTTAAATAATCTAATGTAAACATCTGCATTTCACAACACTGAACTCTTTACAGCAAGTACTGGTGGAAGAGCATTCCTCCGAATTCTAAATTAATAACAGCCAATCACCAGTTAGGGAGGTGAACAGTCAATGCCTTATAGGAACTACTCTTCAAGTAAGAAAGTTCCCTTGCACAATTTGGGAAACATAGATTTCCCATTTTATCTGGAGCAGTCTTTGTGAAAAGGGAGTCGATCCCTGCTTCTGAAATGTGGCGGACCATTTGTGTACTGTGGTACCAGGAAGAGTCCAAAAGAAGCAGGAAACGATGAACAGCTACCCGGGAGCGAGCTTTGGAAAAAGTATCTCAGAAATGAAAAGAGAATTTCTAATAATGTGGGGAGGTTCAGCAAGTATTATGGACTTTTCAGTTCCCTCCCTCTTTCTTTGTAGTTTCTTTCCTTTTCAAGTTTAGGGATAATTCACATACAGTAGAAGGTATAGATCCTAAGTGCGCAGTTCAGTGAGTTTTGACAAGTGTATGTATCTGTGTAGCCTCACCCCCTCTCAGGATAGAGAATATTTTCATCACCCTAGAAAGGTCCATCAGTGTTCCTTGCCGTCAGTCCCATGCAAGACAATCACAGTTGTGATTTCTACCACCAGAGATTAGTTTTATCTCGTTAGGGACTTCATATACATATAGTCTTAGAGTAAATACTTTTTTCTGTTTACTTATTTTTGACATTTATCCACAATAAAGTGCATTTCGTTAGTTTATTATTGCTGAATAGTACAGTCATTTTTACTGTTTTATCCATTACACTACTTTTACTGCTGAGCAGCGTTGCATGGCCTGAATATACCACTATGAGGTATGTTTTTAACAGCTCTCTCTTTTGCTGGAGTGTGCAAGTGCCTAGCCGACGCAAAGCAAAAAAGAAAGGCATGGTGTGCAAGGGCAGGTGAAGTGGCCAACTGTTTTCTGTGTGGTTAGGGACTGACCTCCTGAGTCAGCTTCATCTTGAGGACCTCTAATGGCAACAGGGGCTAAGACTTCAGGTAAATCAAGAAAACTAAGAGAGAGACCACCCTTTGCATTTTCTTAGTGCTATATGTTTGGATCACAGAAGCAGATTGAAAAGTGGCCCCCAAAAGGGAGATGTCAAGTCACTGCTAATTTGGGTAGTCAGGATGGTTAGCCAAATAATTTTGGCAACCAAAGCATTCTCTAAAAACTCAAAGTATGTCCATGGAGTCCTGCACAGAGCCTAGGATTCTATGTTGTTCCTACCACAGGTGGTACTTCAGTAAGTGAACTGAGGGAGTTCAGCAGAGAAAGGGAGTGATTCAGAAACACCGCCAGGATTCCCCGTTTCCAATGACAGAACTGCTCCCATGAGCGCCGAGCATCTATGTGGCGAGACTGTGGATGTGTTCAACCAGGAGACGATACATGGAGGCCTCGAGGAGAGCTGAGGAGCTGCAACTAAGAAGGTTACTGGGCAGCACAGGCAAAGGTCCTTACTCTGGGGAACTGGGTGAAGGAGCATCACAAAAGACTCCTAATGGCATCCAAAACGCTTATTCTGCCTTCTCCTGTACATCTGTCGCAACTCACTGTGAAAGTCAGATATGAATACCGTTCTGATGACTTGAAACGCACCATTTGGGTCAGCTCCTCCCTCCCGTCGCTATACAATGCCTGTCCTTTGAAATGGACTCGTCGTTTTGGCTCCAACATTCCCATCGACACTGGAAGCGATGCTGGTTTGCAGTCGTGCTGAAAACACACTGGAAGCAGAAAGCTCTCAGCTCTGGGTGGAGCCTGGTTTGATTCCAAGAATCATGTGGATAATGTCCTACAAAAAGCTGGCAGGCTCCCTTTCCATTTTTCAGACTAGACACACCTTCTTGCTTTCTATTTTGCCCAACCATTTTTCCGAAGCAATTGCGAAGTAAATAATCCCAGCTATCATTTTTGTTGAACACTAACTACGTGTCAGATACGGGGCTTCACGCTTCATTCTCGCAAGCCTTTGAGGTAGGAGCTATTATTATTCCTACTTCAATGGGGAGGAAAATAAGACATAGCCTCAGCTTCTACAGTCATTCATTACTATTCCGTGTGTTGCCTTTGCCTGTCTGGTTGGCGGTGGGGGTTGGAAGATGTGAAAGACGATGCTGAACAAACAGAAAGCAAAATGATCCTCTTCTTTGATCTCCCTCCTTACATATTTTAACATTAAGTTTCATAATTAGGTCAAAGTGAGAGATATCACTGTGGAGAGCTACAGCTCAAGTTAAACAATCATTTCTTAGAAGATCGTTAATTAGACTGACTTGGGGTACAGGCTTTGGAATACATATTCATTCTGATAGCAGTTACAGCACAAGACATCTCATAAATAAAAGCCATTTAGAACATTATCCACAGGAAACAGCTGCAGCTGGTAAGGGAACTTCTGACATTAAGGAAATGCAGAACTTCACGGAATCATAGGAAGGCAGGAATCGTATATCACACAGTAACACTATCTTAGCAAGAGCTGGACCATGTTTTCAATAGACACACTCATTTTACAGCAGTTTGTGCTTGCTTACCTCTCTGGGTTTTCAGGAGACAAGCATGGCATATCAAGAGCAAAAACTCCAAGGGAATGTGAACTAGGCTCAGAGATACTTACAACAACTTACAACTTACGCTAGGGGCCTGCGGCTTGGTGCAAAGCTTGGGCCTCTCAACAGGTATACACCTGTGTATACACCTGTACACAGCTATATACACCTGTGCTTTCCAATGTGGTATGTGATCTCTAACCACATGTGATCGGTCCAAACTGAGATGTGAATGTAAGCGTAAAGTACATAGCCAGATCTCAAAGACTCAGTATGAATAAAAGGATGTAAAAATATGTCATTAATAAGTTTTGAAATATTGACTGCATGTTGAAAGGACAATGGTTTCGGATACCTCATCTTAAGTAAAAGATAGCGGGACAATTACTTTCATGTTTCCTTCTGCTTTTTCATCATGGCTACTAGAAAATTTAAAATTACCTGTGTTGCCTGCTTTTGTCATTTGCATCTATCGACAGCGCTGGTAACATACTTGGTAACTGAAAAGATTAACCCAAGTGGAAAATGTGGTGCATCTGATCAAAAGTTGTAAACCATCTGCAACGAATATATTTCCCAACAGGTGAACAGAATAATTGAAAAGGCAAACATGTGCCCTGTTGTTCTGCTCCACCCACTGGTGACCTCATGTAAGCCGTTCACTCTTGCTGGTCCTAGCCTCCGCAATGGTTAATTCGGATCATCCTGAGTATTTCTTTTAGTGCTCACAGTTGGAGTGTGTGGCAAATTCCTAAGGGTTTGGTAACTCATGGGTGAAGGTGAATAATAGTGATAATAAACCCCAAATATTTGCAGCGCCAGTGTCCTCTGCTGCTCTTTCACAAGAGACACAACTTTGACTTTCTGGAGCCACAGCTAAAATTTAATGGCAATAATAATCAAGTTTACAATAGACAGACTGGGCCACCCTACAAGAGGGATGATGCCATTTGCCTGTGCACCCCAATAAGTGGGTTTTATATGACAAGACTAGAGTCCTAACATGGAAAAACTTAAGAGCTCCTTAATAACCCAACAAACACTAAAAGGCGAACCCAACATTTTATAACATATCCCAGGAGAGGGCAAAGAGAACCAGTTATTCTTTTAGTTCAGGTGCTGCCCTATTTCTTTTTATTTTCAAAGCATCTAAGAATCTGCTGGAAGCCATTCTGCATTTCTCAGGCAAATTATACACTTTTTTAGATGATTCCAGTTTTTCCTTAAAAGGCAAAAAATTTCAATTTAGATAACTCAATTATAACTAATAGGGTAAAGTCTCAGTACAATGAAAGATAAATAGCATTCATGACCCTGTGAATATTTTAAGCAAACATATGCTCAAAATATATGTGTGGAAACAAATTTGGAATTAAGAAATTGTAGGAATAAATGCCCACACTGTAGGGATGGAAATCTTACTTACCGTGAAGACCTCCAGAAGTAACGCATGATCTCCCCAGAAAGAACTCTAGAATTTACATCTCCATTTTGTATGATTGCCCTGGTATAACTAACTTAAACCTGATGCCTTTAACTTCTGAACATACAGTGACAGGGTGTTCAGGTGCCACTAAGATACTTGCCCATTTGGAAGCAGACCCGGCCTGTATTTATATGGCTCCAGATTCCTTCAATCGTGACTCTTCCGCAACATGACCCCGACAGCACTAACACTGATGAATCTTGTCTGTTCTACAGGTAACCCAAGAAATACTTGGTGACAAAAGGAATGTTAGACATGCAGGCTCTTCCCCCTCCTCCTCTCTTCTTTCTTCCTTTATTTCCTCCCTTCCTTTCTTTTTTTCATCTATCCATATCATGCCACTGGAATTTGTATCTTTTTTTTTTTTTTAACTAACATTGAAGGCAAATTGGAAATTTTGACTGAATTGCTGAAAATAAATGACATGTGCTTCAGCCATTCCAGATTTTGGAGGAATTTATTTTAAAAAGCAAGAAAAAGGCTCCAAAATCACAGAACAACAAAAGGATAGATTGGCCACCTTCACTTTTGAAATTGGTGGGGTGGAAGTTGGCCAACCCATGAAAGAGAGCAAGTCTCCGTGGGCCTATTGTGCAAGATAACAATTTGACTTGGAAACGGAAAAAATGACCCTGCGTTTCTTTCCCTTTGCCACTATCTACAGAACCACATTTGAAAAAGAGCAAGAGAAGCAGATTAAAAGGAATAGCTTCTAGCTGGCTTTTCCTCAGCATTTTATACTTTCATTCCTTTGTTCTTTTCTCCTTCAACCTCATTCCCAATTATTGCACTGTTTTGGGGGCACTGGGGACAGGACGTCTGGGAAACAACACATTAGTCCATCTGTTTTCTCTGTGAGTTCTTTTCAGCATCTTAGCGTGGCAACAGGAAGGATGTGGGCTCCCTTTCAGATTCAAATGAAGCTAATCAGCCCTAGCTCAGGTTGACAACATCGTGCTTTTGTTACACTGTAGCCTGAGAAAGCCAGAACCACGGCTCTAGTGGGGTAACCATTTCATCCCTGGGCTTCATCTCTTACTTTAACATCACATTCCTAGCCCACTCTTCACTCAAAATAAAGGCAAAACGCAAACACAACTGCTGACACAGCAAGACTTAAGTGCATGCTTCTGTTAAGAGAATTCTGATTTTTAGAGTTGGAACGATCAATATTTCCAATGTATTTGCAGATGTTTTAAGTTGTGTGGCACAAATGTCCCAAAGTGGCAATGTCTCCTTTCAAATTATTTATGAAATTTGAAGAATGCAGTAGGAAAAGCCCACCATGCCTCTTTCCCAAACATGTATTTCTAAACGTGCAAAAACAAGAGGTATTACAATCAGATGTGGAACTTTTGGTCTAATTCTTAAAATTGGATGTTTTATTACTAATACTTCCACAAAAAGATCAAAGCAAAACCATGGACTGGGATGTGGAACAGTGTTGGACAAACACCTTACCACTGAATTTGGGGACTGACTCTATTGTCAATTCTGTTACTCAAAACTTGGTGATCTTGACAAGTTATTTATCTCTTTTGAATCTCAACACCATCCATCCATCCATCCATCCATCCATCCATCCATCCATCCATCCATCCAACAAATATGTCCCATCTACTAGGTGCCTGGCCCTTGGTGAGCTAAAAAGGTGAATAAGCTATTATCCCAGCAACTGGGGTGGCTTTTGATAAAGCAAGTATACAAACAATTCTACACAGCTGTCACATAGAAGTTACAGAGTACTAACAGGAGCTCAGTAGAGGAAGAAATCACGTTCAATGGAAGGATCAGTCAAGACTCTATTAAGAAGAAGCATTTAGTTTATTGCTTGAGAGAGGAGCAAGATTTCTAAATTTAGAAATGGATTGGAACATTCTTGGCCTCAGGAACATTGGTAGCAAAGATGGCCAGGGAGAGCAGACTGCCAGACAAGGGAGGAGGACTAGACCTAGCCTGGACAGCAAAGAGAGCACCCAGAAGAGGGTGCACAGCTAGGAGGCAGTTTTGGTGGACCAAGCCAGTATTAATCTTGATTTAGGGAGGAGGTGGGGAGGGTGGGTAGAGGGACAGACAGGGATGTTGACTGGTGCGATTTCATTGGGGGCTTAGTTTATCTCTAACGTGCTAGCTGACATACTCTAGTACTTAATCCAGCACAAGTGAGGAAAATTGTTAAACTGGATGCCCACAAACAGGGGTAAAAATAGCTTGGGATAAAATTCAGTCCCATTTCCATATTTGAAATCTCAACATTAATTGGTCTTATTAAAATAGATTGGTCTTATGGAAAAAGTATCAAGAAGTGATGGATGAAAAAAGCCCAATTTGGGTAATCCTATTAAAGTGTTTCAGCATTTGGTCTGATCCCTCATATAGGATAGGGATGATTAGCTCACTTCTGTTTTGAAAGGGATCAGAGGAATGTGGTTCTTTATGGACTTCAGCAATGCATCATCCAAAAAAGCCTCTCATATCTCTATGGGAGTGAGACAGGAAAATGTGGCTTGGATATCAGGGCAATGAAATGAATGATAATATTTAGATGGGCCTGATCAGTGAGTTCATGTCCATTTAGAAGGTGGACTCTGGGGCGCCTGGGTGGCTCAGTCGGTTAAGCGTCCGACTTCGGCTCAGGTCACCATCTCATGGTTCATGGGTTCGAGCCCCGCGTTGGGCTCTGTGCTGACAGCTCAGAGCTTGGAGCCTGCTTCAGATTCTGTATCCCCCCCCCCCCCCGCCCCTCCCCTGCTCATGCTCTGTCTCTGTCTCAAAAATAAATAAAAACATTAAAAAAAAATTAGAAGGTGGACTCCAAGGGGCATAAAACAGGGTTCTGAGTTCTTCAACAACTTTGCCAATATCTTCGATGAAGATGTGGAAAATCTGTTTGATAAAATATTCAAATGAGACAAACTTTTGGAGGGATAGGAAATGTTGCAGGTGACAATGTCAAGACACAAAAATATCTTGATAGGCTAGAGTAATAGGCAGAACTGAGATAAGGTTAGTGAAGGAAAATGTGAGGGCCCGAACAAAAAAATGTTGCATAAGTACAGGAAGGTGGGCGTATGGTTTGAGCAGCAGCACATGTGAAAAAGATTTGGAGGGTGTTAGTTGAGTAATTTCAGTTTGAGTCAATTATTTGACATGGCTGCTGGAAAGCCAGTGTGATCTAATGCAGTGGTTATTGAAACATAGCATAAGTGACCTCATTTAAGACAAGGTTTTAGAAACACTTAGAAACACGGGAGCTTTTGACATAAATGTGTTGGGTAAACGTCCTAACAAACCTAGCTTGGCTTAACCAACCATGCTGGTTACCATGAAGGTGTTCCTCTTCGTTAGGCTGAGCTAAGGAGGTTAACAGATAGCAATGATGGAGTTATCACACTGGAGGTTGCATTTAGCCATTCTTAGCAAATCTGAACTTTGGGTCTTTAAATTGCAATCACGAAATTTTAGGCACCGAGAGACAGAGACCATTTAAAAGGGCAGTGTCGTCCCCTTATTCCTCATTAACCACAATGCTGAGAAATACTAAGATACTACTTGCGTTGTCTGTTTGAAGGTGGAACTCTTTAACTGAATAGTTCTGGGCCCAAGTTGGAGTTTGCTTTCTTGATGGGTGGAGAGGATCATGAGTGAAAGGGAGAGGAGTGCCGACAACTTACAGTCAACTCCCTGCAAGCACAATAGGGTACTATTCCCATGAGGGAAGAGATCCTGTAATAACTCTTACTATTCCCTCAGTGTATAAATTGTGAACTCTGAGCTTCCAAACATAACACTTACTTTTATGTCAGCAAATAAAAGGCAAGTTTCTCCCTACTGGCTATTAGATACATAGAAAGCAAGCCGGCATAATTTTTAATTTCTTTTAATGTTTATTTAGTTTTGGGAAAGAAAGAGAGAGAGCCAGACACAGAATCAGAAACAGGCTCCAGGCTCTGAGCTGTCAGCACAGAGCCTGATGCAGGGCTCAAACTCATGAACTGCGAGATCACGACCTGAGCTGAAGTTGGACGCTTAACTGACTGAGCCACCCAGGCGCCTCAAACTAACATAATTTCTTCTTCTTCTTCTTCTTTTTTAAAGTATCTATCTAATTTTGAGAAAGAAAGAGAGAGAGCAAGTGGGGAAGGGGCAGAGAGAGAGGGAGACACAGAATCCAAAGCAAGCTCCAGGCTCTGAGCTGTCAGCACAGAGCCCGAAGCGGGGCTTGAACCCACAAACCGCAAGATCATGACCTGAGCTGAAGTCAGATCCTCAACTGACTGAGCCACCCAGGCACCCCAAGCTGACATAATTTCTTCTTTTTTCTTTTTTAGTATTTATTTATTTTTGAAAGAGCGAAAGAGACAGAGCACAGCGGGGTAGGGGCAGAGAGAGAGGGAGACACAGAATCCAAAACAGCCTCCAGGCTCTCAGCTGTCAGCACAGAGCCCGATGCGGGGCTCGAACCCACAAACTGCAAGATCATGACCTAAGCCAAAGTTGGACGCTTAACTGACTGAGCTACCCAGAAGCCCCAAAGCTAATATAATTTCTAAACAAAGTTGGATTTTTAAAAAAATAGGATATTTGTTGCTATAGTTTTTTCCTTCCTCCTGTAGTTGGTGTTGATCTTCAGGACAAGGATTGCATGGATCTTGGTGTATACCTTAAGAATAACAGATGACAGCCATTGATCCACTTCTCATTGCATGGATCTTGGTGTATACCTTAAAATAACAGATGACAGCCATTGTTCATCTCAACTGTTTCTCTTGAGAGAAAGAAATTCTTAGATGATGGGGTCAGTGGGTTTTTGCCTTTTTTCTGAGGGGTTTTCCTTAGTAATTATCTAATAAAATACTCTTAAAACATATACATAGATAAATACATATCTCATGTGGATATGTGTGTGTGTTTACAATTTAAGTCTCTCAATCCATGACTATATAGAATCTAGAACTTGTTCAGAAAATAACAGATACTGAAAAGACCTGGAATTATGTTGGGAAAAGCTAATACAAAAAGTGAAAACTGTTTTGCTTAGGGAAGACATTTAAGCAGTCTTAAAAAACTTACATGGTTCTTACATGGAAGAAGATTTTCTTATGACTCGTTTTAATAATGAGAACTTCCCAAAGATGGTAGAAACCATCTGACAATACAGATGTTCTTGTAGATTGTAGATAAACAGACACCGGTTGGATCAGATTAACTTTAAGTCTCCTCCAAGCACCAGCTCTCCGCCTCCCCCAAATAGCCCACACTGTTAAAGCTAACAACGTAATCTGAAGATGAATGCCTTGAGGCCAGGGCTTCTGAGAAACTAGATTCATAGTTACTTAGAAGCTGAAGAAGGGAATCCATGTTCTGAGAGAAAGAGGACAATGCCAGAGAAAGGCACGTTGACACTCTACCATGACTAAAGCAAACTGTCAGAACTGTAAGGACAGAATAACAAACATAGTGAGAGATTTTAATGACATGTCTCTAACAACTGATGAATTAATAAGTATATAAAAGATGTGAATAACATAATTAAGAGGTTTAATCTAATGGGTTAACCTAATCTATTTTTTAAATGTTTTTATTTTTGAGAGAGAGAGATAGAGAGAGACAGGCAAAGACAGCAGGGGAGGGGCAGACACAGAATCCGAAACAGGCTCCATCCAGGCTCCGAGCTGTCAGCACAGAGCCTGACTCGGGGCTTGAACCCATACCTGTGAGATCATGACCTGAGCCGAAGTCGGATGCCCAAACGACTGAGCCACCCAGGCGCCCCAAACCTAATCTCTTTTTAAAGCTCTATCTCCCCGGCACCCATCAGAGAATATGCATTTAAAAAAGAACATTCATGGAATGTTTTTAAGAAATTGATCACACACTATGCCAAGAACCAAGTCACAATAAATTTTGTGGAACTGGTATCAATCATACAAACAACATTCTCTAATTACAATAGATTTTTTAAAATTAGACTACTAAACAAAATGATTACTAAAAAACTCTCACTTGGGCGCCTGGGTGACTCAGTTAAGCGTCCGACTCTTGGTTTCAGCTCAGGTTATGATCTCGGGTTTGTGAGTTCGGGCCCTGCATTGGACTCTGCGTTGTTGACAGTGTGGAGGCTGCTTGGGATTCTCTCTCTCTGCCCCTTCCTCTCAAAATAGATAAACAAAAACAAAACAACTCTCACTTGTTTGGGAATTTAAAATGACACTGCTAGTACCTCATGAAGCAACGAAGAAACAATTATGGTAATGACAATATTCTTAAAACTGAGTGATGATGAAATGTTCTGCAATGAAACTGGTAAGATTCCACTAAAGCTGTACTTAGAAGAAAATACTTAAATCTTATCCTAGAAAGGAAAAAGTATGGAAAATTAATGAGTAGCCAACTCAAGAAGAAAGTGTCTAAAGAAAGTGGAAGAAAGGAATAATAAAGGGTAGAAACTAATAAAATCAGTAAACAAAGATACATTAGAGAAGATTAACAAAGTAAAGGCTGTTTATTTGAAAAGGTTGATAGGCAAGTCACCAAAACTGATCAAGGAAAACATAGGGAACACTCAAAATAATATTAGGAATAAAAGAATGTAACTACAGACTCAGCAGAGATGAAAAAATAAGAGTGTCCTATGAGCAACTCTATGTCATTAGGTTTGAAAATTTCAATGAAACGAGGAATTTCAGAAAAACAAAGTCCTATAACCATAAAAGAATGTGGTGTATCAGTTAAAAATCTACTCATCCTTCCATCAAAGAGAACAAAACCAATAAACACGAGGTTCAGATGGTTTTAGAGAAAAAAAAGATGCAAGTTTCAGAGAGAGAAAATGGGAAAGCACCAGTATAATCTCAGTATCAAAACCAGACAAGGACAGTAGGGAAAAGGGAAAATTATAGGCCAATTTCAGATATAAATACAAACAAAAGTCCTAAAAATATATTAGCAAATGAACCCACTGGTACATAAAATATATCATGGCTAACTTGGATTTTTAGCAATGATACAAGGATGATTTAACTCAAGAAAGTTGCTGACAGCAATTTCCCCATTATCAGATTAAAAGAGAAAAACCCTCGATCTTGTCAATGGACACAGAAAAAGACACTGAGTACAATTCAACACTTGGTTGTGATTTTAGAAAATAGGACTCTTAGCAAACTAGGATCAGAAGGGAAATTTCTTAACCCTGAAGAGTATTAGTATTAACCAAATCCCAACAGTAGGCGTCGCATTCAATGGTGAAATGTTAGCAGCCTCCCCTTAAAACGAAGACAAAGCCAGGAGGTGTGCTTCTCCTACTTCACTCAAACACTGTACTGTGGGTCCCAGGCAGAGGGGTAAGATAAGACAGACCAAATCAATCAATCAATCAGTGTTGGAAAGGAAGAACTAAAACTTGTAATTATCATGGATATCATTGGTTACACAGACCTGAGAGAAATTACAGATAAATGATCAGAATTGACACAAGGCCTTAGCAAACTGCTATTAGTTCAATATGAATAATCCTGTTTCTATGTACCAGCAACAGTTAGACAAAGTAGTTTTTTTCAAAAAATAGAACACTTATTTTTCTCGACCTTCATTTCCTGCTCTTTGACACACACCTCATTCAGGTAAGCATAGGATGATAAAAAAATAATTAAGAAAAACAAGTAACCTAATTATACTGTAAAACTGTGAGAGGAAACAATTTCAGGGAAGACTTACAGGATTCCTTTCTATTCTATGGTTCCCACAGAAAAATTCCACTTGAAAAAATGAGGCTCTGTCGATGGGGTTACCTTCAACTGTGGTAAATCACATGTCTTACTGGAAAAGAAACACAAACAGGAAGTTCCAGGCCTTTGCAAATCAAACTCTGTCTCAAAGGAAAAATAAGGTTGCCACCTTCTCTTCCACACAGCTCATAATAAAGTCAGCAGGAACCAGCCCTTCAAATGGCATCCCACATCGGGAAGGAGTCAGGTGTCGTGAAGGGAGAGGCGCTAGACAAGAGGTAGGTAGGGACAGAGGGTTAAGAAAGTTCTTCATGTATGTGAAGATAATATTGAGGGTTGCTTACAATTTTTTTTGTTGTTGAAATTTCACTATACATGGGGCGTCTGGGTGGTTCAGTTGGTTGAGCATCCGACTTCGGCTGAGGTCATGATCTCGTGGTTTGTGCGAGCCCTGTATCGTGCTCCGGGCTGACAGCTCAGAGTCTGGAGCCTGCTTCAGATTCTGTGCCTCCCTCTCTCTCTGACTCTCCCCTGCTTGAGCTCTGTCTCTCTCTCTCAAAAATAAATAACAGTGAATTTCACTATATCAAGCACAGGATGAGACTGACTTCTAAGAACTATCTTGTCGTGGAGACCCCTAAATGTATTCTGTATTTGGGTCTATCCATCAGCATGGGCTTGGCGCGCTTATGTTTTCAACACTCTTAGAGGAGCATACTATGGCACATACAATTCTTTTCCACTTGGCAGCTGATTTTCATTTCGATGAAGTGACAACAAAAATGAGATAAAATATCATGAAGAACTTTTATATTCCTTGGATCTGACTGGGCAATTTGCTCAATGAAAACAAGGTTATCTGAAAATACTACATTATGATGTTGTTTTAAACAATGTTTAAAACCTAATTCGCTGAAAACAACCAAAATAAGCAGAAATAGAGGCTGGGTTTCCTGTTTGATTAAATAACCAATGTATGGTACATTTCCATAGTGGGATAGGAGATAGCACTAAAATCATATTGTAAAATAAATTTACTGCCATAAAAATATTCATGCTATATTGCCGAGTTATAAAAATAAGATACAAAACATAAATGATTAGTGCAATTTGAAATCACTTTAAAACTTCCAAATTTGGGTACTGAACAAAAATACTAACAATATGTGTGATTGTTTCTGAGTGATGGAGTAACAGTAATAGTGACTTTTGTCCTTGTGCTTTTCTGTATTTTCTAAGTACTCTACACTGAGCACATGCATTAATGTGGATATTATTTTTAAAAACTCACCATAATGACATTTGTTACAACATGGACGGACATTATGCTAAGTGAAACATGCCAGACACAGAATATGATTTCACCTGTATTTGGAATCTAAAAACAAACCAAAAAAATGAACAAAGAAAAAGAAATGGACCCATAAACACAAAGAACAAACTGACGGTTGCCAGAAGGAAGGGGTAGGGGGGTGGACAAAGCAGGTGAAGGGGAGTGGGAGATACAGGCTTCCAGTTACGGAATGAATAAGTCACAGGAATAAAAAGTACAGCATGGGGAATATAGTCAGTGGTACTGTGATAGCGTTGTATGGTGACAGATACTTGTGGTGGATAAAGAAGTTGAATCACTATGTTGTACGCCTGAAACTATGTAACATTGTTTGTCAACTACACTGTGATAATTAATCAATGAACAAACAAAATCCACCAGAACGAAAATACCTAGAGCTCCTATAGCACAAACTTCTGGAGCTCTTCAAGAACATTTTGTCACAAACATTTTTTTTTATTCTTAAATTTTTAAGAATGTTTTTCAATCTATTTTTGAAAGAGTGAAAGAGACAGAGCACAAGCCGGGTAGGGGCAGAGAGAGAGAGAGAGAGAGAGGGAGACACAGAATCCGAAGCAGGTTCCAGGCTCTGAGCTGCCACAGCACAGAGCCCAATGCGGGGCTCAAACTCATGAACCGTGAGATCGTGACCTGAGCTGAAGTCAGACGCTCAAACCGCCTGAGCCACCCAGGCGCCCCCATTTGTCCCAAACCTAGTACAGCTTTGTGGCAGCCAAAACAACCAACGGTAACAGTGTCCTACTGACAGTTGCACTAGAGGATCTTTTCTTACTCCTGTTCTACCCGAGTGGCAGTGTTTGGGCTGGAGTAGACCAGTGCCCTCAGGAGACACTGAAAAGGCTCAGCGTCCACCCCAAGGAGGAGCCTGCTTCCCTGAGCTTACTCTCGCACCGTCCGCAAGGGAGAGTGCGGAGCCCCTAGCCCAGCGTCTGGGACAAAATTCCACTTACCACACTTCCTAATGTTGCCTTCCTGCTCAGCACCTTTCCTCAGGTCTCCAGCTTGGCTTCCAAGCCTTCCACGTTAGGGCCCCCACACCTGTCCCACCAATCTCCCACTGCCTCGGCATGATCTCCACCCAGGATGGTACATATCTCCACACGACCGTCCCTGCAGTTCCCACATCTCATCCATGTGCCTGGCCCCATGCTGGTCTTACCCTCCAGAAGCCTTCATTTTAGCTCCTCAGGCTCACATTGGTCTCCCGGTCTCTTAGTTCCTTGGCTTATCCCCCACAATCACACTGAGTCACTGTTTGCTGTGCATGGCAGGGTCTCTACAGGGTTGGGGCCAAGTCTTGTATTGCTTTGAACCCCCACCCCCACTGCCTTCTCCCAGCTCCTAGCACAGGCCTGTGGCATGGCAGTCTCTTCCTTCCAGTCTGCCTGTTAGCCTGCTTCCTTCCGTCTTTCTGCCTGTCCTGTCCTGGAGAGCAGAGAATGGCATTTTCCCTGCTCATTCTTCTTAGTTTCTATCTATATGGCTTCCTCTGATGTCTTCAGCTCTCATTTAGCTGCACTAATGGATGACAAATCACAATCCACGAGGGTGCCTAGTCGGTCCTCTTGTCTTCTCACTCCCAGGCACCCACAGGTGCTGCACCTTGTGTGCCTGCTCCCACTGAGGACTATGCCTCCTTCAGTTCCTTCCTAGCTCTCCTCCTTGCTTTTCAGGGCTTTGGTAGGTTACATTATCCATTCATTTCTTCACCACCTAGTCATGGAGTGCCTTCTGTGTGTTGGGTACTGTTGCTTAAACTCACATTTAAAGGTCTGTTTCCCCAACTAGATTGGAAGCTCCCTGATGGCAGATGTTATCTGTTACAATTGTTTAAAGGTCCAGACAATCTGGCAGTATGCTGATAAAGTTTGGAACATATTAAACTGAAGCTAGAGAGAGGAAAGGAATGAAGCAGAGGCTACAGTTTCATTCTGTAACTCTCCCCTTTGTGGTTTGACTACAGAGATGGTGTAAAGACAAGGAGAAACTCCCACTCGAGCAGAGAGAGTAGAGCCTTCGTGTTTTTTCCGAGTTCAGACCAGACAAAAAGTGGGACAGTGATGTATGTGAAAGCACTCTTTAGATGGGACAATATGTCACAAATATGAAGCACCATCATCAGCGTGATACGCATTATCTATGCCTTATGTGGAAAGTTTGATTCCAAACAGTAAGCAACCAAGTCATCCCATTTTGCAAGTTCCTGCAATGGGCAGCAAAATATAGCCTGAAAAGAAAGCTGATAGCCTCACAAAACCCAAATGAAAGATAAAATGAGCAAGAACAGCCACATACCCAGAGAGAGCAAACCCACACCGCTTGGAGCAAGAAATCCTCTAATTGCCTCCACACCCCTGCTCACTTCCATCTGCTTGCATTTAAGGAAGCCCAACCACAAGGCTTCCTGCAGCTGCAGAGAAGAAGGGAAAAGCATTCGGAGCGTGTGGATGGCTGCAGCAGGCAGGAGCCAACAGCAAGGACGGAAGGTCCCCAAGCAAGACTAAACAGCGCAGCGGACAACAGACTCGATGTTTGTCACGCAAAAGTGAGCAAACAACGTCTTCTGGTAGTGAGACCGCGTGAAATAATAATGGCACTCATTCCTGGGAAGAAGGCAGCAGTAACACGCGTGGGCAGGAATGCTGCAGTGGAGGACAGGACTCATCTGGACCAGGGAGTCGCAAGGGGCCTAAGCTGCAAGAGGTTTCCTGTGGGGAAGTAATCCCTGCTTAGTGTGCTGTAACTCAACCTTGACAAAACTCCCAGGTGGCAATCTTAGTTTTTAGCAATGCCAACCTTCTGACTTTGGTGTCATTTTGAGCATTCCTCCCCTGCTGTCCCTACCTCAATCTCACCCATCCCAGTCCTCACTCTTTCTGGGCTATCCCATGCTCAGGACTTTCCCCTCTGCCCCCACAATCTGAGGGAGCCCCCTGAGGAGCAGTTAGATAGTATAGTTGTTTTGTTTTTGCTTTTAAATCACAGCAACTTGGAGAACAGGCGGTCCAGTTTTAGATGCTGAGACTGAGGTTTACAGAGCCAGAGACAAGATGTGGTTGTCCCACCAGCTGGTGGCAGGGATATGAGTCCTCCTTACAACATACCACACAGAAGAGAAAAAGGAAACCAGTGCTTAGTGACCCGGGGGCCTGACACCATGTGAGGTGGCTTCACATACGTGATCCGAGTTCAAGCCTTACATGGGTTGGGCTCAAAGAAGTTAAACACTTTTCCTCAAGTCTCACAGCCAGTAATGGCAGACGCTGGGGTCCACATCCAGTCTGATTACAAAGCCGTCTCTTCCTTCTAGCCTGGATTGCCTGAAACCGTTCAGGATGAAGGAAGCTGATGGCGTAGTTAACTCAAGAGACAGGTACCTCTTGAAGGCTTTCAATTCTGCCCAGGGTATAGTGGAAGGAGAACAGTATAATGGTGTAAGCATCAGTGAGTCACATGGCTTGGACCAAGGCTCCATCAGAATTTTGGAAATCGGTGGGAAAAGTTGTTGCCAGAAACATTCTGGTTTCCTGGCGTGACCATAGTATTGCAGTCTGTGGCGACTAGAGGATTCTAGAGAGGTGGCTTTCCTTTCTCGAAACACCTTTGTCATCTAGAGCAGGGTAGAGCTAGGAGAGCAGAGCTTTCCCTGGACCAGGAGCACGGCCTCAAGAACTAAGGGCAGGCTGGGTAATAATGCCAATGGCAGCCAAGTTTGGGCCGCCGGGATACACGGAGCCCTCCGTGGAAGTGGGAGAGAGCCTGTTGGGCTGTACTGTCAGCAACAAAATGCCCTCCGGGATCCCTTGGACAGAGTGTCTTTGCCTCCAACCATCATTCCCAACAGAATATAGCAGAGCAGACCAGGCCAGGTTGCCATCAGAGCAGGGCCTGTGTTACACAGTGGAGTGGTGTGGGTGGCTTGGTTTTTGATGTCTGCAAAAAAAATTCGATCATGGCCTTCAAAGAGGAGGAACAGCTTCAACATGCAGGTTGTATGCATGCAATATGTTCCTGTGGGTAAATGATGGAATCCCACCTACATGGCCAGAACTGGAAAAGAGAACTGTCCATCATCACGGCCAGCTCTCGCCTTCCACGAGCAGCAACAGCGAGGAGGAGTCCCGAGCTGTTGGCTCAAGACACCACCGCTGTTTCTGCATCAGTTTTCTGAGGTCTCTCAGACCTCAGCAGTTGATGTTGATTAGGTACACCTCCAAGTAATTTCTATCCCTGGCTCGGTATGCCTAAGATTACAATTCCACCAACTCTCAAATCTGTCTCTTTGGAGCAGACATCAGTAGGATAGGTATGTGAAAATAACTTGTGTTCTGTCCACTGCTTGATGAGTTAGACAAAGTTTGCTTCTGTTGGAATTCCACTCAGCCAACATTTTATTGTGAAAAACTTCAAATACACAGCTCTAATAGTTTTATGTGAAATATCTATCTAGTTCTAACAATAACATTATATCGTATTTGCTTTATCATATAGCTATCCACCTACCGTACTGTAAAACCTTTTACCTACACATTTAATAATTTTACATCGAACATCTACCTAGCTTCTAACATTAACATTATACTATAGGGGCACTGAGTGGCTTGGTCGGTGAAGCGTCTGTCTTTGGCTCAGGTCATGATGTTGCAGTTTGTGAGTTCAAGCCCCGTGTCAGGCTGGCTCTGTGCTGACAGCTCAGAGCTTGGAGCCTGCTTCAGATTCTGTGTCTCCCTCTTTCTCTCTGCCCCTCCCCCACTCTCTCTCGCTCTCAAAAATAAACATTAAAAATTTTTTTAAAAATTATATTTGTTTTATAATATAGTGATCCATCTACCCAAACTGTCAAACTTGTCTAGGCATTTTTTTGTGGTCTTGATTCTTCTAAGCTGCTGCTTGGGGGAAAGCATGATTTTCAGACACCTCTGAGAGTGAGAATCCCTGCTTGCGCACTTACTAGTCGGGAGACTTTGCACAGGTGTTGGATTTCCTAGTGCTTCAGCTTCCATGTTATAAAATGTGAGGAACAATGCCCAGGGGCCGTGAGGATTAAATGCAATATGGTCAGGGAAGCACCTGTGAGGACATGTAACCAATTTTTAATTCACGGACAGTGCAGGCACTGGCTGGCTCTCTCACTCTCTTCTCTATGAAACAAAATTGCAGTAGTCAAAAAATAGTAACAATAATCCAATCCAGGTACAGATGAAACAAGAATGGCAGAATGTGGATAACTGTTGCAAGCTGGGTGCAGGATACCCCGGGGTCCATTATGCTCTACTGTTTACTTTCTACAGATTTGAACATTTCCATAAAAGAATATTAAAAAAATGAATTCACCACTGGATTTTGTCAAGAAAAATAAAAGGAATCCTGTATTTGAAAAATTTCGTAAGAAACCTCGGAGGAAGTAACAAGGTAAGAAATGATGACATGGGAGGCCCTGGGCCATCTCACTCTCACAGATGGGGAGGAAGCACGGGGTTTAGGTACTTTGTACATGCTCCCCAGTGACTTGGTTCACTACTGGGTGAGAACCTTTGTACTTGGCAGAAAAGTGTGAAACCACACTTTCCAGCATATTAACTGTGAGAATAAATACTTTGCATAATGCAAAGCTTGTGCCTCCAGCTAATTTGCAGGCAGAGGACAGCGTGTGGAGCCTCTGATTTAGCAGAATAAAAACTATTTGTAATGGAACAGCCTCCCTCTGTAAGTCAGGGCTGGGTCAGCAAAGGACTCCATTAGACTGGATTCTCCCACATCACTTATCAGTGGTCTGGACTAGTAGAGATAAAGGGTTCCTTAGCCACTTTCAGAACTGGAGAAACCTGGAGTAAAAAAACAAAAACTGCGGACAACGTTTAACTGAGAAGTGAAAAGAGAGGCTTCATTTCTCTCCTTTAAAACAAAAATGTCACCTTCCTGTTCCAGTCACCTGATTCCTTCCCTTCCCTGCTGCGGTTCGTTCTCTCTCCTTCACCTCTGCTGGCAGTCAGGGGCAAGGAGGGGCCGTGCGTGATGGAGCGGCTCCGCTCAGCGAGATGGTGTGTGTCTCTTGGGGCCCTCACAGGGGCAGTAGAAGCAAGGTGTTTGAGGGGTGGGGCAGCTGTACTTCCACAGGGAAGTGACAAAGCCATGCTTTCTGCATGAGGGCCGCAAAGAAGAAAGCTAGTGACAGGGGGGACCTGCACACAGGGGTGTGTGCACACGTGTGAGCACAGACACGCACACACACTCCTTCAGAGGATCTGGCAGTATGTGTATACCCGTGTGTTACTGCCTCGTGTCTCCCCCAAATTCACATGCTGAAGCCCTAAACCCCAGTGTGACTATATTTGTTGATAGGTCTTTTAAGGTCATTAAGGTTCAATGAGGCCACAGGATAGGGCGCTAGTCCCACAGGTCTGCTGTTCTTGTAAGAGGAAGTGATACTAGGGATGTGTCTGTGCAGAGAGAAGGCCACAGGAGAACACGGTGAGAAGGCGGCTATTTGCAAACCTCTTTGCAGAAAGGAGAGGCTTAACCAGGAGAAGAGGCCTCTTTGGGCACCTGTGCCGAGAGAGCCCCAGTGTTGGACAAAGAGGTGAATTTTCCAGCCTGAGAGACTGGGAAGAAGTGGTATTTAAGACAGGCCTTGCCGCAGACCCTAAGAGATGGGAGGAAGGCATTCTAGCGCAGGAGAGTGAGTCCCTGAGGCCCAGTTGAGGGCACAGAGGTGATCTGGTTTTGCTGTGGGATGAATATGAAGTGTAGGTCGGACAGAAGGATTGTGAAAGGCCTTGAGTACGTTCACCACGTTTAGGCCTTTCTCAGAGGCTAATGGGAGCCTGCAAAGTTGTAAACAGAGGATGACAAGACTGATACATATGCTAACAAGGGCAAAGTCAGGAGACCTCACGTGGAATAAGCATTTGGTAGTGCCAGGCATCATGTTAGCACCACATCTTATCTCCCGTAATTCTCAACTACCACTTGGGAAAGTAGGATGGTGAGTTCAAGAGGTGGAGTCACTTGTCCAAGACCCCACAGCTGGTTTCCAGCAGGGAGCTCCGATTTCAGTCATAGGTCCAGCACCAAAGCGAATGCCCTGCCCATCCTGCCACTTAAAAGCTTAAATCCAGTTCTCACAACTTCGCCTACTTTCCTTGCAACCAGAATGGCTATTTAATGGAACAGAGACTGGAATGCACATTTTGTTTAGGCTTAGGAAGCGGGCAGAACAGCAGCAAAAACTTCCAATGCACAGGGCACGTCTAGAAATATTATTCAGCCTTCCAAAAGAAGCAATATGTGGGCCGGTTCTCATCCTTCCTGTCACAACACAAAGTTACAAGTTTTCCTGTTACAGTTCAGGACTGTATCAAAGTAACCAATAATGGTAATTTGCATGTAAGCTGCAAAAATGCGTAGGGAGAGCAGTTGCCCTGGGCGAGCTGACACCCAGCGCTGACTATATATTTTTTGGGGCAGTGTCGACAGCTACTCTCAAATACTCTTTGCCCCCCAACTCCTGAAAGAGCATCCAATATCCAGGGGAACACAGTGCTGTGTTCTGGGTCCACTGGAAGGACAGACTTAGTGAGGGATGCCATGATCATTTCTTTTGGCTCCGTTGCTTATCCACAACCTCAGATAGATTTAAGAATGAAAAAAAGAGTAAAAAACTGGGTTAGAAATAAGAGTTAATGTTCCCGAAATACAAAAATCAAATCATACCGTGACATGTACCAGCAGGAAGCACTTAAATATTCTTAAATGCACTCTCCTCCAAGGGCAAACATTTTTAGTATTTAGGAAGCAGTACTTACAGAGGTAACTTGGGTGCTATTTTGAAAATTACACACTACTATTATTATCCTAAGATATAGTTGTGCATGTATAACAGTTTGTCAGGGGAAAGGCAAACTACTGAGAGCATCAATTCAATTCAGCACACCTACCGTGCTGGATGTCTACTGCGTCAGGCAGTGTAACTAGATAGATCAGGATAAATGAACTGAATAGTATCAGAGGTTGGTCAAATCACTCTAAAAACAACTGATGTCATAATGACCTTTTTTTTTTTTTAACTTTAGAACCAAATTTTGAGAGCCATTCCTTTGAAAAACAGGCATAATATTTTCTACTTCCTTGCCTAATCATGCCCCAGGACTCATGTTCAGTGGCTTCTCTGTGAAATTTTCCTAACACTGCCTATCCCATTCCATCTTCAAGAAGACAGTGGGGTAGAACTGGGAATGTGTGTGTGTATCCACATGTATGTGTGCGTGTGCACATGTGTGTTTGTTGGAGGGTCTTCCTTTTTTTGCTCCACAGATATACAATACTCATATTACACTTTCCACATTGCATCCCAGTTGTTGGATCCCGGTCTCACCCATAAAACAAAACCCTCAGGGTCATGTACTGTGTCTCAATGTACCTCTGTTTTCCCAAGGTAGGAACAATGCCTAGCACTGCTCCTTAAATGTTTTCTGAATGAATGAACGAATGTTTTGACTATGAGCTTTATCGCAGACTCCAGAGTGTTTGATAGTCAAAATATTCTCCATGGTGGGTGTCAAAAGTTTCAATGCATGCATATAAATACACTTCAGGATAATAAGTTTGTTAAAGTATAACTTACATCTAGTAAAGCTGACCTTGAGTTTTGACAAATGGACACAATAGAGCAAGGGTAGGTGGTTCTTATGTACTTGCTTGGATCCTGTCCTCAGGACTGTGAGGCTTGGGTGCCAGGGTTTTTAACAAACTCCTCTGGTGATTCAGAGAAGAATCCTTAGAGTCGATGATGCTGTGCCACTGAATTCTAGATTTCCTTGCCCTTCCTCAGCCCCATCCATCACTCTCAGTCAATTATTAATATTGAAGATGAAACCAAGACGTTTCTACTCAGCATAACACTGGAAGCAAAACCTAGGTAACTCAGCCACTTGGCTGGAGTCAACTATAATTTCTGGTTGCTTAGCAGAAATACAGCTACTAAATGATATTTTTAAATGAACATGAGATATCCACCTAAAAAAAATGCCTTTGAATCAGAGTGAATAAAAGGACTATAATTTAATAAATGAGGGACTAATCCAGAATTACTGTAGGGAAGGGATTGGGGTGAGAGAAGAAGTCTGCCCTGACAACACATTGTTTTGATTCCAAATGCAACCTTCCACCTAAGTTCAAGGGGCTTTGTGAATGACAGAGACTGACACAAGGTCAAAACTTAAGGAAGGCAGTGCTGAAGGAAAATAGAGGAAATTCATTTCATCCTTCCAATACTGGAGGAGGCCACAGGACAAGGGGGGGGGTAAGGTATTATTTTCTCTAGCCTTTATATAACTGAGAATGTTGGAAGATGTGGAACCTGGCCTCTAATTAAGAATATGGGAGACACCTGGGTGGCTCAGTTAGTTAAGCATCTGACTTCAGCTCAGGTCGTGATCTCGAGATTTGTGGGTTCGAGCCCTGCATCAAGTTCTGGGCTGTCAGCCTGTAAGTGCAGAGCCTGCTTCGGATCCTCTGTCCCCCTCTCTCTGCCCCTCCCCCACTTGCACTCTGCCAAAAATAAATTGTTTTGTTTTTTTTTTTAAAAAGAGTATGGGAGAATCTTTTCCCGATTCAAATTTCCATTTTTATAAATTAGGGTTTCTATTTGGGTGAAGTCCATCATAACAAACACCAGGAGCCCGCCACCATTCTTCTGTCATTCCCCCCCCCCCCAACTCATGATTATATGACAATTGAATACTTCAAGTAATAGGGTCAATGGCCAGAGACTTGACATTTAGTGGAAATGGAATCTGACCTTTACTAATGTTTCATTGTGAACAGTGTTCTTGGTTTCATTGTGAATAGTGCTTAAGATGGGAGTGATGTATTGACTAGTATTTGACTAGTTAAAAAAAAAAAAAAAGAAACCATCATGAATCAAAACAGAGACATACTTGGTATAAACACAGCTAAAAATTGTATACTATGCATACTTGTTCTGCTGAGGTCCTGGGACACTACTGGCCTGCATGTGTTTTAAGAGTCCATTGATTAGAATGGATTTTTCTGAAAGGGTGAATTAAAAAAAAAAAAATCACCCTGGTTTTGCAAAATGCCACTGAGTTACCCCTAAGAGAAAGGAAATCATGGAAACTGTGGTGGAGACATTTGGAAGTATGCTTCACACTATCATTTACAAGGCAGGGTATGTCGGTCTCACCAGCTGCCAGGACTGGTGGAAAAGTGCTGAGCTAGGGGTTAGGACCAAACCAAGCGTCTCCCTGTAATTAGAGTTAGTTGGGGAAAATGTGGCACACAGAAGACAGAAACATGTGGCCTCAGACTGGGGCGGAGGTGGGGGAGGACAAGAAAGCTGATTAAGTTTCTCTCTCAAGAGATTTCAATTAAAGAATCTAGTTGGGTGTGGCCCTGGACCGCTCTGCTGCCCATACTTGTAGCTGTGAGCCACATGGAACACTTGAAATATGGCTTCTCTAACTTGAGATGAGCTGTTGAGTATAAAATACACACTGAGATTTCAAAGATTTAGTACTGAAATGTTCCAACAATTTTTAATATTGATTGCATGATGATATAACAGTTTAGATACATAGTAGGTTACAGTATATTGTTAAAACTAATTTCACCTATTTCTTTGTACTTTCATTTAACATGGCTACTAGAAAATTTTACATTATGCATGCTCCTTGCCTTCTATTTCTATTGGACGGCACTGATTTGGACACTCATTTCTTCACTTGTTAAATGTTACTGGGAGTGGAAACCTGGATCGTGGAGGTTAGCATGGGAAGAAAAACATTGCGGACAATGAGTGACAATGTCAGGGCGGAACATTATGGTTATTACTTGCTGACTGAAAACGTTAACTTCAGGAAGCGTGAGGAGGAATCACAAGAGACCCAAGCTAATTAGGTCTGACCTGGGTCCCGTTCAACCTGCCTGTGCCTCAGGTTGCTAACCTGTAAAATGGGAGGGCAGGACTAAATTCCTACTGGCTGAAGTAAGACCAGAGAGGGCCTCTACCTGCAATTGTTTCCCGTTGCTTCAAGTTCAAGGATAATTTCTGCTAAAAAGAATTAGAAGTAACCTAATTGGTCTGTATCCTTGGCCAACACTGTGACACCAACACTGTGGCCCATTCTGAGAAGCACTGCTATTTATCTGCGACCGTTCTTCTCCTGGGAACAAACTCACAGTTTCTTCTGTGACTCATTAAAACAGTTAAATATACACAAAGAACAAGGAGTGCAAGGTGGGGAAAACAGACTTCATCTCCCTGATAAGGGCTCAGACAACAATTTGAAAAAGAGAAGTCCTAGAGATGATATTCAGAGGGAAATGTATTTGTTTTCTTTCTTTTTTTTTTGTATTTTTTTTAAGTTTATTTGTCCATTTATTGACAGAGAGAGAGAGAGACAGAGAGGTAAAGAAAGCCTCCCAAGCAGGCTCCACGCTGTCAGCACGGAGCCTGATGTGGATGTGGGACTTAAACTCATGAACCATGAAATCGTGACCAGAGCTGAAATCAAGAGTCAGACACTTAACTGACTGAGCCACCCAGGCGTCCCATATTTGCTTTCTTCCCAAGCTACAGATGAAATATCTACTATTGTGCTCTTAACCTACTAATTAAGAAATACAAGGTTTTATAATATATCAGTTAACGACTTTTCTCCATAAAACCCAACCTTCCCCCCTCTTCAAAAATCAATCACCCCTCAAATCAGATTTCAAGAACATTAATTTCTATTTAAAAGAGATGTTAAAAACAAGCAAGCAAAGCATTCCATTTCTAAACCAAGCCTTGGCTGATGTGCGGGGGCCTCGGCTGGCTGCGGCCCAGGTGCTGGAAGCTGGTGATTCTGCGGACGAGCGTCAGAGTATATAAATCAGTTACCCACATGGAAAAGTTGGGATGGTTAAAATACAGACCGAGATTTCTGATGGTACTGGGCCCACATCTGTCTGAGCCCCAGTAGCACCTGCAGCTTTTAGGTGTATGTGGCTTGTGTTTCTCCAGCTGCACAGCCCTGTCCTGGCTGACTTTTCCTTGTTCACAGACTTACCCAGTCAGGTAGGCACTAGTCTAAGGCAAGCACTGTAGGTGGGAGACAGTGCCAGGGGTCAGGGATCAGAGGGAACATGGCAAAGTGGAAAACCTTGGCTCGAAGCCTGACGGATCTGGCTTGGTATCAGCTCCACCATAGGAGCTGGGTGACCCTAAGCAAGTCCCTTTGCTTGCCAGTCTGAACTGTTGTGTGTGGGGGAAAGTGAAATAAATTCTACAGTTAAGGAGCCTATGCGGTACCCTGGCAGGCAGCAGTAAACGGCTCTGTAAAGTTACTCCTTCTTATCCTAAAGGCAAAGAAATGTGTTCAGCATAATCTATTATCACAGCAAAATCTGGCTGACTGCCAGGGCACTGGCTAAAAAAAAAATCATCACTGTAAAAATATGAAGGTCATTCACTATAAAGAACTGAGGAAGAGAAAGCAAAGGGTAAAAAATATCACCGTCCCAATGTAATAACGGGTACAGGTGAGGATTATCCATTGATACTCAAGGCACTGGGCAAAAGGTGGGTGGGTGACAGGATGTTCACAAAGGATCCATGCACCAGCCCACAGATGCCTTACTGACCCAAGGTGTATGTGAACATAGGGGAGGTCTGGTTACCACCGTATTCAAGAGATCAAGCAGATCACTCTGGATGGTGGGACAAGCTGACACCATGGACCTCCTGCTGTGATAGAATATCAAGCATCTATCACTACGTGTGAGGTATTTTTGCCAAAAAATGTTTCACCTGCATCTAATCCCAAGCCTCTAGATCTAACTATTTTCAGGAAGAGAGAAAGGGAAAGTTGAACAACACCATGAAGAAACAAGCAAGGCCAAAATACAGGACATTCTACACTACATGTAGCCTGGACAACTGGGGAGGTCTTAATATGGAATGGATATTAGCTAATATCATGGACTTATTGTGAATCTCTTAGCTATAACAGTATTGTGATTATGTGGAAGAATTCGTATTCTTAGGAGATACGTGATGAAATATTTAGAGGTAAAGTGTTAAGATGTTTGCAATTTTCTTTCTTTTTATAATTTTTTTTAATGTTTATTTATTTTTGAGACAGAGAGAGACAGAGCATGAACGGGGGAGGGTCAGAGAGAGGGAGACACAGAATCTGAAACAGGCTCCAGGCTCTGAGCTGTCAGCACAGAGCCCGACGTGGGGCTCGAACTCACGGACCGTGAGATCATGACCTGAGCCGAAGTCGGCCGCTTAACCGACTGAGCCACCCAGGCGCCCCGATGTTTGCAATTTTCAAATGGTGCAGAAAAAATTTATGTAATATATGCTATATATGTTATATATAATACATATAAAAGTAAATGTGTTTAAATTGGAAGAAGGAACAAAGAAAGCAAATGTGGTGAATTCAGAACAATTGGTGAATCCAGGTAAAGGACACATAGGTGTCGGTTTTACCATTCTCCCAAACTGGCGGCTCTGAAGTTTTTCAGAATAAAAAATTGGGAAAGAAACTGGAAGAGAGAGAGAAGCAAAATATAATACAGAAGAAAAAAAATCACATGTCACTGCCTCCTCTTTTCTTAATCCCCTCGACATTTATATTCAGGTCAGCTTCACTGTGTCTCTTCATTCAATACGGTTATAGTTTTACCATTTTAATAAATTTCACGTGTGCTCATTCAAACTGATGGAGCTACTGTTTTGGGTGTTTTTTTGGCTGACATCAAAACCAAACTTTAAACAAGGCTCCAATACCAGGCTCTGGAAGTGCACCAAGTATGAAGCCTAAGATATCATACCAAAAACTCCTGAAATTGACACCTAATTCCCTATCCAGACGGCTTTTAGGCCAGGAAGACTGGATCAAAGGTGGAACATCCTCTTAGGCTTTGATCTTTCTTCAAAGATGGCACTCTCTCGAGGCGCCTGGGGGGCTCAGTTGGTTAAGCGTCCGAGTCTTGATTTCGGCTCAGGTCATGAACTCATGGTTTGTGAGTTCGAGCCCCACATCAGGCTCTGTGCTGACAGTGTGAGCCTGCTTGGGGTTCTGTCTCTCCCTCTCTTTCTACCTCTCCCCTGCTTGTGCTCTCTCTCTCTCTCAAAATAAACAAACTTCTTAAAAAAAAAATATGACACTCTCTCCACCTGCATTGGGCATTGACAGAGGAATGACAGGTACAAGGTAAGTGGTCAACCCAGCCACAGAGGTCTCAGACACCACATACGGCACGCTGTGCCTATGTTCAGGCGCATAGAGCAGCAAGGGCACAACCCAAAGAACCGTCTCTCAGAATTCAAACTTTAATGCAGTGAGAGCTCCCAGTGATGTGGGAATTAATTCTGTGATGCCTTTAAGATGGAGAGGGCCATAAAGGGTCTGGATTCAAACAGCGTAGATACAAGCTCAGTTCTACTGCACAAGTTAGCCGCACAACTTCAGAGCAGTTCTTTGTGGGGGTGCAACAAACACTGTGCCGGGGACAGCTCTTCACTGGGCAGAACTGTCTTAGGCACCGTAGGACATTTGCCAACCACCTGACCCCCACATCACCACATGCCAACAGTGCCTCCAGTCTTTGAGAGGGGGACAACAAAGACTCCCAAATGCCTCCTGCCTCAGTCACGGGCTAAATTTTCTGAGTCGCAGATTTTATCTGGGGATAATACCTGTTCTACCACCTAAGGAGGGATTTGGGAGGACCAAATATGCCACAGCTCCTTATAAACCTAAATTATCTATACAAACGATACCACGGACAGCCTTACCAGTCAGAGGCAGGTCTACACAGTGGGTCCTAATACCTGTATCCCACATGGGATCTATTGCACAGGGTGAGCTGTCCAGTCACATACTAGAATATGCAACAGCTACTTATTCTGAGAATGTTTCCCCTCCTTGAGTGGGAGATTCTGGTTTTAAGCATTGCCGCAGACCAACCCCACACTGCAGTGTAAATTTTAGAGGGAGGGCTGTTGGCAGATTTATGCGCCGCTGGAGCAGACAAAAAGGATGGCGGTCTCACAGTAGCTTCAAAGAATCTGCCTTAGGATGGCACCCAAACTAAACTGGAACGAGGACACTTCTCTTAGCAAGAAATAGCTTCCAGGGTCAAGAGAACAAGGTAACAGAATATGGTGCTCTACCCTCCCATGCACAGCAGAGCAAGGAGCAGCATGCACTGGTCTGACCTTCAAAATGCCTGATCTGTTCTTTGCATCTTTCAGGCATGCTTATGGGAGGGAATCTTAGAGGCTGGGCAGGGCTTTATATCAGTGTGCACAAGAGTCACTTGGAGAGTGATATGAAGAAAGCACCTGCCACAGGGGTTCAGATTCTGTCCATCTAGAGTGGGCCCAGGCACCTGTACTCATAAATAGTCTCTCTGGGTGATTCAGATGCAGGCCACAGACTGCCTCTGGGAAAACAGGGACACCTCTCCAGAGATTTCTACAGTTAGGAGGCTTTGCCTTCAACTCTCCCCCATGGAGCATTCTGGCTCTCATTTTATTGCCTTCATGACTTAGAATTTAGGTAAAAGTGTTTCTCTGCCTTCAGATGTGGTTATTTTGGGGGGTTAAAAAACTGTTCTTCCATGGGGCGCCTGGGTGGCGCAGTCGGTTAAGCGTCCGACTTCAGCCAGGTCACGATCTCGCGGTCCGCGAGTTCGAGCCCCGCGTCGGGCTCTGGGCTGATGGCTCAGAGCCTGGAGCCTGTTTCCGATTCTGTGTCTCCCTCTCTCTCTGCCCCTCCCCCGTTCATGCTCTGTCTCTCTCTGTCCCAAAAATGAATAAACGTTGAAAAAAAAAAAATTAAAAAAAAAACAAAACTGTTCTTCCTCTACCTCTGTTCCTCCTCCCCACCCACCTACCATACACATTGTGTAAAGGAAAAGCTGATTTTATTTTGTTGATCTAATCTCTCCTTTATCATTCACTTTCAAATGAGGACTAGGAAACACTGACTGGGCAGAAAGTTCCGACCCTTCCTTTAAGGAAGGCCAAAGGCCTCAGGTATTAATGGGGAAGTGAAGGAGGTCACCAAAGGCAGAGTTGGGAAAAGGCACAAGTCCTTTTTTTTAATATACTTTTTTTTTTTTTTTTTTTTTTTTAGAAAGAGAGTGAGAGAAGAGTGGGGGAGAGGGGCAGAGGGAGAAAGAGAGAGAACTCAAGCAAGCTCCACGGTCAGCACAGAGCCTGACATGGGGTGGCCCTGGGATCCTGACTTAAGCCCAAATCAAGAGTCGGGCGCTCAACTGACTGAGCCACCCAGGTGCCCCAAGGCACATGTCTTGAAGAGCAAAGTGCAAGTGGGTACCGACTCCAGCTCATTAGCTGTGGTAAAGGGCACTGAAGTGGCCTCCAAAAATTACCCGGGGGTTGGAGAGGCAGTGTTGGCAAATAAGAAGCTATACACGTGTAGCTTTTCCATAGTTTCTTACATTAAAATATTTAGCACTGACATGGTTTTAGTCTCACCTGACACTGCTTACTATTCAGCTTTGGTACATTCCTCCAAATTCTATTCATCTTAAAAAACAGCAGACTGATGAAAATGCAAAATCTCTGGGCTTGGCCATCTGAAATGAGATCTTTTACCCTTGTCTTCTCCAACGTTCCAGAATGCATTTTTTGCAAAGGGAAAGATTATCAGAAAAGGAAAAATGCAGAGTAGTAAAGTCGAAAGAATATTATACTGAAGGTTTTGGTGAGAAAATATTTATGTCCACCAGCACAAGCCACACCCTTTCTGGGAAGATATTACTAGCCTTGAAGCTGGGTTAGTAGATCCCAAAATATACCTCACAAAAAGCACAGTTACCCTCCCAAAATAAGCCCTGTAATTAAAGTCTTTTCAAGTGGATCATCCTATATCACAACTTGACATACGTTGCTTTAATCTCCCTGCTTTAGCAAGTGTAGCCATCTTGGGCTACAAAAGCTCTCAATAACTTACACTTAAACCAGACTGTGGTGTCACTAGGAAATTGATGCAAATAAACAGCCCTGTGTACCAAAATACCCAATCTCAATCATCTGTAATGAGATCTCTCTCCTCCCTAAGCACATTTTCATCACACCAGAATCGCTGCCCTTGATTTAAAAGGAAGGACTAGCCCAGATTGAAACACCATTACATCTCAAAGGCTATCTAGAGACAGGCACTTGTGAAGAAGCTGGGGCCGAAATTAAAATATGAGACAACCTCTTTTGTGTGAATGTGAGGATCATGTTGTGTGAGTCTCATTTTCAGTTTACAGTCATCAGTATAAGCCTTCAGATGCCCATCTGTCTTGCTGAAGTCACGTCTTGCTTGGAGTCAGGGGCAATGTAAGAGAGAGTCTCTTACGAGACCTTTCAGCCCTATGATTCTCTGACCAAACCTCTCTACGTTTTCTGGTTCTATATTGACCTCTAACTAAATGCCAAAATATTAAAGATTTTATACCTTCAAAATAATAAGTACTTCGGGTATTAAATTTTAAAAATTCCTTCTATATCAGGTTTCTCAGTCTCAGCAGTTTTGACACCTTGGGCCCGATCATTCCGCATGAGGGGGTTGCTGGATAGTTAGTAGTACTATCTACAGGATAGTTAGTAGTGAGCAGAATCCATGGCCTCCACCCACGCGATGCCCATAGCACACAACTCCCCACCCCCTGCTGTGACAACCAAAAAAATGTCTTCAGACATTGACTAGTATCCTTTGGGAGAACAAAATTAATCTGGGTTGAGAACCACTGCTCTCTGTTTATATATTTACATATCTCCCCCAGGTATGGCTGGGTGGGCGGGGGAGGGTGGTGGGGAGTCTAGATTTTTCAAGGCACTCACAAGTTTTAATTTTAAGAATTTCAAACTTCCTATGACTCATAATGAAGAGTCAGGACATGTGATACAGTGCTACCTTGAAAGATTTATAAAGAACACTACTGCTGTCTTAAACAAAGGGTGGTGAGGCTTGCCCTCATTTCAGTCAAGACGCGTAAGAAGACGGATTTGCCGTCACCCTATCTCTTGGATGGCTCTCCTCCCTACTTTTAAGAGTTCCATTCTTCGAAGACTACTGTTAACAAATCCTTCATGTTCCATTACCAGGCACTCAGTACTGACTGCAAAAGAAGAACACTGGGGTTGGTGTCTCCTCACATCGTCTATAGATGCAATGGCCCATGGTACCAATGGCCCACGGTACCGCTGGTGGACCAACCACCTCAGGGGCAGGGTTCCCAGCGCTGGGCCACGTATCCAGGAGGGGTGTGGTAAAGCAGATGCTTCCTCAAGGAGAGGCAGGGTGGGAGGGAGAGGGAAATAATATCAGGAGACAAACAGTACAAGAATGGAACACGGTAAGTTCAGCCCAGAGAGGGGAAGATGAATGATGGAGAGTGTCTCCAAATACCGGAAGGGCTGGTGTGTGACAGAGTGGAAAGACCGGTCTCTACTTAGAAAGTGACTAAGAGCATAGGCGGCTCAATAACATTTATCACAGGCCTTCCATTGTGCCAGGCACTGTCTGGGCACTGAGACCAGAGGAAGGAAAAAGACCAAGGTCCTGCTTCATGGAGCATATGTCATAATTCACTGTAAAGACTAGAATGCTTTCCTTCCCTCCCTGCTTCCCTTCTTTCTTTTTAACAATTTGAGCTAAACACCCAGGTATTTGCTCATTTTTTTTCCCCATTGTAAAACTACGGTTTAATTAACATAGAGCAAAAGTCACCCTTTTATTGTAAAGTTCTATGAGTTTGCAGGAAATATACAGTTGTATCAATATCACCACAGATGGGGGCACCTGGGTGGCTCAGTCGGCTGAGCATCTGACGTCCGCTCAGGTCACAATCTCGTGGTTTGTGAGTTCAAGCCCCATATTGGGATCGCTGCTGTCAGCACAGAGCCTGCTTCAGATCCTCTGTCCTTCTCTCTCTGCCCCTCCCCTGCTTGCCCTCTCTCTCAAAAAATTAAACAAACAAAAAATATTGCCACAGATAAAGATCCAGAACAACTTCATTACTCTCTAAAATTTTCCTGTTTCCCTTAACTTTTTTTTTAATTGGCGCAAGCTACTCTTCACGTAGCAAGCTCCCTACCCCTGAGAGAATTTGGACTGCCCTTTGTCACGGGTTCTGTAGAAGAGATTTGATTTTGGCTCGAGGGAGAATGGGCTGGACAACCCCTGAAGCTGTGTCCATCTCTCCAATTCTATGAAACAAAGGGGTCCACTTAGGGACACCTAATCTTAAACACCAGCCCATCTGCAGTGACACAGTTGATTCCCTCCAACCACAGGAAAAGTCCCATCCCAATGCCAAATTCTTGTAGTTAAAGCTCAAAAATTTAGTCTGATAACTGGATCTCCAGGAGGAGTACATAATAAGCACAGACAAAAAAGTAAATAAATAAAAATAAAGCTTTGGAAATGAATGCCTAAATATGGTACCCGAGACCCAAACCACGGGGACCATCTATTCCCGACCCGTCTTTTCCTGCTCATTATTTTGGTTCGTAGTAACAATGACTCCAAAACTGAATGGAACTCAAACGAACTCCAAACTCTAACTGCACTTGGCTCCAAAGGTAACAGGAAGGTAAGTTAAATTAGTCAAGCACATCTAAGAATGGGTAGGCAGAGGTGGAGAAGACAGCAAATGTCTTGGGGTTCCCACAAGGTGTTACAGAGTGGACTCTGGAGGACGGACCGTGGTGACCAGCTGTGACATCTCTTGTGACAGCAAATGTGGTGTGACCAACCCATCCCCAGTGGCCCTCCTGCTGGGAGATATGTACACCTTTTGGTGGTCTGACTTCAGTGGCAAATGTCTAGTTTCCAAACGACGCTGTCCTGTTATCAAGAATAACTGCTTTATTTAACACCTACTATGCCCCAGCACTACCTAGCTCATTTTATTCTCATGACAACCTTATGACGGAGGTAACATTACAAGCCTCATTTTACAGATGAGGAAACTGAGGCTTAGGGAGGGTATGTAACAACCAGTTAGTGTAGAACTTGAACTTCAACCTGGGTCTCCTGATCTCGAAGACTGTTCTTTTTACTACTGCTAGCAAGGTCTTCTGGGTGGTTGCTGAATTTAATGTTCTTGGCCTCTCCGGCCACTGTCATGCTGGGACTGGCTCCCAGACGTGCTGAGTTCTTGCTTCCCTTCAACTTTCCATTTCCCAAGCAGCTAACTGACTATTTCTTGTTTCAACAGATAGGCCATAAGGATCTCTCTGCAGTGGAGAATCTTTGTTGCTGTTGTTATTCTATTAGTCTGCAGTTTATTACTCTTATAGTCCATGTTAGACTATACTCATATAGTCTAGGTTACCTAGACTACAAGCTCAACTGTCAAGGGTATTCTTTATCCTGTATTCAGAAACTTTCCTAAATCTAGATTTCTTATTAAATCTTAGAAAACTCCATATTTCTAATATTACTTAATAACATATCAGTAACAACAAGAAAAATGTCATACTGTTAGAAAGTACCAACTGAATGTTACATCTAATGATAAAATCCCATTTTGTCTAAATTTAGTGCAGATGTAAAAGATGCACAAAACAAGGCATTGGCTTCCCTTTTGGGCACCATTTTACAACAAAAGATATTAGAAGTAAATGCAGCAACACTTACCAAAATTTCCCCCGACTATCACAAACTTCATACACACCACATGTCTTCTAATACAGCTGCTGGACCAGTCCTGAAAGACAAACCACAACAAAAGGAAAAATGCATCGCTAAACAGAAGTAATTTACCCTTCTGGAAACCACAACATCTTCCTTGTTTGGGGCACTCATCAATGTACCAAACTCTTACTGCCAGATTCCTTTTTGTTTTTCACAGGAAGATGAAACCAATTTACAAATTAACTCAGCACCCACTAATAACAAATAAATTAAAATCGGGACAGTGAAATAAACCAGAAACTGTGCTCATACTTTGTTTGAATTTTTAGCCCTTACTTAAAGTAATTGAAGACAGGGGCGCCTGGGTGGCTCAGTCGGTTAGGCGTCTGACTTCGGCTCAGGTCACGATCCTCATGGTTTGTGGGTTTGAGCCCCGCGTCAGGCTCTGTGCTGACAGCTCAGAGCCTGGAGCCTGCTTTGGATTCTGCATCTCCTTCCTTCCCTGCCCCTCCCCCGCTCATGCTCTGTCTCTCAAAATAAATAAATAAATAAATAAAAATTAAAAAAATTTAAAAAATAAAATAATTGAAGACTAAAGAACTATGCAAAAAGACCTAAAATTGAAGTCATAAAAAATTTCTCCCTCAAACCAATTCCTCTTCCCTGTTTCTTTTAATAATATACTCTCTTCTCCCCTGCTGGCTGAGAGACCCTCACCTTTCTTTTCTAGACTTCATTTTCTTATCTGTAAAATAGGGATTATTGTATTGACCTCCCAGGGTGGTTATGGAGATTAAATGATATAAATTCAGTGACATGTCACAGAAAGGCTTAAAACAGCAGCTGGCATGCAGTAAACACTCAGAGCATTCGAGGAGCTATGATCTTTCTCCTAATCACCCAGACCTGAAAGCAAACATGGCCTTTCTCACCTCCACTGGACACCGTGGTCCTGGCCTGCCCTTCTCATCCTTTGGGCGTGCGGGACTCACCGCCTTCCCTCTCTCTTATCATCACACTGGTTGGCATCACACCTTGCAGAAACTCAATTCCTGGCCCCCAGTTTCTTCCCTTCAAATCCCACTCTCACGGCTCTGCAAGGCATCCTTCCTAAACCGAACTTAAAGCCTTGTGGAAACACCTTCCACCGCTTCCCATGACCTTCAAATTTCTCTGTGAAATTACATTAGCCTGGGACTCCAACTTCCCTCTGCTTTGTCTCCACATCTTCCATCGGAAGATGCAGTCGCCAGTCCTGCCTGAGCCTGTGGGTCTGCTGGTTTCTTCCGTGAGTGTCTCTGCCCCACAAATGCTGGTAAGGGGCCTAGCCATTTTCTGAGGCAGGGGATCTTTATTCCTTTTGTGCCACTGCAGCCTAGAGACATGTTTCTCAGAATAACGTTTTTATTTATTTTTATTTTTAAAGTTTATTTTTGAGAGAGAGTGTGCATGTGAGTGGGAGAAGGGGAGAGAGGGGGAGAGAAGGGGAGGGAGGGAGGGAGGAAAAGAGGGAGAGAGGGAGAGGGAGAGGGAGAGGGAGAGGGAGAGGGAGAGGGAGAGGGAGAGAGAGAGAGAGAGAGAGAGAGAGAGAAGAGAGGGAGAGAGAATCCCAAGCAGGCTCCATGCTGTTAGTGTGGAGCCAGACGTGGGGCTTGAACCCACAAACCATCAGATCATGAGCTGAGCTAAAACCAAGAGTCTGACGCTTAACTGACTGAGCCACCCAGTGCCCCTCAGAATAATGTTTTTAAATGCTTGAAATTAATACATGCAATGAACAGGATTCAAAAGAGGTATACTGATATGCAGTTATCAAAATACATAACAAAACAGATTTTTTTTATATTTAAATAAGGTCCAGCAAAAGTCTAATAATTACTGTAATCTGAAGTACTATTGGGCATAAATGGTATTTTAGAATATCTGTAACTATAAAGTAATATGAAAACACCCATAATTTCTATTGGTGACAAATAGCTAGTGCTACTTTCATAATAGAAGGAAATGTTAGATTTTTCTTTTTTTTTTTAATGTTTATTTATTTTTGAGAGGGAGAGAGAGACAGAGTGTGAGCAGGGGAGGGGAAGAGAGAGAGGGAGACACAGAATCCAAAGCAGGCTCCAGGCTCTGAGCCGTCAGCACAGAGCCCAACGTGGGGCTCGAATCCACGAACTATGAGATCACGACCTGAGCCAAAGTTGGACGCTTAACTAGCCACCCAGGTGCCCCGGAAATGTTAGATTTTGATTAATGGTTAGTAAAAATAATTTTTTTTCCCCCATCCAATTTCACAGACCCCTGAACTCCATCCATGGACCCCCAGGTCATGAGCCCCTGCTCTTAGGCCTGGCCTACCTACTTCTCCTCTTCGTGAGCTCTTTCTAACTTGATTTTCCCAATGTGCTGTTATCTTACCCCTGCTTTTCTGTTTTCAAAAATTATGTTTTATTTGATATAGATACTTGAAATACACTTCTGTATCCTACTTTTTAAGCTGTAAAGGAAGGCCCTCTTTTTTTATTCCTCGCATGGCAAATAATGCCCTGCCTCATAGCACACACAGGAGGGAAGGCACACAGCCACCACTGTTTGAATGTGAGCTCAAGGGCTTGCTTCCGGCCCCACACGGACTCAGCTGATAGGACTATTATGTCACCTCTCTCTGGCAGCTTGTGAGCTCCTAAATATGTAGATAGGACACCTAAACACTCCATATTCAAAGTATAAAATACTGAAATGAGGCAACAAAATGTTCTCTTCTTTTACTTCCCTTTAGAGAGGATGCTCAGATCTCCCAAGAACAGGCTGGACATCACACCATCCTGTCACACAGGGGGCTCCTGTGTGACACAAGCACAATCCCTTCCTCCGTGGAGCACCAAGTCTAGAGCTTTCCCCAGCTAGTGTAGAGTAGATGGGATTCTCTCAATCTTTCAGGGCTTTTGCAAAGACAAGAAATATCCAGTGATTTCCTAAGTATGGATACCTTGGTGACCTATAAAGACAAGGCCAGTTAAGGTTGCTCTGGCTTCTCACTGGTCTCACGGATATGAGCCCGTGGCCCCAGTAGATAGAGGGGTGAAATGTCACATTCCCTAAGTGACGGTGTCCTTGTATATGAGGCCGAAGATAGCAACTCAACAAAGAGACCGCTTCAGGAAGGTCTACTCCATACCTGGCTGCGTACTTCACTCTGAGCCCCCTGGGTCTGTGATGAATCTGCCTCAGGAGAGACCAGTCCTTTGGTCTTACCAGCTTTGTCCCTAAACAGCTGCAGCTCACTACAGTCAGAAAAGCATGTGACTCTTGACCTTGGGGTTGTGTGTTTGAGCCCCACATTGGGTGTAGTCTTGAACTTAAATAAACTTAACAACAAGAGAATAGCTCTTCCTTTTCAAATGACAAAAGTATAATGATTTCCTCCACTCATAAGGGCACTGTGACCATTTGCTTTGGAATAAATTCACCACTGGCAGCATCTTCCATGCTCGCCATTATATCAAGTGACGCTTAGGACAGTGAGGGTATACTCTCTCCCCCCAGAGAACTACAAAAGATGAGATACCTATTCAAAACAAAGGCTGGCCTTGGCATACTCTTTTTAAACTTAAGGACACTTATATCCATCTCACTTGAATTTGTTCTTCTTGAGACACACTAGGTATATGGTATTAAATAAAAACAGCTTAATGATAACAAACAGGAGCATGACTGTTTAATCTTTTGTTTCAAGAATTATGACATATACATCCTCGTAAATAAATAGTAAGATATTTACAGGCATTCCCACACAACACACTGCACTGCATGTACTTTTTGTTTCTAATACATATCACAGACTATGTGCGGCTCCTGATTAAAGGTAAGATCTCATTACCACTGGGAACAAGTATCTCTAACATGGTTCTCATCTGCATGGGTCATCCCTTCTCCGTTCTTCCTAACAGATCCCCCATATTCCTTCAGCCACAGTGCCTCAGGGGCAGGCGACAACACTCCCAGCTGGAGGGTGGGGACTTGATGGGTCTAAGGCTTTGCAGTGTGCCAACCAGCAACATCGGCATCACCTGGGAACTTCTGAGAAATGTCAACTCTGAGGTCCCATCCCAAACCTACTGAGTCAGAATCTATGTTACAAGATCCCCAGGTGACCTGTGTGTCCACAAGGTTTCAGATGCACTGATCTAAGGGAAACGCATTCCTCTTGCCAATGACTGGTTCAAGACTAGGCATGCGACCCAATGCAGGCCAACAAGATGTGAAGAACGGTTTCCTGGGAGCTTCTTCTCATTCTGAGATAAATTCTTCCTTTCTGAATGTTCCATGGGATGTGATGCCTAGGGCTTCTGTAGCTACCTTGCTCAGTCTAATGATAAAGCTGGCCCAGAGAGGAAGGTAAAGACAAAAAACCCCAGAGAAGCAGAGTTGGGGTGACTGCATTAGGTCAACCCTGAAGTCTGTGGAACCAATGGAACCCCAGTAAATTTCATATTGTTCAGGCCTCCTTGAGTTGGGTTTTCAATGACCAGTAGCTGGAAAGCATCTTGACCACTCAGTGCCCAATAAAGCATTATACAAGGAACAGAACACAGAGGCACTGGGCTCAGCCACATGCTGAAGAGTCCAGACAAGTTGGTGCATCGAGAGGCCACAGCAACAGTTTAGAGACTTGTTTTGTTTGGGGAAGTGACCCAGGAGTATTTCTGGTTCTGACAACCTTTGTTCACTTTGCATATTTCCAAGAGCTTTCTAAATCAGCCAGTTTAAATGATCAACCAGAGGAAGTGCTGAACACTTTCCAAATTATTTTAGCCAGAGTGGTCAACAGTTGCTTTCCCCAGAAGCCACATGGATGTCATTTCCTGTAAAGACAATGGGAGACTAATTGCTCAGCCTCAGACTCCAGTAGGGAAGACAACCTGTGACATGTAATTACTGGCAGGGTAAATAAGGAAAAGCTGGAGGATCTCAGAATCTGCTTTTGGATCCACTCCAATAACTTGGGGGAAAGTAAAAAAGAGCCAGCTGGTCTAGAAAAAGATTTGAGGGGCCAGGAGCTTAGGCAGTTGCTCTTAGCATTTTTACATACCACTGGTACTTATTTAAGACCTTTCTGAGGAAACCAAGTAGATCTGCTCTTATATAAAGCCATATACGGCTTTGGTGTAACTTTGCTTCATGTACAGGAGTGATGTGGTCAAGGAGAAGTGGGTGTCTAAATGGACATGATCTCTTCTGTGTTATAGCTTCTTAGCCCTAACAGGATATTTTGAGGGATGGGTTTGTCATGTTGGCTTGATGAAAGATGTGCTTTCTTTCCTTTTTTTTTTTTTTTTTTTAAGTTTATTTATTGTGCGAGAAAGAAAGAGAGAGCATGAGCAGAGGAGGGGCAGACAGACAGAATCCCAAGTAGGCTCCAGAACTGTCAGCGCGGAGCCGGACGCGGGGCTCAAACTCACGACTGTGAGATCATGACCTGAGCCGAAACCAAGAGTTGGATGCTTAACTGACTGAGCCACCCAGGCAACCCCAAGAACGTGCTTTCTATCATGGAGTGAATATTAGTTGGTTTTCCACAGAATTTTCTGTATGTTCTATCACCTCAGATCTCTTTTTCTCCCCCAAAGCTTTTTGCCTTCTCTTCCCTGGTATTTCATATACTTCCATAGTCCCAACCATTACCCCTTGTCACGTGTTTTAAACTATATCCCTAGATCTATCATCCATGCTACCTCCTAAATATAATGTACCTTAAAGGTGGGGACCTCGTTTTGGTCACTGCTAGTGTATCAATGCTTATCAGCACAGTGGCTGGCGTTGAGTGTTGTATGTTTGTTGAATGAGTGAGTGAAAGTCTTCACTCAGAGTCTTAGGATGACTCACAGAAGTTCTTGCTATGACCTCCTAACTGGCCTGACTTTGGTGTCTCCTTTTCCCACTCTATGGACACACATGAAAGCTCTGAATTACAGCTCTGATCATGTCAGTTTCAGAATGCCCCAGCTGGGAATGACTTATTTATTAGCTGTATTTTCCAGGTGAGAAAATGGTCCCAGTGAGACCAGGAGACTTGCCTTAGGTCTTACGAATAGTAGGTGGCAGAGGCAGGATTATAACTCAGGATGCTAACCAGTGGTTCTTGCCACCATACTACTGACTGGTTTGAAATCTTCAGCGATCTTTCAGTAGAACCTAGTACAGGGCTAGGTATGTAGAAGTCACATAATAAATATTTGTTAACTGACTGGATAAATGAATGTCTCCCTTTTGCGTATACCAATGGGTTTCAGTTTTTCTTAAAGTGGAATACTCTTTAAAGAAAGACGATTCTCAGGGCGCCGGGGTGGCTCAGTCGGTTAAGGCTCCGACTTCGGCACAGGTCATGATCTCACAGTTCGTGGGTTTGAGCCCCGCATGGGGCTCTGTGCTGACAGCTCAGAGCCTGGAGCCTGCTTCAGATTCTGTGTCTCCCTCTCTCTCCTCCCTTCCCCTGCTCACACTCTCTCTCTCCCTCTCAAAAATAAATAAACATTTAAAAAAAAAAAAAAAAAAAGAAAAGAAAGACGATTCTCCAGTATACAACATGGAGAAGAGGGGAGCTGCTCTGGACCTTTGCCCCTGCAGTGCCTCTGAGCCACCTCCTAAGAACCTCAGGGCTTGGTGGCACTGCAAAAAAACAAAACAAAACAAAACAAAACAAAACAAAACAAAACAAAACACGGATGACTTACACAAACTCTTCAACTTTGTACTTAAAGCCACCATTACTCCAAACCCACCTCAACCTTATCTTCCATTTCTTCTTCCTCCTTCACGCCCAGTCTTACCAAAGCACTTGCTGTTCCCATCATCTGCCCCTTCCCCAGGCCTTCCTGTGCCGTTTCTTCCCTCTTATGTGTTCTTACTTCCACTTGCAAGAATGGAGAACCAACCTGCCCTCAGGCCCAACTCTAATATAAATCCCTCCCTGAAGTTCCTGCCCAATTTCCTCCACTAGAATCAATCTCACTCTATTTGTACCTCACCTATAGAACTTACCATATCATCTACTGCAAGGGAAAGAGACAGCTCCTTGAGGGCAGGAACCTACTCTAAATTTATCTTCGAACCACTGGCACCTTGCTTGGCCCAATGCCTTGCACAGAAGAGGCACTTCTAGTCATTTTGTTGCATTCAAAGGGCTTTATCCTTTTTAGTTCACTTCTGTGACCAATTATATAAATTCTCCAATGGGGATTCCAAGTCTTCCTCTAGACAATAGAGGCTGATGAGAAGCCAGCACACACTTGTGGAGCCCCCTTACTAAGAAACAACTGTATGAGTCTTTGCTGAGTCTCATTGTCAAAAGCAAAGAATGTGGGGGCAGGGAGAGTGACTTCCTCTCCCCTCCATAGCTCTCCTGTGGCTGTGGCTGCCCTGCACAGCGTGAGGTACAAGCTGGGCAGCCTGTGCACAAAGATAACAATAGATTTCAAATACAGTCCTGACTCCTTCCATGCTACAATATTCTCTGCGAGTCTAAAGTCAATTGTCTGAAAAATTAAAGCGTTCCAAATGGCAGGATAATGCATTAAACAAGCCAGTGCACAAAGCCCAATCACAAGGGAGGAGGACGGGAACCAGAAAACACAGGGTTCCCTAGGAAACCAAACCCACTTTATGACTACTGTGGCCTTCGCTCCCCTTGGGGGAGGAGGAGGGGTGCTCTGAGAAGGCACCACTGACCCATCTGCTTCCCTTGCCTGCGGGGCTCTATTTCTTCTGGCTTTACTCCAATGAGTTGGGGAGACTCAACTGAGGCTCGGTTGTTGCTTGTTTGATTATTTGCTGGAGGGGGAGTAAAGAGCAGAAGAAAAGAGGAGGAAGACAGACAGAAAAAGAGATGAGCACAGAAGGCACTTGGCCAGCAGAAAGAAATTACTGACCACAGAATAAGAGGGCAGGAAGGCAGAACTACAAAAGGCTGGCTCAGGGAATCAGAGGCTCCCTGTGAGCAGGGCACCACCAAACCAGCAAATGAGTTTACCCTCAGCTGCCCAAGAGGCCAGCTCTGAAGTCAGACTAGAAAGGTATACATTCTGGGCTTAACGGCACAAATGGTTGGACTGAGTCAAGCAAAGGGATGGCTGGAGGGCTCGGGTGGGGCTTTTAGGGCTCCCCTTTGCCCCCTGTAATCTCCATCAGCCCCAAGCAAGCATAGTAATAATATGATTCATAATAATAATAATGAATTATTAAGTTTAAACTTTTAGGCTGAAGATGGGGAAGAAATAAATGCCATTGGAATAACTAATTAGTTGACTTTCAGAAGGAAAAAGATTCTGTTATTCTATAAGACTCATGGAATGAAGTTTATATTTATAATAATCATGTCTTTTCTTTAACGAGTTAAAGAATGAGCAATGAGTTTCTTTCAGGTGATCACATTACTTAGATGTCAGGTAAAAAGAGAAACTGTTTTGTAGTATACTTGAATGATTTCTGCCTTGCCCTTATAAATGAAGCTGTTTCTAGGGATCTGCTGTCCAGAGTCTGAACAACTTATGATGCAGGTACAGCTGCTGGACAGGTCCCTAAGCTCTGCCTGATTACTACTCCTGAGACCTTCCAAACAGATACTGTGCAGTGGCTCCTGGGAAGGTCCGTGAAATGCACACAGTATCACAATACTGCCAAGATCAAGATTAATAATGATGTGTGTAGAGCCCTTGGAGTGTAGGCTGGCTACAATATTATAATCCCAGAATCTTAAGGATGAATGAAATGTTGAAGAATATCTAGTCCAGTAGTTTTAGTGCTATGTTTTTAGTACAAGAACCTTCTGAATTCATACACGTGCACACATTTTCAAGGTTGATACCGAACGCCAATATATTAGATGAAAGTAGAACAGAACAGTCTTGGTTCAAGGGTAAAAGGACTCAAAATGCTACCACCTGGGCCATCCTTCTGGCCCACTTGGCACTTCCATGGAACCCTAATGTTCTAAGAACACCGAATATCACAAATCTAGTCCCCAACTCCCATCCAGCCTCTTGTCTCCGTCTCTTCTAGCCCGAGCACAGGTTTGCCATGCAGCAACATGGGTAAGGAAACACCTCTACCTTTTCTCTACCAAGGATCTATTTTACCCACACCCAGGACCCAACATTATGAGGATTTCACCTCTCATAAAAAACTGCATTTTTGAAGCAGTAGCTAATTTATTTGCCTAGGTCATATTTGGAGTCAGTGACACCTCAACCTAAACCTTAGCCCTGCTATGCTTGGTAAATTTGGGAAAATTCCTGGATAGTGTGAAGTGAAAGTAGAAACCCAGCAGATGCTTGTCTTCTCTTCCTCTGCTTCTTATTTATTCAAAACAAATCTCCATCCAAAAAAAAAAAAAAATCAAATAACTAGGAATAAATCCAACACAAAACACTGAGAGAACTTAAAGACCTAAATAATAGAGGGTTATGCATGTAAATGAACTGGAAGTCTGTTTTTAAGTCAGTCCCCTCCCCAGACTGAATCTTCAATGCATTTCAATTAAAAAAAAAAAAAAAAAGATAGGTTTTTTTTTCCCAGGTGGAAATTGACAAGTTGATTCAAAAACATCTATGGAAATGCAAAGAGCCACAAGCCAAGATAATGTTGAAGAAGAACAACAAGGCTGGAAAACTTACTCTATCAGTTTCAAAATTCATTATAAAATAATAGTAATTAAGACAGTGTGGCATTTGTTTAAGGATAAATAGGTCAATAGAAGAAAAAAGAAGGTCCCAAAATAGACCTATACAAAGAGTCATCTAAATTATGACAAAGATGATGCTGAAGTTCAATAAATGGTGTTGGGTTCACTGGGTATTGTGGGTTGTGCCTCAGAAAGATACAATGAAGTCCTAACCCCCTCAGTACTTCAGAAGGTGACCTTACTTGGAAATAGGATCTCTGTAGATATAATTCATTGAAATGAGGTCAGAGTGGATTAGGGTGGGTCCTAAATCCAATATGACCAGTGTCCTTATAAGAAGGAAATTTAGACACAGGGTGACATGAGGGGAACGGGGCCATGTGGGAATGGAGGCAGAGATCAGATCAATGCAGCTGCAAGCCAAGGAGTGCCAAGGAGCTAAGATGGATTCTTCGCTAGAGCCTTCAGAGGGAGCACGGCCCTACCCACCCCTTGATTTTTAACTTCTAGCCTCCGGAACTTCTGAAACAATAGTGTTTGTTGTTTGCTCCAGCACCGAGTGTGGAGCCTGATGTGGGGTGTGATCCTGTGACTCTGGGATCATGACCTGCGCCGAAATCACGAGTTGGATGCTCAACTGACTGTGCCATCTAGATGTTCTGAAAAAAATTCTGTTTTTTAAAAAGTTTTATTTACTTTGAGATAGAGAGGGTGGCAGAAGGCAGAGAGAGAGGGGTAGAATCTCAAGCTGCTGACAGTGCAGTGCCTGCTGTGGGGCTCAAACTCATGAAACTGTGAGATCAAGACCTGTGCCGAAATTAAGAGTCAGGCACTTAACTGACTGAGCCGCCCAGGTGCCCCTGAGAAGAATTATTCTTAACCTCTACTTTATACCATGCAAAAATGAACTCCACACGGATGGTAGAACCAAATGTGAAAGGTAAAATAATACTTTAAGAAGAAAACAGAATAGCTTCACACTTTGCGAGAAGTAAAGATTTTTAAAGAACAGAACACAAGAAAATGCTAACCGTAAAGGAAAAATATGATAATTTGGACTATATTAAAATTAAGTATGACTTTGTCAAATGACATCAGAATCAAAAGGCATGCACACAGTGGAAGTTAACTGCGATGTTAAATCCAGCAAAGAACTCCTGTAAATCCATAAGGAAAAGGTAGACAACCTAATAAAGAAACAGGCAAATACTTGAGAAGAAATTTCACAAAAAAAGGACATCCCAATGGCCATTAAACAGATTACAAGCTGCTCTGGTCATCAAAGAAGAGTAAAATCACAATGCATTGTCTAAAACAACAAAAACATTTGTGAGGATATGGAATAAATGGAACTGCCATACATACTGATGAGAGTGTATATTGATAAAGACACTGGCAAACTCGCAGTATCTGAAAGCTGAACACACTCATATCCTATAACTCAAGGTCTCTCCATCAAGGAATCTATCCTACACAAATGTTACACATGCTCACCCATTGACATGTAGAAGAGTGTTCTTAGCAGTATTCTTTGTAATAGCCCTGCACTGGAAACAACATAAAAGCCCATGTATAATAGAAGAAGGGTTAAATAAATTTTGGTATAGTTATACAATACTATACAGCAATGAGAATGAACAGACTCGTAACAACATGGAGAAATCTTCCAAATACAATGTTAAGGGGGACACAAGATTACATAGCACAATTTTATTTACACAAAGTTCAAAATAAACAAAATCAGTGTTGTTAGAAATAACGCTATCAGTTACGTTTGGAGTGGGCGTGGTTAGGGACTGGGAAGGGGTGTAAGGGGCTTTAGGTATTTGGGGGACACTCTTTCTCCATCTGGCTGCTGTTTTCACAGGAATGTTCACTTCATGAAAAGTCAGTTATCAGTGCACTTAATTTCTGTACTTTTCTGTGTGAATGTTATACATCAATTAAAAAAAAATCTTGGTGGTTAATGCAGTGAAACCAGAAACAAAACAGGGCTCTTACAAGTACTGAAAGAAGACAGCACAGCAATCTAATTTAAGCAAGATAATTTAAAAATTTGCTCTGCTAAAAGCTTCAAAAATGCCATTTCATTAAATTGTGTTTTTTATTCACTTAAGATGACTCTCATGCCAAAGCTCTTGTATTGTCGTATCTCGGGATTGAATGAAGCAAACAGTTTCCAAAATAAAATAATACAAATCATTTTAATTTTATCTGATTTCTTAAAGCAAAAATTTAGATATTAAGACCAATTTTTTCATGTCAATTAAAAAAACAACTTTCTGGGTCCTGGTTCTGGTTTACCATCTGAAGAATCCCTAAACGAGAAAGTCTTGGGGATAAAGGTGTTTTCTTTCTGTGGCACTCAGTATTTCCCTTCCAGAGTCACCACGTGAGATTAGCTCATTCCTGCCATTGGAAGCCACAGCAGTTGTGTCTGCCTTCACAACCTGGTTGTGGATAAATGTATAATTTCCCCCTGACCGTCTAAAATACTGAAAATAACTCCCCGGACACCACTCCAGCCTTTGCCAATTTCTATGGCTCTTCAGATTCCCATTGTGCAATGTCCATGGTCATCAGGTAGAGTCTTGACCTACCTCAGAGCAGCAGCATTATACGGTTGGAGAGAGAATTCTGTCACCTAGTCCTGGGGGCAGCTCACCCCCCATCTTCTGCTAGGCCCTCTCCCCCTTCTGGTCAGTGCCTGGTGAGAGGAGAGCTCATCGTCATTCGACACACGCTCTGTACAACTGCTCTAGCTACCACTGAAATAAATCCCTTGGAGCAAAAAAACCATATGGTCAGACTTTTGGCTTTCTCAGACAGCTTTGTTTTCTCGGATCCTCAGGTAGGGAGATTTATTTGGGCACTTACATGGCATCCTGAGGCTGTAGGCAGTCCCCACAGGAAGTGAAAGATGGCCACACCCACCATGGCCTACATGTTGAGTGGGGAAAGAAACCTCATGAGAAGACTCTGGAGGATGTGGGGCTCCTATGAAGGAAGGAAACCTCACTCACTCTCACCCTGAGAGGAAAGCATGGGGACCAGGGCCCTGGAGCTGTTATCCTCCAACCATCTTGAAGAAATCTGGGCCTTTCTCTGGCCACTACATTTCCCTCAATAGCAACTTCACAAAGGAGACTCCTTTTTAGATTCAAGCTCTGTTGTTTTTGTGCAGACTTTCTGTGCTTATTCTATTCCTAATTTTGCTGCCTGACAATGACTTTGTGGGCACTTTAAGAATGTTTCCACATCCCCAGATAGAGATCCCTGTGGTTAAAAAAAAAAAAACAGACAAACAAACAAACAAAACCCTTGCTTTTTAGATATATATCTTTTATCATGAGTAACCACAGAGATTTTTCAGCACTTACATGGACTGAAGAAAACCATCCAGGCCAAATTCCTTGAGAGCCTCTTAGCTAAATGACTTGGCTTTATCAGCCAGGGAAGGGATAGGCAAACTATATCCTGTGGGCCACATCTGGCCTGCTGCCCACTTTTACACAACCCATGAACTAAGAATGGTTTTTACATTTTTAAGTTCTTAGGGAAAAAATGAAAAGAATATTTCATGACATGTGAAAATTATAAGAAATTCAAATTTCAGTGCTTATAAATGGAGTTGTGTTGGAACACAGCCATACCCACTAGTGTACCTATTGTGTCTGGCTGCTGTCATGATACAACAGAGTTGTCTGACAAAGACTATATGGCCCACAAGGCCCAAACTACTTACCATTTGGCTATTTACAGAGATTTGCCAAGCCCTAAGCTCAGGTAACTGTTATGTATTTGTGGAAGGCTGTCCCCTCTGATCTCATTCTCTGTTCTGAGCTTCTGAAGCTGTCTTCTCTGCAATCAGTCAAATGCAAGTCCTAATGCTGGTGCCAATTTCACACTAACCTACTAAACCCGCACAACCCACTAGAGCAGGGCCTTTTTCAACCTGTGGTCTGGTAATCAGTATAATGGGCTGCAAAAACCTACTCAGTTTGGTTGTGCCTAGCATTTCTTTGATAAAATAAAAGAAAAATATCGAGGGCACTGTTAGGGACTGAATTATTTCCCCCTTGCCATTTCATGTGTTGAAGTTCTAACCCGCAACACCTCAGAATGTAACTGTGTTTAGAGACAGGGCCTTTAAAGAGGCAATTAAGGTAAAATGAGGTCTCAGGGTGGGCTCTAATCCAATATGACCAGTGTCCTTATAAGAGGAGATTAAGACATGCACAGAAGAGCGGATGTCCCATGTGAGGGACAAAGGGCAAAGATGGCCACCTGCAAGCCAAGGAGAGAGGGAATCAAGCTTGCCAACACCTTGATCTTGGACTTCCAGGCTGTGAGAAACTACATTTTTGTTGTTTGAGCCACTCAGTCTGTGTGGCAGCCTAGGCCACCCAATATAGGGGTCATACATAGTATTATTTGGTGAGAAAAAGTTTTTTTCAATCACATATGCATGTGATACGGCTGTAATGTAAAAATGTAGTATATTCTGTGTGTTAGGTCAAAAATAAATTGACAAGCACTACACTGGAGAGACATATACACGCTTGGTACAAAATCACAGAGGGATGCTCTAACTGAGCCAAGACGAAAAAGGGGGAAGAGCCCTTACTGGGCACATGACAGGCACTCTGTGTACATTATTTCATTTCATTCTCACAGTGGCCCTCTGCATGGCTTAAGCTGTATGTCTCCAGCTGACCAACTTAAGTGCAGGGAAGTTAAGTGACTTACACAGCCAGGCCTGACTCCAAAGTTTATGATGTATTACTCCTCATCATGAATCAGTTTGTACTTCCACGTCCCTGAGAACAGGTTGCAGTGTGACGACATTAAGGGATCAAAAGGAAGGGGAAAACATTTGTAAATTATCATAGCTGGCACTTACCAAACACTTCCTATGTGCCAGGTACTGTGCCATGCTTTACATAAATGACCCCACTTCATCCTTATTAACCACCCACAGAGTAGGTTCTGTTAATCCGCGCTTTTCAGCTAAGGAAGTGTGGAAAAAATTAATTAACTTGCCCAAGGTTACAAAGCTGGTAAATTGCAGACCCAGGATTTGAACTCCCATTGATCTGACATTTAAGCTAGAACTCTTGCCCACCCCAACCTCTCCTTTGGCTCGACCATACTTATTGTCAACCTAATATATGTTTGCCGATAATCTCTGCTTGAAGAAAACAGATGCATACTTTCTGTTCATATGTCCAATAAATGCCAACTGAACACATATCACCTGCCAGGCCCTGTTCTGAGGGGTAGGGATACAATAATGAACAAAACAGAATTCTTGCCATCATGGTGAACCTTTGGATAAAACTTTAAAAATACAACCACAGCACAGTGACTGAAATCACCCCATGTGCAGGGTCACGAGGAGTTGAGATTCAGGTGTGTTAAAGGTGTAGGCCAATGAAACTGAAGAAATGGTAGAAAACAAAGGAAGGTGGGTATGGTTTACTACATAGAAATTTCTGGTAATTGTATTCAATATCTCTTGTGTCCACCAGGTTTACTTATCATGTGGGCATGCTGAGTCTCCAAGCCGACTGGAAATGTTTCAATGGCAGGGGCTATGTCATATTTTAAAATGTCCCCTTTAGTGCTTGACATAGTGCACAGCAGTTTGAATTTATTTGTTTTTAAGCTGTTTTCTTTTTTTTTAATTTTTTTTAATGTTTATTTATTCTTGAGAGAGACAGAGACAGAATGCGAGGGGGTTAGGGGCAGAGAGAGAGAGGGAGACACAGAATCGGAAGCAGGTTCCAGGCTCCGAGCTGCCAGCACAGAGCCCGATGCGGGGCTCGAACTCACGAGCCGTGAGATCATGACCTGAGCCAAATTCAGATGCTCAACCAACTGAGCCACCCAGGCACCCCTTTAAGTTGTTTTCAAGAGAGATGTACACAGGTTACTCAGGGACTTTCAAGGCGGATGTAATGACAACGTTCAGACAGTCCGTGGGTAGTCCCAGTGCAGGATAGATACGGTCACGTGGTATTAAGCATGTGAGCAAAGAATTAAATATCGAACTGGAAGAACGTAAGCTAAACCAAATGAGATACCAGTACAATGGTTAAGAAATTAGACTGAAAGCCTGGTCACGAGAATGTGAGAGAAAATTACGCTGAGTGAAAGGAAACCAGAGCACGGAGTGCGAAGAATGTAGATATATTAGCGGCAAATATTTTTCTTATGGTTTGTCTTTGATTTTAGGATTTTACATGCACAACAACTTTATGTTTTTAAGTCTGTTGATTTTTTTCATTATGAAATAATCAAGGAGGTAAGCAAATATTCAGATGCTGGGACATTCAATACATGTTATTTGTAATAGCAAATGTGAGGAAATTTAATTCCATAGAAATAGGATGGTGAATGTTTAAGTAAATTATGTCTATATGTACAATGTAAAACTCTATAGTTGTTATTTAATGAGAAAATGATCACAATTTAATATTAAGTAAATTCAGGATCAAAACCATGTAAATGTATGTATGATGCACATCCTCGAAACAAAAGAGGGGAAAAAATACCGGCTTAACATTGCTTTCTCAATACAGTGTGATTAAGAGATGTTTTAACTTTCTTCTTTACAGCTCACCCAATTTTCTACAGTGAGTTCAATTTTAAAGTCAGGAAAAAAGAACCATTAGAAATAAGCTTAAGTCAAAGAGAAAGTTTGCATATAGTATCTTCATTTGCACATCTCTGACTTGCTGATGGTCTTGGCCACCGGAGGCCTTTGGCCACAGTGGCACAGATGGCAAATTCTGGTAATGTTATTAAAAAAGAAAAAAAAAAAAGAAAAAAGAAAGAAAGAAAGAAGAAAAAAATATTTTTTACTCACCTGCAAAGAGGTTTCAAAACAGATTTGGCAGTGGCCAGGGTAGTCACAAGGATGTGATGATGAATTATAATGAATTACTTGGCTTTGACAATACTTTCATTCAACAAGCATTTATTGAGTGCCTGTCATGCTCTAAGCACCCTGTTAGGTACTGGAAGGTCAAGTTGAGTCTCTGGGAACAAGTGACCCATCGGGCTGACACTGAGCCTACACACACCCCGACTCTAGCAAGATCCAGCAGCAGGCCGGGCTGGGCAGTAATTGTGCAGGCCTGCCCTCAATCCTCCCACCTCTTCTGGGCCGGGATCTGTGGCCTTGAGAAAGGCTGGCCTGGCCTCCCCAGCGCCAGCCGCCTCATTTGTAAAACAAGGATAATCCTGACCCAGTTCCCAGTGCTGTGGTGAAGAATAAATAAAAAGCATTCTGGGCTTGTTTCTCTCTATTCAGTGCCAGATGGGTTCTACCTGTTAATAGCCAGCATTGCTTCCTTCCTTTGGAAACTGTGTATTTATTCTTTTTTTTTTTTTTAAGGGGGGTTAGAAATGAGGTTCTGTGATTAAAGGGATATTCTGTATTTTTCTTGCTCCGAATATCTTAGATTAACAATTACAGAAATGAAAACTTGTTTCTCCACCTCAGACCAAAGCAGAGGAAACCCAAAAAGTTCTTACAAGGTTTGATGACATTCCAAGGACAGAACTAGGTGAGATACTGCTGGTCTTTAGGGAAATAATACAATTATTGCCAGCACTTCAAAACCAAATAAAATTAACTTTTAAAAGAGCAACATTTTGGCTAACCAAGTGTTCATCTACGTGTTATAAAATTTAACAGAAATTTCTAAGAAAGACTAAAGGGTACTGAACGGGTGCCCGAATCAGACATAAATAGGAAAATACTTCTCCTCTCCCATCCAAACTGAACTCATTTTCCAAACACTAAGAATGTCCATCTAATTAATGCCCTATTACAGGCAGAAGAAGAGGTAGGGAAGGAGCAGAGAAGACAGAGGGTGAAACACACAGACCTAAAAATGGGGCACGCTGGAAGGCTCTCCTTTTTGGCTTTTAAGACGAACAAATAAGCACTGTACAAATACATTCAGCGAGAGAGAAAGCACAGTTCTAACACCTAGTGTGTGAATTTCACGTGAAAGGTTAAGGCTATTTTCAGTTGTTTCTACAACGTCTTCCGATTCTTTGTTTCTTCTACCATAGTAAGGACTGGTAAACGGAGGGTTTCAACAGCTTTAGAAATATCTGGACCAAATCCTACCACTTCTCAACAGTTCATTTCAGTGATGTTAGCTGTCGATAACCACACAGGTAAGGCAGGGCACAAAGGGCTCAGGTGAAGCAAGAAACCTCTATTACTTCTCTCTCCCCTTCCCGCTGCTCTGGCGCCTTGTCCAGGGTTGTTATGCTGAGTCCCAAAGGCTCCAGCGGTTCCCCCGACGGAGGGGAGCATGCAGGAGCGGCAGCCAGAGGTTGTATCTCCAACGCAGATACTGCCTACGTCAGACAACGCTTGCAACGTCTAGCCCGGGTGGGGCAAGGCTGTACAACTGGCAACTGTCATTTATTCCAAAGGACTTGAGCGTGCTATGATGACATGTTCAGTAATTGCTCTATTTCTTAAAAAGAAGTTGTAACAATCATATTTAAAATGCTTGTTGATGCCCTGTGGGTATGAGTCACTTTGTAAAGCAGGATCAAAATGGATCCTCTGTTACGGGCTCCTGCTGGTTCTTTGATTCTAAACAGTTTTATAAATGTTAATGGGAGTAACGCACACATCAATGAGAGAATAAATTCCTTGGGTTTGGTGGGGCTTCAATTAATGATTTATAATAAGCAATGTAAAATGCTTTCTAATTTTCTTCCAAGTAATGACACACTACCCCAGAAGAGCTGAAAATAAGGCCCAGGTTTCACCACAGGGTGGAGAAGACCGGCAGTGGGTGGCAGGTGGCAGAGAGAAGGCTCTCCGGCTGGTTGGAGGCATGCTGGAGGCTCTGCAGAAGTCCAGGGCGCAGCGCGTGGGAGCGGAGCAGTAGGGACAGACACGACTCACCCAAGGGATGATGGGCATGATGGAGGAAGAGAAAACTCACAAGAAGCGAGCCTGACACAGAAGGAATTTACTATAATCTAAAATGGGAACGACTGCAACCGTGCTTCTTAAATCTGTCACGGGATCATTTTTTTTTTTTTTTTTTCCAGAGCATAAGTTAATACTATTCATTGGCTTCCAAAAATACCCACCAAGATGGAAATGGGAATTTAAGTTCCAGGGATGATGCAGCAGGATTCCTAATGAATAGGTTGGTTTGCAGTGACACAGAGCTCTGCCTTGAATTTCTGGAAACCTAGCTTCGGATTTAACCCTCTCTTGCCCAGGCCTGCAGGCCTCTTCTCACACCTTCTCATGGGAAACCAAATGCCGATGACTGGTACCCTGTAAGGATGGGGTGGGATGCCATGAGGGCTAAGGCAGAGTCAAGTATAAATTGCAAATGCCTAAATTCCATCTTTTAGGAAGAGAACAGATTAAAATTTTAATCCAAGAATGTCTTCAGTGTTTTCAGTGTTTGCTGTTCCTTCCATACTTAAATCACCTTACACCTCCTTACATTTTATCCTAATGCTTCACTGATACTGAGAACACCGCTGCCAACAAATAAGACACCACAGCATCAAAGACCAGACACACAGTGACAGATGCAAGGGGCATCTGCTCTTAGCCCCAGCAAGTCTGGTGTTAACATCCAGGCTCTGGCAGCAACAGGGCAGCACCTTGCTTGTTTAGCTCAGCGGTCACCTTGGTAGTTTTGGGAGCACTTTGGATTTAAAGGGTTTTGCATCTAAGCATTCCATTGTAAACCACTTCCGCCATAACCGAGGCAGGGGTCCACACATTGTGTGCGTTATATGCAGGGTTGCACAGCCTTTCAAGGGAGCTCCCCATTTTTCCTGTTAACAGCTGCCTGTATGGAATACAGGAAAACAATTCAGAAATGCTTATCATGTGTCGTTTAACTGAATATTTATACGGAGAGAAACTTGATGGCTAGGGAAATGAATACCAAAATCCAACAGCACTTTCATACCAGCCACTTAGACATATCTGGGAATGGCCTCATTCACGCTCCAAATTATCAGAACACTGAGGGGGTCTCTTCCAGTGGTCCAGATCATACTAGAAGAACATGAACCCGTTACAAAAATTGCAAGTGAAGAGAACAAAGTATCAGATACCAAGTTAGCCTTCCAGACATTACGCGCGTGCCAAGTTAACTTACCAATGCAATGCTTAACCAGTGACTATCTGCCAAAATCAATGCAGAGTGGGTTTTGAAGAAACTGGGTAAAACTCCTAGATTTCTCAACCACACATGTTTTTCTTGGCTAAGAAACTGTAAAATTTTGGAGAAGATGACCAGAATCCAGCTGAAGTTCCTCTAAGTAAGGAAAATGACAACTAAGGAGCCTAGCTGTTTACCCACTTTTCTCCAGAAAAAAAGCCCCATCCGCCGCTTTGAGAACTGTTTTCCGGATCCACCATCTGCCTCAAAAAGGCAAGTTCCCACTGACCTTCGGAGGCCACTGGGAGTTCCAAGGACACACTCCCGCTTCATCCTCTGAGCACGGTTCTGGGTTAATTCACAGTTTTTCAGATTTTCTAAATCAGGTAACTTTCAGGGGTACACATTTATTTGGCTGTTTCAAAAGTATTCATTCAATCACTTTAAATATTTGGGCTTCATTAAAAAAATTCCTTTTCCAAATGATGCTGCTTTTGTGCCTTGACTCTGGACATGAGGTTTCTTTCACCCTGTGGATCATTTTTTGAAGTCAACAAGTAACATTAATAAATGTCCAAGAGCCTTTCTTATCCTCAAGCCACCCTGAACTGAGGACCACAGTTTACAAAGCTGATCAGCTCCTGGCCAGTCTCATCAGTCTTCAGCTTTTTAGTTTCCCATTCTCCCATCGACAAATGGTCAAGCACGATTCTTGTTGACATCAGGGAGGAAAGTAACCCACTTCACAATGTTTTCGGGGATGGGAGGTGGAGGCCACAGAGGTAAATGGCTATGGAAGAACCTGAATAACAGGTGTGTCTGCCTAAGGCTCTAGCTGGTTCACCTTGAACATTATCACTCCTGAGATAACAAAACAACAATGTGTTGTGGATAATTTCACTTCTGCAGCAAACAGTGCAATCTGTGGAATTATCTGAAAAAATAATCTGCGAAGGAGCATGTGGAATTTCAGCTTCCCAAAGAAGCCATGCAACATTAATGTGGGACATTTTGCTTTCCAAGAAAACGTTGCAAATATCCGCCATGTCAGGAATGGAGCAAACCACATGAACAGAGAAGAGGGAAAGCATCTTCTTTCCCATAAAATGACCTTCTCCCCTCTAAATAGTTTCCCATGTGCTAATTTGCTGAGAGGATAAGACAGTGTGGACACAGCTACTGGTTCACTGAAGTATTCTTATCCTCATATCCTCAGTTTACATCAAAAGCTGCTAAAGTAAACCAAATAAACTTAAAAAGTACATTTCATTCCCACGTGTTTAGATTTATTTTAGAGACAGAGACAGAGAGAGAGAGACAGAGAGAGAGAGAGCGCACGCGCGCGCCAGCGAGCAAGCACAAACAGGGGAAGGGCAGAGAGAGAGAGAGACAGAGAGAGAGGGAGAGAGAATCCCAAGCAGGCTCTGCACCATCAGCACAGAGCCTGGTGCAAGGCTCGAACTCATGGACCATGAGATCATGACCTGAGCCAAAATCATGAGTCAGCCACTTAACCAACTGAGCCACCCAGGGGCCCCTCATTCCATGTGTTCAAAAGCCAGGAAAAGGCACTGTGGTCCTGAAAATACAGGAAGGCCAAGCTTAAGGATTCAGAAACAAAAGCAAAAACAAAAACAAAAACAGGGTGAAGTCAGGCTTTGGGGAACATCTACGTCTCCTGTTACCATAAAGCTCTCAGTCCCTGGAGGATGTGGGGGTGATGCTTTTCCCTAAGTCAGAAGAGACCCTGCCCACTCCACTCTACCCTAAGCGTATCTTTCTCCCCAAATGGGCACTGTGGAGGGCTCGGGGAGCTCATAAGCAGACCTCTGCTGACGATTCCCCTATCACATTTCAGTCCAAATAGGAATAAATGTGATTCATCGCAAAACCACTAATAGGTATTTTTAAGCCTGAAGGAAGCACAACTTCAGGTTTTTCTTTCATTCTACTGAGTAGCCAGATTTTGGAAACATACATACCTGCCCCAAATAGCATCTAATGCAGTGAATGGCACAACCTGGATGTTTTGGTCCCTATTAACTGGGATATAAAACATAACCCAGCCTCTTGGTAATAAGGGGCTACCGAGGCAGTTCTTATACGAGCAGAAAAGAAAATGAGGGCAGTGACTCATAAGCAGAACGTAGTCCTTCCCACCAGGTTGGCCCAAGTGGGTACAGCATATAAAGTCGTGCTTGTGTGGAAACTTGGAGAGCTGGAAAAGAAGAATCTGCTGTGTCAGCATCATGTAGTGGAAAGATCTCAGGACTTAGGAAACCTGATTCTGCTACCAGCTTCACTGATTTTTTTTTTTTCTTTTCTGTGACCTGAGTGGTCACTTCACCTTGTTAGTTCTCAGCTTCCTTATAAAATAAAAAGGATAGACAGACTCTGATGCTCCTTCCAGGCCTCTACCCAACCCTACCGGGGGTTCATCTCCTGGGGTCTCGGTCCTCCCAGCTCTCCACACCTTTTGGAAGAGCGTCTCAGACAGCAGAGCCCTCTGCCAGCCTCACCTCCCTCCAGGGCCCTTTCTGCCACCCCAAGATAAACACGAGAGGGCCCAGAGTGTGTTTGTGAGCCCACTATCTGGGGCTACAGTGCATTCATTCTCCATGGATGGTCCTGGGGTTACAAACACCAGCTTCTGGAGGCTTGTCCATCAGCTAAGAGGCTGTAAAACACAATCTCTCCTAGCCCCGGCTTTCCCATCACTAAGGTGAAGCCAACAGCATCTTTCTCACGGAACTGCTGAATGTCAGCCGCTCGGCCCTTTGAGTACTGCCAGATAAAATTCAGGACATCCAGCTAGATCTGAATTTTGCATAATTTGGGACAGACTTATACTTAAAACATTATTTATTGCTTATACGAAATTCAAATTTACTTAGGTATCCTGTATTTTTTTTTTTTTTTTTTGCCAAATTTGGCAACCCCACACATGACAGATGCTGCTGTTGGTGGTATTGGGTCCAGGCTGCCCCACCAAATCAGCCTTACACAAAACCACTGCTGGCCTGACTTCTGGGTCTTAGGAAAAAGACTCCATGTGGGTAAGGGTTTTTTTCTCCCTAACTCTCTCACTGCTCCTAAACTACTGCCTTCTAGTCCTGCCATCAGCTTTACATCACCACATATCCTACCTGGGTCTCCCAGAGGTACCCAAACTGCCTACTGACCACTTTCCAATCACACTCGCCATGCCCCAGGCTCGGAAATGGGATCAAATTAATTCGTGCACATATGCCACTGATCATTTCATGAGTCATCAACCTCCCCTGAAGCAATTTTTCCTTCTTAAAGGTCACTTATAACCTCAAATTAAAATGATCGAATTGTAGGCCATCCAAAGATTGAAGTGAAAAAAAGTAGCCTGTGTGAAAAAAAAAAAAAAGAAAAAGCATGATGGGGCTGGTCCCACCTCTTGCTGGTTCTCACAGCAGTTCCTCTAAAGTGTTTTCTGCTTTTTCTAGCCTTTTCTGTTTGCCTTTTTCTGAACCCACAGCAGCTCTCATGGCAGCTGAAGACCCTGTGGATGAGGGGCAAATGGAAGGACAGAGTGGAATGGGGTGGAATAGGAAATGGGGGTGTTCTGTCTACTAGGAAATGGTCCCCACACTCTGCCCCTGCCTGCAGCCACCCTCTCAGTCACCAGGGCAGGTCCGGGGGCTCCCTAGTGCCAGCATTGATTAAGACTAGAAAACACAAAGCCTGCCCAGTCTATCTCCTTTTTGAGCACCTTGTGTTCAGAAATGAAACCCAACTGCATGCACTTGTAACTCCTGGCTCCTGAATGCTGGCCAAAGTAACTCTGGGGGGCATTAAGAATGACCTAACTAGGCCTAACTAGGAGAATGGACCCCTTGGTCCAAGCAGGATTTGAACTTGTGTCTTCTGGACACTCCCCATTGTCCACGATACCATTTTATTAAGGGTCTTGAGCCCTGATCTCACTTTTCTTTTGGGACTGTGAATGCTGATACTTTTTTCAGAATATGGTCACTGACAAGGACTGACTAAGCATTTCATGGGCTTATAAATAACAAGTGTTCTATTGAAAGGATTTACTTTAATACAGGACTTTTAATTTTTTTTTTTTTTTTTGTAAGAAGGGTCCAGTATTTAGGGAATTATATTTCATTATCTTGAGTCACACTTTGGTAGTCAATAAGCTTCTTTTCTTAACAGATGATGGTGAGGAACTCCATGGTCCATAGCAAAACAGATACTAGGCTTTCCTCCTGGATAAAAGGCAATGGTCTTTTCAAAGTCCTGCACTGGAGCCAGGAGGAATCTGGCCATTCCAGCTAATGCATCAGTTCACTGTGGTTAACAAGGAGTTGACAGAACAGTTATTCCCCTCTCTCAGATTTAGTTGTTTTTTTTTTTTCCTCTCATTAAACTGCATTTTTCAGGAGAATTTATATTTACAACCATTAAGTGTTTCTCTCTCTCACCTTCAGGTAACAGTAAAACATGGCACAAAAGGCAGGGGTCCATTGCCCTTGAACCAGTTATCTGTTCAGAAGGCCACTTGGGTTTGGGGTAATATATTTCTCATATTCTGTGTCTAGTGTGCAAAACGTCAAAAGTGACGAGGGCCTTGGAGCCATCTTCAGCATTCCTAAGCCAGGAGGTAGAGGGCTGGGGCCCAGGAACCTGCATTTTCACAACCTCCCCAGTTGATCTTGAAGCGCCTTCAAGTTTGGGGAACATTCTGGTACACAACACATTGCTATTAAAGCTGAGGTCAGAGGTCAGTCCCTTTGGAACCAGTCAACTTGGGGCTGTATTGCAAAGAAATCTGCGTATGCCCACTTTATCAGTCAAGGTTCCAGCAGGAAGCAGGCAACACTTTCGAATTATGGTAATTTGAAGGAAATTTAATAAAGGGGTGATTTACACAGAAGTGCGTGGGGTGCAGGAAAGCCACAAGGTACAGTACAGTCCCCTGTGCTAATAACACAGGGGAATTGGGTAGGGCAGGCTCTGTCACACCCCAAGGCCTGAAGGGGCCAGAGGAGAGGGTGAGTGCCTAAACCTGGAACAGAAATGCGGGTGGATGGCACTGCATGACAGGAGCTGCGTCCATCCTTTAAAAGCCACTGCCTGGGGCGCCTGGGTGGCGCAGTCAGTTAAGCGTCCGACTTCAGCCAGGTCACGATCTCGCGGTCCAGGAGTTCGAGCCCCGCGTCAGGCTCTGGGCTGATGGCTCAGAGCCTGGAGCCTGTTTCCAATTCTGTGTCTCCCTCTCTCTCTGCCCCTCCCCCGTTCATGCTCTGTCTCTCTCTGTCCCAAAAATAAATAAACGTTGAAAAAAAAAATTAAAAAAAATAAAATAAAATAAAAGCCACTGCCTAGCTGAGAAATCCCACAGAAAATAAGGATCCCGACCTCACTCCTGCCCTCTGGGCTCAGGTGCTCCCCCTGCTGGACCCAACTGGGAACCAGAGGCAATGGAGCCCACCAAAGCACCGCACAGGTCAGTTTTGGGGGGGCACAGAGGGAGGACAGTGCCTGGTCCTCCCTACAGACACAGTGCCAGGGAGTGTCAAACCTTCACCACCATCACAGACGACAGCATCCCGTGAGCAAACACTGAGCCTCTGATGCCTCCACCAGGCCCACTCATGACAGCACCTGATGGTATAGGTAGCTGGAGGACACGGGAACAACTCTGTCCAGGAAAGGATTTCAAAACTCAATTCACAAATGTACTTCTCAAATATCTACTGAGCACCGACTCCAGAAAAGACATGATGTTTCACATTTTAGTCTTGTAGTAAAGGCCTTGGTGTCTTTCATGTTGAACTCAATAGGGCTTCTGCTGGGAGATGTGTTCATAGGGTTTAGTGAAGCGCCTATTGCTACTTTTTCTTAAAAAAAAAAAAAAAGCATTGAAATAAATATATTATAGAAAAAGAAAATATCTCAGAGTTTTTAAAGTGGAAACATTGAACTTTTGCATGTACTCACAGCCTGTAACAAAAGTGACTCTTTTTTTCCCCCTTTTAATATATATGATTTTCCAACTAGGTTTTACCTGCAAGTAAGCAGACAACTGAACACAGAATGTGAGGTTGGGGGGCCTGAAACAAATAGGCTGAGAGACGATTTATCCCATCCTTCAACTTCTCCCCAACTCATGTTGGTTCCACTGAACTTAACAAGCTCTCAGGAGGCATCATGTCTGATCACCATTCTCTATGCTCACCTTCACTGGGTGCGCAATAAACAACTTGTAAGTCTCACTGTGCCCGCATTTGCCCGGCTCACTGGCAGCAGGGAAGGAACAGTCTCGGGGGTTCTCTGGGTTAGCGGCCCGGTGCAGAGGCGTCTGCCACCACGGGACGCCCCGGGTAACTTCAGAGGCACATCACAGACTTACAAACTGAAAACCTTATTCCTTTTTCAATGCTTTACAAGCCTTCTCCAACATCCAAGTCTCAGCTGGATGCTACACGTCTACACGGCTCTCTCTGTCACACCTGCCAAGGCCCCTCTTTCCCACTAAGGTATGGCCTTAGGCCCTAGTCTTCTACGGGAAAGGGCATGTATGAGATTGTGGCAGCACTCTTATTTTCATTTATTTATCTTAATGGTGACCATTTATTCATATGAAATGATAGTGCTTTTCTACTGGAGGTCACAAAGTTTCCTTTTTTTTTTTTTTTTTTTTTAACGTTTATTTACTTTTGAGACAGAGAGAGACAGAGCATGAACAGGGGAGGGGCAGAGAGAGGGGGAGACACAGAATCTGAAACAGGCTCCAGGCTCTGAGCTGTCAGCACAGAGCCTGACGCGGGGCTCAAACTCACGGACTGCGAGATCATGACCTGAGCCGAAGTTGGCCGCTTAACCGACTGACCCACCCAGGCGCCCCACAAAGTTTCCTTTAAAATAAGGCTGGTTTAGTATAAAAAATTAATTTAAGGGATGTTATATAAATAATGCAGGTGCTACACAGAAATAGAGGAGGTAATACAGGTGGTATACAAATGACTAGACCCTGGGAAACACTGATCTAGTGCTAAGTATGCCTCATGACTCAGAGAGACCTAGGTTTTAGTTCTAACAGCCATCAAATAGCAATAACGATTAATTTTATTGCCTTGTAAACAAACAATTCTTTCACTGAAGGCAGTAGTTCTGGTCAGAGGGTTGCAGCTCAAAGAGAGCCATAAAAATTTCGTAGAATTGCTTTGTAATCTGAATCCTATCTTGTTCTTAACAGAGATGCCTGTGCTAAACGTTAAACGTTTACACAGTATACTACTGGAGGATGAAAATATGGCATAATAAATTACCAAGGGAGAGGACAAGAGCCGAGAGCTGAACGCTGCTCTCATCAGGTCTGACAGGAGGGCCTGGGGCACGCCCCTTGCAATGCGAGGAGAAAAACCTTCTCATTCACCTAAGACTCCCTGACAGGACTCCAGGGCCGTCCAGGCAGAGTAAATTACAAAAGCAATTTGTCATGGTACGTGAGTCATTTTGATGTTTGGTGAAAATACTGCACACTCTGTGTGGTGCTGCTCAGGGAAGACATGGCCATCGTCCCTTCCTACGTGAACTGTAAAGCTCTTAAGGCATTTTACCTCCGCCCTGTTTTGTTTCAAGTCAGCCCGAAGCCCAGATTCTGACCTCTTGAAAAATTTACACTTATGTTCATATTCCTTTCAAGTAAAGATCTCGGGAAACATTAAATCAACCACTGTATGGTGACTTTTTTCTTCTCACTGGCACGAGCATGAGGAAGCCGGGGGGTAAGGTGCATGCACCCCTACTTGTGTGTACTGTGTGTGCCCACCAAGCCCCTATTTGCACTTGCACTTTGCTAAATACCACATATCAGCAGACACTCTGGAGCTGGGGCCCTTTCCCTAGGCACTGTCTGCTGTTTACTTGTTTTAAAAATATTTCTACAAAGCATCTATTGTTCTCCATTCACTATATAATTGTATGATACGTTGGCAAACAACTGTTCCTCAGTGAATAAAAGTGTGTTTACCAAAGAATAATTGGCATTATTTGGCACAGCGAGCAGACCTTGCCCAGCACCAGCTGATGTATGTTGCAGACATGGAGTCCTCGTCCTTCTGCCCTCGCTGGATGTGCAAGTAAGTAGTCGGTACTTGTTAATTCTGGGATCTTAGTTTTAGCCACGTAAGACAAAGGGATGCTGTTTCATGCTGTATGATTTCATTTGTAAAATGTTTCTAATTACTCTGTTGCTAGAATTACAGGAAATAAATAGACTTCAATTTTACTTAAATCCTAAAATTTAGATTCAGACAAAATGGTTTAAAACATGCCATAATACTTAGTACCTTATTACTACTTATTACTACCCATACTGGACAGTATGGGTAAAGATGCTACCGTGCTCCTTATTCTAAAAGAATCCAGTTTCACAAAGAGACTTGAGGACAAAGGGCAAATACAGTTTTAGGTGTCAGGGCTCTCAAATCGTATCTGTACCATACATGTTTTTGGGTGTCTGCCCCATTCTTGTCCTGTTTTCTGGGAATCCGTCCTGCCAATAGCTCGGCAGTGAACCATGTGACCATAGCTAAGCCAGCAACATGATTGGACAGAAGTGTACAAGTGAAATTCCTGAATATCATAGAACAAAAGGAGCTCCTTGGGGCACCTGGGTGGCTCAGTCGGTTGAGCGTCCGACTTCGGCTCAGGTCATGATCTGGTGGTCCGTGGGTTCGAGCCCCGCATCGGGCTCTGTGCTGACAGCTCGGAGTCTCGAGCCTGCTTCGGATTCTGTGTCTCCCTCTCTCTCTGCCCCTCCCCCACTCGTGCTCTCTTTCTGTCAAAAATAAATAGACATTAAAAAAATTTTTTTTAAAGAAAAGAATAAAAGGATCTCCCATCGCAAATACTAAAGGGATGTGAGTAAGACTCATCAACTGAGAATCTGATGCCCTCAAAGGAAGAAACCTTTCTGATGACATTTACATAAGCTGGTCTTAAGGAAGACTCATAAATGCCTCAGTAAATCCCAAGTGATTACTGGACTGGTGTTCCCTAATAGTACACACCAGTGGCTACACATGAAGTTTTCAGACAAGAAGATAAAGTCCATAAACCAAATGCCAGCATGTGAGTTCTACTTAAAGTCAGTCACAACTGCTGCTTTGCTATAACTCCCCCATATAGTAATTGTCAAACATTGTGGCAAGACACCAATGATCGTCTCAATCAGACAACACAAACACACTTCTTTCCACAAATTTCTACCAAGTAAAAAAAAAAAAAAAAAAAGTCTGATACTGATGCTTTATGCACACTCAAGGCCAGCTTATAAATACTCCACTCAGTGATGACATAATTTTGCAACAGTGAAAAGCAACTGCCAAATCCACCTCTTGCCATTCAACTGAAGGAAGCCCACCCACATGTACCAGCTAGGAACCTACAGGGTGTATGGCTTGGCTTAAAAAGATAAGTCAAGCCAATCCGATTGCTCTGCCAGGAGGAACTAGAAAATGGAGAAACTGTTACTAGTTCGCTGTGGGTTGCTAAGCTAACAGATCATTCTGGTCAAAAGGCTTTTTTTCTTCCTTTCTTTTTTTCTTTCTTTTTTTCTTTCTTTTTCTTTCTTTCCTCATCACAGCTCTTTAAATACAATTCATAATTATTCACCTAGGGAGAACATTTGAGAAGGAAGAAAAGCATGCACATAATTCCTCGGTGAGAGGTGCAGAAAGCAGGGGCTACTGTTTGGTTCATCTGATGTGTGAAGTCTTGCAGGCCAACAGCTGCTGGCTCTCCGGGCATCACAGGTGATGTGGAAAGCGGCAGCTTTGAAATTAGAATACAAAGAAGAAACATATGTGCCAGCTCTCAGGGAATATGTCTGAGGACCCTCTGCACCCCAAGCCCCCGCCTGGCGAGTGCAAAGTGCTCAAGGATGTCCATGGAACTGCGTGGCACTGAACTTGGCCCAAGAGCAGGCTTGAGTGGAAGTCGGACAGGCCTCGAGTGACACACAGGTTTGAGCGAAGAGCAGCACGGCTGCTATCAGCGCCACGTCTAACCCGACGAAGCGCGTCGTGAAGAACCAGCCTGTGACTGGCTGGGCAGGAGGGGCGGGTGCCAGGGCCTCTGAGAGGGGGCAGGGCAGATGGTGATGCTTGGGGGGAGCGAGCGAACAGAAGTGCCCAGAGCAAAACCCCGAGACTCCTCCATCTAAACGGATGTGCTAATGGCTCCCATGGAGCGGGTGTAAGAGGCCTTAGCACATATGCCTCCGTCTACTGTACTGGCTGTAAATAAACCATGTGCTTGTCTGCACCATCTGCTTAGTGTGCACTTTGTGGAACTGTGTGAAGAGAAAAAAGTGTTTGGGGCCAAATGTCTAGAAATTCTTTAGTTGTATACTTAGAAACCAAATGCGCTTACACAGCTAAATTATTACATTTCCTTTAAAGTGGGTAATTAAATTAAAAATGCTCCCCCTTTTTAATGGGTGGGGGGCAGTGCTGGACAGTAGGGGGCCACACAGCCCTGAAAGGTCAAATAGTAGGTCGCGGGCGCAGAATGAGGCTGGAGACAAGGATCCTACAACTGGAGTTAATCAGTCGTTAGTCACACTTAACCAGTCTTAACTGCAAATTCTTCATCTATAAAAGAGTGTGTCAACCATCTTCCTCAGAGTGTATTCTGAGAATTAACTGGATCTTTAGATAAAAGATATTATGCACATGCAACATGTTTTTATGGAGACAGGTCATGCCCTCTATAAAATACCAAGTATATACATCATACGTGATCACTCCTCAGATACACACGGAGATTGCTTATCGCTCATTATTTTTACTTCTTCAAAATTATATAAATAATGCAACTAATTCACTCAGGAAACAATTACTTACTGACCATTCACTATATTCTAAACCATGGAAGAATTTTAATCAGATGTAAGACATCTACAATCATGTTCTAAAATCACAGACTTAGTGTGTTGCAAATAATTTCCAAAACGGTTGGATTTGTGTTTTCAAAACTAAACAGTTTACAGAATTTAACAGTGGTGTATTTTCCCACCTCTGTATTTGTGATGATCTAAAGTTTAGTGCTTTCAAAGAGTTCAAAGAACACCCTCACTTAACCTGGATGGCCTATTCCCCAGGCCTAATACAGCAGCAATTTTAGGCAGATACTACATACGCTCCCAGAGAACCCAACAACTTTATGGAAAATTCTCTAATACAGCATGAACAAACACCCTGGTTCATGAAATGCAACCCTGTGAGAATAATCATACTGTGTTAGCCTCATTTACAAACTATATCTCATCTTGACAGAACCCCCAGAGATAATGTAGGTCAAGTCCTGATAAAACAAATTCCCAGGATTGCTCAAAACTTTTTATGGAGCTGAACTCTGACTCTATCAGAATCTGCTTGGAGGAAGGAAGAGGTAATGAGTATAGAGGTTAGAGCTAGCGCTCTGCACTCAGGCAAAGTCCCAGACCACAGTGTAGCAGCCGTGGTCTTAGACCAGCTACTTTACCTCTCTAGGCCTTGGTTTTGTCATCTATAAAATGGACATAATAATAGCACCTATCTGAGAGGATTTCTAAGAATTGTCAAGTCAAACAGGTTAGCATACTGTAAGGACTCCATGAATATTAGCTAATACACAGATCTTCGTTGTGTGGAAACAGAATTGGCATGGAAACCAGAGGGTCATCAAAGAGGTGTTACTGAAACTGGAAAGCGGGTTGAGGATGGGGAGACCCTGCTAACTTCTATGTTCCCAACAGCAGCTGTGTCGCCCTTGCTGGGCAGACAGCACAGAGGGGCCAAGGAAATCAAGGGAGATGGATCTTCCTTCTAGTTCTGTCCCAGCAAGACTTGAGCTGGAGGAGAGAGTACAGGATGTTCTGGAAGCAGCACAAGTGAACCTTAATTTCTCATCATGTCCCAACATGGGAGTTGGGACATTCTGATGTAAAGTAATTCTGTAAAGAGAAAGCACAATGTTTGCTCTGGATGAGTTTTAAAACTAAAGGGGGAAATCCCATGCTAACGATGTATTTCAACACTGGTCTTATTAAAAAACTTTACAAGGGCGCCTGGGTGGCTCAGTCGGTTAAGCGGCCGACTTCGGCTCAGGTCATGATCTCACGGTCCGTGAGGGCTGTGAGTTCGAGCCCCATGTCGGGCTCTGTGCTGACAGCTCGGAGCCTGGAGCCTGTTTCAGATTCTGTGTCTCCGTCTCTCTGACCCTCCCCTGTTCATGCTCTGTCTCTCTCTGTCTCAAAAATAAATAAATGTTAAAAAAAAATTAAAAAAAAAAACTTTACAAACAGGTCAAAATGGCGGGGAGAAAACAAATCCTAACCACTGGGTTAGTTTTATTTTTTACTTTTTTTATTTTTTCAATATATGAAGTTTATTGTCAAATTGGTTTCCATACAACACCCAGTGCTCATCCCAAAAGGTGCCCTCCTCAATACTCATCACCCACCCTCCCCTCCCCTCCCTCCCACCCATCAACCCTCAGTTCCACTGGGTTAGTTTTAGAAGTGGCTTTGGATTTATAAACTAAGTTTTTTTTTTTTTTTTTTTTAATGTTTTATTTATTTTCGAGACAGAGAGAGACAGAGCATGAGCAGGGGAGGAGCAGAGAGAGAGAGAGACACACAGAATCCAAAGCAGGCTCCAGGCTCTGAGCTGTCAGCACAAAGCTCGATGCAGGGCTCAAACTCACAAACTGTGAGATCATGACCTGAGCCGAAGTCAGACGCTCAACCGACTGAGCCACCCAGGTGCCCCTATAAGCTAAGTTTTGATTCTCAAGACAAAAATGTGGAGGAGAATGAAAAAGCTGCATTACACTGACAAGGTCCCAGATTCTCACCAAAACCAGAACAAAGTAAAGCCTGAAGCATGAAAAGATCTTTTCTGCAAGCTTTTGGAATTTCCTGGAAGGATAAAGATATTACTAGAGCTGTGAATTTAACACAGGTAAATTTTGATCTTCTCTTCTGCCGAAAGGTTGGAAATAATTAGGAACTGGAGATAGAAAAAGGTTTATGCAAAATTTGTATACACACAGTACATAAAATGTATACTATGTGTAGAATTAAGAAAACATATACCTAAGTTATGAATTTCACACAGGCAAGAATATTTCAAGGAGTAATCCTAAATAAAATATTTTTAAAACATCTATTTGGTTTAAGCCTTTGAAACAATCCCATACTTGTACTAGCATTTTTACTTAATTTACTAGCAGTAAAATTAAGATGATTTTTCACCTAAAATGAATTCACATGGAAATCCTACGGGGCAGAAATTGAAGCCAGGACTTGACTGCAGACCACAGAAGCATGAGTACAGAGTATGTGAGTTCCCTACATACAGAAAATTTATGAAATGTAATTCCTGGATAATCTCAACATGCAAGGCAGATAAACTGGTGAGTTCACAGTTTTGCATCTGTGTGTGTGTGTGTGTGTGTGTGTGTGTGTGTGTGTGTTTTCAAAAAGATTCACAACGAGGCTTCTTTGAAGAACTGGCTTCAAAGGAATGTGAAGACCTTAAAAATATGTGGTAACAAAAATTTAATTTTGACACTGTAGTAAAACAACTATCTCGTGAAATCCAGCTCAGTCACATGGGATGAGACACAGAGAGCTGAGAAAGATTCAGTCCACATTAGGTCAGTGCAAGATTGCTTCACTGTTCTCATGGGAGCGGAAGCAGTGTAGACAGGCTACAGCTTTGGCCTCCTACAGTCTGTAAACTGTTTAAACATCTTCAGAAATAACAGAGAAAACTGCCACATTATTTTTGATTGTAAAACAAGAAACAAATCTGAATGATGAATTAGGAGGAATTGCAATGTTTATAGTTTTAATTGTCCAAAATGTCTTTCAATTACACTTAATCTTCACTCTAATAAAAAATCTATTACACATAAATAGCAACACACAAAAATTCCCAATTAAAGCACAAGAAAGAAAAAAAAATCAATCTTGCTAACCACCCCCTCCCATTGTTGAAAAATTAAGTACACACATTTGCTGAAATTCAAAATCCTGTACAATTTTAATACGGTCCCACTTTTGTAAAACAGGTATCTAGAGAAAAAAAATACTGGAATTAAATACACCCCCAAACCAGAAACACTGGTCATCTCTGACTGGTGGAATTTCAGTAAAGGAATTAGATCCTTTTCTGAGTGTTTCTAACTTTTGCAAACATTTCCTACAATAATAAATGTAATATTCATTGAGCACTTTTAGAGGCCAGGCAGTATCCAAGATGCTTTCTGTTATCTCACAAAGTCCTCACATCTTCCCGAGGTATTACTATTATCTCTGCAGATGTGAAAGTGGAAACCCAGGCAACCAACACTGGAGGGGTGTGGACTGGAATTCAGACATGCCTGTCTCATCATTCTGTTACAACTGAATTTCACTTGTGGCCAGGAAACAAACAAACAAACAAACAAACAAACTTAAAAGTAAATTTAAGTGTTACATAGCCAAGTGAAGGGTGAAACGGAGACAATACACTTCCAGGCATTTATGTTTAAGATTTTTATTAGGTACTCCTTAAATTTAGCCTCTGTGATTTTTTTTGTTGTTGTTGCTATTTAAAAGTATGGCATCTATTTGAAAATACAAGGAAATTAATGAAATCTTATATGATCTAAAGCCAATGAACTGGGTTTTGATCAGTTATATTATCCAATATCCTTTCAGTGAGGATTCTATTATCTAAAATAGACAACCTCTTCACTGATTCTAACCTGACCCTGAAGAAAGAAAGTAAAAAAAGAAGGGACTTCCCTTTTTAGGAGTCATAAAGTTAGGACTCAGAACATAGAACTCCATAGACCATCTTATGGAGCCCATGATTTCTTGGTGGCTAAAACTCCAATCCCAAGCATACTAGAAATCAGAGAAATAGAAGGTAAAACAGTGCAGCATCATTTTTCACCTCTAATATTGACAAAGATAATAACCAATGAGAAGTATTATCATTAAGAGTACTGAAAAACTCACACCATTGTAAACCTTTAGTAGAGAATGTTTAGGCAATAAATACGGATCAAACTTCAAAATGTGAGAACCCACTGCCAGCCAATGCTCCTTGTAGGGACTTACTCTAAGGAGAAAAGTTAAGTAAGCAAAGGTGTATGTTGCAGTAATGGCTGTTCAATGCAGTACTGCTTCTAACAGAAAAACCAGTAATAATCTAAATACTCTTTGACAGGGGAGTTTGCTGCTTATCCCCAGAATTTAGCAGTGTCTGCTGCATGGAGGCGTAAAAATAAATTATCTGTGAATGAATAAATTAGTAGGATACAACTATACAAGCGAATTTTATTCTGTCATTAACATCCCTGATGCCAAGCTACATTCAACATAGAAAGGAGTCCACAGCATTTTGTTAAGTGACCAAAACAGATTACAGACTAGCCTATACAGTAATATCCCATTTAGATAAAAGCATATGTATGCCCGCCTGTGTATGTATGTCTGTAATGACACTATTGGTAGGATTTGTGAATGTTTCATTTTTTTCTTTATACCTTTCCGTATCATTTGGATTTCTTTTAAATAAATCTTTTAATAATATTAATAAATATGTACATATTTCCTATGTGGTTGAGGACAGCTCTATTCTTTGAATTTTTATCCCAACCACTCAAGCTATGGAGGAGGATAACGCTACTGACAGATAACGTTCAGAGGATATAATTTAAGACAATTACTTTTCCCTTGATTTCTCGAATATTGCTGTGCTACAAGTTCTCTTTCCTGCAACTTACTGCTGAAACATGCCTGAAGCAGAATGAACACAAGGCGCATCTGTTTTAAAACAGTTGCAGTGGATGTCCTGGTAACCATTACACTGAAGAGAAAATCTCAATGCATGATATTTCACTATTTTGACTTACTCTGTCCACAACCCTTCTGAACCTACCCTTGTTAACTTTCTGGCTGTCCTCATAGCCCAAGGGTGCTCTCTGCGGCTCTGTGTGCATCCAAATGTATTCACCATCAATGGACTCCATCTGTCAGCTCTGCATACAAAGACCTCCAAGTTATTTGGCAAAGAAACACTGCTTTTCTTGAATGCTGGATTGAGTTTAAAAGTGGGCAGTTTGTATTAATAACTAATGGCTTCTGGTAATTTTTTTTTTTCAGTCCAAGAGAAAATACAAGCATTCCTGATAAACAAATGACAAAGTGTCTCTCTTTGGATTCAAACAAGAGCAACGTGATTCCTCCACTGGGGCACTGTCTGGTTACAACAGTGCCCGGCTGCAATTCTGGCCAGCCTCTGAAAGCAGGAGTCAGGGCCAACAAACACTGCATCTACGCACATGTGCCCTGAAGAACCAGCCAACTGTGAGAATGGCAGACAGAGCACATGAGCTGATGACTGATAAGCTGCCTCCTCTGGATGCCATTTATCTGAAAGTACACAAATCTGCTGATGAAACATGCCATGCCAATGCACGGGTTCATCAAGTCTAGAATAAGCTACATATTTTGGTCTTGTAGTATCTTCTCCCAAATAATCATGCCCAGAGTAACAGCAAGATGGAGGGTGGAGAGAACAGAGACAGAACGCTGGAAGGTCACATACATCTACTGCTTCCTCCTTGCAGTTCCTGGGTACACTCTCAATCCAGGTGGCTGCTGGGGACAGCAACAGCAGACACTCAACATGAAAAGCATTCGAAACCTCATGCATGAGGGTGACTGGCATGATCTGATCAAGTGGACCATGGATTTGCAAATCCGCTTTTTTAAAAAGGTACCACTGTATATGAAGACAAAGCCTAATGGCATGAGCTCTGTCTGAGTACACGTTCAGCGGCGGTGATAGTTTGTAATCATGCCTGTTGGATGCCAGAACCACTCATTTGCAAGGTGCATGGACAGCCTGGGGAGCCTGTGCTGTTCAATGCCTGGAGCCTCCTGAGAAAGGAGCCCAGACCATGGCCTACCTTGGGAACCAGGCTCCATCGTGGTGACAGGTACTTGATCTTTCACCTGGCTGTTGCCGCTGACTAGTTTTCTCTGATGCTGCTGTCATGGGCCTCGTCTACCCAGAGCTGTCAGCATCTGAACCACAGCTATTTCCTGAGGGATATAAAACTCAACAAACTGCAAATAAACAATACAAAACATGATTTCATGCTGTCATGCTGCTGTTTCTCTAGATTGTAGCATTGTGGCAGCTCCCTGATTTACAAGTATCATTTGACACTCCCTTTTCCCTTCCAGTTACTTCTTTCTCCTGCTTTTACCCTTAGTCCATCAGCTCCCTCTGTGCCTATATTCTTCCCCAGCCCCACTCCCAGGATTCTGGCTCTCAAGGTCACCAGGCTATAAAAATCTTTCTTGTAAAGTTCAGCAGCAAGTTAACCTTCCCTGTTCTCAAGAGTTTAACACTGTCAGTGGCTCTCCCCGCCAGTGTTGGCTATGCTTGATCATCTTCTCTCCCAAACAAGCTCTATTTGCTCACTTTGGTCAGAGGCAGACATCCTCTCAGTGTTGTCTCGTTTCCCTGATCTCATCCCCTACATTCAGGCAGCCTGCCACCACCAACCCTAGAGATTCAACCTTCTAAAAGGCTTGCAATTCATCAAGATTTAATACAGATTTAATAAAATAACATTCCTAAAAGGAGTCTACAAGCCATAGTATGATTTACAAGTACAAGATATCAGTATGGGCATAATCATTTTATTTCATTTCTGTTCCCTGTTGAACAGAAACTCTTGTTCAAACTCTTATTCCAGTATTTAAATCCTTCTATAATCTGGACTCACTTTAAATCTCCAACTGGATCGTGATTGCTATTTTATGACAGTCCCTGGAAATCGAATATATCCTTTCGTCTAAAAATCTTTCTTTAAAAATGCAGCACTTGAACCACCTTCCCCAAGACCTTGACCCAGATTAAACGGAGTTTTAGCCATTCCAGTAACCCCTTGGGCAGAATTTTAATTAGTTTAACAGACACGTGCATTGCAGAGATCTTTATGTCGTTTCCATTTTCCTGCTTCTTTATTTTCTAATTTGTGTTTGCTTACTTCCCAAATTAGCACAAGTAGGGTTCATGTCTTAATATGGACGTTAGTGACCAACAGCTCACTACTGATGACAGATTAGTCCCACCTCCCTCACTTTTTAAAATATACAAATATCAGAGTAGTATTCCTATACACTCACCCTTGGTGTCTCCTCCAGCGGGTCCAGTGATGAGAGAGTTACTAAGAGTATTTAAAAGCCTCATTTCAACTCAGGAGCAAGAAATTCATCTACCACTGACAAAAACAGCTTCAGAATAAATTCCAAACACCCAAGTGTTATTTTCTTCACCCCACAAACCCACGAACATTATGTGACCATGACACAAGCTTGGATGACATCCCATGGTGATCAGATGATAGATGTTTTCATTGGTTTCTCCTTAAATCAGGGCTATTAACAGCAGCATGATAGTGAATGAACACCATCAGCAAAAGAGCTCAAATTGTATCTGACAAGGCTCACTTCATAAACCTCAACTATTTTCCTACTGAAGAGATGTTGTATTAAGTCAATTCTGTTTATACAACCATTATGTATTTATGTTCTCTTTAAAGATAAATGATTCTTTTATGAAGAATGAATTGCGCACAAAATACTATCTGCCTTGTAAAGACGCCAACATACACACTTAAAATACACAAACCAAACACAACCAGTTATCAATACTTCTTCCAAATATAACAAGTGGTGTACAGAATTCTCTTTTGCATAGTAGGGTGATTTTAGTGAGGAAAGCAAAATTAATAATACTACTGTTGGGAAATGACCTGAGAAATAGATTACCTGTACCTTATAATACACTAATATTTTTATCACAGAGCTTAAGATATTTTAATTCGAACTTAAACTACACTAGTGTATATAATATAAATTAGAATGATCTAACTGAATGGGCAAAAAATACCAATGTTCATTCACTCACTGAATATTTATTGGCAGGTGCTTTGATAGACAAGGGAATATGAAAAGACACTGTCTCTCCAATCTCAAAGTCTTAGGGAAAACAGATACACAATCATAAAGACAACCACATGTTAACTACTATAATTATTCAGTAGGCTTTGCTTGGAAACACCCATAATTAAAATTTGGCAAATCATAAAAAGGGTATGATAGAGATCTATTTATACTGACTGGGGTCATCTCCAAATCAAAAAGCAGTATGTAGGGGCGCCTGGGTGGCGCAGTCGGTTGAGCGTCCGACTTCAGCCAGGTCACGATCTCGCGGTCCGTGAGTTCGAGCCCCGCATCGGGCTCTGGGCTGACGGCTCGGAGCCTGGAGCCTGTTTCCGATTCTGTGTCTCCCTCTCTCTCTGCCCCTCCCCCGTTCATGCTCTGTCTCTCTCTGTCCCCCCCCCAAAAAAAAAAAAAAAAAAAAAAAAAACAAAAAGCAGTATGTATAAGATGATCCTATTTATGTTGAACGACAACAAACAAACCAGATTACAAGGAAAGGGTAAGGAAAAAAGATCCATCCAGAGGTTAATCATGGTTATCTCTGGGATGAGTAGAAAGGAACATGGTAAAAAAGAAAAAAAAAAAAAAAAGACTATTTACATACTTTTTACTTTACACATGAATTTTCAAAGCAATCTATACATTCCTGTAATACTTGACAGCTAAGGAAATAAATGATTAAAGCAGGTAGCACAGGAGCAGCCAGCAAAGCAAGCTGAGATGAGCTACCCATAGAAGGAAATCCAGAAAAGGGTAGAGTCATAGAAGCCACTGGAGGACAGTGTTGAGAGAGAGGGCTGGTCGACCAAATCATGAGACTGCGTAACAGAAGTGAAGGAGGACAAGGACGCCAGAAAGGACAAGCTACAAAGGAGGAGGAGTCTCTAATTTGGAATATGGCTGTTTTGATGGCACAGCCGTAGTGGAAATAAGACTGCAGCGGGGTAAAGATGGGGTGTGAAGATGGGGGTGAACAGCAGCTGTAAATCAAATGCCACAGGACAGGAAACACGCAGGAATAAAGCGAACTGGGAGCAAGCTGCCCCATCTCTTCCGTGTTGCCAAACCGGTACCAAAAAATACTTGCGGGCCACCTCCAGCATTTGACCCTTTCAAGATTGGCATTGAAGAGAAAACGTCAAGTAAAAATTCTGTTCTTAGTCTCTTTTTTTTTTTAAAGAGAGCATTTCACATGTTGCCAGGCTCAGAGCAAAGACCTGATACATAAAAACCATCCTCTCATTTTTTAAACATTCAATATTTGAACAAAAAAGTGTTCACCTTGCTTTCCTTTAAGAGTCTATACACTCACATACTCTAGTGGTAAACGTTTAATCCAAACTCTTGTATCATGCTAACATAACAGCCCTCAGCTAAATATTACCAGTGGTAAAATATGTGTTTGGGTGGGAAGCACAAATTAACTGGTAATTTCTGGAAGGAAAACATTAGGAAGGACCCAAAATTCTCCCAGAAAATATATAAACACTCAAGTTGACTTTCAGTTTATCAAATTTCCTCAGGAAAGAACTTCCCATTTGCAGCTGACTTATATTACAACAACACACCCAATAATTTCATTAGAATGTTATTTTTAATCAGTTCATCATATCGCTTCGCCTCAGGAAGTGGAAGCAAGGAGTACATAAAGTCACCAACTATGGATACAGAACATTCTGAAGTCAAAAAGCATTTTTCACTGGGAAAATAGTTAGAAAGGCACAGCATCTCCACAAAAAAAAGGTATCAACAGTTGATACTCTTACATGAGTAGACGGTCTTTGAAAAAAATCTTCATTGCAAACTTTTGAAAATTGAAAAGCATCTATTGCAAGATGTGAAGAATCTATTTGGTAATGACTCATCTGTGATAACATCATTGGCTGGGTCATTGCCATAGAATCTATTTTAAGCTCATCTCACTTTGCTCTGGTTCTCATAGTTTATTAAGAGGCAATTTGGAAGATGATAAATATTAGCGCTCTACTTTCAAATGATTTTCTCCTGACCTGACAAATACAGCCGCAGGCATGTGGAAAGAGAACTCATGTGAAAGCCCTCTGTATACTAGGCTTAACTTTTGACTGAAACTTAGGGGAAAGTCTCACCACCACCACCACCCCTCCATTTAGCATCCTATTAACACCGGGTGACATTCTTGCCCGTGTCTCCATGTCTTTGTCTTTCCATCTACAGTACATTTCTCTGTCTAGTGTCCTTTGTCTTCAGCTTATACACAGTTTTGCTCTAGCGTGCCTTTCCCAGTTCACTCCGTCTCCTCTATTTTGCCTTACCTGCTCTCATTATTTTGTATTTGTATTTGTTTACGTTTAGCTATTTTGTTTCTCTGGTCTCCTGTCTCTTCTTCCATTTAGGGCCCTTTTCCCTGCCTGCCCAAATAAGGCGGCCACAAAATGCATTCTTGTGTACCCTGACCTCTAAGGTTCTTATTTGTATCAAGTTCACAAATTCACAGGCTAAACCAGCGTGTTTGTCGGAAAATATCTTTATTTTATACTTGTGACAAAGGAACTGCTTACAATTTCCTGGATTTTTGAAAGCTCCTTCCAGCTCCCCATCTCTGTGCACTGCAGGCATTTCCTTAGACTGCCAGGCCCAACATTAGCACTCTGTAGGTTGTAAGACCTGCTAAAAGGCTGAGTCAGGAAACTATGGCCTTTGATGCGTAGGACCAGGGGTCCAGGCAACTTACTGGGATTGCTCTGGGCTGTGAGCAAAGAGGCCCAGACCATTCTGTGTCCAAGCAAGACAAAGATTCCACTCCACAAGGCTTTGGGGGAACATCCACTTCTCCATTTAGCTACTACGCTTTCAAGATCTTTGCTGAAAACAGATTTAACTGCCTCAAACAAACACCAAAGACTTAGTTTTATAATTGTGCTTCGCACCCAAACAAATCTGCAACTGAAATAACATGAAGCCTCTGGGATTTAGATTAGAGGCAGCACCATATAGACAAAGAGCACAGTTTTTATAATCAGACAGAACTGGGCTCAAATCCTAGCATTCTCTACATAGCATACCGGGCAAGTTATTCGACTTCTCAGGTTTCAGCTTTTCATCAGCAAAATGAAGATATCAATACCTGCCACGTAGGATTTCTGTGAGGATTAAATTATATGAGGTAGGGGTGCCTGGGTGGCTCAGTCGGTTAAGGTTAAGTGTCTGGCTCTTGGTTTCGGCTCAGGTCATGATCTCAAGGTACGTGAGTTTGAGCCCTGCATCAGGCTCCACCCTGACAGCTTGGAGCCTGCTTGGGATTCTCTCTCTCCCCCTCTCTCTGCTCCCTGCCCCACCACCCAACGCTTGCACTCTCTCTCTAAATAAATAAACTTAAAAAAAATTGTATGAGGCAATATAGGAGAATGACTAGCACAGCAGTAAACAGTGGTGTGACGAGAACAGAAAGCCTGCATGCTTTCAGGCTCTCTTCTGCCAGCCGCTAATGTGAATCCTGGCTTTGCCTTCCTGGTTCCTCCCCTTGACTACCCTTCTGGGAAAGTCTTGATCCTGGCCTCTTTTGGGGTATTTTATGATGCAGAATGAGGAAGGAAGGGGGAAAAGGAAGTGGGTCATGGTTAGGAAAAGTCAGTAAGTTGGTCAGCGCCGTAGGGCATGAGGAAATCTGGTGGGAGAACAAGGGATTTGAAGCATTGCTGTAGACGCTATATCCCCACCATTGCACTGACAAACAAAAGTAAAGAATTTGCTGTTTGAAATTGTCACCGCTGAACTGTATTTGTTGCACTCTAACATCATCCTGAGGCGGGATCATCTAGCTCTGGATGCATAAGGGTTAGAGTAAGTACTATATTAGTTTTATTATTGTTTAATTATCCAGACTTGGAAGTGGAAGTGGTTCATAAGCAACAGGGAAGGGGAAGTAAAAACAACCACCGCCTGCCTCATTGTAAAAGGAATGTAGGGAGGCGCTGGGAGGCTGGTGACTGATGGTCAGAGGGCTGGAGCCAGGTCCCATTACCCATCCCCGATTCATTCTGATTCTGGTGAGTCATTAGCATTTCTGTGTTTCAGTTCTTCCCTTGTAAAATGGCAGGGTGGGAGGGCTATATTATTATGGCCCAGCAGTTGACCTTTAAAAGTTTGCTGGGAGATATGCCAACAGCTGGGTCCTCCCAACTCGGACTTGTTGTACTCCTTGAACAAAAGTACGTGTGTGTGTGTGTGTGTGTGTGTGTGTGTGTGTGTGTGTGTGTAAACACATTATCTATATGTGTGCATATGCGCACACGCGCACACACACACACACACACACACAAATTCAGCAGCTGTCCCTGCACAAACAACTAATCACTGAAAAAGAAAGCCTTCAAAAGGATCATCCGGTTAATCCTGCTACATCCAAACAAGAATATCACTGAATCTAAAAAAATAAGGAGAGTTTTCTTTTCCTAAAATCTCCAAGGGAGAGGTTTACAGCTTCCGATTAATGATGTACTTGACTTTCTAACAACTCTCATAATGGAAAAGTTCCTCTTTGCTACATTTTTAAAATTGCACTCCTGCCTGCATTCTCCATCCCTCTTAACCAGACTATTTTGTTCTTGGACAGAGCATAGCATCTTCCAACAACTATATAATTTACTACGCATTAACGTTTACTGCTTATTGTCTTATTTCCTTGCCCCCAACTGGAATAAGCTGCCCTGTTCAGCGATTTATCTCAAGTACCTACAACAGTGCCTAGCTCATAAAAGGCACTTGACAAACATTTATAATTTGAAACTGAATTCTTTTGTTTAATCTTTGATGAAATCACAAATCTACAGAGCTGGAAGGCGCCTTAGAAGAGGGCTGGCAGCAATGAGAAACGAAGGATGAGAAAACTAAGGCCCCGTGAGGGGAAGTGGATTGCCCCAGGTCATACATTTTCATCAGTGCTCCTTCAACTCGGCCTCAGCACCTCCACATGGAACTGTGATCCTGGGGAAGCAGCTTGGCTGGAAGCTGGCCAATGAGCAAGGCCAAATCTGAACTTGTTTAAAGCAAAAGAGTCAGAGAGAATAAGCTACAGTATTTATTTACGGAACATAAAGTCTCATATAATGATAATAATTTGTGCATCAGTAGCTGCTTTCATCTAAGGATCTCAGAGAGCTTATGAAATTCTCAACCCACAGGGTCAGGTATCATTATCTGCTCTCAGACAATGGTGCTAAGAGGTTGGCTACCCTATGGCCTTATTGCAGGATGGTTCAAGGTCTTTGGAACTACATATCCACTGTGTGGTTTTATATTATTCTCTCCATGTCCCCATCCTTATCAATATCACAAACAGCTTGACAAAGCTACAACAACTACGGTAATCTCCCAGCTTGTTCTCTTTCTGGTGCCCCTAAAACCATTCAGGTAAATGCCAAATTTTAAACCAACGTATAGAGAAACAACACTGGGCATTTCGGGTGTTTGATCCTGTAGTATCTCCTTCAGGTCACCCAGGGCTAGGGCTTCCTGAGCTTGTGCTAGAGAAAGGCCAACCACAAGGACATCTGAGGTACACAGCAGCTTTGGGGGTTGGGGATTTTCTTCTTTCTTCACTTTACTGCCTTTGCCCCACATACCCCTTTCCATCTGTGGAAAGCAGATGAACTCTGTTGGAATTTTTACCTACCCACACAATTATAGAACTTATAGCTACCCGCAATTATTTAGGAATCACATTAAGGACCAATTAGATTGAGTCAACACAACAAGTCCTGTGGGAGAGTCCATTTATAAATGGCTTTGACCAGGTGGCATTCCTTTGAGGAATGAGGGCAACGCGGGATTCTGCATTCCCACACTGCTCTCCCCAGGTCCCTTCCTGCATGTAAGCAGGGGGCTGGCTCTTCTTTACTCCCTTGTTGAGCAAAGGTACCTGCCTAGCCAGTGCTGCCTAAATGACACCAGCGCTACAGCAGCCTCTTCACCTGCGCCAAGCTTATAGCACCAGGTCCAGGCAGAGGAACACCTGCTACAGTCTGTGGTCTGTCCTATGAGCTTCCTCTGCTTCGGCAGCCCCTGGGACCACACGGCTGACCTCGCCCGTGGGCTGGGAACTTTGCGGCTGAAATGCCCGGCCAGCATCCTGATGTTTGCTGGCACCTTGGGCTTGTGGAAACAGGCCTAGACTCAGGACTTCTCAGGGTCTTCCGAGAGGCCTGTGTTCTGTGGGATGATCTAAAGGTAAAAGCGGAAAAAGAATTCTGCGATCAAATGAATCTGTGAAACCTGGGCAGAAAAATATGTTAAACAATGGTGGTTGCACAAAGAAACTAAAAACAGAATTACCACACGATCCAGCAGTTCCAATTCTGGGTATATATCCTAAAGAACTAAAAGTAAATTCCTGAAGACATATTTGCACACCCGTGTTTATAGCAGCATTATTCCCAGCAGCCAGAGGATGGAAGCAACTCAAGTGCCAACTTGGGCTGGATGGAGAAACAAATGCGGGATGTACATACAATGGAATGTTACTCAGCCTTAAAAAGGAAGGAAATTCTCACACATGCTACATCATGGATGAGTCTTGACAACATGATGCTAAGTGAAATAAGCCAGTCATAAGAAGACAATACTATACGATTCCATTTATAGGAGATATCCAGAGTAGTCAAATTCATAGAGATAGAAAATGGAATAGTGTTTGCCAGGGATTCGGGGAGGGAAGAACGGAGTGTTATTTAAGTGTTAAGTGTTATCTTACCTCTGCTAAGATGAAAAGAGTTCTGGAGACTAGTTGAGCAACAAAGTAAATATACTTAAATTACTAAACTGTACGATGAAAATGGTCAAGATGGTAAATTTCATGTCATGTGTATTTTACTGAATTAAAAAAAAATACATTCAACAGTCATCTTTGCAGTAGGACTGATCAGAACCTTAAATGCTATTATGCATGGGGAATCCCCAAGAAGGGCATATAGCAGACAGCTTTGCCCAGCTTATCTGGCCTCGCAACCCAGTTTTTGCTGAGCATCTCATGGGACCAGTGTGCTTCAGAACAGACTTCAGGAAATGAGCTACTAAACTGGAAACTGTTAAAAAATAGGAAATCCTACTTTTTTTTTTTTTTTTTAATATTTACATCAAGGAAGGCAGGATTCCAGAGCCTGAAGCCAGATTTTCAACACAGCTTTAAGTTGCTATCATCCTCTGATTGAGGAGCACCAGACTCTATGTTCAACCCTGTCACTTATTAGCCACATGGCCTTGGTCTCAAACAAGTCACTACTTTTATCTCCTCTGATGTATGAGAATAATACTGGCTCAACCTATCTTACTGCTTTGTGGTGAAATCTAGTGAAAGAACTTGAAAAGTACCAAAGTACTATTCAAAATGTAAGACAATTACTTATTATTTTAAAAAATTTATTTTAATGTTTATTATTTATCTTTGAGAGAGAGAGAGAGAGAGAGAGAGAGAGAGAGAGAGAGAGAAAGAGAGAGAGAGAGAGAGCGCGCACACAAGAGCAGGGGACACAAAATCTGAAGCAAGCTCCAGGCTCTGAGCTGTCAGCACAGAGCCCGATGCAGGGCTTGAACCCACCAACTGTGAGATCATGACCTGAGCTGTAGTCAGATGCTTAACCAACTGAGCCACCCAGGTGCCCCCTGAGATAACTACTAAGTATTTATGCTTATTAAAGTGTAACAGACAACTTATGGCAACGTGAAGAGCTAAGAATAATATCTACAGGCACCAAACAGGCACTATGAGCATAGAGATGAAAGAGAAGGGAAAAAGGAAGAATGGTGGATTGAGCACTTGTAGTATAGCAAATAAAGAGTCTGGGAGTCAGAAAACATAGGTTCAAAAGCTGATTTTATTGCTGTCTGAACTTGGACAGGTCACTTAACCTCCCTGACTCTCAGCTTGCCCAGCTGTCAAATGAGGTGGTGGGAGATCATCTCAGAGGGCACTTCCAGCTATGATTCTATGAAATACTGACAGAGATGTCACCACGGCACCTGCATGCCTCCTCCACCAGACACTTAAGCCTGCCCTCGCCTCACTCCATGCTAGGATACAAATGTGAGCAGGCCACTGTCTGTGCTCCCTGGTGAGCCAGATGGGGCTGCTGGCCTGCAGACCAGTACGAGAAGATGAGACGGCACATGTGGGGGATGCCATGGATTTATTTCTTTCATATTATTCTCCTAGTGCCTTGCTCCAGTGTTTTTTTTTAAAAAGGTGTTTCCAAAGTATCTTTAGTGCAGTACTGACTCAACTGAGCTAAGCAGATGGTGGGGAAAAGTTGCTAACTGAACAGAAGTAAAGACTTTCACAGAAGTAAGGCTGGGCAGACCGGGGGACCCACCTTCCTGCCGGGTTCAGTGACTATTCCCAGAAAATGTGAGATGCCCAACCACTGCAGGTCAGCAGATGATAACCTGTCCCAGGCACCCTCTTGGAAGGGCAGAACGTTGGCGGTGCAGGAAGGTGGGAGAAAAGTGGCTGGATACGGACAGGCAAGGGGCCCAGGGAAAGCATCAGTCTCTGGGGGGGGGGGGGATGTGGGAGTAGGAGAGCAGGCCCCCATAGTGAAGGAGCTGGTGGGTTTTGATTTCTTGTGTGTCATGACAGAGAACCCCCAAAGGTATCCAAGGGGGCAAGTAAAAGTGTGCCTGTGTGAGGGAAGATGGAGTCCCAAATGAGTGGCAGGATGGAGGGAGTGCAGGGGAGAGGAGGCCGGGGCAGTTTAAAGGACAGGTGTTTGAGGCTTGCCCAAGGGCAGTGTTGATACATGCCAGAAGGAATGAAAGTGGTGGCTTGGCGGGAAGAACATGTGTGACCAAAGTTTATCAATATATTAGCCGTGCGGAGTAAGACAGCATGCTTCTTCCAGCTCTTGGGGAGACAGGGCAGAGGGAGAAGCCGATGACCAGCTGTAATAACTGAAGAAATTACCAGGTGAGCTGGAAAAGGGCTCTCTGCTTCTGTAACGTTTAGACTGACCTGGTAATGAAGACGTTGAATAAAAATGTCCTTTGAAGAAAAGGTAACAATGAAAATGAATTTGCAGACATGGGCAGGGGAGAGACTAGACATGGGGATGTGCAAAACAGAAGGGGCTATTTATTCAATCTGCTTTAGATCAAGGATTCATCTTTTTGGGTCCATGAAGAGGTGCCCAGGAAGTCCACAGACCTCCCGAAGTATCACACTGTATCTCTGTTTGTGTGTATGTGTGCACACAGTTTTCTTGATGGAGGATTTCTCTAGCTTTAATCTGCTCTAAAAGGCCCCCAATCAGTAGGTTAAATGGTCTTAAGATCCTCAATATCATACGGAAAATTTCTCTCCTACCTGCTTGACAAATCTGCCATGTCAGAGCACATTAAGAATAAGGTGTTAAAACTGTATGTATTACAAAACTTAAGAGCCAAGGAATACGGGGCACCTGAGTGGCTCATTTGGTTAAGCGTCTGACTTTGGCTCAGGTCATGATCTCAGGGTTCATGGGTTTGATCCCCGCGTCAGGTTCTGTGCTGACGGCTTGGAGCCTGGAGCCTGCTTTGGATTCTGTTGTCTCCCTCTCTCTCTGCCCCTCCTCTGCTCACGCTCTCTCTCTCTCTCTCAAAAAACTAAAAAATAAACAAAATAATAATAAAAAAAAAAGAACCAAGGAATAGTCGCTCTATCATCTTATCAAAATTAAGGTACATTATAACACTCTAAAGACCATTAACACTGGCAAATATATTTAACTTAAATATTTTAAATTGGCAATGTTAAAAGTACATTTAGAATTTTGCAAGTGCATTCCTTGCAAAAGGCTTACTATGTCTATAGTATTTTTTTTTTAATTTTTTTTCAACGTTTATTTATTTTTTGGGACAGAGAGAGACAGAGCATGAACGGGGGAGAGGCAGAGAGAGAGAGAGACACAGAATCGGAAACAGGCTCCAGGCTCTGAGCCATCAGCCCAGAGCCTGACGCGGGGCTCGAACTCACGGACCGCAAGATCGCGACCTGGCTGAAGTCGGACGCTTAACCGACTGCGCCACCCAGGCGCCCCTGTCTATAGTATTTTAATACAAAAGTACCTGGATCTTTAATATTCACAGCTAGATTCAAAGACCTGCCAAAAAAGTTATTAGAACTACTTTTAACAGTCATGACCCCTATTCCCCCCAAAAGGATGTTATCAAGTACACTGTGCAATAACGACTATAAACACATGACATGCCTGTTACTATAAATAAATATTGCACATTCTCCCAACCCATTTAATTACCATTCACCTAAAGCAGTGCAATTAAAAAACTGTTGAATTCTGAAAATGGGAAAAGCCCTCTTGTCTCTCTTAGGTAGTTTTACAATCCTAACAATAGACTTAATGAAGCCTTTTAAAACAAGGACGATTACATTAAAATGACCGGGGCATGTAAAAATTCATTACATAGATCCTCCTGCTGTCTGATGGATTAAATGCCTCATCACACCCTAGAGAGAAGTAAGAACAAAGAAAAAAGAAAAATCACAACTTTCTGAGTGAACATCTTATGCCTGAGATTTAATCCGGCCCCGTTAATCACTCAGGACCACTCTACACCCAAAGTGCAAAGGAGATATGCTTGCTATCAGATAAATTATGAAATGGCCCTAAGAGTGCTGTACGGCTTACTGAATACAAACTGACATTACAATCCACATCTTGATGATGCCAGACAACAATTATCCAAGTTGATACAGCTTTTTCCCTTGAGAAATGATAAGAGCTACAAAAACAAAATCCACTCCCTGGGGAACCTTCAGGGACTGTTAGCACCCATTACCCTTAAGTACCCTCAGAGATAGCACCAACTGACAGTTTTGTTAAATTTATCTCTAAGTTGTTTTAAGTTTTTCTGTTACTATTACGCATAGAATTGTTTCTTTGGCTTCATTTTCCACCTATTAGCTGCTAATATATAGAAATACAATTGATTGGGGCGCCTGGGTGGCTTGGTTGGTTGAGAACATCAGACTCTTGATTTCAGCTCAGGTCATGATCTCAGGGCTGTGGGATCGAGCCCTGCATTGGCCTCCACACTATGCATGGAGCCTGCTTAAGATATTCTTTCTCTCTCTCTCTGCCCCTCTCGTGCTTTCTCTGAAAATAATATTAATAATAGTAATAATAATAATTGATTTGTGTGTATTGACCTTGTATCCTATAACTTTTACTAAGTTCACTTATTTGTTCTTTCTAGAAGTGGTTTTATACATTCCTTAGGATTTGTCTATGTAAACAGTCATGTCACTATAAGTAAAGAGAACTTTACTTCTTCCCATCCAGTCTGTGTGCCTTTCATTTCTTGTTCTTTCTCTATTCCCCTTCTTAAAGGGCTACAATGGCTTATTTCACAGGCAAGGAAACTCCTGCCACTTTATTCCAGTTTGCTTCATGCCATTTTTGACCTTTGTAGAGCCATGAAGACTGCACCATGGGAAGCTGTGGCCTTACCAGAAAGATCTTGATCCCACCAAGCCATCCACAGAAAACAGGGGCTTAGATTCAGAGCCTCAAACTTGAAGGAACAAGAACTTATAGTTGATTTCCTATAGTTCAATTACTTGTACCTCTCAAGATGCTGACACGTTAAAAAAAAAAAAAAAAAAAGACGAAGAAGAAAGAAAAGAAACACCCAAAGGAATTAATGAATTTTTGGACTTTTGAGCCAGAAGGGTCCTTACAGATTAAACCTCTCCTCTTATAACAAAAGTCAGGCTCAGCATGTCCAGCGACTAGTACAATGCCAGCTGGAGGCCGACATAGAGTCTGCTATTCCAAACAGGACATGAATTGGGAGGGCACAGTCCTGGATTCTAGCCTTGAGTAGGTCAGGAATGTATTCCTGTCTATAGACTGTAAGTCAAAGAGTCTAGAGGAGATCTCAGATAATCTGAGTACTGGTCCAAGTAGATGGCATGACTTGGGCCCACGTGAATATGAGCATCTTTTTTGGACCTTTGCTAAGAGTGTACCCTAAACCAGGGCAAGATGACATTTTCCAGTACCTGGCCAATCTGTAGCTAGTTATTACTATTAAGAAATGAGTTTAAAAAAAAGAAAAGAAAAGAAAAGAAAAAGAAATGAGTTTTCAGGGCAACTGTCTGCCTCAGTTGGTAGAGCATGTGACTCTTGATCTTGGGGTTCTAAGTTCGCGCCTCACTTTGGGTGTAAGGATTACTTAAAAATAAAATAAAATAAAGAAAGAAAGAAATGAGCTTTCCTCTTCCTATCTGAATAAACTTACCCTGAAATAAGTTAAAAACTAGAATCTTATACAGCATCTCTGACCCTGTTTAAACCAACTGCTGAACATGATCATCTCATATCATCATAACATCTTAGGGCTCACAGATAGCCCCTGGGGATCCTGCTAAATCTTCTCTTATATATTTTTTGTATCTTTCTCTTAGAAGAACTCGGCAGAGTCAGGAAAATCACCAGCCTGTGAGCAAGCCTATAATGTGTTCCCTCTTTGCTAACCAAGGGATGTTAATAAGGATGTCCTCAGAGCGCCTGGGTGGCTCAGTCAGCTGAGCCTCTGACTTCGGCTCAGGTCATGAGCCCGTAGCGGACAAGTTTGAGCCCCACATCGGGCTCTGTGCTGACAGCTCAGAGCCTGGAGCCTGCTTCAGATTCTGTGTCTCCCTCTCTCTCTGCCCCTGCCCTGCTCATGCTCTGTCTCAAAAACAAATAAACATTAAAAGAAAAAAATAAGGATGTCCTCAAATTAGCAAGCATTATTTCTGTCAATCAAATATATATATTTGAACAGCTGAAATTCTAGAACTTTTAGGAAGTCCAGTTCTTCAAATTTCCCCTCCTGTCACGTAAGGCCAAGCATTCTTACTCACCAATCACTTCTCTAAAATAACCATCAGTTGTCACTGCTAAAACAGAAGTTCCAAGAGGTCAAAAGTGTTTACTGACATCAGAATGAGGCCCCAACTGGACGAAACAGAAATGAGATAATAAAAGAGCATCACTCATGGCTCTTGGGTGTGTACTGGGCAAAGCTTATTTCACCAGAGAAGGGGAAGCTGAGAGGGTAGGAACCACCACACTAGCTACTTGCACTGGGGACAGGGCCGGGGCCTGCTTGGGAATATTACCTCATTTGACTAGCAAAAACTGTAGGGGGTGGGGGTAGATATAACCTCTTTAGCTCCTGAGGAAGCTAGTTAAGTAGATTGCCCAAGGTCAAACAACCAGTTAATGGCAGAGTGGCAATTTGAATCCAGATTGATCTCTCTCTCTTTTTAAATTATTTTAAGTACATTTATTTATTTTGAGAGAAGAGAGAGTGAAAGCAAGCAGGGGAGGGGGAGAGAGATTCCCAAGCAGGCTCCATGCTATCAGCACAGAGCCTGATGTGGAGCTTCACGAACTGTGAGATCATGACCTGAGCTGAAACCAAGAGTCGGATACTTAACTGACTGAGCCACCCAGGTGCCCTCCGATTGATCTCTCTTAAGTCCATCCTTTTAATTAATTTTATTATAAAAGTAACATAAACATATTAACAAACACTGAGACAAAAATCCCCATGATCCCATAACCCAAATACAATGTTAGCATTTTGGTATAATTTTTGAAGGCACTTCCCACACATGCATTGTGCTTTGCAGAACTATGATCATCATATTCCACAATTTGGTATCCTGCATTTTTCTACTTAACAAGGTAGCCATCTAACTTATTTGACAAATTTTCTAATCATTTTCATTAATATATTATATTCCATGGGTAGACATGTCATAGTTTACATAATGAAACCTCAAACTGTGGAACATGGAGGTTCTTTCCAGTTTGGGGGGCAAAGCATGGTGTTATTTTGAGTATACCATGCTGCCTTCCTAAATATGTATGGTCACCACTGAACGTTTCGGATAGACAATGCCAATCAACAGATGATAAAAACTGTGATTAAAGGGGCGTCTGGGTGGCTCAGTTGGTTAAGCGTCCGACTTCGGCTCAGGTCATGCTCTTGTGGTTCGTGAGCTCAAGTCCCGTGTTGGGACCTTGTGCCGACAGCTCAGAGCCTGGAGCCTGCTTTGGATTCTGTGCCTCTCTTTCTGCCCCTCCCCGACTCACGCTCTGTTTCTCTCTTGTCTCTCAAAAATGAATAAACGTTAAAAACAATTTTTTTTTTAAAACCTGTGATTAAAATATTTTGAAAATGCCACCATCACTGAGCTCTTAGCCCTAGAGTCAAATAAATCTGATGAATGCTATTAATGAAGGGTGACCCAAAAATAACAAGTTAAAAAGAGCCACACTTCTGAAGCTCCAGAGAACATGTGCTGTGAATGGTTTATGCTCCACTTTCAGTTTCCTAGGAATGCCAACAAAAGAAGTTATCCTCACTAAAATCTAGATTTGGAAGAATGAATTCTTTGAAAACAAATCCGATCACCTGTATGTGCCAGAGTGGTCAGAACTTACAAATGAGACCAACACGCTCACCCAGGGCTGTGTCATATTTCATAGTTAATTTGCTACTCAAAATGCCATACACCCATTTTTCTCAGGTCAAGTGAGTAACAGCAGAGCAGCTCTGAGTTTTCATCAAATAACCCTCTGAAGTAAAAGAAACAGCAATGTCAAACCCTGTGCAAATTTACTGAATTTATGAAGTATAAAGTATGGCTGTCATAAAAATCGCCTATGTTTGGGGGAGAGTAATATCCAAAACATTTGTGTGCCTCTGTGTGGACGTCTGCTTTGAAAACTTTATTAGGATCCGTGCCACCCAGTTTGACGTAGAAACAGCACACTTAAATGCCCGGAAGCATCTATCTGCTCCCCAGATATAGCACTAAAGATTACTGCTGATCAGGGAAAACTGAGTGCAAATGGAGAGAACTGGGTAATTCATTCCTACTGAGATGGGATATACCACTTAATGACAACTTGACTACAGTCCATGCAAGATAATCTTCCAGCCTTTCACTGTACCCACAGTGGTTATTTAAAACCTAAACCTTCTTCTTCTTCATATCCCTAGCTCTCTCTACCCCACACTTAGATGGGAAGTTGTACTTCATCAGCCCCTAATGATATCCCTTTCCTCTGCAATGTTTAGCTAATCCTGCATTTCATCTTTCCTTTAGACTTCCCCTTCTCTTAGAAGTTAATCTGTTAACTCATGGGAATGTCAAATGGAATGTACAAATATCACCACTTTGGAAAACAATTTGGTATTTTTCAGTAAAGTTGAAGGTGCGCATACTCTAAGGCTCCAAAATTCTTCTCTTATGCACTTATCCTAGAGAAACTGTTTGCAGCAGGATGCACATACAAGAATGTTCAAAGTAGCACTGTTTAAAATAGTGTAAAATTGGAAATGACCCAAATGTCCATTGAGCAGTGACTGAATACTGTCATAAAATGTGGCATGTTCATACAATGCAAGACCAGATAGCAGTGGAGATAAGTGAATTTCATGTATGTCACTTCATGCACCAACAGAGATGAATCTTTAAAAAGATAATCGATTGGGGTGCCTGGGTGGCTTAGTCAGTTAAGCATCCAACTCTTCATATCAGCTCAGGTTGTGATCTCACGGCTGTGGGATTAAGTCCCCTGGTGGGCTCTATGCTGAGTGTGGGGCCTGCTTGGGATTTTCTCTCTCTCTCCCCCTCTTCCTCTCGTGCTTACGCTCTCTTTCTCTCTCTCTCTCTCAAAATAAATATACATTAAAAAAAAAAACCAAAAACAATTGAAAAAAAAAGCAATTGGTATAAGAATTCCACACACACACATATACATACACACACAGCCCAAGACAAATAAAACTTAATAATAGATTACATAGGGAAACATACTTACACAGAAAAGGCAGGAAATGACAAACACAAAATTCAGAACAGTGGTACCACAGAGAGGAGTATGGCCAGGGAGGAACACATAGGGATTTGCAAAATACTGGTAATATTCCAGGTCTTATGCTGCAGGATGGGTACCAGGTGTTGTATTTCTCTTACTCTCTCTTTCCCTCCACTCCACTCTCTGTGTATGCATATAATGGACACACACACACACACACACACACTTCTTTGTATGCATATATATATATTCCTTTGTAGACATCATCATCATCATCATCATCATCATCATCCATGTTACTCTGAGCCCTGGACCCACCTTCCTTAGCGCCTCCTTCCTGGCATTCTGACCCTGTGTGGAGCCCTCAGCTCAGACCTTTGTCTTAGACTTGAGTGCTTTCTCTGTCCAACTCCAATCAAACATGACGACCACTGAAGACCCAACATGGCGTCCTTTATTCTCTATACAGACTCACATGAGCATTCATCCAGGCCACCATTGATGGTCAGGTAAACTCTGGTAATGCCTCGCTCAGAAGGTGGTGTGAATTGCACTGCAGGGGGACCTGAAACACCACTCAGAGTGCAGTGGCTCTTTGCTCTGTTATAGCAAGGAGTTCAAGGCAGTTCTAGCAGTGCTCGCCTCGATCTCCTACACCTGACCCAACCACAGGGTGTCTGTGTTCCTGGGAAGCTTATCAAGTTTCCCCCACTGCGTTGCTGCTAAGCAGCCCGACTTCCCCAAGCCACCCTTTCTTCCTTCCTCCAAAATAATTTCAATTCCACCCATCTCTCAGACACCCAGGCTCCCAACCTTAACAATAGTTCTGCATCTTCTTACCTTTTTTAAGGGTGGGCTCTGAGATTACTTTTCTGCTCTAACTGCAGTTAGAAGACCTCCTCAGGAGCCCCTGATCTTGGTACCATGGCCTTAATTTAGACAAAATAAGAATTCTTATTGAATTTATTCTACTTAAGTAATGTTTAAGCTACAAGTTTTACCTATTTCCTACTCAAAAATCAAAACTGATAAATTATTTCAAAAGCAACTGAATTTGGCAAACAGTTGTTTTTGTTTTTAACACTGGTTTTTCTCCCTTATTTAAGTAGACTACTTGTGGAAAAAAATACCTAAATTTTAACCACTGTCCTAGAGATCTGAGTTTAGGAGACTTGATTTTCTTCAGAAATGTTTCATACCATCTGTACTGTAACATAAAAAAAAAAAAATCTCCATTTTCACCTTAATGGGACAATTTTCATTTGATCACAGAAAACATGCTAGGTGAGGAATGAATATGAAAAAAAATCACAAGAAAAGTCAGGAAAGGTTGGTTTATGCAAAGAGGTGCTGGGATACCGTGAAGCAAACCCTACCCTCAGCCCATGAGGGGCACGACACTATGATACAGTCAGGAGGCCGAGCTCCGTGGATGTCTCAACAGCAGATGCTGAATTCAGCAATAAACATTGGAACTGAAACACAGGTCTGAACTTCCAAGCCAGCAAAGGGGATTCCAAAGTGAAAGGTAACAACCTGACTCAGATCTGATTGTGGGAAAAGAGAAACAAAAAAAAAAGAGGCCCTTTGGAGAAAAGCATCAGAGTTGGCCCAAGTCCATCAATTTGGGCAAAGAGAGCTTTCAATAATCATGGAGCCAGGAGATACAGTGATATAAGAGAAAACACAAAACTCTGTCATTCGCCACTCGAATTTGAATAGAGATACAGCAATGGATACTTATGGGTTAAAGCATCAGGTAAAATACCGGCTGCCTAAATTTACATACAAACAAGCCGATGGCATGCAGTGATTTGGGCTTTTGCCCCCAAAAGAAAATATAAAACAATTTCTATATTCCAACAAAGAGCAAGTAATTTAAAAAAATTTTTAATGTTTATATATTTTTGAGAGAGACAGACAGCATGAGCAAGGGAGGGGCAGAGAGAGAGCTTGAGTTTTTTAAAAATGTTTTTAATGTTCAAAGAGCAAGTGATTTTATTTTATTTTTTTAAATTTTTTAATTTTTATATATTTTTAAATATATGAAATTTATTGTCAAATTGGTTTCCATACAACACCCAGTGCTCATCCCAAAAGATGCCCTCTTCAATACCCATCACCTACCCTCCCCACGCTCCCAAAAGAGCAAGTGATTTTAATCATGCTCTATGGTATTTACCCAAAGGAGCTGAAAACTTACGTCTATGCAAAAACCTCTACACAGATGTTTATAGAGTGTCTTTATTCATAATTGCCAAAATTTAGAAGCAGCCAAAATGTTCTACAGGAGGTGAATGGATAAATAAGCTGTGGTATATCCAGACAATAGAATATTATTCAGTGTTAAAAAGACATGGGCTACCAAGCCATGAAAAGACATGGAGAGAATTTAAATGCATATAACTAAGTGAAAGAAATCAATCTGAAAAGGCTACATAGTGTAGGATTCCAAATACATGACATTCTGTAAAAGCCCAACCACAGACACTGTAAATAAAGATCACTGGTTGCCAGAAGTTAGGGGCAAGGGAAGGATGGACAGGCAGAGCACAGAGGATTGTTAAGGAAGTGAAAATACTCAGTCTAATGGTGACTACACACGATTGTACATTTATCCAAGCCCATAGAGCATATAACACCAAGAGTGAACCCTAATGTAAACTATGGACTTGGGGTGATAATGATGTGTCTATGTAGGTTTATCAACTATAACAACTGTACCACTCTGGTGGGGATGTTGACAGTAGGGGACACTGTGCATGTGTGGGGGCAGGCATATATGGGAAATCTCTGGGCTTTCCCTTCAATTTTACTGTGAACTGCTCAAAAAAGTAAAGCCTATTTTAAAAAAAACCCCGAGGGGCGCCTGGGTGGCGCAGTCGGTTAAGCGTCCGACTTCAGCCAGGTCACGATCTCGCGGTCCGTGAGTTCGAGCCCCGTGTCAGGCTCTGGGCTGATGGCTCGGAGCCTGGAGCCTGTTTCCGATTCTGTGTCTCCCTCTCTCTCTGCCCCTCCCCCGTTCATGCTCTGTCTCTCTCTGTCCCAAAATAAATAAACGTTGAAAAAAAAAATTAAAAAAAAAAAAAACAAAAAAAACAAAACCCCGAAAAAACAAAAACCAAAAAACACAACAACAACAACAACAAAAAACCAAGTGCTTTTTCCTGTCTTGATACCTCTTACCCTGTTGGCTCTGAAATTGTTTCTGAAGCTTTTTCCTTCGAAAAACATTACATAACGTCTTGTTGTTTCATTTACTACCTAGAGAACATGGAAGCCTAGCTATATTTTCCTCTAAGCCACTGTAAAAATAGAAGAAAGAAGTTACGGGGCACCTGGGTGGCTCAGTCAGTTAAGCGTCCAACTTTGGCGCAGGTCATGATCTCACGGTTCATGAGTTCGAGCCCCACGTCAGGCTCTGTGCTGACAGCTGGGAGCCTGGAACCTGCTTCGGATTCTGTGTCTCCTTCTCTCTCTCTGCCCCTCCCCTGCTTGTGCTCTGTCTCTCTCTCTCTCAAAAATAAATAAACATTTAAAAAAATTTTTTTAAAGTTACATGATTGGCTAGTAGCCAATATTTATTAATACCAAATATGAGAAAATACAGTAAATATTATGGTAACTGTCAAAAGTCTTTTTGTTCTTCCAATTCATGGGTCATACATGAAAAACAGCACTCCTGACATTTTGTCAGTGAGGCCTCTCCCATCCCTAAAACTTCACTGTGGATCACCGTGAGGACTTCCAAACTTTGTGAGTAGGTTTCACAAGTTATTTCATGTTCAATACCTGAGGGCTGTTCAAACTTTTCCCAATGATCAAATTTACTTTTTTGCAATAAGCATCACCCTGATGCACCTCTCTGGTAAAGGAAACAATGTTTTTCTCCCTTATTTAACAACTGTATAATAGGCAAAGTTTTTTAAACTACTGCTTCCCATACCACCTGTTTAGGACTACTTTTCAGAACATTCCTCCAAAGATCAACAAAATCATCTCCCCAACATGCATGCACGCGCACACACACACACACACACACACACACACACACACAGGTCCCATCTGTTTTAAATTACTGTGGCACTAAGTCTTGATGAAGAGCAGTAGAAAAAATAATGTCGTGGAAAGAAATGGGGCTTCCCTGGCCCATTCTTCTAGCCCAAGTCTCTGCCCCATGTCACACCTGGAAGTGACCCAATCCTTGGCCGGTACTGCCCGGAAGAAAGAGGGGACGACAAAAAGACGTTGCTCACTCCCATCTGGGACCCTCCTGTGTCACCCTACCTGCACCCCGCGGCCCCCCTCAGACACTCACCAACTGTTGCACCTCTTCCCTCGACCATCTGCCTCCTGCGCAGCCAGCATCACACGGCTCTTCGGTGGCACAGCAGGACTTACTCAGGCCCCTGAGGCCCACACACTCTTTCCACTACATCATGCTGCCTTGTGACTGACCCTGAAACCACCTCACTTGGTCTTGGCAGTCTTATGTGGAAGGACTATGCAAATAGATGAATTGTTGTCTCACCCCCTTCTTCTGTTAACACAAACGATCCACAGGGCATCCCACTTCCCTTCCTTCACTTTAGACACGGACTACACTCAGTCGTGGTATGTTTCACAACTTAATGAACACCCCTACATCTTCCAAGAAGCAGCCTTATGCACCCGACAGTGGGGCCTGCTCTTCGCAGACCACATAATCGGCAAAGGAGGCCTCTTTAGTAGAGGCTAACCCTAGAAACAAACATTAGGGCTCCACATCTGAATTCGGGCTTCTGGTCTCACCTCAAGAATCACCCACAGGCTAACACCCACAAGCGTGTTACGGAAAGCAGGGCTCAGGACTGACACCCACTGACATCAGTGAGAACAAGCGGGGACCTCCGCCCTCAAAGCTGTGAATAACCAAGCACCCTACCAACTCTCCCTTCCTGAGGCACTGCCCTATCTCAGGGCATTTTCACAGGACCGTCAGAGTAGATTATAGACACAGAGTACCTGGATGTCAGCAAAGCATCTGACAGTCAGTCATTCAAAGCATAGCTGAGTGAGAAGGGAAACTCTGGGCCAAGTGACAGTTCAGTTTGAGGGCCTCAGAGGTAACTGAGCAACCACACCCAGGGGTGCTAACATCACAGAAGAGCAACACTGGCTTGGAGGGAGGTCCTTGCACAGTGGGGCTTTGTAGGTTTATCCCTGGTAACGTTTTCATTGAGATGTGCTTAAGGGGATCACAAATAATTCACGGCTGAGGGGACAATTAATGAGAGGAATGAACAGAGATCTGAAAACATTTCAACAGGCTGGAATACTGCCAACACTGACCAAAACAACAACCAAAAAAGAACGCAAAGAATTAACAGAGATAAAGCCCTACTTTTAATGGTAAAAAATCATTTGTGCATATATAGGAGGGGGTCATCGCCTGCCATACACCCTCTAATCTGCTTAGCTGGGACGACTCAGCCCTATTCACAAGTTCTGCCATGGGCCCCTGACCCCAGGCTCTGAGTGGGTGAAGCTCCAGGCCTCAGATACACATCAGTCCTGTGACTCTTGACTTCAGACCGGGGGCTTCCTTTTACTCTCTGGTCTCAAGCTCCTGTCTTGGGCCCTCCCCTGTTTTGGCAGTGGACTCTAACTCGTCCTTCTGGACTCAACTCTTCAATCAGCTTCCTGGCTGGAGTCTCATCCCTGTACACCAGTGCTCCTATCTACCCCTTGGCCTGCTCAGCTGGCCAGTTCCTCTGCCAGACATCTGTCCACCTAGACTGCCACTGATGGAAGACTTTCTCCAGTTTTATGCCTCACCTAACTGTCTATGTCCTAAGTGCCCCCTGTTTGCTGCTGGTCACACCTCCATGAGCATGCCCCAGCCTGTGGATGTATCTGTTCTGTGAATCCCTATCTGGAATCTACTCGGGGTCCCAAGCTGATCCCATACCGCTACTGATAGAAACTCGGCTCTTCTATCTGGTAGGGGCAAAAGGTAGAGGTTGGAAGCAATTCGTATTTTAAAGTCTTAAGGATTTTTGTTGAACCCACGTTCAGTGCAAGCCGGAAGTGCAACAGAGTGGAGATGTGACCTTGATTCGCCTAAGGGTAACACATAATGATGCAGAAAACACGTGCATCTCACAAGATCCAACAGTCAGGGGTACAGCCCTTACCCTATGCTGGGCAAGTTACCTCAGAAGTACTGTTCGTGTCTGAGAGCTATGTTCTTAGAGAGACAATGATACAAAGGAGATACCTCCAGGGGGGTGTAACCAGAACAACGGGATTTCTGATATTAAGTAATGTGAGTACTTGTAAGAACCAGGGCTGCTGGCCGAGAAAAGGGGGGATTTGCAGGGATGGAGTTCTCAGGTGCTTTGAGCTGCCACATGAAGGATGGCTGAGGGGCTTATACGGCGAGACAGCTTGGGGTCAGCAGCGGAAGAGGTGGACTGAAGCAGTAAGTGCTGGTCCCATCTCCGCTCCTGACTTGAGTGACCCTGTATCTTGGGCCTCAGTCTCCCCCTAAGACTGGAAGGCTATGATTTTGAAGGCTCCTCCCAGCTCTCAGAGCCCATGATTCTTCATCCTTACATCAACCCCAATCTGAGAAAGAAGATAGGCATGGCTTTGCCTGTTCTGAGGCCTGGGAGACCAGATGGGCTCTTAGGTCTCCTGAGGGGCCCCTTCTAGGAAAATCAACCCCACTGAAATAATGTGTGAAACCAGTGGTAATAAGCTTTATGTTTCAGGAAATGAAAAATGTAGAAATTGTCAAAGAGAAGACAGAGGCAGAAAAATGTCCACTTCTCTTCCCCAAGACATGCACTTCCCAATCTCTGCAATCTGTGACTGTCCCCTCACACAGCATGATAGAGTATGATAAAGTTAAGGATCCTGGGAGGAGCAGTTTATCCTGGATTATCCAGTGAGTTCTAAAAGCCATCACAGGCATCCTTACAAGTGGGATGCATGGGAGATGTGACACAGACACACACAGAAGAAGACAATTTGAAGGCGGAGGCAGAGACTGGAGTGATGTGGCCCCAAGTCAAGGGAATGCCTGTAGACACCAGGAGCTGAAAGAGGCAAGCAGTGGGGTTCCTCCAAAGCGTCTGGAGAGGATGCACCCCTGATACCCCAATAGTGGACTCTGACTCCTAAAATCATGACAGAATAAGTCTGTGGTTTTAAGCCATCAAGTTTGGGGTCACCTGCTACAGCAGCCACAGCAAACTAATACTAAGGTTTTCTGCTTGAACTTTTGTTGTAGCCCAGTGTGGGCAGTAATAACCTTCTTTAAGGGCAAAGCTTGAATTTTTATGTATTTTTGATGGCCTATTCCATACTATCTCAAAACAGGTGCAGCTCTGCTTTTAAAAGTGTTTAGGGGCAGTGACAAAGGTATCTTCTAAGCCATTCTTTACACATATTTTACTAATAATGTCTCCTCCACAGGAGACTGCAGCAGACAGTATGTCTATGCAAAAGGCAGACAACCAAATGATTCCAGCCTCTACCCAGCAGGCCTGGCTGCAGGGCAAGAGATTATGCAGCCCCTCTCGGCTACAGGAGAAAGCCTACAGAGTTGGGGGGGGGGGGCGGTCTTGTTTCTCCATTGTAATGCAGGCTGCTTTTCTCCCAGCAATGTCCGGCTCCCCCCTTGCAGATGATGAATGCTACTAAGATGAGGACAAGAAAATGAACCCCAGCCTAGGGACAGGCCACAGAGTGAGTGTCCTGCAGGCCTCCCTCGGACTGCCATCCCACAGGCACCACCTGGTGGGACCAGGTCAGTTTTAAAGAGGCGGTTCCCCTTTAAGTTTCTAATTTCTTTTTGATCAAAACATCGTTCCTATTTTTAAAACCACACATAAGGGTGAAAGTCCTTTAAATTTAGAGAAGAGAAAATGAAAGATGCGTATGAAATTACCAGTTAAATTACACGAGGCTGGTGATGATTCATTTGTCTTCTGCTCTTTTGGGCTTCAGTACAAGAGAACATCCACTGTGGAGTGGAAACAGAAGGGTGCTCCAGGTCTGAGGGCCACTTGTGGATCCTGTCACTTCTTGATGTGAGTCTTTGGGCAAATCATGTCACTTCTGTTGAGCTGCATTTCCCTCACATGTAAAACAGGGCAACTGAGGAAGAGAACATGTGGCCTAGGACACTGGTGAGCCCCCGGGTGTTTATTCATGTTCAAGGGACAAATGAATTATGTGTTCTGCATCCAAGGCTAGACAATTCAACCCTAATGTTTGAACTCTTTCCTTGAATCACAACATAAATTTTTTTTTATCTGTAGCTCTCCCAATGGTCATCACTGCCTGCCTGAGTTCATAATGTCTAGCAAGAAGGATCTTTTGTGATCTTGGAAATTCAAATTGGCAGAGGGCGTGTTGTTTCTTCTACAGCGGCAGTTTTACAAGCCAGAGATTTATATAAAAGAAAGTTGGTCAGTTATCATGGGTGATGCATAACAACTGCTTTTGGTGCACGACTAAAACTGTTTGCTCTTCAACCTAAAAGAGAACTCTGTGCAAGTTCCTCCCTCCCAAACAACCCCCTCCCTCGCACCCAAGCCATTCCCTTTTCCTGATCCCTGGTCACCCCCAGCCTTTCCTTGGGCATAGAGAGGCTGGTCTTTCCCCATGCCCAATCTCCTCCAAGAGAATGGGTCAATCTGTATGGAGGCTGGGGCAAGGCGTGGCTATGGGAGCCAACTGGGCATCCCATAGGCCCTGGGGCTGGCAACCCTAAGAGTGTGGATCAGAGAAGGCCAAAGAGGGGGAGGGTCCCATCTGTACACCTGGGCTGCCCTCTCCAGTCCCCACACCCACTTAAGGAGCCCTCCCACTCCATTCAGGAAGCAATGGCTTCTACAGAGGGCAGGAAGTTCTCCTGATGGCTGTTCTTCCCTCTTCCTCTTTACTCTTTCTGCCTCCTTATCGAATCGGTGCACAGTGAGACGCTACACCCTGACGCCTCCCCCATACGCATACGTTCTCCCTGAAGACGCATCCTCATGCCTTCCCAGCGACCAGCATTCTCAAGCCTTGGGACTCCCCACGCAAGCACAGCTGACCTGTTGGCTCCTGGAAGTCCTATTCCTCTTACTAAAGAAGAATCTTGTATTAATTAATCTTTCCACTCTTCTCAACCAGCTATGTAGGAATTGCATACACATGGCTTTAAAGCTTGGTTCCAGATGCAGTCTCAAATTTTGAACCCTCAATTGTTTAGAATCACTTTGGGTTTTGTTTTTTTTTTTTTTTTTTTTAACAAAAACTATTAGCTCCACAATAAGAACCTAGGATATTGTTATGACTTCTCTTGGGACTTATTAAAACAAAAGAAATATTGAAAAATGGAGCAACTTCTATGTACATTCTACATTTACAGATAAACACATTTCAAGGAATTCACTGGGGAGAAGGACATGTTCTAAAGCATTCTACTTTCTTTTCTTTTGCATGACAATTTTTACTTGGGGAGGCCACTCTATCAAACATACAGCAGTATTTGTGGCCATATTTGTGGCCTGAAGGCAGTTATCTAAACCCTGCAAACAGTGGAATAGCAAGACAGGAATTCTTGGTCTCACTGAAACTACAGAAAGGACGGTCTCTCTCAAGGCAAGTGCCAAAACACCTTCAATTGTGCAGAACAAAGGCCATGCAGGAAATGTGGAAATCAAACCTCTCTCCTTAGCCCTTTGAAAGTCATTAGGAGCAAAGTGGATGTTATTTTAATCAAAGCCATTTAAATCATGATTTAAATTACCAAAAAAGATAAGCCAATTTAATCAGTTTTTCTTTTTAAAAAGTACATTTTTGTCCTTCTGACATAACCTGATTACACATTCTTTAAAATTCAGTTGAGTATGGGTTTTACTTTTAGAAGATAAACTGTATATATTTAAATCAGTGCTTTATGTAAACGAAACTTGGAAGTGCATCCCTTAATAATTCAAGAAGATTCTCTGCAAAAACAAAAACAAAAACAAAAACAGTATTACTGGTTCCCTTGTGCTCTTAATGCTCCTCCCTCTTTTATCTTTTGACTGTCTTTGCTTGCACAGAGACTTCACTCTTAAGAACTATCTATTCACTTGTCTGCTTGAGACTTTGTATTTTTGAAGAGAAAGCCAAGGAAGTCTTATCTCCATATAATGCTATTAACAAGCATGGTTTCCAAGATAAAACCTAGAGATGGAGAAGAGAAACGCGATTTCTGGAATACACAGATTTTTTTACTCTGCCAGTTACCAAAGTGGCTTTCAAGGACTCTTATTACCCCCTAATTTGGTTATGTGTCATTCATTCATGCCTGTAGTCAACCTTTTAAGAGGGCATTCTAGAAACCAGGCATTAGGTTTGGCACATGAAAGAATTCAGACCTGACAGAACTTACAATTCAATAGGAACACAGATACCAGACAGTTATTGCACAAATAACTATACAACAATAGCTATGAAGAAGTGCATGGTAGCAGGGCAACCCCATCTAGAATGGGAGAGAGTGTCATGGAAGACTCCTCTAGAAGGTAACACTGCTTTTTCGTTACTCACAAGACTTCTTAAAAAGAGGTCACACAAATATATTGTCTCAAATAGTATCACTTCCAAGGTAAGGTAGGGTATGAGAAAAAGCAGCTCTGGAAACAGATATGATTAGGACCCTTACTATTACCATGGTGCCTCAAGCAACTCATGGTAAGGGATATGGCTGCCTCACAAGAGTGCTGTAATGGTCAAGTGTGATGCATAGAAAGCACTCAGTATGTAGTAAATGCTCAATAAACCATAGATCATAATAATTACAGACTTCATGTTGATTTAGCTTTGAGCTTTGACACATCAAGATAAAGCATATTTTCCATTCATAGTTCTATCTTCACATAAATGTTCAACTGAAAGAGAAAACTCAAAAATACATTTAGAAAAAAAACACACCATGACTTCTGTAATTTTTCTTTCTTGGGTTGGCCAGCAGATATCACTTAATTATACAATGGAGGTACACTCTATTCTAGATTCTTCTTGGCAGATACATAAACACAAGCAAAAAGAACAGTTTATACATCTGTGCTCAGCAGCCTTCGATCAGCATTAGAAAAAATTCTGGAATTGGAACTTTTGAATTAGAACTTTTAAAATAGTGAACTCCCCTAGGGTGGTTAAGTGTTTTCCAGGTCATTAGCTACATGACCGAGAGGGTACAAAAGGCAGAGTCCTCTGCATGCAGCTCAAATTCACGCAGTCCAAGAAGCATTTCCCACCTCACTTTTAGCTTCTCTCATTCTGAATTCCAGCAGTACTTACAAACACCCAACTCACACGGCAGGGTCCATCACACTGCTCACTCCTTCATCAGATGCTCACTGCTGCCAGTGTTGTGCTTGAGGGTACATTCAACAGACAAGGCTGTGCCTTCAAGGAGCTCCCAAACCCCGGTGGGCCTTATTAAGCATCCTTCAGACTCGTGGCTAACAGCCCTTTATCCTTTTTGGTACAAAGTCCAAGTCAGAAAACAAGTATGTGTGGTTTGTGTTTTTAAGTTAAAAAATGAAGAATTTTACTTGATCCTGGAAAAGGGACCATGTTACTAATGAGAAAAATGAGGCTCACATAGGAGAGAAGATTTGCCTAAGGTCTTAGACCAAGTGAACAGCAGAGCCAAAGCGAGAACCTAATTCATACCACTCGGGACTTCCCACCCCATTTACTGAGCCCTCTTGTCTGCCTGGCATCGGGATGTACTGAGAACAGAATTAACAGACCCACCTCCTCCATTCGCTGGCCCTCCGGGATTCACCTCCGCTTGAGTGGCACAAGGCAGGGCAAGCCCTAAAACCTGGAACAGCTCCAGGCATCTCTTAAACTGTCCCCCAGGTTTCTGGCTATTATAGCTGGTCTGCACTACACCACCCTGAGGTGGCTCCTGGTACCCAAAGGCCCTGTGGCCCAAGAGGGCCGCAGTGCTGACCCCCCACCCCACTTACGGAGTGCCTTTGTCAGCCCCTGGCTTCCACAGCCAAAACGCAAGCACACCAGGATTTCAAGAAGGCTCCCCTCCAATCTAGCCCTGAGTAGAGCCTTTCAATTTCCCTGAGTCACGTTGGTTTGTATGAGCTGAAAAGGCCACCACTGATCACAGGCCATTCTGTAGAAAGTAGGGGGCTACGCGGGTCAGAGGTCAGGGGTTGCTCATAATTGTTCTAGAATAAGGTTTCAGTCAGTATACTTCCTCAACTTAAAGGTACACTGACTGAATACAGAATGGCTCTAGTTCAGGGAGAAGAACCTGTCTTACACACAAATTTAAAACGAGAACCCCAAGTCATTCTTAGATGATGAAGTAGAGCCCCTGAATGGTCAGGGGATGGAAGAATGTAACGCAGACCTGCTGAAAAATTACACCCAAGGCAATGTGATTGGGTAGGGGAGATTAGGGCAGCAAAGGATCCCACGGGTAGCTAGTGAGGCCTGTTTAGGTCCAGCCTTTCTTGGAAACCCAAGGCCTCTGGGAGACGAGAGAAGTACAAGCAGAGAAGACTCAACCAGCGTTTACAGAAACAGAGTGCGTGGCTCCTTCACACATGCCCTTCATCAGGGAGCTTTTCTGGATGGCCTGGCCTCACTCTGCACTCCCAGAGCCAGAGCCCCTTCCACACAGTTGTATCACACTGTACAATAATTGCCTGTGTACTTGTCTGTCGAATTCATTTTTGTCTCAACAGATTCCAGCATGGTGTCTAACACCCAGCGGGCATCAAAAAAATGGTAAGTGAATGAAAGAATGACCTGTGACACAGTGACTGTAATTCGAAGGTACAACTAGGGCAGAGGAAAGTAGCAGTCATCTCAGAGGGGAGAAAAACCAAAACCAGATGGACTGAAGGGGACCTTTCTAAACCAGGCTGAAGACAGAGTGCCACCCACCCCTCAGCAGCCCCTGAAGGCTCATCAGCCACAGGACACCTGTTCCATCCTATTTCTAGGGTAAGGAGGTACATCTAGCTAAAACACATGTTCCCGTAATTATCAAAACTGAGTGTTACAACCAAGAGAAGGGAGAAAATAGTAGATTCACCTAAGTGAGGCAAGACTTTCTATTTCACATACCAGCTCGCTCCATCTCCAACTCAACCTCTCTTAGAAACCTACAGACTCAAGAGTCACAATTGTCAGTTCAGAGTCACCGAGTCTAGGGTCCCAATGGGACATGCTTTCTAACGCACAAGGCCATGTGCTCTCAGTGCAAAACTTGTCAACTTACTTTTTCCACGTCTAGATCAGCATCCTGCTTCTTCAAAAAACTGTAGAAGAAAAAAAAAATAGACATCAAAAGAGAACGGAGTGCTCTTTTCCTATAAACCTCCCACAAAGTACCACCATAGAATTTCCATTTGCTGCAGACAATCAATTTGCCCACAACTTTTCTCTTGTTCACACAATTGTTGCTATGTCACAGTTGCCACAAACACCTGCCTGCAACTGCAAAGAGCTGGCCCTGTACCATCAAAGGAAGCCAACATGAGATTTTAACTTTCTGAAGCCAGGAAAGATACAGATGGAGGTCTTACACACACACACACACACACACACGCACGCACGCACGCACACACACACCTTCTTTCCAGTGCCTATAGGTCATCCATAGTTGGGAAACATTAAAAAAAAGAGTCTTCCAAGATCTTGTTCAGCTCACCTCTTGGCTTAAATCTTCCCTTAGCCCCCAACCCACATGTGCCCCACTTCTTGTCTGACTGTGGGTGGGCCTCACTGTCAAAACAGCCTTCTTAGGATGGCCCCTCTTTCCCATCAGCTGGAGTTCCCCTCTCTGGGAGATGTGCCAACCCAGCAGCCTGCACCGACTTGTCCACGGAACTTAGGCCCCAGGAATACCTTAGAACCTTGTGCCAACCCCTGGCAAAGTAGAGTGCTGATTCTGTGGCACCCCTGCCCACTTCACATTAATCTTGAAAGTGCCAGGAGCGGGATGGCACCTTTCCAGTTTGCTCATGCACTCTGCCTGTAACCTGCCAATATTACGGTTCCTTGCTTATTATTTGCAATTTTAGCTGTTGGAACAAAGCTTCAGTTTTAGTATGATGATAAAGAATCAAAATGGTTGAATGGAATTACATTGACAACAATATGTTAGGGCAGAAAGTAAAAGGTTTGAGGAATGTGAATAAAAAGGCAGCAACAATTTTTCCTCTTAGTAGAGACTCACACTTTTTGTCATTATGATTCTTAGCATCCTGGTCCATGGTTTAAAAGACTGCCATCATAAATTACTATCCCCATCAAAACCACCCCTCCCCCCAACACACACAAAAGAATTTTTGCAAAGAATGCATAATTAACAGTAACATCTTTGTTTTGTTTAATCAAAGATGACTCAGAATGAAGGAAAGAAAAAATGACCATGGGGAAGAGCATGAGAAACTCCTATATTGTCTTCCGCAGATGGGTATTCAAATCATGAACTGACTGCAGACATGCAGGAGAACCAGCACGAGGTTGCGGGGAGAGAATGTGCTAATGAGCATGCCACTACAGCCCGTACCTTAGCAACCCACATCACCCCATCTCTTCCTTGCTTCTGACACGCTGTCTTGTCCTAAGCAAGGAGATGCCACGAGTCAATATGTGCCTTTCTCCTGGCTAACCCACTAGGGATGCAGACACTGCTGAGCTGTAAAAAATGGGAATCCCCATTGTCTAAAAATGTTAACTAGCCCCCCTATCATCAGCAAAGAGTAATTCAGAATCGGGAGAACTTTTCACCAAAGGGAACAGATATACAGTGGAAGTCTGACTTCCATTCTTGAACACTTCCCCAAAGAAGTTTAGGAAGGCTGTCATTCTGATTTACAGAACGGAATTTTTCTGTTTGCAAGGTGGAAGATTCCTTCATCCAACACAGAAAAAGAAACACCTGCAGAATCACTACCCTTTCCCAAAGTAGTAACGAAACTTAACCTCTCTCATGCATACAGCACGAGTGCAACCACATGAGATACCCCGTTCAACAGCAAGCTCTTCCAGAATGAGCCTTAGTGGGGCGCCTGGGTAGCTCAGTTAAACGTCCGACTCTCGGCTCAGGTCATGATCTCATGATTCAAGTTCAAACCCCAAGTTGGGCTCTGCACAGACAGCACAGAGCCTGTTTGGAATCCTCTCTCCCTCTCTCCTGCTCCTACCCCACTCATGCTGTCTCTAAATAAACAAATAAACCGTAAAAAAAATTAAAAAAAAAAATGAGCCTTAGTTCCATGGCACTTTAGCAACTGGTAGCAAAAGGAAAACTGAAAACCTGTTTGGAGCTGCTAGCTAACTACTGCAAAAGGAATGTTATCCATCCATACATATATGCAGCTTCATCCAATTTCTTTTTCAGGCTTACAAAACAGATGGAGTTAATTAACAAAGACAATACATACATGCATCATCCTGCAGCCATAAACCAGAAGGATGTCACAGCTTTAACTTCAAAGCCTCCCAGCAAGCACAGCCTGAGATATTTTTAGGCATCAGCTCCATTGTTTCAAAGAGGATATGGTTTGGTGAAATAAAATTGCCAAAAAGTAAAATTCACAGGACAACCTTGCTAGGATGAAGAGTGGCATTTGATTTTAAAACCAGTTATGTCTGTCTTAAAGGGTGTGCTTCTGCAAAGCTGAGAATAAATTTTGTCATCAAATGTTTAAGTGAAACAGAAGTACCTTTTATTTCAATGTCTTACATAAAAAAATCATTCTTTAAAAACTGACCAATTATTCTATTTTATCTTTATTCTAAATATAAATTTTTGGAATATTCAAGTTTTAAATTTTCAAAGCTTAAGGCAAAAGAGACCTCCCTCCTCCTCTGTGTGTGTGTGTGTGTCTGCGTATAGACCGATATACATATACAGTTATACAGACATTTTCAATAGTTGACTTTGTATTCAATCGTGGGTTTGTGGCCATTAGGGCATTTTCCATGCTTTTATTCTTCCTGCTGAAGCAGTGCTAATGTTTTGTTTGAGAAACATGACTGAAGTGACCCAGATTCCCAAGCGGAAAAGGCTGATCCATGAATGTTGCAAATGTGTGACCGCCTGCAGGAATGAAAGCCAAAGCATGAGACCTTGGCCAAAAATGAACTACTCCCAACTATTTAGATCAGATCAAATCCTCTATCTTTGGGAGAATACACAGAGACCTTCGTTTTTAGAGGAAAGACTAAAACTAAAACTAAAACTGAGAAGGCTTTGACTTTGAGTTCTCTTGATACAGCCGTTCCTGTAGCCCCCCAACTCCCTGCTCTCCCATTTCCAAATGCCCAGGGGACGTCCCCCCTGGTACCCACCACAGGAACCTTACAACCAGACAGTGTAGGCACAAGAATAAACAGAACCAAAGGGGGTGTCAGCCACATGTTCAGAGAATGGCAAGAGGCTTAGTAGTCCTACAGGGCAGAGAGGGACTTACGAGTGTGGAGGTAGGCTGGTGGGAGAAAGGTGGGAAACTGAGGCAGAGGCCAGCTAAGAAGTCAGCCTGTGAGAGGCATACTCCTGCACTTACCAGTGTATTTTCTACACGCCTCTATCCCAGGAAGGGGGAGGAAAATAGATACAGCCCCCAGCATCTTCCTGGCACAGGACTAAGCACCGTCATTCTGATCTCACCAACTCTGCTGGGTAAGTATAGTTTTCTCCTAATTAGCTGTCAGGGCCCAGGACAAAATCACCTTTTCACTCCTGTTTTCCTCTGGTCCCACTTCCGTGCAGAACTAGATTTCCTTTCCTCTGTGTTCTTACAGCACCTTACACAGTTCCTGCGTCCTGGTCTTCCCTGCTCCAGAGCAGCGCTCAGCCCAACAGGGGCTTCAGCTCCGCTGATGGAGGGGTGAAGGGTGAAGAGAGCAGGTGACATAGTGACTGATGAAGAACTGACCAATAGAGCTGACTCAAGCTGCACGTAGGGTAGGGGTGTGTGTTGGGGGGAGGGCTGGAGGACAGAAATGCAGGGTGTGACCACATACCGCACATGCCACATAGATAACCAGAAGCTGACCTTTCTTTCAATTTCATCCTGTGTCTTTAGCTATAAATAAGTGACAAAGATCCAATCTGGAGATTCTGCTATTATTTTTAATATTAGCCAGTGTTTCCTTTCCACTTAAAAAATGTGACTGAGAAACTGACGCTCAATATGTTAGAGTCATAACCACAACTCCTGTGGGAAGAAGGAGACTTGAGGGATATGACAAATCCAAGACTTAAATCATGGTTCTGGGTTTTGTTTGATTATTTCAAGAAAAAGAAGATTGAGAGAGAAATGAAATCTACTTTTCTCTTGCCACAGAATCTTCTCTATTTCCAATTCAACCCTTCTTACTACTTGCAAAAGATTTAAAATATTCATCGACCTGCCAAAAAACATCTGCATGCTACTCGACACATCTATTCACATCTGAATGCCTTCTTTCTGCTCCAACGATCATTGCTGTATTCAGTCAAACTAAAGTGAGAACCTCAGAACTGTACGTGGTGTGATGTCAGTGGCACCGAGGATAAAATGGCCATTTGACAGCAACTTCCATATCAAGTGTGTCGACAGGGGCACTACTCCTTTGGTTAACTTAGGATCCAAGGCACAAAAAAGACCAGGCAGGGCCAGACTCTGCCACAATTCCAAAGAAAGCTAAGACACACACAGAGCGTACACAGAAGCTCCTCAATGTTCCCCGGTGAAGGGGCGGCCCCTGGCTCCCTGCCTGCAGCCTGGGAACAGGCCCACTCTCTCAGTGGGCTTCCTGAGGCCTTCACAGCTGCACACAGACACGCAGTGCAGTGTTTGGGACCATCTACGCTCAAGGTCACCACAATCTTCTGTGTGCCCAACAGCTGGGGCAGGCCCCGGAGACAGGAGCCAGCTCAGACAAGGCCCTTTGTTGTGGGGTATTCCTCATTGCCTGGTTTCCCCAGGAAAAATGTATTTTCCTTTAGCCATTCACTCTGGCCCTACCTCATTCTCCCGCGTCCTTCTCCACACATGAACCTTTTAACAAGGTTAAAAGCTAACCTCCCATCTTACCTCCCTCCCACCCTGGTAAAGGCACAGTGACACAATGGTGTCCATGTGCACAACGGTTAAGAGCAGAGGGCCTTGACAATGTTGGTGACAGGTCAAGACTCCTGAAGAGTTTAAAGGAAAGGGTCTAGCCTGGGAGAGGACAGTAAAGGTGGCTGGGGATCGCCTTTGGGTATCCTATGCTAGGAAGATGTACTTTGTCATATAATCTCATTCTTATTTCTTTTACACAAACATTGATTTACTTCACTGAAAAGGTAATATATGTTCAATGAAAAATCTGGAAAATCTGGAACCCCTGTTATGATGTTGGAACTTTCCCCTTCTGGCCAGTATTTCTATGCTTATGTAAATGTTAACCGCTACTACAGCACCTCCAACTTGCATGTCACAACTGACGGCACATACAACTTATTTTGCATACAGGCAAACAGTGGGGGGCAGGGTACCCTCAATATGAACAACGTACCTAGTAAAATTAATTGCAGGATCTATTTCAAGTAGTAAGGCACAAAAGGGAGGCTACATCACCTAAGGATGCTTCTCACCACGGACCTATGAATTACTCTCTAAAACACAGAATTTTGGTCCATAGCCAGGGAAGAAGTGGTTGGATTCAGTTTTGTTTTGTCTTTTTTTTTTGAGTCTTTTAATGTTTATTTTTGAGAGAGAGAGAGAGAGAGAGAGAGAGAGAGAGAGACGGAACATGAGCAGGGAAGGAGCAGAGAGAAATGGAGACACAGAATCCAAAGCAGGCTCCAGCTCTGAGCTGTCAGCACAGAGCCCGATGTGGGGCGTGAACCCACAAGCTGCAAGATCATGACCTGAGCCAAAGTCGGACGCTCAACCAACTGAGCTACTCAGGCGTCTGGGTTGGATCCAGTTCTATCTCTAGCTCTGTTATTTATTTGTTCTGTGACTGGGTGGGGGCAGGGGTGCAGGAAGGGTGACATTAAATAACCCATGAGGCCAGGCAGGTAAAACAAATGAATGAAGCAGGTGAGGTGGGGCTTGGGTGAGCTGAAGAGCCCTGAGGCCACTGTCATGCGAGAACACAGGCTTGGTTTTGTCAGACCTTCCAATTTTTTTCAAAAGAAACAGGGAATCTCAGTTTTTATACAAAAATGCCCCATTTAAAAATGTTCATTTAATTTTTAAAATGCCTCATGTGGCCTAATGAAACATAATAAACAAGGGTATAATCCGGCCCATAGACTGGTTTGCTATCTGTTTAAGTCATAAGATCCAGCCCTTGGTTTCTCTTAATATTAAATAGGAAATTGGCCGCTATCCGCCCCTTGGGGTTATTTAAGAGCATGGGGGAGGGGGCTTATTATCACGTAACAAAATAATCCAAGCCCATTCAGATGCACAAAGCAGAGTAACATGATCCCTTGGTTTTATGTAATGTTAATAGATGTGGCTTCATTTTTTTGTAGAATTATTTGAAATGTATAAATATACATGTTAGCTTCCAAACAAACAAAAGAGGTAATTGTAATAGCCTTGGAGGACGAGGGTGTGACCAACTCGATCAAGCAGTGGGGTGGAAATCTGAGGGGAATGGCTTTGATTTTTTTTAAACAAACACTGTGTAGAGACAGGTGGTGTAGACAACCCTCTCAAGAAACACTGCACTAAAGGGCAGCACAGCAACGAGGTGGTCTCTACGTGAGAATGCAAGGTGAAAATAACTTAATTTTAAAAATGGATGAAATCACAAATGTGGTGACAGAATGAGCATCATGTTAGAATAAACAAACAAACAAAAAAAACCCAAGTACCAACTAAAGCAATTATGTCAGCAAAATACTAGACAGTATTGGGTGCAGTAAAAATTTTATTATTAAGAGTGAAGAAGTTAAGATCTAGTTACGCTGGTTTTCTTAAACAAGAAGTCGGGGAGGGGGGAAGATCTTTACTACAACACACATTGCCCCACATTTTACACTGTGCCATTTCTGTATTTGTCCTTTTTAGCCTACTTCTAGCAGTCTCTCTTTGCTAAAATACATTAGTTGCCATGGAAACAATGTCATAGTGTGTAAAACCACTCACTGTCCTTGGAAAGGCATTCATGATAAAAACTGAACAGTAGCATGTTTTAAAAAGCGATCCCATAGACAGCAGTTGTGTAAGAACACCACAAGATCTCAAAATTGTGACTTCGAGGTATTCATCCACCACCATCATATGGTCTGGTTTCCCCCAAGTCAACCGGTGAAGCACCTTTCCTCCTCTTGTACACCAAGAGTAATTACAACAAAATCTCCCATCTAATGTTGGTGAAAACAATAGATTCCCTGTGAGGCACACTCACTTCTCTCGATGGGGTGGGGCTGGGAAACTGTAGAATCAGAAGGTTTGTAGGCATGATAACACCTCTGCTAATGACAAGGATTTAGTCCTGTGATACCTGCTGCTGTCCAATTTTGTTTTAAGAAAGGGAAATAATACTTAGGACATAGAGATTTACACTTGCTTTTCCCTATTGTCACAGATTAGCAAGACACTCTTTCTTTTTTCCTTTCATTAACACAAAGTAGACCATATTTATTTCTCTGAGATAATACACTGAGCAGCTTTCATGTGCCATGTTGGCAAAGGAAACAGGCAAGATATGGGTCCCCTGGAAGCTGAAAATCTGGTGGAGCCAACTGGGCAAGGGTGGGAGCATAAAAGGCCTCCTGGGCCTTGGTGAAGAGCCGGATTTTATTCTCACTGCAAATAGGAAGATAATTGAGTGGTGTTCCCCAGCAACATGATCTCACATAGATTTTTAAAAGCTCACTCAGCTATGTGGGAAGTGGGATTGGAAGTCAACAGTAGAGGAGCGCAGAGCAGTAATGTTATCAGAATCGTCCCAACGAAAGAGGGCAATACAAAGCAGATGGAGAAATGTGATCTCTAATTAGGGTGACTTTGCACCTTGGCTCCTCTGTGAAAACGCTAGATGACATCTACTGTCCTGGGCACTCGTCAGATTAAACATTTGTGTAAATGATTCATTTTTAAGCCAAGTATTATTATTAGTTGCATCAAAATGTACCAAGATTGGGGGCGCCTGGGTGGCGCAGTCGGTTAAGCGTCCGACTTCAGCCAGGTCACGATCTCGCGGTCCGTGAGTTCGAGCCCTGCGTCAGGCTCTGGGCTGATGGCTCAGAGCCTGGAGCCTGTTTCCGATTCTGTGTCTCCCTCTCTCTCTGCCCCTCCCCCATTCATGCTCTGTTTCTCTCTCTGTCCCAAAAATAAATAAACGTTGAAAAAAAATTAAAAAAAAAAATGTACCAAGATTGGATTTGCATTTCCAGCTTCTGCCATAGATAGACTTGCCTGCCAGTGGGTGAGATAATCTCAAGGTGAAGAGAATTTTCTGAAAGGTGACCAACGACAATCCATCTCTTTTCCTGTCCTTTTCCAATCTTGGCCTAAGTAAACACCTCCCTCTCAAGGAAAATAGGATGCTCACCAATAAAATAAAGGACACTTGGACATGAGCAGCTCAGGGCAGCCAACTCCTCCCAGTCTCAGAGGGCAGTGCCCCTGGCAGACGCTGGATGCAGTGATCAGTTGTGCTGTGAGCCATGCTGCAGCTAGAGTTGCACAAGACACCCATCACAAGGGTCAGTGAGAAACAGAAGATTACAGGTTAGGTGTACATGAAATATATTCAGGACATGGCCCTTCTCAAGAATGGTGTAAATGCTTTCATTACAATGTTCTTGTCATTTATCGATGGCTATTCTAATTCACTTCGTAATGTGCCTTTTGGCGATAATGAAACAAAAAGGAAAAAATGGCAAATTTAGTGAAAAATTAAGTACTGTATTTCTACTTTTCGAGAAAGCTGATGATGGAATGTTAACACATACAAACTGCTGGTTAATATTCATTATCCACCATGGGAGCCATAGTGATATCATTCACTCCATAAACCACAGCCACAAATCTACAGAAGCACAGATCAGCAACTACTTCAAATGTTAATCACTATTGTAATAAGGTTGTGTCCGAGGATGACAATCTAACACATGCTGCTATAGAAGGTTCACTAACATAGCACTCTAGGAAGTATGACTTTTCTTTTAGATCAAATGCTTGCTATTCTAAGTTGATTCTGCTTATTTCTGAGTAAATAAGTACATATATGAAAAGCGAAGTGATAGCTTTTAATGTGTTGGCTTCATTAGCAAAAGAAAAGAAATTTAACAGTTAAATGATTCCAGTTTTAGGTAGTATTAACCAGTGGTTAAAGTAGAAAAAATCATTTCCAACAATGGTTTGATTTTTTTTTTTCCATCTATTTCCTGAGATCAAATAAATCTTGTGGAAGTTCATTCTGTCACAGGTGAAACATCTCCTGTTACTGTGAATGCCACTGTAAGTTGTAAAAAGTTTAACATGAGAGGGGCGCCTGGGTGGCTCAGTCGGTTAAGCATCTGACTCTTGATTTCAGCACAGGTCATGGTCTCATGGTTCATGGATTCAAGCCCTGCATTGGGCTTTCTGCTGGCAGCAGAGACTGCTTGGGATTCTCTCTCTCTGCCCCTCCCATGCTCTTTCTCTCAAAAATGAATAAATAAAACTTAAAAAAAAAAAAAAGCTTAACATGAGAGAGGAAATTATTTGTTTTTGCAGCGAAATACACACATAAATTTTATAATGCTAAAAAACAATTGCCCTTACTAAATCAAGAAACCTATGGAACAGAAAGTCACTTGGAATTGCGTATGCATATGCATAACTCATAACTGCATTCAAATAAGTGGCTATATTCTACCAAATGCAAAAAAAAAAAAAAAACCTACAGATGTAGAAATTGACAAATAATAGGAAAACATAACTACCAAATTTTTGTGACAAAGTGTTTTGTGAATATTATTAACATTTCAGCACAATATGTGCCTTTTACTTTGCCACCTGTCATCAGCAACCAAGTTTTAGAAAAAATGTTTGAGGGGCTCCTGGGTAGCTAAGTCAGTTAAGCGTCTGACTCTTGATTTTAGCTCAGGTCATGATCTCACATTTGTAAGTTCGAGCCCCCTGAGCCTTGTGAGTTGGAGCTTGGGATTCTCTCTCTCCCTTTTCTCTCTGCTCCTCCCCTGCTCATGCTCGTTCTCTCTCTCTCAAAATAAATAAACTTTAACCAAAAAAAGAAAAAAATGTTTGAGAAACGATTCTCTAAATCAACCTAGTTGTTGCATAATGGTATGATAGATGAATCCTGTAAAGTTTGGGTGCGTTCTGTTCCAAAACAGTTGGAAATCTTTCATTAAAGCAGTGAATGAAGCGCCAAAACACTTCAGTTCTTTAAAGCTTTTAGCCAATTGCAGTTATTGAAAACAAGGCTTGCAAAAAGGAAGATGTTGAAATTTATCCCGACAAAGCAAAGGAGGGACTAAACACAGTGTCCAAGATTTAATTCTGAAATTGTATTATGATGTGTTGAAGGATCTCGACTTGAGGTGATGTTTTGATGGTGCTCCTAGTTTTAATTGGATACATTTATATTAGGAACCAGAATGGAGCGAAATTATGAAGATATACAATTTGTGTCATCTAAATGTGACAAGACATTCAAAAGGACCACAGAGGAATTTATTTTCATGAGTTTTGTAAAAATATTTATTAACGATAAAAATCCTGAGGGTAAAAGACCTGTGAAAATATTTGGGCTAAAATATTAACACATTTCAACACGTAAAAAGTTAGCCCGAGGAAAGCCTCCATTTAGCAGAATTTGCTCTGAGCTCATGTGCATCGGTAGAAAGAACTATTTTCTCTGCGAAAAAAATATTTTGATGTATACCATCAATGCCAACTGATGACAGTAACAATTTCACATAGTGACTATAAGACACAACTTTGAAGACGACTAGAGGCAAGTCTATGAGAACATTTAAAACAGTTCACTCTTCATAAAAAATATGTGACATGGGTATTAGAGACATATAGCTAGAAACTGACTAGAGTGAATGTATACCCCAAATAATTATGGTCATATGTTCTTTTTAATGCTTACTCAGTATAAAAAGGTTTTTTTCTTCTAATGTACATGGACATGTTTTTAAGTTTTAGAAATTTTATTTTTCCGATTTTGAATAGAACCATTTCAAAGGTCCAAACATGGTATCAGTTAATAAATTAACCTTTAAAAATTCTATAGTATTGATTATTTTAGTGACTCCTTTCCACAATGTTATGATCCCACATCTCGAGTTCTCTTGGCTCCCACTGACAGATGAGGAAAAATATGAGATGCGTGTATATTTTGAGAAGATGTGCTCAAAGTGCCACCATAATTTTCTAGTAGAAAAGTATATAAGCAACATCCTCAACACACCACCAAATACACACTTTTTAAAGCAAGACTAAAGATTTCCCTTCTCAAATTACTAGGCATTTCAAGAAACAGCAGGTTTTAAAACATCTTCTTAAATGTAGCATCATCCTTGTACGAATGTCAAGTTGGGATGAGACATAATTAAAAAGAGCTAACTGGTTTCTGCGCCCACCCCCACCCCCCCATTTAGTGTTCTGGTAACTACTTATGAGTTATACTCGAAAATGAATCCCTCCATATACTCATGCTTTATTTAGTACATGAGGACTGAATAAAAGTGAAGAGTTTCTCCCATGATAATCAGAGATTGAATACAATCTCTAGTATTCACCCTGATTCCTTTAAAATATGGAACTGAAGGATCACACCCAGTAAATCTTCTCTTCTAGTCTCCAGTATCACAGTAAATTGATTAAAGAAAGTCCTGAAAATTCTAATAATTTCCACTGAAATGAGTCTCCCTGGCAACTGAAGTCCTCCCTTCCAGGGCACTCAGAAGAACTGCCACAAGCTAAAAACAGGAAGCCCAAATCCCCACTACATTTGGGAAAATCTGGTAGACAAGCCTGCTCCTTGAGAGGGCAGATCTTCCCACTTCTTGCCCAAAGTGAACCTAATACACGTATGCGAAGACATGATTTACTCAAAAGAAAAAGCATACTCTAAGAATACAAGCCAGTGAATATGCTGCCATCATTGTTACCATCATCATCATCATCATCAAGATAAAATACAGCTCAGATGCAATGTGGCAGGAGTGAAATTTACACTTATCACTCAGCTGTACACACACAAAAAAATGTTACTTAAGGACACCTGGCTGGCTCAGTCACTGGAGCATGCAACTCTTGATCTCAGGGTCATGAGTTCCCACCCCACGTTGGGCCTAGAGCTTCCTAAATAAATACTTTTTTTTATTTAAAAATTTTTTAACGTTTATTTATTATTGAGAGACAGAGCATGAGCATGGGAGGGGCAGACACAGAATCCGAAACAGGCTCCAGGCTCTGAGCTGTCAGCACAGAGCCTGACTCGGGGCTTGAACCCACCAACCGGGAAATCATGACCTGAGCCGAAGTCAGACGCTCAACTGAGCCACCCAGGCACCCCAATGAATAAATACTTTTTAAAAATGTTACTTCATTTCTCCAGTGTTTAATTCAAATTGATCATGACCACTGCATTTCTGATGATAGTAACAAAAACAATCTCGCCACTTCAAGATAACTTAATCTCTTCAGATTTAAAATTCTTAGTTGCTTCAGGGCAATTAGTCAAATTAAACTTCTCTAAACTGCCTCTCAGGGCTGTGTTCTTTTCCCTTGCCCTTCTGCCCCCACCCCAGGTTAGCAGGATGGGGAGAGGACCTAGTCTAGGCACTGCCCTCCATGCCCTCACTGGCGTCCCTGGGATGTTTCATCCCTTTGTCTTTGGGTGTTGGCCTGATTCTGCTGATGTGACTGGTAGATTGAACCCAACCAGTCTCCAGGAGTGAGACTGCACAGTTCACTCTGTGCCGCCTTCATTCTGCCTCCCAGCTCCCTCTGCACCTCCACATGTGCCTGAGGGGGGCCTACAGGCCTGTGGGATCACTCCTATGCCACATGCAGGCTTTGGGGAATTGAGAGGGCTTGCTTCTGACTAAACACGCCCCCCTGTAGAGTACACTACAGGTAGTTTCCTTCCAGGGTTCCAGACCAAATGCAAGGTATGGGTGCTCTCTGCAAGCAGATTCTCCTCCACTCTCCTGAAGTGGGGGATCTCAGCCACCCATTCATTTAGCTCTAGTCTCCTCCTAATCTCTACAAGCTCCATGCTCCATCCCAGGAAGGTATTTCCTCCTTCCTGCATGGCTTACTACACAATATATACCAGGCCTTCTGAGATCTGCCTCCTTGGAATCCACAATCATTTTTCTTCTAACAAAGCCTGCCTCTTTTGAGTGAAGGCCTGGGCTAATTCTGGTCTCTGAAACATGCTTCAAGGGCTTGTTTTGAAAGTCAAAAGCTGAACAACGTCTTCTTTGTCCTAGACCATATTCTGTCCTCCCCCTGAAGTAATGGAATCCTTCGCCTCAATGGGGGAGATTCCCAGGGAAACAAGAATTAGAAGGAAAGTAAAGTAAATTGAATACTAGTTTAAGATTATCCCCCACTAAACAAGGTCATAATGTAGGGTTTCAGAGAGCCCAGAACATTCACCCAGGATTTTTAAATATTAAAAAAAATTTTTTTGAAGTAAAGTCTACACCCAACATGCGGCTTAAACTGATGACCCTGAGGTCAAGAGTAGCATGCTCTGCTGACTGAGCCAACCAGGCACTCCATTATCCAGGATTTTTTTAAAAGTGCAACATACTGACATGTCATTCTTCTAGAAGACATCATTTACAGCCAACCCTTGAACAACATAGGTTTGAACTGCACAGGTCTACTTACACCTGGATTTTTCTGGATAAATACTGTACAGTACTGTAAATGTATTTTTTCTTGTGGTTGGTTTTAATATTTTCTCACTTTACTGTAAGAGTATGGTATATAATACATATAACATACAAAATATGTTAATCAGCTTTTGATGATCAATAAGGCTTCCAGTCAACAGATGGCAATTAACATTCAAGTTTTTGGTAATTCAAAAGTTATACATGGATTTTCGACAGCCCAAGGAGTCAGCATCCCTAACTTCTGTGTTGTTCAAGGGTCAACTGTACACATATTTGAACCAAGAGCAAAAGAGGCCTATGGATTTCAGTTTCTTGAAGTATTTATACCTAATGTCCTTAATCATTAATCTACAGTTGAGCAGCTATCCATTCAACAAGGAGCCACCCTTATTCGGCATCATTTTAGAACTCTACACTCCCCTAGGTTTCCTCTTCCGAGGGCTTCCTGCCTTTGTTTCCCCTCTTCCATACCTGCTGTGTTCACGCATCATATCTGTAAGACTACAGATCCTTCCTTACTGCATCTACTATCCCAATTCCAGCTTGCTCCCCTAGCCAGCCTAAATCCTACTTGCAGCTGATTCAACTGATATTTTCCTTAGTCTCTAAGAACATCCTCCTCACTTGATGGTTCAAATCAATTCTCAACTCTAGGTCACCCAACGGTCAGATTTTCCATTCCAAAGTAACAAGTACTACAAGGCCAAATCACAAAACTGGGCTAAAGCGAACTGTTAAAAAATACCTACAAATTCCAATGGGGCCTCACTATTTCTCTGTAATACATTTTTGTTTTTTTTTAAAGATTTTATTTTTAAGTAATCTCTACACCCAATGTGGGGCTCAAACCCACAACCCTGAGGGGCGCCTGGGTGGCTCAGTCAGTTAAGCGGCCGACTTCGGCTCAGGTCATGATCTCACGGTCAGTGAGTTCAAGCCCCGCATTGGGCTCTGTGCTGACAGCTCAGAGCCTGGAGCCTGTTTCAGATTCTGTGTCTCTCTCTTTCTCTGACCCTCCCCTGTTCATGCTCTGTCTCTCTCTGTCTCAAAAACAAATAAACTTAAAAAATAATAATAATAATAATAAAAACAAAAACAAAAACAAAAAAACAAAACAAAACCCACAACCCTGAGAACAGGAGTCACATGCTCCACTGACTGAGCCAGCCAGTCACCCCTCTCTGTAATAATTTCTATCCATCTATTAAAATATTACTCTAGGGGCGCCTGGGTGGCGCAGTCGGTTAAGCGTCCGACTTCAGCCAGGTCACGATCTCGCGGTCCGTGAGTTCGAGCCCCGCGTCAGGCTCTGGGCTGATGGCTCAGAGCCTGGAGCCTGTTTCCGATTCTGTGTCTCCCTCTCTCTCTGCCCCTCCCCCGTTCATGCTCTGTCTCTCTCTGTCCCAAAAATAAATAAACGTTGAAAAAAAAATTTTTTTAAATATTACTCTATATTTTTGTGGCTGTTTGGACTTCTTCTAGATTCACCAAGCTGTCCTATCTTTGAACCTTCCAACCTTGGATAATGGCTCAGCCTCCAATTTTACTGAAAGGCTTCAGGACATTCACACCTTTGAACTTCTTTCTTTTCACATAAAAATGTCAGGGGCGCCTGGGTGACTCAGTTGCTTTAGCGTCCAACTTGGGCTCAGGTCATGATCTCACAGTTTGTGAGTTTGAGCCCTGCATTGGGCTCTGTGCTGACAGCTCAGAGCCTGGAGCCTGTTCGGATTCTGTGTCTCCCTCCCTCTCTCTCTCTGTCTCTCTCTCTCCTGCCCCTCCCACACTTGCACACGTGCTTTCTCTTAAAAATAAATAAACATTAAAAAAAAATTTTTTTAAATGTCAGTATCTTCATCTGCCTCAGTGATAGTTAGAAATCACACGTGTAAAATACTGTGCCTGCCCCTTCGTGGGAATTCAGACTTGCAAATACCCTTCTCATGTGTTCTTTCTCACTTCAAGTTACTGCTAATTTTTATCCTGTTGAGAGCTATAGTGAGTTGAACGGCAGCCCCCTTCCCATTATAAAATATGCCCATCCGAAATCCCCTCATGGGGAAAAGGGTCTCTGCAGATATAATTAATAAATTAAGGATCTTGATGGGGTGCCTGGGTGGCTCAGTTGGTTAAGCGACTGACTCTTGATTTTGGCACAGGTCATGATATCATGGTTGGTGAGACTGAACCCCATGTTGGGCTTTGTGCTGACAGCGTGTATCCTGCTTGGGATTCTGCTTCCCTCTCTGCCCTTCCCCTGCTCACGTTTTCTCTCTAAACAAGCAAACATTAAAAAAAAAATAAAAAAGAGGAAGTTAAGGATCTTGAGATGAGACCATCTTGAATTAGGGTAGGCCCTAAATCCAGTGACAAGCGTCCTTATGAGAGAGGAGAAAGCCATGTAAAGATGCTCAAAGGAAAATCTCATGTGAATTGGTGGCAGAAACTATAGTGATGGGTCTAAAAGCCAAGGAACGCCCAGGCCTGCCAGCAGCCACCAAAAGTTAGGAAAGAAGCATGGAACAGAGTCTCCAGAGCAAAGTGTCACTGGGATGTGACACCTTAATTTCAAGACTTTTGGACTCCAGAACGGTGAGAGAAATTTTTCTGTTGTTTTAGGCCACCTAGTTTGGGGTAATTTGTTGCAGCCACAAAAGACTAATACAAGGGCTCCTCCTATACCCATCATGATCTTGCCCCTGCCAACTCTTTGTTGATCCTCTTCCATCCGTTATCCCCCCCCTCCCTCCAATCTCACCAACATCACCCTCACTAGTGGATCATTTCTGCAGTTCTAGCTCATCTAGAAGGTTCTTAAAGCCCAGCTGAGTGTCCTGGTGGGCAGCATAGAGCAGGGCTCTTCCCACACTGGTAGTTCTGGATCTCAAGTGCATGAGAGCATTGTTGTGGGGATGGAGGCCAGGGTACTTCAACCCCTACACACAGAACCTCTGTCACAGCTCGGGACAGGAGATCTGGGAAGCGGAGTTTGCCTTGGGAACTCTAGATCGGGGACTCTTAAACCTTCACACACTGCACCCTTCCTCATTTGGCATATTTGGGCCAAGGTACAAAGAACGTCTGCAGTTTTCCAAGTGCCAGTCCTCCTTATATCACATTCAGGCATAAACTAACCAGAACTTCCCTGGAGCTACTGGCACTCACAGAGGCATCTGGCTCAGCTCATTATTCTGGAGTCCTCATAGGTCCTTGCCAGCCACACCTCACAGGCCTTCACTTGGAGAACTACCTGCAACTCTTAACAGTCTGAAATCAACAATCTGTTGAATAATGACTACAAGACGGTGGGAATTATATGGACAACCACACCTATATGAAAAGAAGGATGTGATATGGCACATTATCTACCTATGCCTTGCCCCTAATTTGAAAACAGGATTAGAAGTTGGCATCACTGGCATTTTCACCCAAGGAAGTTGAACATAAGGGGGAACCTAAAACACTGTGCAACCAAAATCTGGGTTCTGAACCATGATTTTGAGGACCTACCAATGCAAAGGACCTGATGTACTACCTACAAGAAGAAAATATATTCAAGATGCATCTCATTCCAGAAGTACTGAAAACACTTGTAAGACCTCCCAGCTTGGAAGCTCAGAATCATAATCAACAAGCATTTAATAAATGCACAGCTCAGTGTAGTGTTACATAGCACAACGCAAATGAAATGAGATGTGCTTTCAGCCTTCTAGAAGCATGCTACTGAAAATGGACAATTCTGACAGGGAGATATACCAAAATGACTGAACATGAACAAACTGGATAAATGCATGAGGTGGTGACATTACATGCCAGCCAAGGAGAGAGTGTATTAGGACACCGGCATGTGATCTCCTGCATTTAAGGAGGTGACTGTGGAAATGGGAGGGGGGTTGGGGGTGAGGAGGTGCTCAAATCATGGACCATGTATGGTTAAGGAAGGGAAAAAAGTTCACTACCGCTTTCCAAAGACCATAATGGCATTTCAAACAACAGTGAAGCACCAGGTACCTCCCCTCTTTCTGGCTGCAGCAGTTGGACTACATCCATACAAAATGTTCTTATTTATTCTCCCTCCCTTAGATACATGAAAGCTGGCATCCAGGTGAGGGCTAGGCAGGGCGACGCATTCATGAGGAATCACAGAGAACTTTCCACAGGTAGCTGAGAAGACTCTTAATGAGTGGCTGACAAACATTGACTGTTATGCTGTTGTCATCTTGTTACAGAAATGACTCGAGTAATGACCCCTAACCATGGAAAACATTTCATAAGGTTTATTTTCAGTCATTCTTTTGATGGAGATACAGAGGCTCTGGTTGGGGTACAGTGTTAGTCATGACTTTGTAGGACCTTAAGTCTAGAAAAGAACCTTCCTCCCCTGCCAGGGAGATTCTTCAGATGCTGATACTACCAAGTGAACCAAATTAACACAGGGAGAGGATGGCACTTCCACAGTCACGGTTGGGTGTCACGTGGCTGAGGGACTCAGGTAAATGCTACTTGGAGAGGTGCAGATATGGATGGGCACCGGCTTCCCCAGTCCTCTCAGACTTCCAGGCACAACCCTGGTGGCCACTCTGCACTCTTCCACCATCCACTACTGTTTTCTTCCAACCTCCTCCCAGTGTTGAAACATTCTGCATTTCTCCTGGTCTTGGATGTCACTGCACCACTGGTAACTTCCTATGGTTTTTAGTGAAAATCTTATTGGTAAAAATCTGATGGCAGAGGACAAAGAAGTAACTATTTCCCTGACCACTCTAAATGTTTAACCAAAAGCTCAAGATTACGAGGGCAAGATCTTTAAACACACACCATCCTCAAAATACAACAGTGGTTCCTGAACCAGTCTGGGACAATCATTGACCCTAAACCATGCGGGCTGGTAGAGAGTCAACCTGGTGCCATCAGAAACTACAAAAACTACACAGGCTCAACATCCAAGCCCCACAGATGGCCAGGAGACCAGCTACATACTCCGGGGCCCTGCTCCAGGGCCTCTCCAAATAAAGATCCACTGAATATCTACACTACGAATGACATCGTGCTACCTGCTATGGGGGGCCAGCAAACAACATTTTTGCACACAAAGGGCCAACAGTTTCTTGAGAATACAGGACCCACACAGATTCCTTGGAGACCTAGATTATAGTCTAAACTAAATTAGTAACTGGATATATGACCTTGGGCAAGTCACAAAATCTCTCTGAACCTTAGATCTCTCCTATGAGAATTTAACTAACAACATAAGGCATCATTTATTAGGAGACAACTGGTCATAAGTATTCAATGTAAGAGGATGAGAAGATTAGGGGAAACTTCCTAAAGCTGGGATTGAAAAATGGGTAGAATTCTGAGGGAAAAGAAGGGCTAGGGGATTTCAAGAAGGGAAAACAAAGGCCAGAACACATTTTTCATATTAATGAGATACTAGACTGACATCTAGCTAATCAAGTGTTAGTATAGTGGTAAATGAGGTGAGCCAAGTATGACTAAGAATGTGGACATGGAAGGTGTTGAATGCCAGCCTAAGGAATTTGGTCTTTGCTCCTATTCACTGGGTTGTAAGTAAAGGGACAAGGGAAGAGAACCAGTATCTACATCAGCTGGTACATCCATTTCACATGGATCAACATCCCCTCACTCAATTTAGAAGGTATAGGAGTGAAGCAACTGCAATCATTATTTGCAAACCACAGGAGAGCCTGAAGGACATAACATATCAAGAGAATATAGACTGGGCAACAGTATATATAAAGGACAGCCACAGAATTGACATTTTCAAGTAAAAGGAGACGATAAAAGATAGAGAATGACAGAATGTTAGCATTCGTTGATAACTCAGCTCCTACAACTGAAAACAATGAGGTGCTCTATATTTGTAGGTTAGACAGTAAACTCTACAATGAAAGGTGAAAGCCTCCAAACTTTGAGAGCAAATAAGAGAAACCATGAACAGAACTCAGCACTTTTCAGGTATCCTTGTGTGCATGTGCCTAGTTATAGGCCACAGATCACACAATTCTGGAATAAAATGAAAACTGAAATGAAAATCAAATTTTATAAGTGACAATATTTGAAACTGTTATTGCCTTTAAATAGATATGACAACGTATGGAAATGAAGAAACTTGTTAGTGTTTATTTGGCTTTTGGGTAGAATTTAATTTGGAGGGTGGGGGTGATCCCACAGAAATACAGATTCAGTAACTTTTGCTGGGGATTAAAAGAAGAAAGGATTGGGAAAAGTGCCCTGGGCTTTGTTGTGGGAAAGGCGATCTGGCTCATTTTTAATTTTCCATTAAAGCCCTACTTTTCAGTATAAAGCAGATGGAATCCTTATACAACTCCATGAAAAGCCTACTATTTTTGGGAACCTCAAAGACGGAAGCTCTGAGAAAAATGAAAGTGTTTAAATTCATCAGATAAAATCCCACCAGCACATTCAAAAGAAGCAGGTACTTAGAAATCTTAAAAATACAAAGTAAGTGGTCTTTCTGTGATTGATTTCTGATCCCCAGCCTCCCCTGGGCGGCTGCTGACTCGGGCTGACTGATGATTTTCTACCACTTCACGGCCTGCTCCCATCAATGTGGATGAGACTCACTATGCTTGCTTCATTCCTTGTCTTTCAGAAGCTGCCTCCCTGATGGTTCCATCCCTACTGCCATTCTCATATCCAGAAGGGAGTTCGGTGCTCAATCCTGACAGCCCCAGACCTACTGACTCAGAAGATGGCCCGGAGATATGCACTCTGTAAGATCCTCAGAGAATATTCATGTAACCATGACCCTAAAACTCTCTCCTTATTATTATGAGCTAAGACCTAGTTCAATATATTGTTTGTTGTTCTGCCAGGGTGGATGGAAGAACAAGAGAGCTGCTGTTTACAGAGCATGGACTGTGAGGTACTGGGCTAGGAGATGATATCCACTGTCTCCATACTCATGGCTTACAATCTCATTTGAAAGATGGAACAAAATTAGTGTTAGGAGCATACATTTCTGGAACCAGACTGTCCAGGTTCAGATTCCAGCTCTAATGCTTACTAGCTGTGTGAGCCTGACTAAATCACTTAACCTCTAAACCTCAGTTTTCCCATCTGTTAAGTAGGAATAATGATAGTATACCATGGAATAGTGCTGGGTGTTGTGTTGGCCAATCGACCATGAATATGATATTGTCCCTGACTTCCAAAGAGCTCATAAGTCAATGAAAAAGACCAGTATCCACCCATTCTTCCACCCAGCTGATTCCGTCTTTCTTTACAAGTCCAACTATGATGATGGTGATGATGAGGTAGAAATCAAGTGCCATGGGGGCCCATAGAAAGGACCAAAGAGGGGGCTTCCCAGAAGGTGAGTCTTGAGAGGAGTAATGAAGTAGTGAGGTTTCCACCGGGGGGAAAAGGTGTCTTTATATCCTCTAACACTTAACACAGAAACAACCGCAAAGCGAAGGCAAGGTCATTTGAAAGTAGGCAGGGAAAGAGGAACCACAGCTTTGGAGCAAAAGCAGGCATGAGCCTAGGAGCCAGACAGACTTGGCTTCTCTAGTAATTAGCTGTGTGACAATGGGCAAGTCACTTTACCTTTCTGAGCCTCAGTCTTCCCATTTGATCAATGGGGATAATAACACCCGCCTCATGGAGTTGTTATAATTAAGTAAATTACTGTATGTAAAGCACTTAACAAGGCCTCTGGGGTGCAATAAAAGCGGTAGGTATTATTATTTTTATGGTGTATTTAAGGAGGGGTGAGTAGCTATGGTGTGCTACATGGTTTTTTACATTATCACAAGGCCAGAAGTAAGCAGTCTTCAGAAAAAGCCTTATGAATTGAAATAAACAATGGGCTAAAATTTCTCATGCTGTATTTTTTTTCTCCCCCAAATTTATAGTTAATAGACATTCAATACACATTTGCCCAAACCAACAGGGTGCTGTTGAGGTCATGGGGTCTACAAGGGCTGAATATATGATGACCTCTGCTTCCTAAAAATACCCAGGAAGGACCCAAGTCGGCTTATGATCCAGAGTGAGGCCTCACGTGGGTCACCCTGGAAGCACGGAGATGAATGGGGAAATGCTCTCATCCAAACATTACGACAACTCAGAGCCTTACAAACGTTGTTAAAGTTTCATGAGTCAGTAAGCATTATCTTTCCTTCCCACGTTTTTATTAGACGATAAATCCAGTTCAATTTATATCCTTCTAGGATTACTGTGTCCTAATCAAGTCCAGAGTGCCACTTATTCCTAGGCTGTCTGTACTGCATGTCACCCAAGTCCCTCCAGGTAATATGGTTTAGGCTACTCATGTGTTTTAGTGGCTAAAAATTAGATTTGCTCAACTAGAAACACTGAGCACTCTCTCTCTAACCCAAATCACCATTTATTCATAGGAACCAAGTGCATGAAAGTCATAACTCAGGTCTTCTCCCCCTACTCTCTAGTTTGTTCTGTCTTCAGGAGGTATGGTGACATTCTGAAGTCAAACTCAAGGGATTTACATTATTAATAGGTTAAAATTCTGGTTATCTGACTAAAACCAAGAAAGTCTTTGATAGGGCTAACTTCAAAGTGCTTTTGTTTTTTTTTTTTTTTTTACTCTCAAGAATAAAAAAGGCTCTGCATTTCTAACAAAGACTTGCTAAGTATGCTGTTTTCAATCATACTATATAAACTTTCCAAGCTTTCCAGTAATTCTTGATCCAGACCTGACAATCCATTACCCAAATCTCTGCCTAAAATATTCAAAATTTCCTTCTATGCAGACAGTACATCTTCACCTTTCCTTCCCTAAGGGATATATGTATTGTGTGTATATCTGTTACATGTATGTGTGTACACACACACACGCATACATTTTAACAACAGCAGCAAACTCATCACTTTTCCCATATGTGGGGTTTTACGTTTATTAACTCACTGACTCCTCACAGCAAAGCTTTGAGGTAAGAACTATCTCCAGGTTAAAGGTGGAAAAAGGGAGGCACGGAGTTTAAGTAGCTTGGCCCCGTTCACACAGCTGGAAGGGGCTGAACCCGGCCCACACCTGAGTCCATGCTCTTGACCACATCCTTCGCCTGGACTGAATGGCTTGACAGTGGACCTTAAGTGGTGACTCTGCCACCTTGGACAAGTCACCTAGCCTCTCTGGGCCTCATTTTTCCTCCTAAGTAAAACAGACGTGTTGGACTACGTGGTCTCTAGTCCCTTAAGGTCCTATGTTCCGCAGTTTTGATACATGTTTCTATCTTGGTCTAGGGAGCAGCAGAGTCTTAGACCTCCACCCCTTATCTTCCTGATGCTGCTCTGGCTGGATTCGGAGATCTTTGGTGCTAAATCAAACTGCACTTTTCATTCTTAATTTTGCTTAATGTCCGGGGCATAACCCTCTCCTCCTGGTGATCAAGGAAACCTCTCTCCCCTGGGCCTGCTCAACACTCTGGCTCTTCCATTCAGGGTTCCTCTAACCTCCCCCATTCCTGGGCTCTCCCCCAGCCCTGTCTACAAAGTCCCTGAGTATACTGCCCATGTCCATTATTTCAAGTAGTTTCTAATTTGCTGCTAATAGACGTATATTTAAGTCTTACTCTTCACTCCTATGACATACCTCAACCTGAAAGTCCAAAGTGTCCATGATAAAGTCATCATTTGACATACCTGTCCTCTCTTACTGTATTACCTGTCTGCATGTTTCTCTCCACCTAATTTCCCAGGACCCCTCTTCTTCCCTGCCCCTCAATATACTGTCTTACCCTCTCTTACTCTGTTTTTTTTTTTTTGTTATTGTTGTTCCATCTCCACTTCCATTTCTTCCATTCAGACTTTTATATATTGCTCATCTGAGTTTCCATAACTACCTTCCCCGCATTGGTCTTGACTGCGTCTGCAACAGCCTACACTGTGGCCAGATAATCTTTTATAAAATACAAATTAGATCAAAGCATCATCTCCACTTACAACTGTTAAATGGCATTCTGACATTCTGGCCCTTGAACAATGCAGGAGTTAGGGGTGCCAATCCCCATGCAGTCGAAAATTTGTGTATAATTTTTTACTCCCCCAAAACTTAACTATTAAAAGCCTACTGTTGAGACTGCTGCTAACATAAACAGTTGATTAACACATATTTTATATGCTATATGTATTATATACTATATTCTTGACAATAAAGTAAGCTGGAGAAAAAAATGTTAAGATAATCACCAGGAAAATACATTTCCAATACTATACCATATTTATAAAAAAAAAATCTGCATATAAGTGGACCGTGTGCAAACCTAAGTTGTTCAAGGGTCAACTGTACTTATAAGAACACTCAGATTTTTCTCTAGCCTATCTTCTTCCTCTGTCTCTCTACAATACCCCCGTCCCCCTACAAAAACGACTTCCAATTTCCTAAAAGTGCATTTGCCTTCCGGGGCAATGGCCTTTCTACAACACTCTGCTAGCTGACTCCTACTCTTCATCTCAAAGACACCTCCTCCAACCTTTGCTGCCTGGCTGCCCCACTTTTCCACCTCTTTGTGTAGTTCATGCTCCATTCTACATGCTCTCTTCTTCGTGTGAGGGCCCCTAGAATCACAGCAGGCAGAGACTTCCTTTGTCCAGGTAAGTTCCTTAGAGCAGGATCACACCTCTGCCCCTGAAGCATGTAGCTCAGTGTCTGGCAAATGGTAGATACAATGAATGAATGTTGCTGAATAAGGAAATATGTATGACCATTCACATTTACCCACCTATCTGTGGCCCACAGAAGGACACAGCTTAAAATAGAAATCACACAGAGTAAAAGTATTTCCAGTATCAACATGCTTTGCTTTCCCATTTTTAACTTTTTAAATTTAAATATAAGGCTGTTTCACAACAACTAGAAGTATCAGTTTCCAAAGTATTTAGCTATCTTCCTCTTATGGCATGTAACGTATCTTAATTAATATTATTATATCCATATATAGTATTTTGCATATTGCCTAGTGGCTGAGAGCAAGGGATTTGAAACCAAACTAATTGGGCCTGAACTGTGACTGTACCACCTAATAACTATATGATCTTCAGTTGGTTACTTAACCTCCCCTGCTTCAATTTCCCACCTGTAAAAGGGAGAGAAGTGAAACCACTTCAGATCATTATTGCTAAGACCAGAACTTCAACAGCGCTTGACAGATAATAAATGCTCGATAAAAATTAGCTATTACTTATTTACTTTTATCTCCCCTGGCAGACTGTGAGCCCCTGAAGAAAAGGACAGCAGATGCATTCATTTTCATGACCCTATCTCCCAGTGCCTTGCACACAGGAACACACTTGGCTAATGTTTCCAGAACAGATGAATATAATGAACCGTTTGTAGCAAAAATATATGCATTATTAACTATGATGAATAGTATGGACAGCATTGCTCCAATGGTTTGGAGGCCTGTGGAGAACAGAGACTATCCAGAACACGAGCAGTTTGCCCGGCTCCTGGAGGTCTGGAAACTCAGTCTCCGTGGAATACGCAGATATCACAATCACCAAGTCAGGACAGCTGTGTGGTGAAGGGGACCCAGGCAAGACTGAGTGCTGGGCTGGCTGGGGCTCCCTTCTCATTAGCATGGCCCCAGGCAAGAAGTTTCTCCTCTGCACTCTGCTTAATTTCCTCTTTCAGTTAAGAAGGTAGGACTGTGATTTCTAAGGACCCTCCCAGCCACTTTGGGAGTCTATAAAATCAACAAATAAAAAAAATCTAGGCCAAGAAAGGTTCTACTAGAGTAAAAGAACCATACCAAAGTCAACACAGGAGGCATGAGATCACTGTATTACAAGTAATCACTGAGTGGGAACTACTTGAACCAACAAAAAGCAAAGTTTTATGAAACATGTTTAAAATAAAAAGATCTGAACTTATGAAATCAAAAGAATAAAAGAAATGATGGGTTTATGCTCCAGGTTTCCATACAATTTAGTTTTCATCAGCCTACAAACTCCTTGAGGGCAATGACTGTGCCTTGTTGAATGGCAACATATGGCAAGGCTGCTGGCCCAAAATACATTTCTTCTTTTTTCTTAGTCACATGGCTAACCTACATTTCCCAGGCTCCCCTGCAGTTAAATGCGGCCACCTAACCAGCCCTTGTGTACAGAATGTCAGTGGAAGTGATAGGTGTCATTTCCAGGCCAAGGCATTTAAAAAGTGGACTACTGCATGAGGAATAATAAATGTCTATTGCCTTTGAGCCATTACGTTTCTGCAGGCCTATTTGTTACAACTGCTAACGTTAGTTTAATAAATCCAAGTGCCTGGCACATACCAAAGACCTAACTCACATTTACTGAAACAGGATAAGACCAGGTTCCTTCTCTCAATGTGCTGACCAATTAATGATGGAAACAGAGACAGGCCAAACGTTATGCCTGCTGCTGAGGTCTGAAAACAAAATTGGAGGCGTGGTGATTTGTTTGGTGGGGAGGATAAAGAAAACATCAAAGACTTTTGAGCTGAGCCCTAAAGGTTAAACAGAATGCAAGCAGATCTGATGGGATTGGAGAGTCCAGACCCAGGACAAAGCATAAAGTACAGAAAGCAGAGTGTGCATTTGTTCACATTCAACCTTATCATTAAGTCTCTTTAGCTCGGTCAACACAGTGTGAGCTTATTGTGCACGGACTTTCCTTCCTGGGTCTGGCATCAAACAAACAACCCTTTGTTTTTACAGCATACCCATTAACCCTATTGCTTTTTTTAAATATAAAAAGTTCCATGATGAATGTCCTTAGAAAGTACAGAAGTAAATGTTTAATGAATCATGACTCTTTGCTAATAAAATTCTTGAAAAATGACTCTTTTCTAATAAAATTCTTGAAAAACAAACTTAAGACAAGAGTCAAGGAGCCATGCTCTTAGGAATCAATGGGTTCAACCTACGTTTTCATATTATCAATTAAGCATGTAATAGCCACTGGCTTACAAAATGGAACATTAAGCCTCTAGATTTACATTAACATTTCCTCCTTGAGAGGAACACCAAACAGATGGTTCAAAGTTCAATCAAAAGATTCTCTACATCCTTGGCTCATAGTTAAGTGCCCCCCTACCCCCAAACGTTAGATAGTTAACAAACCACTTCCTCCAAAAGTCTGTGAGTCCCTTCATCTGAAAGCACAGTACCCATGGGGCCAGGACTCAGGAGAAAGAGCACAAAGGGTGGAAAGTATTGCAGTCGCTTGGGGTGGTGAGAGGAAGGATGTGGGTGTCTGAAGACTCCCCTGAAGCAGGGAAGAGACACAGTCTCCCACGGCCTTCCAAATACCAATTTGAATGCTGTGTTTTTGATGCCCCCGGAAACTTGTTTAAATATAAGGGTAAAACAACACCAATGGGCAGACAAAATTTCAAGACTTCAGCACTTCTTAGACTTGAGGGAAGAAGCAAATCTAGCTGCCTCACTCGTATCAAATACTAATTTAATTATCTGACTCAGAAGCCAAATTCTTCTGCTCCCACACCGATTTATCCTACCCCAGCTGTTTAGTACCTATCCTCAGAGGAGAGGAGGTTTAAACAAGGTGGAGGAAGGCTATCTTGATAAGAAAGCAACTCTTGGGACTGCTGGAATCATTTCCCCCTTAAATCTAAGAAGTACTGCAGCTGCCAGTCAACGCTACTGGGTCCATGAATACAGCAAAATGACAGCACCTGCCACCCTGCAGCATCTGGGGCCTTTTATGTTTTGGTAAATGTGGCAGGAAAGACTCTCAGAGAGAAAATCAACTGCTTTATCTGAGAGAAAGGGAAGCCCCAGTGAAGAGAAAGAAGAATCATCGTGCCCATCCTTGGGTACTTTGTGCGTCTCCTCTCTGTACACTGAAAGGGCTCTTTGTGTCACTCACACACACACACACACACACACCCGGCGAGTCTGTGTGATTTATTAAGGGGAGGAGGGGCAAGAAGGGTGATTTTATTATCCCGCTTCTCACTGAGTCCCAGCAAATCTCCGCCTGGGCCCAGCCTCGGTGGCCTCTTTCTGGCCCAGTCCCCTCCGCCTGTGGCCGCAGAGATAAGAGAGGGGAGGCGACCAAACAAAAAACAGTCATCGATCTGGGAAGTAGAGAGGAAATTCAGCGGGCAGGGAAGAGAAAGGAGGTTGAGGGAACAGAAGGGGTGGGGAGGCAGAGGAAGAAGAGCGAAGGCTCCAGCAAGGGGGACAGGGGAAGGTTGGGCGGGTGGTGGCACAGGAAGAGTGAAGGGGAGGATGGGGGAAGTGCTAGGGAGGTGCCAGAAATAGGCAGGAGGATGAGCTGAGGAAAGCGACGACCGCAGAAGGAGGCCGAGAGGTGGAGGAGTGGGGCAGGGGTGGGGTGGGGTGGGGTGGGGAGGGAAGCAGCACGGGGCATCAATTATTAAGTGATTACATCATCCCTGACATTAAAACAACACACACAGACCGAGTCCCCGCGGGGGGCCCCCGAAAGGAGGGCGAGGGTGGAGTCTGGGCCAGCCTCGCCCCCCTGACAATTCCTATTCTCACCCTGCGCCCGCTCGCAGGCGAGGAAACGGGCCCCCCATCCCTGCGCTACCTCAGGGCCGCACCCCGCAGAGGTGTCCTCCCGCGCGGCCGCGGGAAGACTCCGAGCGGGGCCAACTCCCCGGCAGCCCCGCGGGGCGCCTCGGAGGCAGCAGCGGCGACGGCCGGGAGACTGCAGCGCGGGGCCCCGCGGCGGGGGCGGCGCAGCGCGGGGGCGTCGGTGGCCCGCGTCTCCGCAGCATCCCCACCGCCTCCCAGGGCGCATCCCCGGCCGCTTACCTGCGCGGCGCTCAGGCTCCGGAGCCCATTCACATGGTCTTCTCCCCGCCCTCCTCCCGCGCGGCCGAGGCGGTTCCGGGGGTTCCTCGGCGGGCCCGGGAGCCGGTGGGCCTTCCGAGAGCGCCGAGGGGGCGGCGCCGGGTGTCCCCGGCCCGGCGGCCGGATCCCTCCCTGGCGCGGACGGCGGCCGCCGGGCGGTGCGGCGCGGGCGGCGGCTTTGTGTGTGCCCAGAGAGCTCTCGGTGCGCTGGCTGAAGCGCCGCGCGCCCGGACGTTGGAGGACGCGCGGCTCCGAGGGCAGCCTGCTTCTGCTTTCGCGGCCGGCCGGCGGGCGGGTCTCGGCGGCCTTTGGTCACGACGACCCCTCCTCCTCTCCCGCGGCAGCCCCCTCCCCGCCGGCTCCGCTCCTGACAGATGGCGCAACTGCAACAACGCGCCGCCGCCACCGCGGCTGCTCGCAGCTACTCACGCTGATGCTCCGGCCCCTCCAGCCCCAGCCCCGGGTGAGGAGGGGGCGGGACGCACGCTGAGAGTGGCAGGCCCCGCTGCCCTATCAACGCACCCTTCGGGAGCTGCGGGCGGCGACCATTGGTGTCTGGGGCGGGGGCGGGACCGAAAGGGGTGGGGCCACCGGGTGGGTTGAGCGTTACTGTGGCAGCAGGCATCCTGGCGTGCGTGCGGTGTGGGGTGTAAGAGGGGATGCGAGGTTGGAGGAGTTTGTGTGTGTGCTTTTAAGGATTGTGTGGACTTGCGAGGTAGTGGGTTTGGGCGGGGGAAGTAGGGGAGAGTGTGAGCTGCAGTTTCTGCTTTGCGGAAGGTTGCGGCTGCCACTGCAGAAAGGCATCTGCCATTCCCCCCAAACCATTGGGAACCTGCCTCCAAAAAGGGCTATCTTGCCTTTTCTTGTGTCTTCTCATTTGAAGGTGGGAGGATAAATTGGGAAAGTGTTAGGTGGTGAAACGTTTTCTCTAATCGAACTTAAGAGTGCCGAGCAGCCCGGAAAAACCATCACAGAAACCTGGAAAAACCAAGAGAACCCTGGAAACGCACAATTTAAAAGTATTATTAATAATAAAGAGAAAGAGAAGAGGGGAGAAGGAGGAAATTGAGATTATCAGTCTCCCATTTTCGTGGACACACATTTTCAAGCAAAAGTCTGGAGGAAGTATTACTAAAATAGGGGGAGGGGTGGAGAGGGCAAGTGTGGACTAAGGAATCTGAAATCAGAGTAGAGATTTGTTTGTATAGTTTTTCCCCAACTCATGTTTAATTGTAGCCATTGGTTGTCTTTGGTTTCTCATGACATGTAAGCTTCTCATGTTTTCCTTCACTGAATCTGAGCTTTTGCTCAGATTTTCCTTAATGAAATAATAACTGGTTTAGTATACAGTTGGGAGCGCATCAGTCTTTATTTCCTACCCAGCTTTTCTATGGCAGGATGTAACTTCATAAAAAGAAACACTTTGGCTTCCTGATTTTCTTTATAGGTAATTCCTGTTTACTGAAAGTTCTCCTTTAAGGCATGCTCAGATTCATTCTCCTCAGTAATTTTGGCAAGAACCCTCCCCTCCCCCCTCAGCAAATCTAATGTTCTGAGACATAGAAGTGAATTAGCTTCTGCTTCTATGCTCAAAATCTATATTACCTTCCTGCCCACTAGTTTTTTGTTTTTTTTTTAACCATAGTTTAAAAATATCAGCCACTTTTGCTGACTTTTTTTTTGTACACAGTACTTTGAAAAAAGTTTCCTGGGGCGCCTGGGTGACTCAGTGGGAAGAGCATGCAACTCTTGATCCCAGTGTTGTAAGTTCGAGCCCAACGTTGGGTGTAGAGATTACTAAAATAAATGTGTTTTAAAAAAATTGCCAACATTTATTAAAGGATTCTCATTTTATGGATGAGGAAACCGAGGACAAGAGAACTTAATAACTAAACTCAAGGTAATAGTATAGGGTGGTTAATGTCGGGTGTTTTTTCCTCCTTTAAACAAAATGATAAATGAAACCATGTTTTAAATTATATGTCTGGCAATTCATTCCAAAGTCCCAAGAAATGGAACTACAACAAGGACCAGAGGATTTCCACACACAAGAATACCAACTTCATCTAGCCAAGAATTGTTGATCTTAAGAGAAGCGGCTTCTCTTCCTTAGTACTAGCCTGCCATGGCTGTCCTAGATTTGAAGTGGGTTGGAGAGGCAATCGTCTAGAGCAATGGTTCTCAAACCATAGCATATATTAGAATTATCGGAAGGGACTTGTTAAAATGTGAATTGGTGTTCCCCCCTGCCAGAGGGCTGATTCAGTAGGTTTGGAACAGGGGTCAAGAATCTGTACTTCTAACAGTTTCCTGGTGGTGCTGCTGCTGCTGATCTGGGTATCACATCTTGAGAACCACTGGTCTAGAACCAGGCTGTCCAACATGGCAGCCGCTAGCCACACATGGCTGTTAAGTACTTGAAATGTACTTGAGTACTTAAAATGTGGCTAGTGCAAATTAAGGTATGCATGCTGTAAATGTAAAAGACATATTGGATTTCAAATATTTAGCATGAAAAAAAGAAATGTAAAAAAGAAAATGTTATTAAATTTTATTTCACCTATTTATTTATTTAGTAATTTTTGTTAAAGTTTGCCATTTATTTATTTTTAATTTTTTTTTTCAACGTTTATTTATTTTTGGGACAGAGAGAGACAGAGCATGAACAGGGGAGGGGCAGAGAGGGAGGGAGACACAGAATCGGAAACAGGCTCCAGGCTCTGAGCCATCAGCCCAGAGCCTGACGCGGGGCTCGAACTCACGGACCGCGAGATCGTGACCTGGCTGAAGTCGGACGCTCAACCGACTGCGCCACCCAGGTACCCCAAAGTTTGCCATTTATTTTAAGAGAGTACGAGAGGGGGAGGGGCAGAGAGAGGGAGAGAGAGCTGATCCCAGGCAGGCTCACAGTGCTAGTGCAGAGCCCAATGTGGGCTCTAACCATGAGATTGTGTCGTGAGCCAAAATCAGGAGTCAGATGCTCAGCTGACTAAGTCACCCAGGTGCCCCTATTGATTTTCATTTTTACATGTAGCTACTAGAGAATTTTAAATAGCATATATGGCTCATATTATATTTCTATTGGATAGCAGTGGCCTAGAGTTGTTTTTGATTCCAGCTCCATAGCACACACTGTTAGCACCTTTTTTTTTTTAATCTTTTATGTTTTATTTTTATTTTTATTTTTGAGAGAGAGAGACAGAGACAGAGCACGAGCAGGGGAGGAGCAGAGAGAGAGGGAGACACAGAATCCGAAGCAGGCTCCAGGCTCCAAGCTGTCAGCACAGAACCCAACGTGGGGCTTCAACCCACAAACTATGAGATCATGATCTGAGCCAAAGTCAGTCACTTAACCAACTGAGCCACCCAGGTGCCCCTACACAGTTAGCAACTTAATGAGGCAAATCACTTAGCCTTTGTGGAACTTTGCGTTCTCATACATAAAGTGGGGAAATAGTAAAACTGATCTCATACTGCTTTGTGAAGACTAAACGGACATGCAAAAAGTTTATGCATACCTTCCTCCTATTTAAAGATAAACTGTCCTGTACTCTCAGAAAAAAATACTCTTAAGACATGGACCTCCTTTTGTATCCCATGTTGGATTCAATTTATCTTACGTGAAACCTGGAGTTGGTGGGGTAAGACATCTTGTCTAAGCTTTCTTCAAAAAGAGTCACTTTTTAGCGTCTGTAACTCTAATAGCTTCTTGATCTAATTAGTGAACAAAAAGAAGGGACAATGCAATTAAAATGACAGATTAACCTGCTTCCATCACGACTCCATCCTGTTTTTGTAATTCTTTCCTTGCCTACCTTTTTATCTGTTGCCCTTCTTAAAAGTCGCTTTAAATGGATTTGGCTTCCTCTGGAGGATTTGCTAATGGCCTGAACAAGTGTAAGAGTACTGTGAAGGATTTGGATACCATTCCCCATTTTGATCTGTGCAGGTCTCTGCAAACACCTTGATTAAAGAAAGGTCCATGACACTGTCCTTGGCCTACTTGGGATAAGTCATTATTGTTCTCTGCACCCCTGATTTATTTTTATTTTCTTCTGGACAATTTATGTTATATTATTATATTATATAAAAATGATATATATTATATATTGTTATATATATAATATATTATGATTTATTATTATATTATTATATAATATATATTATAATTATATATAATATATATTTTATGTTAGGTATATTATGTTATATAAATTATGTACGTAAATTATGGCAATTTATGTTTTATATATATATATATATATATAATGTTTTATTTTTCCATTTTTATTTTTCTATTTCTTTACCTTACAGTTTCCTGTTTCTATCTGGGGTTTATTTTGTCTCAACAGAATTTCTTATTCTCTTGTTTTTAAAGTAACATTTCCTTATTTTTTATTTTATTGGTCAAAATATTTTCTTGCCTCATTACATTTTAGTTTTCATCTTCTTTTAAATGTTAACTCAGTAGCAACATGTATGACAAGGGTAAGAATGCTTAATGTAGAGTTCTCACAAATCAACAAGAAAATAAAATGAACACTCCGATTGAAAAACATGGGCAAAGGAAATGCATCTCAAAATGGCCAGTAAACATGCAAAGAAATTCAACTTCACTTGAAACCAAAGCAGTGCAAAGATGGTTTTTTCAACTACCCAGTTGGCCAAAGACATAAAAGGATTTAAGGAAATGGATACCCACATCCTTTATTTTATTTTATTATTTATTTTTTATTGTATTTTATTTTTTAAATATAATTTATTGTCAAATTGGTTTCCATATAACACCCAGTGCTCATCCCAACAAGTGCCCTCCTCAATGCCCATCACCCACTTTCCCCTCTCCCCCACCCCCCACCCACATCCTTTTTAAAAATTTTTTTAATGTTTTAATTTACTTCCCCGTTAGTTAGCCTATAGTGCAATAATGATTTCAGGAGTAGATTCCAGTGATTCATCCCCTACATTTAACAGTGTTTATCCCAGCAAGTGTCTTCCTCAATGTCCCTTGCCCATTTAGCCCATCCCCCCACCCACCTCCCCTCCAACAACCCTCAGTTTGTTCTCTGTATTTAAGAGTCTCTTATGTTTTGTTCCTCTCCTGTTTTTATTTTTGCTTCGCTTCCCTTATGTTCATCTGTTTTGTATCTTAAATTCCACAAAAGAGTAAAGTCATATATGGTATTTGTCTTTCTCTAATTTCGCTTAGTGTAATACCCTCCAGTTCCATCCACATTGTTGCAAATGGCAAGATTTCATTCTTTTGGATTGCCAAGTAATAATCCATTGTATATATATATACCACATCTTCTTTATCCATTCATCTGTCGACGGACATTTGGGCTCTTTCCATACTTTAGCTATTGTTGATAGTGCTGCTATAAACTTTGGGGTGCGTGTGCCCCTTCGAAATAGCACACCTGTAGATACCCACATCCTAATGTTAACTGACATAGCACTCTGGATGACAATTTAAGAAAAGTTTAATAAATTAATTAATTTAATAAATTTATGAAAAGTATTTTGAAAAGTATGTACTTTTCAGTCAGCAAGGCTACTTCTGGGAAAGAATGGAAGAAGTTTACAAGGATATACCTATGATGTGAGTAATTACAACATTATAATAGTGAACAATTGAGAAAAATCCACTGGTAAGAGATTGGGTGTGTTAACCAAGCTATGTCTATAATAGAACACTACACAGCCATGAAAATGATGATAAAGCCATTTATTTATTTATGTGAAAGGATTTTCACAATAAATTAATGTCTCTATATTTTTATGCATACATATTCCATTGTTTTAAAATTTATCTACATATAAATTTTCATAGAGAAGTATGCAAGTTCATACACAGAAATTTTAACAGTGATTTTCTCTAAGCTATCAAATTATAGATCATCTTTGTTTTTTATCTTTTTTAAAAATTTTCTGAAGTTTTTTGTATTGGGCATCTATTCACTATTTAACAGAAGAAACAATAAAACTTAAACCTTTTCCTGTCTTTGCTACTTTAATTTTCCCTTTTATCTTCTTCTTATTTTCCCTGCTGATTTTCTTCCCTTTTGAAGGAGCCTTGCCACTGGTTTCTGGTGGACCTCCTTGGGACTTGTAAGAATGATTCTCAAAAAGCTTTACTTATTCTAAGAGCAGGACACTACCAGGAACTGGTCCCAAGGCTAACCTCTCTGTACCTGGCACACCTGGTTTACTGTGAAATTCTTGCTTCTGATATCTCATATCATCAAGTTCTTAAAGAAAAGGCTACATACTTGAAAATCCATGATGTTCAGAATATAGCCAAAAGCAGGAGATGGTCCCGGGAGAATCTCATATGGAAAGGGAAGGACCCTCCATGCTACATCCCAGCCTGAGCTCAGGAAAGGGTAAGAGTAGATGGTGTTAGACCTCTTTTTGGAAGAGGTCCAGCAAAGTTGCCGTAGCTAGGATTCTGCTAGCACTTCATTCCAGCTCTCTCATGTTAAATGTTATCCAAACTGGATAGTTGCTCCCCTTGGTGGGTCACAGCAGAGCCTTCTTGGCATGTGGCTTTAGCTCCCTTTCCTCTTAGAAAGATAGAAATTATTACGAATGTGGTTTTAGAGCCCAAGTCCACTGACCTCTGCAACATGCTCTCATTGTGTCAGGGTCATTACTGGACAACCCAGGCCTGTTAGAAAGAAAAAATTGGGTCTATAAAGGAGGAGAGCCTATATCCCAGCCAAACCACAGGGAGGGTGGGAAAGATGGTGATGATCGAAAATGGTGTTTTTTGATTCATTGCTTGACTCCCCAAGGGAAGCCTGGATCATTGTCTGATGTGGTTGTAGTGTGTGAGGATGGGACTAAGTCAATCTTGAAGGTCTCAATGAGAACACTTCTGATTTCATATATAGTATCTATTTTCCAACAGATCTCCTACCGGAGACCTTGCAGGAGTCTAACAAGGGAGGCTCTCTTATTGTAAGATGGCCTGTCCCTTTCTCTTACAGCCTGATTAGCTGTCCCTCCCACTCTGACCAGTCTTGACTAATCACTTTTATCTATTTCCTGGTGCCACTCTATGCAGTGATGGTGCTTGAGGCTCATCCTGTGTGGCTAAGCCACTGGTACAGATAACTGGATCAGAAGCTTTCATATTTCCCAGTTTGCAGGCATAGGATGATTAGGCCTGACCTTGGGGTGAGCTGAAACTGATTGAGACATTCAAGACCTATGCAGTGAGGCCCAACATGTGCTGTGTGCTGTGTGTGTGTGTGTGTGTGAGAGAGGGAGAGAGAGAGAGAGAGAGAGAGAGAGAGAGAGAGAGAGTTTGATCTGGTAGAGCTCCAAGAGCGTGTCCTTGATGATTCAGATATTTTTTTTCTGGTCATAGCCTGATGTAGTCCTAAAGAAAAGATAATGTGTCGGCTTTCTAATTACTTTAGTGATCTACATCTGTATGAGTTGTAGATTTTATAACATTCATCTTGCCACTTTCAAGTATTCAAATATTCTGTGTGTCAGGCTGTCAAAGGAAAAAAAATGAACAGAAAGAAGAAAATCATTGTTACCAGTCAAGGTTCTTGGTTGCGAGCAGTATGAACTATGTCTAGTTTCAGCACAAAAGTAGTTTATTAGAAGGATGTTGTATAGCTCAGAGAATCAGTGAGAGAACTCGAAAAGTAGCGAATAGGCAGGAATCAGGAACCACCACCCAGGGGCACATCTGAGGCCTGGTTAGGATGTTCTGTTGGGGCCCCTCACACTGCCAAGGACCTTCTACCACTATCGGAAGTAGATTCTACACTCTCTCTTCATTCTCATTTCACTTACTGAAGCCTCAAATTCTTGGGTGGTAGCATCTTACAGGCGGTCATACTGTAGCTTTCAGGGTGGTTGGAGAGCGGGAGGCAGAGGGGAAGGGGTATCTGGCTTTCTCCAGCTTCTGTCGAAAATGGTAAGACCTTGCCCCCAACCAACTCTGATAATAGGACTCTCCCCAAAATAGGAAGGGAAGCGAGACATTGGGCCAGAATTTAAAAAATGACAAATGCCACCCTGCAACTGTTCACCCATATCTCTGTGAACCTCGGATTTCCATGATTGAGTGTCATTGCTCATTTAACAAAAATTTCTTCCTCTTCAGTCATGATTCTGTTTTCTGGTGAGAGGGTGACAGGCTAGGTCCCACACTTAAATTTCTTTGGCAAGGTACACAATATCTTCTTGAACATAATGTCTCACATGAATGATCTTTAACTTTCATTTATTCTACATTCAAATGGGAGAGTTCATTGTCTCTGGGAATGAAGGATTTATGACAGGTCTTATAGGGATGTGAAACTTCTGAGGAATGGGGACATTGGTAGAATTTTTACCCTGGCAGCATAAGAGGCTCAGTCGGCTCTAGTCTCTTCCCATTTATTATCATCCTTCATGTAAAAGACATTCTTGTAGTGAGTGGCTTCCCAGCTCACAATGAATCCCACTTTTGGGGAATAGCTACCAAAACCCAGAGGTGGGCTTCTAGAGACCATGTCTCTATGAACTGACCCTCAATAGCACAGGCTAGCCATTGCCATCAGGAGTAGGCACTTGTCCCATTGTCCCATAAAGAGCCAACTATTATTTACTGAGTATTTGAAAATTGGATCAGAGATATACAGATGTGAGTGTATTAGTAGGAAAAGCCAACTGCCCTTAACAAACATCCCCAAATCTCCATGGCTTTACATAACAAAGATTTGCTTCTCTCTAAGGTCATGGTCTAATTGGGTTTCTGTTGAGCAACTTTTCACAAAGTGATTCAGGGACAGAGGCACCCTTCAACCAGGATGCCACTGGGAAACAAGGGAAAAGAGAATTGCATGGCCAATTTTAGGAGTCAACATAAAAGTGATTTATAGCATTTCTGCTCACATTCTATTGGCTAGAAATAGTCACAAGGCTACACCTATAGGCAAAGGAGCCGGGAAATGTAATCTAGTGATGGCAGCAGGAAAAAGAGGAAGTGGCTTTGCTGAGTATCTTGCTACACTGGGAGATGGTAATACTGAGCAGCGCTCCGGGGGATGATCTACGAAGTCCTGCTGCTGATCTCCCTTCAGCATTTTGGTTTCTCTTCCTTTAACTTGATTGGTCAACTACTTAGATCCACTAAGAAGAGGCGTCTTAGATCAGTGTCCGTCCAATCCATATCTCCTTATGTTCAATGTAGCCAGACGTATTTACATATGTACACAATAGTGTATGTATAAGGACAATAATTTCTGCATTTTTGTATCACAATAGATTGGAAACATGTCTTAAGTGTCAATAGGTGACTAGTCACATAAATTATGGTACTTGCAACTCTTTGTGCCTTAAAACAGACTAAATTTTTTTAAGAACTTGTAGAAAGTGTTTATTTCCCTTTCACCTCCCACTTTAGCATAGCTGACCCAGAACCTGCCATCACTGACCTGGGGAAAATAGGAGTTGGGAAAAGAATAAAGTGAACTGTGGAGTTATCAAAATACATCCATGAAGAATAGAACTTGAAAAGTTTTGAGGAATAAAAAATTGCATCTAGGATTCCTCAAGGAAGAAGTTTGGCCCTTCATACACCATCAACAGATATGGATGCTAACTTAAAATTGGTGCCATCTCACATACGCCCTGGCAAAACCATCTCTTGCCCTCCTGCTGTCCGGCTTGATAAAGAGGGCCAGGCTCAAAACAAACAAAACAAAATGCTGACCAAGTTAGTGAAGCAACCTCAAAAGGAAACTTAGAAGACCATAGCTGATACGACTTCCAAATTTTAAAATTATCTTAAATTTTTGTGATTTGTGTTTATGTGAAAACACCTGAGTCTGTCAGAACCAATAATAAGGGCAGAAATAGTTCCATGGAGTGTGTATTTGGCAAGTGTGGGTATGGAATCCCAGGATCCCTGTTTCATTTTAGAGGCTTAATTGTCCTAGCTTACTATAAATTGAGGTCAACTGTCTTGAACTTTGGAGGCCCCAGACCAATCTGAGGAATCAAGCCCTCTTCATATGATCCATGGAATCAAAAGTCACTGAAAAATAAAGCAGCCAGAGGAGATCTCAAACAGACTTAACTGATAGACGAGCTTATAGAAATTATACTCTTTTTTAATTAAGAGAATCAAGTTTATTAGAAATGGTCTATTGAAAAACTAGAAAATATTCATGCTGGTATAAACTGAAAGGTATTCATTCCACCCTGGATTCAACGTATCATTTATTTTAATTCAGTTTTATTTGTCACTTATTTAATTGACTTTGGATAAGCTGTATGCATTCACCACTTTCTCGCACATACTGTCTCAATATGAAGAGAAACATTCTATTTCTATTCAAATCTGAAATTAGACAAGGACATTCCTTTCACCACTAATACTTAACATTGTTCTGAAAATTCCAGTAAATGCAATAAAACAAGATGAAGAAACCAAAGGTATAAATAATGAAAAGGAGACGAAATTCTTATTATTTCCTGTTGATGTGATTGTCTACCTGGAAAGGCTAAGAGAATCAATTGAAATGCTATTAAAACTAAGAAATGAATTCAGTAAGGAAGCCAGTTCACAAAGATCATGAGGCTCTAAAAACAGTGAGGTAAAAATTAGGCATAGCCGAAATCACCCTTTAAATTCTCCAAATTGCCCCTGAAATACTATATACATGGAGGTTGTATATGCAACTCTACATACTATATCTGTATAGATATATAATATCTACAGTAATTTGCAGCACATTTGAGTATATATGTAAAGAAATTTAACAGTACTCATTTTTTCATGGTAAAATTAATGTTTGAATATATAAGTATACGTACATATATTTCTGCCATAGACAAAACAATCAATACCTTTCTTACATTGCTAGTTAAAAAGTATACTTTTTGAAAGTCCCATTTACAGTAGCAACCAACAATAATTAGGGGTTACGTCTTGGTTTGGGTTTCCCTAGAAGCTGACCCCGAGACAAGGATGAGAGTTAGAGTTGTTTATTGAAGAGTCATCCTGGGAACCCAGTCTGGGAATGAGAAAGAGAGGGAGGAGGGAAGAAAGTCAATAGAAGATGCATCATCAAGCCATTTTCTGGGGGTAAATAGAGCATTACTACACTGGGTCCCTGTGGAAGACAATGTGAGCATATGTCTAGGGACATAAACTCCAGATTTCCAGCTGGCCCTGCCAATGGGCCTAGTGTACTCTTACTCCCAGAAAAGACCCCTTATAGAAAAGATCCCTCATTCCAGGGATGCCCAGGAAGCAGCCCTTGCTTGGCACATAGACAGGAATGCCAAAGTTATTTGGTAGGCAGGGCATTGGCAGTGTCTACCACATGTAACCTGAAAAGGAATAGGACCTATATATAAAACCACACACTTTTACTAAGAATCATAAATTGTAAAATTTAAATGGAGAGATGGACCATATTCTTGGGAGGAAAGACTTAACAATGTTAGGATTTCAGTGTCCTCCAAAACGAAAATTCTAGTGGGTCTTTTTTTTTTTTTTTAATTTATCTGGAAAGAAAAACTGAGTACGAATGGTTTAAAATGTTTGAAAACTTTCATGTAGTCAATATCACCCTTGAAAATCTTTTAAGTAATGGGAGCGTATTGACCTTACCAGATAATGAAAGAGTGGTACGGGTGCAGGGATAGATAGACAGACAAAGGGAATATTCTAAAGACTGTAGGAACACACTCAAATGTTTATTAGCATGTAATTAGCATTAGCATGTGGGATTTCAAATCATTCATATATGAAAGAAATAGTGAATGAATATTATTGGTATAAGTTAAACCCTACATCATATTATACAGCAGAATGAACTCCATGTGGATTTAAGGTTAAAATGTAAAGAAGTCAAAACAATAAAGTACCGGATAGAACAAATGAGGGTAAATAGAATGAGCAAGTCCAGCCTATGCTTGACACCTGAGATAGCATTTCAGAGGACAGAAGTGATGGAACTGAGTACATAAATGCAAAAAACATCTATTGACCTAAAACATCACCAACATCAGAGCAAAAGATAAAAGAGAAAGCATTACTGTACTTAATACATAAAAAGTACTTGCAGTTCTTGAAACTTAACACGAAAATATTAAAACACTAATAAAAATTCAACTGGGCAAAGTACCCACTCGTCCATTGTTCAACAAGTGTTCCTTGAGAGCCTGTTCTATGGGACACACTGTGCTATGAAGAGAACAGGGAAGGCAGAGTGGAAGTACTTAGAAAGTGCCCAGGTGAGGCCTCTACAAGGAGTCACCTACAAACCAAGACCTTTAGGATGAGCAGGAGACTTCTGGGTGAAGAGGAGAGGAAGTGGAAAGAGCATTTCAGTATGCGGGAACAGCATGTGCCAAAGGCCTTGGGGGAATGGAAAGGAGGCCAATGTGGTAAGGGAAAGGGCAGGGAGAATGGTGAGGAATGAAATGGAAGAGGGAGACAAACATCATGCAGAGTCTTTTGGAGTGTGATAACTAGTTTGGAATGTATTTGAAAATTTATGGGACCCCAATGAAGGGCTTCAAGCAGGAATAACATGATCAAATTTTCCACTTAAAAAAAATGTCCATTTATGAACAACAGATCAGAGGGATGCAAGAGAATATACAGTGTGACAAGTTGGGAAGTCATTGTAATGGTGGAGATGAGGCTAGATGATGTTGGCTGGGATTGGGGTTTATGGAGGAGAGAGAGGAGAAGAAGGGTCAGGATCTATTTTGGAACGAGAAACAATAGGACTTGCTTAAAATAAGGAGGGAAGGCCCAGTGGAGCATGAGAAGGCAACCAAGAATGACCCTGGTTTCTAACCTGAGTAGCTCTGAAAACGGTAGTGACATTTTTAAGTTAGGGAAGACTGAGGGAAGAGAAGAAGGAATCAACGTTTCTTTTGAACATGTTAACTTTGAGATTCCTGGGACACCATCAGTTGAATGTCTGAGTCTGAAACTCAGGAGGGAAGTTTGGGTTGGAGATATGATGAGTATACGTGGTAATTAAATGGAAAGTGATGAGATCACATAGACAGAGCCCAGGACTAGGCCATGAGGGGTCAGACAGAGGAGAATGAGGAAGAACAGCTAGAGAGACAGACCGATGTGGTATCTCAGAAGTCAAGAGAGGAGAGTCTTTTGAGAACATGGTTCATGGGGTCAAATACTACCAAAAGGTTTAAAGAAATGAGATCAGAAAAAATGATCCCCAAATTAGGTGAAATGGAGGTCATTAGCGATGGGTGGGGAGTGGGCTGAGAGGTCAGTGAACCGAGGGGAGGTGGAGACCTGGTGTATACAGACCTCTGTAAGAAATTTGGCCCTGCAGAAGGGCTGAATAGGCAAGTCCTAAGGACAAAACACAGGTGTCCACGAACAATGAAAAAGCAGTTCACTTCAGTAGTAACCCACGAAAAGAAATTAAGCAGGAAAATCATATAATTGTTAAACTGCCAAATTGGCAAAATACTGGATGTTCTCTAAGTTGGGGTGGGGGTGGTGGGGGACACGTACTACTCGAGGAATTATAAATCCATGTAACATCTCTGGACACTTAGCTTTGCGTTAGCATTTTGACTCAGCAATTTCATTGCTAAGAATACATCTGAAGGAAATCATCAGGGATGTGTGCAAAAATTTGGCTGTAGACATTTTTGTCACCGCATGAGTCGCGTAAAATAGTGGCATATTGGAAACAACTGAAATGTTCACCAATAAGAGAGTGGTTAAGATATATTGTTATAATTCAATTCCTTGCAGTCACTAAAAATTATTTTGTAGAAGACTATGACATAACATGAAAGAGATGATAGAATATGTTATAAAACTTACGATGGCTCTCCTTTATTTAGTGCTTAGTATGTACCAGTGTTATCTATTATTAATGCTTTACATAAGGTAATTCATTTAATGGTCGCTAAAAAACCTAAGGAATAGGTATTATTATTATCCCACTTAAAAACATTTTTTTTAAGTTTTATTTATTTTGAGAGAGAGAGAGAGAGCATGAGTGGGGGGGGTGGGGGGTGGGCAGAAAGAGAGAGAGAGAGAGAGAGAGAGAGAGAGAGAGAGAATTCCAAGCAGGCTCCTGTCAGAGCAGAGCCTGATGTGGGGCTCAAACCCACAGACTGTGAGATCATGACTTGAGCCAAAATCAGGAGTTAGTCGCTTAACTGAGCCACCCAGGCGGCCCTATTATCCCACTTTATAGGAAAAGAAACCAAAGCCAAGATGGTTAAAGAAACCTGCCCCAGGCTGTGCAGCTGACATGTGTTGGAAGCAGCACTCTGGGGAAAATGTGACATCTTGCAGTGGAACTTATGGGTTTTTTGTTGTCGTTGCATTCATTTTATTTTCTTATGTGAAATTTTTCAGATTTGCGACAAAAAAATATGTATTGCTTTAGTAATAAAGTAACTTTGGAGAATACGTGAGGGTTTTTCCATGTGTAGAGGATGAGGCGTTAATATCATGAATTATGACATACCTTAATAGACAATGGGACCTGTGGACTAATTTCTGCCAGAAAAAGAAAAAAGTGGGCATAATTGATCATAATTTCAAAACCAAAGTCGTCTTTTTGGTCAGGGTCTCCTTGCTTGTCACTGATACAGTTACTACCCGTATAGTCAATAGTCCATTCATTCCGTTATGTAGAATGGATTATGCAGTTTATTTCGGCTGTGTACCAGGAAAGACCAATAATGACAGACATTCAATGTTTGGGTGCTTTCCTGAGAGGTCTCTGCATGATGCACGTAGGCTTTGATTATTCCTGCATTCAAAGTTCTTCCAAACCCAAATTGTTACTTACACCCTTTATGGCACACAGCTCAGTGCCTCAATTAATTGTTTGTGTATGTACCAGAATAACGTCAACATCATTTCCTTGGGAGAATCTTGATCCTCCCATGGATAGTCTCAGCCCATCTCCATATGAAGATAGTGGGTTGGGGTAACTATTACATGGCTTTGTTTATACCTGTAGGTCAAGTCTTATCTCTTGAAATGTAAAACAACAAACATCACCTAAGTGCCCATAAAGCTTTAGGCCTCACTCATAGCATTGGTGTATTTGCTCTAGGTGGTGAGTACATTCAGATGCAGAAAAGAGACCTTATGTGCATCTTGGTTGTGCCACTCAGTAGCTTGTGTGACCCTGGACATGTCACTTAGCCTCTCCCAACTGCAGTTTTCTCATATTTGAAGAAGGGTTAAGAGCATTCATTGTAAAGGATTGTTGGAAGGCTAAATGAGATAATGTAGACTAAACCCTTAGCATGGGGCCAGGAAAGCCTTCAAAACATATTAGGCAAGAGCTCAAAATATGTGTTTTTAATTATTTCAGAAATGTAGACTGTCTTATTTATCTTGAAAAGATCACAGTGATTATTTTCGTTCTTATTCCACATTTTATAAATAAGGAAACAGGATTTGAGAGGTCCTTCACCGTATTTTATTTTTTTAACAAGGTCTTTTTTGTTGTTCAATGTCATGCTATGGTTTGGTTTTAGAACCGAGGCTATAATTTCCTTAGTAACTAGGAATGCTTTCAGCGGCAAATAACATAAAAATTGAGGAACAGTGGGTAAAACAAATGGATTTATTGTTCACATATCAAGAAGTCTAGAGATCGCCAGCTGGTGGCATTGGCTCATCTCAGTGGGGTCATTAAAACCCCAGGCTCTTTCTATTCTTCTGTTTTACCATCCATAGCGTGTTGGCTTTTCATCTGAGGACTCCTCCTCCTCTCTTGGTTGCAATATGGCTGCCACAGCCAAAGCTTTACAACATTCAAAGACCAGAAATGGCAGAGGGTGGGTGCATGGGGTTGGCCTGGGAACAGCCAGGCAGAAAGACCTTCTTTTATACCTCTTGCTTTGTACCCAGAGCAGAACCCCCAGCAGACTTCCCCGTATACATCACTGGAAAGAATGGGATCACATGTTCATCTCTCCCCAGAACAGAGGCCAGAACTATGTTCTTTATTTTTATTTATTTATTTTTTTAACATTGATTTTTGAGAGACAGAGTGAGACAGAGCGTGAGTAGGGGAGGGGCAGAGAGAGAGGGGGGACACTGAATCTGAAGCAGGCTCCAGGCTCTGAACTGTCAGCACAGAGCTTGACGTAGGACTCGAACTCACAGACCGCAAGATCTTGACCTGAACCGAAGTAGGCCGCCCAACCGACTGAACCACCCAGGCGCCCCCAGAACTATGTTTCTTGATATCAAAGCCTCTCTTCCTTATATCTGAACAAAGTGGGGGACCTGTTGGGTAAACAACTATAGTCTGCCAGAGTCCCTATCTCATGACACATGAACCATTGTACCTTCCCCCTGTCCCCGATGCCTCTCTGCTCCGATCCCAGGGTGTTCCCCAGTGCAGCTGTCTATGCTCTGTCATCCTGCTTATTTTCCATAGCATTTCTGACAGGGACCCTACAGATAGGATGGTGGAGTCTCCATTTTAGACAAATCTATTCACTAATTAGTTTTAAAAAAAAATGACTGTTTTGTCCTTTGTATTGCTCCCAAAGTTCCAAACATCAAAAAGCCAGTAAAACCTGAATACTTGATGAGCGCTTTTGGTTTGCAGCCAAGCTGTTAAACTTTTAATATAACCTGAAGTTTATTGAAACTTGTATATTGGTTACATACATTCGTAAAATGCACTTATCTTTGCAACCTTTAAAGAAAAAGCCAATAAATCCAGATTACATATTAAAAGCCCTTATATGTTGTCAGAGTCCACACTGGAATGAAGAAAATATATACTTCTGAATGCAACTTATTTCTCTTGAGGCATCTTTAGGTAGATTCTTATTATAGTTCAATTTCTAGAGCTTACTTTGCTAAGACTGTATTTCTTGTGAGTTCATAAGACAGAGGATAATTACTAAGGACACAGCTGTGGTCCAGTCAAGTTGTAGATTTCAGTATTCCTGGGAAAACATAGTCAGAACTTGATAGGGGCACCTGGCTGACTCAATTGGTAGAGCATATGACTCTTGATCTCGTGGTTGTGAGTTCAAGCCCCATGTTGGGGGGTAGAATTTACTTTAAAAAATTAAAATTAAAAAAAAAAAAAGAACTTGACAGACCAGGTGATATATCGATAGGAAATCATTGATTTAAAACAAATCACTTTTACTCTGCACAGAATTTGGCTACCTGAAAGGCCCAGAGGACACAAGGTTATTTTAGAAATAAGATGATACAGATTGCTTTAGCAAATACTACATCATATTTAGTCCAGCTGAGAGGGTAATGAGGTTGGACCTTACAGTTCTTGATTGGACCTTGTTAACAAGAAGCCATACATGAATTTACTTATTAAATTATTTGGAATTTCTCTTCTCCTTATCTTCTATCTTACAATACCCAATATTATAATTTTTTCCAGCAACATGGTCTTGGAGTTCTGCCTACACTTCTGGTAAATCTTTTAAGACTCAGGATTGCTCCAGGATTTATTCTTTTGAAATCTATTAAGAGGGTTTCCTCTCCGCTAACTCCATGGTGTGTGTTCTTTCTTTCTTTGTGTTCCCATAGCCGTTTCCACTGTGTCTTTCAAATAGCACAATGCAATGATGAAGAGAGGGAAACTGGCTGAGAATTTTGAAGATTGGAAAATTGGGTCGATGCCAAAAAGTATGAGCCAGCCTGTTTTCCCCCTTTGCTCATCTACTTGCTCAGTTCACTGAAGACTGGACAGTCCGAGGCCAAAAAAGATACGGATCTTATCTTGTGTCAATAGAAGCAAGCCAACCACACAGGTTTGCACCTTCTAAGCAGTATTATAACCATTCAGTATGAAGGAAGGGAGCTCTCAGGCAGATCCATGAAAAATGATATGTGTGGAAACAGCAACTCATTCTGAGAATTAAAAAAAAAAATTATTATTATTATTATTATTACCGAAATTCGGAGTCTTCCTCATTTACTTCCTAGTTCATGATATTTTCATTCTCAGGTCTCTCATCTTCAGAGAAGAGCATTTTGGCTTTCTCTTTAATTGGATACTTATTAAAGCCAAGGCAGCCAGGATGCTTCCCCCATCCGAGGAGCAGGGGCTCCAGCTGGGAAAAAGACTGAGCTTCCAGAGAGAAGCCCCCCGGAGGGAGGCAGAGATGGACCTCAGCAGGAGCTTAACTTTTCAAAGCTGCTCTTCCCTTTTGGAGGAGAAAGAGGAGGATCAGAGGGTTGAGGCTCCCTCACGGCACTTCTAAAACCTACTGAGGACTCATCACTACCCAACCAAGACTGCCATGTACAATTGGTGTGCCAGCTTCGGTTAATGCCGTCGGAAAGAACAAACAGGCCTGCCTACTCGCAGATTTGGAAACGAAAGCCCAGGAAAGTGACAGGGTAGGGCCCAGCTGATTACTACCACTATCATCTCCTTTTCAAATGAAATGTAATCATATTTTTGCTCACCCATCGTTAGGGAATTCCTGGCACAATACCCAATAACTACTGCTAATGATCGTGGCCATGGGACAATAACAGGCTGGAGGGGCTTTCATTGTGTGCTTAATATCATCTGTTCTGTTGGAGCTTCTTAGAGTCTTTCTATTTAAAAAAACTAGTAATTCAACTTGTCAGCTATTGAGCAGATACATTTGAAATGAGCTGCTTTACTACATACCATGAAGATAAAGAGAGGTAGAAAGAAGGAATTAAAGACATCCTTTGTTTTCTAGAGTACCCCTCTCCCAACCCCAAGACTAAAATACCAGGCCTGTCCATTCAGATGGAGAGATGGAAAATAAAAACTTTATTTTAAGTTTAAGACATATGGTGGTGGCCACCCAGTGCCAGGGAAGTTGAACTTTAACGTAGCGTGGCAAACATAGCTACATTGGGCTGGATTTCTTCTTTGTTTTTGTGTTCAGAGATTTCTCCATTTGCTTTTGATTGGTGGTTCAGTCTTCCTACAACCAAGAGGAGGAACTTTGGGCCCTGCTCTCCACAATCCCATTGTCCCGCCAGGTTCCTGAAGCATTCTTCCCACAGGACTGCAGGCGTGGTTTCAATGGGATTTCTTTTTTTCCGTTTCAGTTTCAGCATGTAAATTGAAAACTTAAAAGCCCATGGGTTGGAACGAATGAAGTCCGGGAATAGATGCATCTTCTTCCATTTGGAGCTCTTGAATACAAATCACTGCTTCGGCATGGGGAAAGAGAGGCAACCAGGGCGGGAGGGAGAATAGATGGAATTAACGGGCCTAATCTCACTTTATAATTAAAAATAGGAAACTTAGAAACACGGGTATTGATCATAGATAATACAGCGATACCACAAGTTTTGTTGATTACTACAACCAAAGTACGTCTTATAAGAGATGTGAACCTATTCCTTTTGCAAATCACCCAACAATTTATGGGTCCCTGAGGAACTTCCCATTTAGAGGACTCTAATTAGGAATATTTTCATAAAACTCATTTTATTCATTCTCTTTTTTATAAAGCCCTCAGCCTTTTTTATTTTAAGTTTTTATTTATTTTGAGAGTGAGAGCAGGGGAGGGGCAGAGAAAGAGGGAGAGAGAGAATTCCCACGCAGGCTCCACACCATCAGTGCAGAGCCCGACGTAGGGCTCGAACTCACTACCACTTGTGAGATCGTGACCTGAGCCAAAACCAAGAGTTGGACGCTTAACCAACTGAGCCACCCAGGCACCCCAGCCTTTTTTATTATACTACTTTTTCCTTCTCATCAAATAGACTTAATTATGGCACTTTCATCTTAAAACAAGAAGGAAACTTCCTCACTAAAATGCCCCCCCCCGACCCCCAGTGACTACTCTTTCTCCTCCCCTGCACAGCTAAGATTCTGCAGAAGGATGATCCCTCCTTCGCTGAAACAGCTCTGCTTCCCTTAAGTCACCAATTCCTTGATGTGAAATCTAATACACATGCTTTGGATCCATTTTATCAGACCCTCCAGTATGCTTTGCCCCCGTTGGAATGGTCTCCTTAAAACATTTTCCTCCCCGGATATCCATGACTTCACTCTCTCCCAAGTGTCCTCTTATTTTTCCTCTTGCTTCTTCTCATCCTCTTTTGTAGGCTCTTCTACTGACCCTCAACTTCAAATGGTAGCAATCTCATGCTTGCACTTCAGTGTTCCCGCTCCCTTTGGAAATATTTCTTGAGCTTCTACTGTAAAGAAGGCAGAGTTCCTGCTCCCTGAGCTTGCGGTCTAGTGACAGTGACTTTTGCATAGGTGCTAATGACCACGCCACCAGAAGTCCAGGGCAGATCTTTCGAGTCTTAGACTCATAGACATTTCTGCTTTGCACACAGCAACATGAGCAAAGAGGTTGCTGACACATTGGAAAGTGGCCAAGAAAACAACAATGTGGGTTAAAGGGCATATGTTTAAGAAGCAACGAAAATAAGTTGGCATGCACACCCTAGAAGAATGGCAGGAAAAGAAGGATATGGTGATTTATAAATAACTAAGAGCCACTAAAAAGAAAGGGAGGAATGATATATTAGAAGTGGTCAAAGCCATCAAGGCAAGAGAAGAATGAAATAAAAAAATACAACGTGTGAAAACTATGTTGGGAAGTAAGCTTGGCCAGAAAAATAAGAACTTAAGCTATAAATACGGAAATCTTACTAAATTTCAGGCTCAATTTTCAAAGTGTTACACATATTAACCCATTAAATTCTTGTAACAACCCAGTGAGGAAGGTATTTTATGATCTCAGAGGAGGAAACTGAGTCCTACAAACATCACACACAGACTTTGCACCCAACGGTCCTTTTACTATTTACAGTAAAATAATAGCATGAATAAAATGTTTATACTCTTCGAAAGAATGTCCAACCATGATTTTATCCATCTTCACAACAGTCCTGTTATTAGTCCTACTTAGAGATAAGGGATGACTTAGAGAGGTTAGGACATTTCTGTGGTTGCTTCATCAGTAAATGTTGCAAGTGGTTTTTAGGCCAGGTTGGCTTATTTTGCTACAGCAGGCAAACTTCTAAGACAATGAATCATAACTATAAATCGATGGCATTCAAAAAGACAGGACTGACCCCCTTCCATTTAATCTCTTTCTTCTTCTTCTCCTCTTTTTTTTTTTTTTTTTTTTGCACAGACATGTACTTGTGAATGGCTTTATTGAGATATAACTCACATGCTATAACATTTTCCTATCTGAAGTTTTACTTCAATGGTTTTTAGTATATTCAGAGTTGCATCTCCATCACTGCAATATAGTTGGGGACAATTTTAACAAAAAAGAAACCCCAAACCCATTAGCTGTCATTTCATAGACCCCACCCCCCCACCTCCAATCCTTAGCAAACACTAATCTACCTTCTGTCTCTATGGATCATATATATAGAATACGTGGCCTCGCATGTCTGGCATCTTTCCACTTATCATGTTTTCAGGGTTCATTCATGTCATTGCAGTATTTCATTCCTTTTTATGACAAAACAATATTCTGTTGTATGGCTACACCACATTTTATTTATCCATTAATCAGTTGACAGACAGTTGGGTTATATCCACTTTTGGACTCTTACAAATAAGACACTATGAATGTTCATGTATGAGTTTTTGTGTGAAAGACACGTGTTTTTAAACAGCTGCTTTCAAAAAGGCCCTAAGCTCCATAGAGGACTGGCCCCATGAAAGACTCTGCAAAACAGACAAAACAGATTCTATGGTCAGATAGGTGCGGTTAGTGCTTCTTCTCTCTGCTCTTTTAAAGTCACGTTACTCAGTAAAGGCACCAAGGAAACCTGCTCTCAGAAAAACTGTTTAACTCTTTTGCCTAGTACTCTTCCAACGTCTGTAGTGCTGGAAACTTCTTTCACAGAACACATTAACATTCTGAAAAACGAGTGTGCTATGGAACACATTATGAAAAATGCTGCCCCAAATGTTTAGCAAAGAGAGCGTTTCAGGGAGCAGAACGCTTGGAATTCATTCTGGGATTCTCCCTTTCCTTAATCCAATCCAGCATCTTTGCATATGACATGCAGAGTATAATAATAGACCTAACGTTATGGCCCCATTTCTATTTTGAGTTGGGGAAAACAGGTTAAAATTTCCTCTTAAAATATGGCTTTTCCGGTAAAAATAGTAGGTCGCTCTAACAGCACTGTCTCAGGAAAGCTCAATGCCAGCCAGTGATCAGCTGTGTCAGGAGTACAGATTTTGTGACCACATGGCTTATGCCTTCATCATCTGTGTGATTTCCCTGGTACCCAGCAGAGGGTTCAGCACTCAGTAGGCACCCAAACTATTAGCGAAGGACTGGGTGTTGATTACAGAATGTATTGGGACCCACCATTTTACAGGTGAAAACAAAGGACATAGAGGCTTGCCAAAGGGGACACAGCCACCAGCTGCAGCACCAGGATAGGACTCCTATCCTTTGGCTTATAATTCTGTATTTTTTTCTGACATGTACCACGGAGGGTGAGAAACTTATTTTTAAGATCCAAATTTCAAGTGAAACAATGTTTTAGTGAATGGGGCTTGAACTAGGCTAAAGGGAATCGGGCCAACAACTGAAAGTCTGAAGCGTTCCTTCCTTCCTTGGAAGGGTGGAATCTGGGAAAGAAAGCACCGTAAGCACTGGTCCCAGTTGGAGGCAGAAACTGCCTCGGCGTGAGCAATGAACAGTTAAGGGAAATACTAAGACCACGAAATGAGAGCCACACTGCAAACATCATGTGGAGTCTGGGTGTGCTGCCATGCATTTTCAGCACTAATCTACACACCCAGTTCTCAGAGTGGCAAAACTATTGTAAGAATATGTGTCTAAATACAATCTGTACTAAACAAGCCTTGCAAAGATGAGCCGCCTACTTCCCCTTTGTGGTTTTACTGGGTCATTCCGCCTTCACCATCGCACATGAATCTGGTGTGCAGCAATGGAGAAAAGTGTCATTTATGTCTTAGAGCAACCCAAAAAGTAAGAGTTCTGCTTCAGTGATTTGCTGATATTCATTAAGACTATTCTAAAAAATTACTTGGTTTCACATTTTTTAGAAAGATGCCATCGGATTGGAAAGTAAATGTAAACTCAACAATCCCTTTTCTCTCAGATTTATCTTGATCCCCTTTGCCATTTTATTTAAAATTTTTTTTAATGTTTATTTATTTTTGAGAGGAGAGAGAGAAAGAGAGAGAGAGAGAGAGAGAGAGAGAGACAGAGTGCGAGCAGGGGAAGGGCAGAGAGATGGGGAGACAAAGAATCTGAAGGAGGTTCCAGGCTCTGAGCTGTCAGTACAGAGCCCCACGCCGGGCTGAAATTCACAAACTGCGAAATCATGACCTGAGCTGAAGTTTAACGCTTAACCGACTGAGCTACCCAGGTGCCCCACCTTTGCCATTTTAGATATACTTTTTATATCTTTACATATGGAGAATTTCATGTCAGTTGACCTTGTTAAGGATTCTTTAACTCATTTTGCTCATTTTCACTAGAAGTTACGAAGGTGCCAAACAGCTCTTCTGGGTCCTTTCCTGGGCTCCCAAATTTGCCCTCTTGACTTATTTTCTTGAATTACAGTGTAAGCCCCTGGCTTGTTTTCTCTTTCACAGTGTGTTTCCCTAATATTTAATTCAATACTAAGACACTGTACATTCATTATTTCATTTACATAATAACTACAATAGCAATTCCCCCTAACACTAGGATGATGCTAACCCCAGTGTTCAATACAAATACTTGTTGAATATAAAGGAATCCCCAGAATAGAAGTTCCTTTTCTAGGAATAGGAATCAAGTGTGAAAAGGGATCTTTCTACCAGTTGTTTGCAGGAAACTGCCAGCCTAGAGGCCATGTAGATCACAAACCAGAGGTCAAGTGCTTTCCTGGAGTACAGGACCATTACTCTCCCATCTCTTACTCTAGCCCACCCACCCACAGGGAAAAGGGATTTGGTCCTCACCAGCAGAATTAGCTGGACATGACCCTGGCTGTCTGGCTCTGGCAACCGGGCTGCTTAAATCCTGTATCTGGCCTCCTGTACCGCTGTCCCTGCACATTTTCTCAGCAGTGTGAGGCCAGTTCCCATCCTTTTTTTTTTTTTTTTTTTTTTTTTTGCTTTCCGTTGCTAGGTAACGGTCTTTATTATTCTGATACCTGATAAATAGATACAGGTAAAACCACTTCTGACACACGATATATTGGCGACAGCAACATCCTTAATGCTGGACTGAGGAATGAGGAGCTTTGCAGAGGTGGAGGCACAGCAGGTTCTGGAATGCGGCAGTTTTGTTCATCAAAACAAAACAGCGACAGCCTGTTCATCAACTCCCTTGTGCAAGTCACTTCGCTTCTGGGGGTCTCAATTTTTCCGTAAGGTCAAACAGGTTTAATTCCACCATGAGCCAACTCATGGGATTGTTGGGAAAATAAGAAGAAACTTATAGACTTGAAGACCTTTAAGAACATGGACAAGAGTTACCTCATGTAGCACATGTTATTGGTTACCATGTCAAAGTTTTTTGATCATGCCCTTACAATGTTAAGAAGGAGATCTTCAGAAAATAGCAGTTCCTCTTCTGTATGAGCTGGAACTTTAGCCACTCAACCAAGTACACTGACATTCAAGAGGGTATGGGAAAATTAGGGACTTGGAAAAAACACAGACCTGAGTTTGAGTCCAATCTGAGTTACACTGGGCAGATTAGGAAATCAGTTAAAAAAGAAGTTAAAAATAGAAGTTAAAAAGTTAAAAATAGAAGTACCCTCCCATCCAGCAATCGCATTACTGGGTATTTACCCAACACTAATTCAAAAGGATACATGTACCTCTATGTTTATTGCAGCATTATTTACAACAGTCAAATTATAGAAGCAGCCCAGTGTGCATAGACTAATGAATGGATAAAGAAGATGTGATACACACACACACACACACACACACACACACACACACACACGTTGGAATATTATTCAGCCATCAAAAAGAGTGAAATCTTGCCATTTGAAATGATATGAATGGAGCTAAAGAGTATAATGCTAAGTGAAATAAGTCAGAGAAAGACAAATGTCATGCGATTTCACTCATATGTGGAATTGAATAAACAAAACAAAGTGGGGGGCGGGGAGAGAGAGAGAGAGAGAGACAAAACAAGAGACTCTTAATTATAGAGAACAAACTGGTAGTTACCAGAGGGGAGGGAGGGGAGAGGTTAAATAGGTGACGGAGATGAAGCAGTGCACTTGTTGTGATGAGCACTGAGTAAGGTAGAGAATTGTTGACTCACTCTATTGTATAACTGAAACTAATATAACACTGCATGTTAACTAGCTGGAATTAAAATAAAAACTTAAAGAAAAATTGGGCAGATTCCTTAAAATGTTTCCTCAAGTGTAAAATGGGGAAACCTATGTCTGCTTGACATCCCTCTTGTGAGGGTTAAGTGAAATAAGGTATATATGGCACCAGCCTAGTTAGCTGGGTCCTCGGGGGCTCTTTGGCTCTGGAGATAGAGGTGTATATACCACCTCGTGGAGTAGGACCAGAATCCAGTAAATGTTAATTTCTTTCCCATTTTGCAGATTGTTATGAAGAGTCAATACTCCTGACTAAAGCACTGGCTCTGCCTGCAGGAATCCTTACTACCCACTCTCAAGTTCATGTGGGCTGACCTTGCGTTTTGACGGAGAGTATAATACAGTTTGTCCTTTTCATACCCAACATCTAAATTGTTTGGTTCTGACTTTGCCAACAAGAGAAATTTAACACTACAGACCCTTGTTGGAGATTTGACCATGAATTAACTCTTCCAGCACATATTAAGGGCTCAACGGGGGTAGCTGGGTGGCTCAGTCGGGTAAGCGTTTGACTCTTGGTTTTGGCTCAGATCGTGATCTTACAAGCCCCACACTGGGTTCTGCACTGACAGTGTGGAGCCTGTTTGGGCTCTCCCTCTCCCTTTCTCTGTGCTCCTCCTTTACTTGTGCTCTCTCTCTTTCAAAAAAAAAAAAAAAGGCTCAACTGGTTAACTTCGTATTTCAAAAGGAGCACTTTAAGGGTGGATTCACTATAAAATCTAATGAATATACAGTTCTATCCTTCCCTCCTAATTTAATCATAAATGAATGAATTCAAGTGAAAATGTATCTTTCCAATGTTCAGTGTTGTCTTTTTTTTGCAGATAAAAAAGCTGATAGAGAGCCCCGACCCAACTCCTGGTCAGTTTTATACCTGTTGAGTCTCTAAGTACCTGGGTCATCTACTTAGCCACTCTCTTTCCCTTCTGCCTTTCAGAAATTTGCTATTCAGGGAAGGATAGATACTTGCAGTGAACCCTTTTCAAGTTTTTGTTTCATAAAGAAAGCAGGCATCTTCTGGAAAAGGGTGTGCATTTTTGAGAGTCTAAACTTAAGAAAAACTCAGCGCCCACTGGAGAACCCATACCCTACATCAGGGCCTATAGAGACCAGCTGACCTCAATGAATGGAAGCATCTATTTCTTCCAGGACCTTTGGTGGTCTCTGTTTTGATTTCCTAATCATATGCTTTAGCTTAGTCTGATAAGCTAGCTCAAATCCTTTTGAAAGTAAACAGGTTATAAGTTCTAAATAAATAAGACTATCACTGCCAAGCTTGGTTTGAGCTCCTGTCAAGGACAGTGATCTGCAAACCATTCTCTAATACCCATCCTGTGGGCTCACAGCAACTACCTCCCTGGGACCCCCTGAAGCTCTGGCTTTATCCCATTGACAGCTGTGAATGCAACGGGGAGAAGCGGTGTACCAACATTTTGCTCTCCCTAAAGATGGAACAGGTGGGGGACAGGCAGTGTGATAATCAGAAATACGTTGCATTATTAGCTTAATCAGACATCCCAACTTCTGTCCTCTGTACAATGGAGGTTGGCTAAAAAGTTACTTGCAGCAGTATGAATTGTCCCCTAAACATATTCCAAAGACTGAAGCTCCATCCAACACATTAGCCAAACTAGAAACTTGGTGGTAGTTGTCAACGTTTTTTGTGCCCTCTGACAATCACTGGGCCAGTCCTGTGACTTCTATCGTCTAAACTGGTGGTTTTCAAGCCTGGATGCACAATGGAATTACATGGCAGGCTTTACGAACATGGATGCGTGGACCCTATCTCCAGACACTCTGATTCAGTGGCCTGGGTGCAGGATCTGGGTGTCAATATTAACAACAAAAAAAAAAAAAAAAAAAAGCAAAAACAAAAACAAAAACCCAACAATTCCCCATGAGATTATAATGTGCAATCAGGATTGAGAACTACTTGTCTAAACCTAGCTATAATCAATCTCATCCTGTTTACAAACACTGTCACTTTTTTTGATTCATGGCCTTGCCACGTCTCTCCTAGACTATTGCAAAAAGACTTATAACTGACTTCCTTGACTCCTGTCTTCTCTGGGTCATCCATAGCTGACATAATACCAATTTGACCTTTTTTTTTAGCCTCATGTCCCAAAGTTATTCTTTCCATCATTTGAAAATCCTTTCTTACCTGCGTAATGGCAGTCACTAACATTTAAAGAGTCACTGACTTCAGGCACTGTGCCAAACATAAATATTTCATTTGATCCTTATAGCAACCCAATGAGGTCAGTAGTAGAATTATCCTCATTTTACACAGAGGAGACTGAGGTTTCAAAAAGTTAAGTAAATTAGAGACACTATGTGATGAAGGCAGAATTTAAACGCAGGTCTATCTATGCTCTTAACCATTATGATGTTTCCCCCTTGTTCAGGTTAAAGATAAACATGCAAGTTTATAGTCTCCTTCCAGAAACCCTGCTAAAATCTTTGAAAGAATAAAAGAGGTTAAACTCGCAGGCACAACAAAAGTAGGAGAAAGGACATTAGTTGACAAGATATTTCAATTATACTTTAATAGGCAGAAAAGGGATAGAGGAGAGGCGTCTGATACAGCTGGACCGAGGATTCCATGTTTTAAGGGACAAGAACAAGGGCAACAACAAGGAGGGAGCAGATTAGTTCGGTAGAACCCTGGAGTAGCTCAGGCTTTGAGGAATCCAGTACAGCTGAGAGTGTGCGGGAAGAAGTTGAAGCTCCATGAAGAAGTCTATCGCCTTGTTTACAGCCCAAGCATAGAACACTAGCTAGTGTCTGTACACTCCCTACCGAGGCAGGAGGTGGGTTTATTCTCTGAAGAAAGGGAATGAGAAAAAACTCTTAGGATTTGGCGACAATTTGTACAGCATGGGCAGGAGTTAGGCATAGAAGTATAAATGGGGGAATTAACTGAAAATCTTCATACGGAATGGTCAGACTCCTCAAAGCCTTTCCCTCGTAGACTGCTCCTCAAAATGCAGGTAGTTTTTCAGACAAGACTGAAGATTCTTTGTTGGAAAAACTGAGCAGTTCCTGAGAAAAGATGGCCACATACTAGCGTTTCGGGGTTCTCCAATGAAAGGATAATTTCCTACCAAAGCGAAGTCCATTTGGAATGGCCCGTGAGGGAAGCCCTGCATTAGATTTCTATGGCTGTTGTGTCAAATGACCACAACTTTAGAACTATCCTAAAATAAGAAGGTTATTAGAAAAAAGATAAAATGAAGGTTACCCCTGGGGGCCGAGTAGGAATGAAGGTGTGCGTGAGGGGCTTCTCATTATAATCCCATCTTGAAAATTACATTTTAAAACCCTGCATATGTGTTCATCTGATAAAAACATTAAAATGTCTAAAAATACATATTGCTTCTCCTCTTTGTGATATTTCCTCCACGGAAGGCCTTCTTCTCATCTCTGCCTCTGAAATCTTTAAGTCTTTAAGACCCAGGTCACATGCCAAAGTTTGTGCCAGCTCCCCCAAGCAAAATTAATCACTCTCCCACTTTGGGTTACCCTTGCATTTTGTACATGCCGCTACTGTGATGGTAGACATATCGCACATCATTATTATTTGTTTAGAATCTATCTCTCCTACCAGGATGTGAGCCCCTTCAGGGCGGAAATTGTCTTACTCATCTTTATGTCCTCAGTAATAATATGGTACCTGGCTCATGATGGATACTAAGGAAATACCTATTGAGTTAATGGCTGGGAAGAAATGAATCAACCAATAAAGTAATGGGAGGCGCAATCCTCTGGAGAGCCATTGGTTTACTGTCTGCCCAATGTCTAAAACAGAAGAGAGAATAGTACGTAATACTCCTGATAACTACAAACGTTATCAAGCCTTAGTCTGAATGAATATGAGATCAGATCAAGACAATTGCTGTCTGGGCACACACAGAGGGAACATAAGCTGGTGCCTCAACGGTGAATTTGTCTGCAAAGAAAGGTGTGTGAGTTTAATATGGGCCAAATATAAAATATCCATAAAACACCTATAAGAAAAGAAGATAATGTACTCACTATAACTGTGAAGAAAATTTAGTCTTTTGTCCGTTAACAGAACGAATAAATTACCTGTGACAAAGGGGACTTATGACATAAAAATATGCTTAACATGGATATTTATAGCAGTTTTATTCATAATTGCCAAAACGTGGAAGCAACCAAGATGTCCTTTCGTAGGTAACTAGATTATAAATAAGATGTGGCCCATCCAGACAATGGAACATTAGTCAGCGCTACAAAGAAATGAGCTATCGAGCCATGAAAAGATATGAAGGAAACTTAAATGCATATAACTAAGTGAAAAAAGGCAATCTGACATATTGTATGATTCCAACTCTATGACATGCTGGAAATGGCCAAACTATGGAGACAGTAAAAAGTTCAGTGGTTGTCAGGCGTTGGAGGGTGGGGAGGGATGAACAGGCAGAATACAGAGGACGTTTAGGGCAGTAAAAATACTCCGTATGGTACTATAATGATGAATACATGTCACCGTACATTCATCCAAACCCGTAGAATGTACATCAGCAAGAATTATCCCTAATGTAAACTATGGACTCTGGGAGATTATTGAGTCAATGCAAGCTCATCAGTTGTAACAAATGCACCCCGCTGGTGGGGATGTTGATAGTGGGGAAGGCTGTACATATTTTGGCACAGAGGTATATTGGAAATCTCTATGCCTTCTTGTCAATTTTGTGATGAACCTGAAACTTCTGTTTTAAAAAAAGTATTTTAAAAAATATATTTTTAAAAATTATGTAAACAGGGGCGCCTGGGTGGCGCAGTCGGTTAAGCGTCCGACTTCAGCCAGGTCACGATCTCGCGGTCCGTGAGTTCGAGCCCTGCGTCAGGCTCCGGGCTGATGGCTCGGAGCCTGGAGCCTGTTTCCGATTCTGTGTCTCCCTCTCTCTCTGCCCCTCCCCCGTTCATGCTCTGTCTCTCTCTCTGTCCCCCCCCCCCAAAAAAAAAAGTTGAAAAAAAATTATGTAAACATGTTTGAATTATATAATGAAATGCAGTGAATCTAATATAGTATATGGCAGATCTAAACAGGAAATAGCGTTTTTGCACAGCATTTCAAATCTTGCTTTGCCCAATCATATATTTCTTTTTTTAAATGGTTATTTATTTATTTTTGATAGAGAGAGAGAGAGAGAGAGCACACATGAAGAGGGAGGGCAGAGAGAGAGAGAGAGAGGAATCCCAAGCAGGCTCCAGGCTTAGCGTGAAGCCGGACACAGGGCTCGATCCCACAACCACGAAATCATGACCTGAGCTGATATTAAGAAACAGACAGTTAACCAACTGAGTCACCCAGGTGCCCCCCCCACCTCAATCATATATTTACTCTATAATGTCTGACTTCTCACTTCTTATGGAATAAAAATTTCCGTCTTCACTGTGGTCTCTAAAAGTATCCAAGATATGGCCCCTGCTTGGCTCCCTCTGACCTTACTTTCTCCTCCCTACCCTGCTCTTCTCTTCCTTGACCACCTCCCGCCCTTTCCTGTCTCGGTAGCCCAGGGCTTGCTCTCTCTCACTGACATGCTCTTCCCTGCTGTTTGTGTCGTCTGTCATCCTTACGTCTTAGCTCAAATGTCTGCTCCCCAGGGACACCCTCTCTGACTATCTTATCTCAAGTAGCATCACCCCAAGTTACCCTTGCTTGCATCATCCTACTCCTTTATTGCATGTGTCACAGTTGGTAATTGTCATGCTTATTTATTTGCTTGTTTTTAAGATTTTAGCTTTTATTTGTTTGTTTGTGTTTTGCCCATCTCCCTGCTAGAAAAGAGATACCACCTCTGCCCTAGATAACCAGTGTGTCCCAGAGTTCAAGTGTAAAGGCGAAGGGCATCATGACCCTTTGCTAGGGCCTGGAAAGGGGTGCAGACAAAGGGGAGATACTTGACTCAATAGTCTCTCTTCAATCCACTGGGTAGTCTGGCCCTGAGGGAGGCGGTGCCTCAGGGATCAACAGTTTGGGATTCACTATTTTTCTTTTCTCTTTCCCCCAATCCATAACACACGCCCTAACATGTGACTTCCAGACATTCAAATTCAAATGGCTTTTCAGGAATACTTCACACCATGTGCAAAGCAAGGAGACCACCTGGGAGGGCTGTAATATACCTGCCACTATGCGCTTAGCATGTCTGGAAATGCTTGCTTCCTTTATTCATGTTTCGTTTTGGGTTCCCACTCTGCATCCCGAGTCCTGCCATCTCTGTGGGCAGCGGAGGCAACTTCCAAGCCTGCTACCCCTAATAGGAAACATCCCTCTGACTTGGGCCCCAGCAGACAATGGATTCCCAGTTGAGCAGAAACATGTGCATCATTATGCCTTCTAATAAATATTCTTTTTAACCCTTTCACCATCACTGGAGCTGCCCTAAGGGGAGGGGAAAACACCAGAAGGGAAAAAACCATGTATCGTAAAAAATGATAGAAACAAATTTAGGATTCAGAAGAATGGGTGCAAACTTACAACACCAGTTTCTTGTTCTAGTTTGATTGCAAAAAGTATGAATGGGCATGTGATTCAAGGGGATTAAAAACATAAGCAAATAAACACGGACAGTGTTCAGCTAAAAAATATTTACGGATACTTAAGTTCAAGTGATCTATTGATATTGTTGCATCTCCAGTAAACTGGAAACTATCAAATGTGGTACAAGTTTCCGATCTGCCAGGGTTGCAGCCAAACAGCTTCACTGAATAGCGTAGACATCTTGAAAACTAGAGAACTTTCTGGAGAGGCTATGGTTCACGTAGGAGCCATCAAATTGGTCATAGGCCTTGCCCTGATAATCCTGAGTGTGGAAATATATTCTAAAGAAATACTCGGAAGAAAGAAGTGTTTACCTGCACTAAGATGTTTATAGCTAGTCTCTTTGTAGCGACGACAAAATAACACAACGCAAGCTGGAAATAATGGAAATGTCCTATAACTGGTATTATAGGTGTAATTGGCATATTGGTTCTAGATCTTGGCATCAAAATGGTGGACATGTGGACAATATGGACATGTGAGGAAGTTATTTTAAATAACATTAAGTGAAAAATATGTCGCATTCAATACACAGTGATTATAATTCTGCACATATATCTTAAAGAATATAATCACATAAAAACATAAAAAATCACATAAAAAAGTATCAGAAGAGGTCACAGAAGCTTGTAAAAACTAGATATTTATGGAAAAGGGATGCTTTAGTATATATATATATATCTGTATACAGTATACAGATATATATATATACACACAATATTGTCTTGATGTTTGCTTATGTTTTACTGTAATATTGGTTAAATATATTCTAATTTAAAATTCTAGCAACTCGAACTTGAAAATGAATTCCATATCCAGAAGTGCGGTGATTTTCCCACTCTGCATGCTCAGAGTGAGAGTTCTGGTGCGCTCCCCTCCGCAGGGAAACGGGCACGAGAGAGAAACTCCAGTCCATCTGTTGCCCCATTCCTGCCGGCAGTGAGGCACTGGCAGAGACACAGAGCTAAACCCTCGTATTTTTTTTTCCTCTTCTTCTTCCTAACAGAACTCCAAATTCTTAGCTGAGCAGCGTCACACGCAGTAAAGAGTGTGTTTCCTAGCTCCCTTTGCTCTTTAAAAAAAAAAAAATTTTTTTTAACATTTATTTATTTTTTGAGAGGGAGAGAGACAGAGAGAGAGGGAGACACAGAATCTGAAGCAGGCTCCAGGCTCTGAGCTGTCAGCACAGAGCCTGACAGGGGGCTCGAACTCATGACCTGTGAGATCATGACCTGAGCCAAATTAGGATGCTTAACCAACTGAGCCACCCAGGCTCCCCTCCCTTTGCTTTTATGGGCAATTACAAGTGTCCTTAAAGTCATAGGGTAAGTTTTCTTTTCTTTCTACTTCTCGCTCTCTGGAAGGCAGATGTGATGGCTGGAGCTGAAACAGCTAAGTTGTTGTTAGGTGGCTGCTCGCCACAGAGGTTAGTGGAGCAACAAGATAAAAACCTACTCCCCGAAATACTGAGAATATGACTCCGTCCCAGCTGCTGCTGAACCCTAGACATGTTACTTGAGTGAATAAAATCTTGTGGGCTGTTATTTGACCCATTGTTATTTGGGTCTCTTTTATTCCCAGCCAAACTGAATCTGAAGTAACAAAGAGGCTTCTGTCAGTTTACTTAATGTCTTTACACTCGCTTTTTTATTTTCAAAAAAGTGAGTTGGACTCAGTCTTTCCTTAGTGCTTTGACATTAAAAAAAAAAAAATCTAAAGTGGACATCTCCTGTTATGGGCCAAGGAATGATTACAGTCTTTTCCTCAAAATTCATCTAGAGGTTTTTAAAATTATTTTTTAAGCTGATTATTTTTTGATACAAAAGTAAACCAAGTATCTTACAAAACAATAAAGATAGAAAATACAGATAGATGAAAGGGAGAAAAATAATTTATAGTTCACTTTCTTCCATAACGGCTGCTAATATTTTGGTATATACTGCCAGTAATTTTTCAATGTATGTATGTTGCTTCTACTGTTTATAATCCACTTGTCCCATTTGCTGCATTGGTACACATTTCCTGTTCATTTAATGTTCTTCTAAATGTCATTTCTAAAATGAGTTTTATTCCATTTCATGGATGATGTACCATTTTAACCAATCCCGTGGTTTTGGATGCTTAAGAAGTTTTCATGTTTTTGTTATTCTTTTTTTTTTTTTTTTTTACATTGATTTATTTTTGAGAAACAGAGTGAGACAAAGCGTGAGCAGGGGAGGGGCAGAGAGAGAAGGAGACAGAGAATCTGAAGCAGGCTCCAGGCTCTGAGCAAGCGGTTAGCACAGAGCCTGATGCAGGGCTCGAGCTCACAAACTGTGAGGTCATGACCTGAGCCGAAGTCAGAGGCTCAACTGAGCCACCCAGGCGCCCCTGTTTTTGTTATTCTAAGTAGCACTGTTAGGGATAATTATTAGCTCAATCTTTGCACATTATATATATCTAATAATAAACTTTCTAATTAAAGGGTAGGAAAAATTATATTGCTATATTGTCCCAAGAAATTTGTAATAATTTTCTCTCTCCTCTAATTCTCACTCACCAATGTACAAAAGTGCTACATTCTCTGTAACTTTACCAACACTGGATATTATAATTTTTATTGTTATTAAAAATTTTTTTTTCAATGTTTATTTATTTTTGAGAGAGAGAGACACAGTGCAAGCAGGGGAGGGGCAGAGAGACATGGAGACACAGAATCCAAAGCAGGCTCCAGGTTCTGAGGTGTCAGCACAGAGCCCGACGTGGGGCTCAAACCCACGAACCATGAGATCGTGACCTGAGCTGAAGTCAGATGCTTAACCAACTGAGCCACCCAGACGCCCCTGGATATTATAATTTTTAAAAATTAGTGAAATTTGATAGATGTGTTAACTTGCATTACTTTGATTAGTGAAGTTGAAGCTTTTTTATGACTCTATTGGCCATTGCATTTTCCTTTTATGAATTACCTTTTCCCCCTTTGTTCATTTTCTGTGAGTTCGATTGTGTCTTTCATGTTGATTTATAAAAGTTTTAGTATGTTAAGCTTATTTGCCCTTTGCCAAACTTAGAGCAAACATTTTCCCCAGTTTATAGTTTGCTTTATGTGTGTTTATTTTTTTAACAACAGAAGTTATAAACTTTTTGTAGTCCAGTTTATCAGTCTTTTATTTTGTAGTATGTTTTTATTTCTAGTTAAACACATCCTTCATTAGTCTCCCTTTCTTTCTGAAGTTTATTTATTTATTTTGAGAGAGAGAGAGAGAGAGAGACAGCACAAGTAGGGGATGGGCAGAGGGAGACGAAAAGAGAGAATCCCAAGCAGGCTCCACACTGACAGTGCAGAGCCTGATGTGGGGTTCCAAATCACAAACTGGGGAGATCATGACCTGAGCCAAAATCAAGAGTCAGATGCTTAACTGACTGAGTCACCCAGGCGCCCCATCCCTTTTAAAAATACTATTAGCAGGGCGCCTGGGTAGCTCAGTTGGTTAAGTGTCCAACTTTGGCTCAGGTCATGATCTCATCGTGCCGTGTGCTGACAGCTCAGAGCCTGGAGCCTGCTTCAGATTCTGTGTCTCACCCTCTCTCTGCCCCTCCCATGCTCATATTCTGTCTCTCTCTCAATAATAAATAAACGTTACTGAAAGTCTGTACCCATTAAGCAATGACCCCCTCATTCCCTTCCATTCTCCCTTCCCCCAGGCCCTGGCAACCACCACTCCATTTTCTGCCTCCGGGTACCTCATATAAGTGGAAGCATAATGTACAGGGTTTGTCTTTCTGTGACTGGCTTGTTCTACTTTGCCTAACATCCTTAAGGCTAATCCATGTTGTAGCCTGTGTCAGAATTCCCTTCCTTTTCCAGGCTGAGTAATACTCCATTTTGTTTATCTATCCATCCCCCAATGGACACTTGTCTTGATTCCACATTTTGCCTGTTTCAAATAATGCTGTGAACACTGGGGTGTTTCTAGCCTCCTTTCTAGTGAGTCTTGCTTTTGCAGTCTCTGCTTTCAAGTCTTCTGGGCAAATACCCAGAAGTGGGATTGTTGGATCATATGGCAAGTCTATTTTTTATTTTATTTTATTATTTTTTTGAGGAATTGTCCTACCGAGTTTCATTAGCAATTGCACCATTTTACATCCCCACCAACAGTGCGCAAGGGCTCCAAGTTTTCTACATCTTTGCAAATTCTTGTTATTTTGGGGTTTGCTTGGTTTTGCTTTCATAGCACCAATCCTAATAAGCGGGAGGTGGTATTTCATTGTAATTTTGATTTGTATTTCCCTAATGATTAGTGATGGTATTTTTTTTTCATGTACTTGCTGACAACTTGTATATCTTCTTTAGAGAAATATCTGTTTGAGTCCTTTGCCCATTTTAAAATCAAGTTGTTTTATTTTTTTGTTGTGGAGTTATAAGAGTTCTTTATACATTGAGATATTGACATCTTACAGACCTATGACTTGTAACGATTTCCTCATTCCATGGGTGGCCTATTCACTCTTCATAGTGTTCTTTGAAAAACAAAAGTTTTAAAATTTTGATGAAGTCAAATTTATCTTTTTTTCTGTTGCTTTTGCTTTTGGCATCATATCCAAGAAATTGCCAACTTCAAAGTCATAAAACTTTCCTTCCATGCTTGATTTTAAGAGTTTTAAAGTTTGAGCTCTTAAGTTTAGTTGATCTATTTTTTTTTAAAGATTTTATTTTTAAGTAATCTCTACACCCAACATGGGGCTCGAACTCATAAACCAGAGGTCAAGAGTCACATGTTCTTCTGACTGAGCCAGCCACGCCCCACTGTTGATCTATGTTGAGTTAATTTTTGTATATGGCATAAGGCAATGGTCCAACTTTACTTTTTTGCATGTGGATACATACACCTTGGTTAAATTCTAATCTTGTTATTTTATTCTTATAGTTCTTGCATATTTTGGACTAAGCAAAGCCTTAGGCACTTTGCAATTTTTTTTTTAAGATTTTGTTTTTAAGTAGTCTCTACACACAAAATGGGGCTACAACTTACGACCCCAAGATCAAGAGTCATATGCTGTAGTGACCAAGCTATCCAGGCACCAGGTACTTTGTATTTTGGTTGCTATTGTGAATGAAACTTCTCTTCTTTGCCCTATGCCCACATACAGTTAAATTGTCTAACTGCTTCTTACTGGCTTATAGGAAATCTATTTTTTTCTCCTATCAACAGTTGTATGATTGAATTCTCTTGCTAATTCTGAATTTTTCAGTTGCGTGTCCTAGAACTTCTAGGCAGGCAGAAATATTCTTTGCAAATACCTCATGAAATTTGGAAAAGATGTCTCTTTGTCCATGTCTTACTGACAAAATGAACCTTTCAACTTTCAATATAAAAGAACCATGACCAATTTTAAAGTCCATGACATATCTCTTTAAGTTGTATAACGGTTATCTTGGCACATCACACAGCTCCTCTGTCTGTATATACTTCTAGCACCTGTTCTACTCAGAGTGTTGTCCTCAGACCAACAGCATCAGCATCACCTGGGAGCTTGTTAGGAAGTGAAATCCTTAACTATACTGTATTTAAAATGAAAAGCTTAATAAAATAAAGAAGGATATTAAAATCCATGGGCTCCACCCCAGACCTACTGAATCAGAATATGCACCTTAAGATCCCCAGGTAATTTGTATACATGCTAAAGTTTGAGAAGTACAGCTCTAGAGGTTCATGAAATAGCATCTCTTTCTTTCCTTTTAAGCTTTCCTCCATTTCCAACCACAACTCATTAGATACTATTAAATGCTAGCAAAAATCTTTCAAAAGGGCAATATGTCGTCTAATCTTGGGCAGGAATAATGGTGCTGAGCAAACTGGATACCCACATGCAAAAGAACGAAACTGGACCCCTATCTTATATCATATACAAAAATTAACTTGAAATGGATTAAAGACTTAAATGTAAATTCTAAAACCATGAAACACCTGGAAGAAAGCATACAGGAGAATTTCTTTAACATTGGTCTTGGCAATAATTTTTGCCAATGGGGAAAAATATTTGCAAACCATCTATCTGATAAGGGGCTAATATCCAAAATATATAAGGAACTCCTACAACCCAATAGCAAGAATAACCTGACTGAAAAATGGCAAAAGACCTGAATAGGCATTTTTCCAAAGAAGGCACACAAATGGCCAACAGGTATATGAAAATGTACTCAGCAACACTAATTATCAGGGAAATGCAACTCAAAACCATAATGAGATATTGCCTCACACCTGGTACAATGGCTAGTATCGAAAAAGACAAGAGATACTGGGCGCCTGAGTGGTTCAGTCAGTTAAGTGTCAGACTGTTGATTTCGGCTCAGGTCATAATCTCATGGTCGTGAGGTTGAGCCCTGAATCAGGCTCTGCACTGACTGTGGAACCTGCTTGGGATTCTCTCTCTGCCTCTCTCTCTCTGGCCCTCCACAGCTTTCTCTCTCTCTCAAAATAAATAAACATTTTAAAAAAAGACAAGAGATAACATGTGTTGGTGAGGAGGTGAAGAACAGGGAACACTGGTACACTGTTGGTGGGAAGGTAAATTGATGCAGCCATTATGGAAACAGTATGGAGTTTCTTCAAATAATTAAAAATAGAACCACCATATGATCCAGCAATTCTACTTCTGGGTATATATCCAAAGGAAATTAAATAAGGATCTTGAAGAGACATCTCTACTCCCATATTCATTGCAGCATTATTTACAACAGCCAAGACATGGAAACAACCTAAGTGCCATCAATGGATGAATGGACAAAGAAAATGTAATATGTATGTATGTATGTATCTATATCCATCTATCTATCTGTCTATCATCTGTCTATCTATCTATCTAGGAATATTATTCAGCTATAAAAAAGAAAGAAATCCTGCCATTTGTGACAACATGGATGAAACCTAGGATATTATGTTAAGTGAAACAAGCCAGACAGTGAAAGACAAATACCTCATGATCTCACTATGTAGAATCTAAAAAAGTTGATCTCACAGAACCAGAGTGTAGAATGGTAATTGCCAGGGGTTTGGGGATGGGGGAAATGTTGATCAAAGGGTATAAGCTTTTGGTTATGTATGATGAATAAGTTCTGGGGGTCTAATGTGCAGCATGGTGATTGTAGTTAATAATGGTGTATTGTACACTTGAAATTTGCTAAGAGAGTCGATTATCATTGTTCTAACTATACACACTAAAAAAATGGTAACCATGTGACATGATGGTTAAGTTAATTAACTTGATTGTGGTAATCACTTCAAAATGCATATTAGAGCATCACATTATACCCCAATAATTATGCCGTACAACCTAAATATGTACAATTTTTATTTATCAATTAAGTGTCAGTAAAGCTGGGGGGAAAAAGAGCAAAAGTAGACTAAAAATAGGATGTTAGAAAGGAAAGCAGACTTAGGAAGCATTCTGTTTGAGTTTCCAAAAGTCCATCTCAGCAGTTCCATGATTTTGGACTTAGTGATATAACTTTATACAATCATTTACTAGTAATCTTTATATGAACTTATCTTCAACTAACATAATGAAAACCTATATACTTGCCAAAATAGAGCATTACTGTACAAATGAGTTAATAAAAACAAAAGAAACAATGAATTACAAGTAATAGTGAATCTATTCATAAAAATATATATTGGGGTGACTGGGTGGCTCAGTTGGTTGAGTGTCTGACTCTTGATTTTGGCTCAGGTCATGATCCCAGGGTTGTGGGATCGAGCCTTGTGTTGGGCCCACCTAAGCGTGGAGCCTGCTTAAGATTCTCTCTCTCTCTCTCTCTCTCTCTCTCTCTCTCTCTGCCCCCTCCCCCATTCATGTATGCTCTCTCCCTAAAGTAGAAAGCATCTAAAAAAAATACATATATATATATATATGTATATATGTATATTTAGGGGGCTCCTGGCTGGCTCAGTTGGTAGGGCATCTTGATCTCTGAGTCATGAGTTCAGGCCCCACACTAGGCATGGAGCCTACTTAAAAAAAAAAAAATATATATATATATATATAATATATTTTATTACTAAAATATATATATTTTTAATAAACTGTTTAAATATATAAAAAAGCAATGAGGCCATTCATGATTTGCTGGTAACTTGATGCTGCTAAATGCAAGACTACCTGAGGTTCTACATCAATGAAAACATTTAAGAAGTTATTTAAAAGCTAACAAGCATGTAGGGCTTACCATGTACCAGGCATAGATCTTGAACACATATCTATTCTTCACAAGGCCCTCCCAAGGCATTTAGTAGCATCCTTCATGTTTTACAGGTGAGGAAATTGAGGCTATAAGAGATCAAGCAATTTGTGAGAGGCCACAGAGCTAGTCAGTGGCAGAGTGAGGCTTCGAATCCAGGCATGTCTGTCTCAAGGGTCTAGCACCTGCCGCTGCTTAACCAGCACGAAGAAACCCAAGTCAGGTGTGTATTTAGTTGGAAAGAGCAAAGATATATGATATACCTTCTCGAATTATTTTTATGTCCATTGAGCCAGACTTTTTACACCAATCAGTTGTCAATTTTTGAAGGTGTTAGCTTGACATATTGCTGACAAAGTGCAAGGATGTGGCTAGGAATTTAGGAGCTAAGAAGGCAACTCGTTGATGCGCAGCACCTGCTTTAACTGTGCCTCTGAGCAATCGTGCCCTCTTCTCATGGCCACAAATAAATTCTTGCATCTTTTACAACCAGCACAGCTGGCTCGTCCTCATAATGGATCACAGTGTGACTTGTGGGTGGAGTGACTGCTATCTTCATCGGTAGCTTATATGGTAGAGATGAGTTACAATCTTCAAATTTAGGTGAGGAAGACGTGTAGTTTTGTTAAGCAGGTGAAGTTCCCACTCTGAGTTTCCCTCCCACCAGGCCGGCAGGAAATCTAACTGCTGTCATTCTTAGACCTTCTCCTCCTCGACCCCGGATGTGCAAAGTTCAGGGGTCAGAAGCAGAAAAAACCCCGAGCCTCAGCACAGTCCACATGGTTATGGCCCTGCTGACCTTAGGATCCTTCTCTCTCGGGGGCTCTGCTGCTTCTGGGCTGGCCAGGGGCCTGGGACTCTGGTGGACTGGGGAGGCCACTGCCTGAGCTATGACTAACTCTCTGCCTCAAGGGAGTCATTCCTTAGAGAGTTGCCCCTCTTTGGTATAGGCTGCATGTGTCTTGTTCTCTGTGCTTTGTAGACTTGGGCTTTGAGAAAGGCACAGTCTTGGACAACAGGCTGCTTCTGCTTTTCGTGAAGCTATGGTACTCAAAGCAAGAAGTCACAAAACCTAGCTTCCTGCTTAAAATGGGGGGAAAGGGAGAATAGAAGGAAGAGAGAGTTTATTAGGTTTCCCTGGCACAAAAGGAACAATTTTTTTTAAGTTTATGTATTTATTTGGGGTGGGAGAGGAAGGAGGGGCGGAGAGAAAATCCCAAGTAGGCCCTGTGCCGTCAGCACGAACCCAACGTGGGGTTTGATCTCATGAACCGTGAGATTATGACCTGAGCTGAAATCAAGAGTCCAACGCTTCACTGCATGAACCACCCAGGCACCCCAGACATAGTTTTAACTGTAATGAAAGAACACCATGATCTTTAAAAACTCTAGGCGCTTCAGTTGGTCTTCAGTGATGTGTCATCAGTGAGCACATTCTATTAGTTGTTCTCACAAAGGACAACCTTGCCTTTGACACCTCTCTTCCCCAAATCAGCTGGTCACACAACCCTCTGTGAATAAGCACCGTATTTTTGAAGGGGTAAACTCTGCAGGTATACTGTCCGTGTTTTATGCACCGAGCTTGCTTAGCCATAACCAAAATCTAGTATCTGGCAATATTGTTTTAAACTGGGAGCCCTACCACCTTCCCACTCAGTGTGAAGCTGGAACGGACACTTGGGCCTCTTCTCTGAGGGCTGGTGAGGGCTGACTGGTGCGCTGGCCTGGCGGAGCTCTCTGCCCACTGAGGGCTGGCTTTGTGGAAGATGGTCTGAGTGCACAGAGGCTGGCCCAGCCCTTCCTCGGGTGGGAACCAAGGATGCAGGGCCTGTTTTCTGCCATCGGGAGAGTGCAAGTGCTGAGCAGAATCTGGCCTGGAACGTAGAGGAGGCTGTATCCTTTATTCCAGCCCCTTCCCATGCCCAGGCCACTCGGTCAGATTCTGTCCACTGACCAAGCAGCCAGGGTTCAGAGCCTCTCTTCTCTCTAGTGCCCCCACAGCAGGCAGGTGGCTGTCCTACATGTCCTTTCTCTGAACAGCTGAGCCACTCACTCTGCCCCTGACTTTCAGAGTAAAGCTACCTTCAGTCATTACAGGGAATCTCCTTTACCCCTGGCTCCCCAGAGGCGAAGCTGCTCTTAGTGGGCCCGAGATGATTTTCTCGCACTTTTCTCCCTGAAAAAGTGGGAAAACCACACAGATTTGATCTCTGCGGGCACCCTATTAAATGTTTAAAAAATCAGCCACACAAGCAAACAGATCAGTGTTTTATGCACAGTCCGGAATGATTAAGCATGATAAAGAAGGGGAGGCCTGGCTTGTCAGGGATGCCGCTGTCTGCTCGCTCAGTGATCTTGGTTAGAAAGGTCGTTTAACCTCTCTGGGCCTCAGTCTGCTCATCCATTAATTGGCGTGTGTGGGGGGTGAGGAGGGCAAGTGGGAGGACAGCTAATACCTACCTCTCAGTCTCACAGTAGAATTAAATGGCAATTACGAAATCACAGGATTCCTTTGTGAATGGTATAGCTCTCTCCAGGTGGAAAGCATTTACTGGCGTTACATTTGGGCCTCCCCACTACAGCGTCTTCAACATTTAACACCGAATTGTGATTTATAAAACAAAATTGACCGAAAGATGGGTGAATGTGTGTGCATTTTTTGACAACTGAGTGTAGCCCCAGAATTCAAACCATATCATGGAAGAGAGGGAACGGGTGACCCCGAGGGAATCTGAAGGTGTATCAAATGGTGACCTCCCCATGGTTAAGCCATACATTCTAACTTATAATGAACGTGCTTGGTGGTCTCAAAGACTGCAGGGGTAGCCCTCTCTCCCCCTTTTCAAGTTCTGGCTCTTATCCCCTACCCCCATCCATCTGTCCACCTAGCCACAGTTACTCCTGCCCCGGAGTCCTGTAGCTCCATCTGTCCTCTCCTTGATGGCCCCAGGGGTGCCAGATGCCAGGAGAAGGCAGAGGAGTCCTGAACTATAATGTCTTCTCAGGGAGGTGAACCAGCAAAATAACCAGTCTTTCACCAGCTCAGATGAACAAGCCTGTAAATTTCTCCCTCAGGCTTTTATGTCAAAACAACTGCCTGACCCAGGCGGAAGGAAGGATAAAAGCCCATCTGGTGGCATAAACATTCAGTTCATGGCTGCTGGCAGTGAGAGGGCTTGATGTACTTGGAGGAAGGGAAGCTGGGTTGGGGGTGTTTGAGGATCAGCTTTGGAAAGGGTCACTTCGAAATTTAGTCGTTAAAGTCAGACTTGCACATGAGTTTAGAAAGATGCACCACCAACCACATAGGAAGACTTTAAAAATCCTTTCACTCCCTGGGTCAATGATCTCTGAGCCATACCTGATTGATCGATCATTCCTTCATTCATTCATTCTGCATTTACAAGTGCCTGAGAGCAACAGGATTGCATTTTTTGGATCCACTCCTAAATTATTTGTGACCTCCGCCAGATGTTGGGTTCCTGTGGCCACTGGTCACCAATTTAGGCCTGGAGAAAAGCATCACATTTCCAAAACTTTCCTGCTCTGAGGTAATTAGCTGCCTATCACCTGATGAGATGCAAAACCTGCTTCATCTTGTGTTGACAAGAACTAGCTACTGGTAAGTGCTTGTTTTGTTGTACAAGTGCTTTTTAATTTTGCATTTAAATTCTAAGAGTCCCTTAGATGCTATCATTGGGAAACATGACTCTAAAAATACCAAATTATAAAGAAATTACAGCACAATAAGTATTTTAATCACTTTTTATGGCTTGCAATCAAGTTGACAAATACAAAAATTGCTTGAGCATTATTTTTTCAAACGTCCTGTAATTAGCCCTCTTGTTTTCCATCTTCTTGGAACAGGATGAGCTTTGCTGTACATGTTGCTTCACTACCAAGGAACATGGGAGAAGAGTGGTCTCTTCTAGCCAAACAATCTTTAATGTCTTTATTTAAAAAAATCCTTGTGGGGGCGCCTGGGTGGCGCAGTCGGTTAAGCGTCCGACTTCAGCCAGGTCACGATCTCGCGGTCTGTGAGTTCGAGCCCCGCGTCGGGCTCTGGGCTGATGGCTCGGAGCCTGGAGCCTGTTTCTGATTCTGTGTCTCCTTCTCTCTCTGCCCCTCCCCCGTTCATGCTCTGTCTCTGTCCCAAAAATAAATAAACGTTGAAAAAAAAAATTAAAAAAATAAAAATAAAAATAAAAAAATCCTTGTGGGGCTCCTGGGTGGCTCAGTCGATTAAGCCTCCGGCTCTTGGTTTCAGCTCAGGTCATGATCTCATGATTTGTGAGTTTGAGCTCCCATCCAGCTCTATGCCGACAGTGTGCAGCCTGCTTGGGATGTTCTCTCTTTCCCTCTTGCTCTCTGTCCCTTCCCTGCTCATGGTCTCTCTCTCTCTCCCTCTCTCTCAAAATAAATAAACTTTAAAAAATCCTCCTGATGGACTGGTATCTTCTGGAAATAACTTTCTGCAGTGTTTTCTTATGAAACATACTTTCTTAATCATAATATAATCACATAATCACAAAGACACCTAAAGGTGTCTCTACAGCCCTCCCCTGTTCATCTCTGATGGTCACAACAAGAAATGTATCATGGGAGGGCTTGGTCATCTTCCCAGTGGGGCTGACCCCAACCCACCCTCCTTTCCCTTAACTCCCCATCACATCTCTTCCTTTCATTAATTTTCTCTAAACCTTAATAAAAACATATTTAGATATTCAACAAGAATGATAAACATTCTGGGAGAGTGTCTAGTCACTGTAATTTCCAAGGTTGTAAAAAACACTTTATTTTTACTTTGTTAGGTAAACATTCACAGATCAGTGAAACTATCTGCCATCAATGACATCAGACTTTTGGGAGGTCTATGGTCACAGTCTAATTTGAAAGTTACAGTTAGAATCTGATGAAATCACAGTGGGTGTTGCAAGAGACACCCTGGCTGAAATTTGAAGATTATTTTGAAACTGCTTAGTTAGTATCTTCTTTTAAATATATATTCCTATGTACTGCTCATGAATTATAATTAGCATGGATACTCTGTCATACCGTAAGTATTGTCAATGACTCTTGTAAATACACATTTGCTTCGTAATTACTCCATGTAACTGAATGCCAGCCACGTACAAGGTCACTGTTAATCACCTTATAGCTCTGCTGAAGACTTAATTACAAAGGAAAAGGTGGGATTCTTGTCAACCAGCTCTGTAACCCTCATAAAGTACATTGCATTGTGGGATGCTAGCATTCCAAGAGGTTCATTTCAATTCCCGCTTGCTTCTATGTATATCAATTTTCTTCCTTCCTTCCTTTCTTTTCCTTTCATCTATCTATATCTATCTATCAATCAATCATCTATCTATCTATACGTTGGACACTATTATAGATTCTAAGAACAGGCAGAAGGGTCAGAAAATAGCTTATCCAAAGTTTTCAGTCCAAATCCAAACCAACCAATCCAATTTGGAACAATTCAAGATGAGCTATATGTTATTGATGGGGAGCTAGCATCCAATCTTTCAAAAAGTTTATTGTCCTAAAACTTCTATTGTAGCACTATCAACCAGCAACTTCATGTCATTGTGGGTGATCGCTATTGGCAATTTATTTAAAAAGCAAAACAATTTCTGGCTTCTGTCACCTGGGGGTATGATAATATGTTGTGAAATGTTGTGCAAACTCTGAGGTGCTCCAGAAGCGAAAAAATTTTTGTTGTCATTTACCAGCATTGAAATGCTTTGATTTTTGCTATTCCTTCTGACTTTTGATTTTTTTTTCTTCAAAGACCAATGTAGGAGCCACCGTTTGGGAATGGAACATATGGATGAAAGTGAATCTGCACGAACAGAACCTGGGCATGGTGAAGCCTGACCTTTCCCCTTGCCTTCCTTCTTTGGACAATTATAGTCTCATCCGCATATGCTTTCCTCAAAGATGCTATTTAAAGAGAAACTACATCTACTTGGCTCAAATCATCCCTGTGAAATAGACACTTCTATAGTATTTGGTTTCAATAAGGCAAAAATAAACACAAATTATATCCATTTAACTTTTATTTTAAATCATCTGCTGAAATTCTAGTCTTTTAGAAACATAATTGTGTATCAGATAACAATCCAAGTTAGGAAGATTATAGGTATAATGTAGGGCAGGGCAATAAAATGAATGGGGAACACTTTCCATAATTATAAATTGAAATGAAATCTTTAAAAACAACTAAATGACTTCTGGCAAAGTTAAACCTTGGCTAAGCCAACTGAAGTTGATTGGGGATCTATCTGTGTAACCAGCTCTCCAGATCAAGTGTCTTGTTACATATTGGGCTCTGACTGTTGACATCTGGTAATTGCCAATGATCTGTTTAGCTACTCTAGTGATCTACCTATCTACCTTATTTTCTGGCATTCTAAGATATTTGTTGGTATGTTTGTATCCATTAGAATATAGTTTGGCTGCAAGCGACAGAGATCCAAAATAACAGTGGTATAAATAAAGAGAGTTTATTTTTCTTTTATATAGAAGTCCAAGATGGCTAATGACTCTCTTTCACTAAGTCATTAATGGACCCTACTCCTTCTGTATAATCTAAGGTGACTTCTCTCCATTTCTGAATTCCAGCCAGCATGGGGGAGGAGGGTGCACGATCTGGAAGCTGCACGCGTCACTGGTCCTCATAGACCAGTACCTGTAACTAGATCACATAGGTCTACAAGTGACCACTCAGCTGTGAGGGACTTAGGAAATGTTGCATCTGTTTTGGTCAGCTATGTGCTCAGCTAAATAACCAGGTCCTATCACTGGAGAAGAAGGGGAGAATGGATAGTAGGGAGCAACGAATGGATTTTGACTACATACCGTATCAAATGCCTAAGTATCCTCAAGCCCAGTGCCACACACCAGTGGTTCTTCTTTTAAATTAAAAAAAAATTTTTAATGTTTATTTTTGAGAGACAGAGCGTGAGTGGGGGTGGTGGGGTTGCAGAGAGAGGGAGACACAGAGTCCAAAGCAGGCTCCAGGCTCTGAACTGTGAGCACAGAGCCTGACGCGGGGCTCAAACTCATGAACTGTGAGATCATGACCTGGGTCGAAGTCAGACGCTTAACCGACTGAGCCACCCAGGCGGCCCTACACACCAGTGGTTCTTAAAGCGTGGTCTCCAGACCAGCATCACCTGGAAACTTTATAAAAATTCACATTCTCACCCTCTGTCTCCCTTCCCAAATCAGCTCCCGAATCATAAACTTGGGGTGGAACCCAGCGATCTTGGTTTCAACAGGCCCTCCGGGTGGTTCTGATGCCTGCTAAGGTTTGGGAACCACTGGTCCGCACTATGCTTTTCCAAAAAGCCAGATGGAAAGTTGGGCATTAGAGGAGACGAATCAGGAAGGAGAGGCCTGAAAGTGGTCAGTTTCTGATCCTTGACTGCTCTTGTCTTTATGAAGCCACCCCTTGTAAATCCCTCTTCCTGATCAGTGACCAACCTCTAGGGCCATGCCATATGGTGGGAAGATCATGGGATTATGGATGACCTTTCCCAGGAGGATACTTCACCTTGTCGTGACCTATTTTTTTCCTATATAGAATGGGTTGGGGTGCAGGGGAAGAGCAAATGATCTTGACAATTGTCTCTAGCCCTATCTCAGATCTGTGCATTGTTCTGACGGCTTGCTGGAGTCCTACCTTTGTCCTTTTCCACCAACAGTGGAGATGGTGCCATCTGGGGCTTAAACACAAGGATCCCAGAGTCAGGCAGGTTTGGGTTTGAACCCAAGGCACCTCTGCTTATTAGCTGTGTGCTCTCGGGCAAGTTGCTTCACTTCTCTGGATCTTAATTGCATCACCTATAAAGTGATGATAATAAAGTTAACTCACTGGACGGCGTTAGGGATTAAATGAAATGTGTGTATGTGTGTAAAACATACAAACATAGTGCCTGGCATAAAGTAAACGCTAAATATGTGGCAGCCATTACTGTGGTTTGGGACACACACATCAAGCGAACAATCGTTTCTTCCCAGATCTCTCTCTTTATGTGGGGAATCTTTGCCAAGTGATTCTTTTCTCTTTTGTGATGTCTGATACACTTCAGAAAATAAGACCAAACTGATACATACCTTTCTGGAAATCTAAAGCCTTCCTTACATAGAAAAGGACACAACACCATTAGTAAAGCAACCTTCCACATCTACAAATCTCTCATGGATATGGTCTCCCTTGAGCCTCCTGTAAAAGGTAAAAGCCGCTTTAGTCCTGTTTTACAGGTAAGAAAACAAAAGCTCAGGAAGATTAGGTGGCTGAAGCAAGGTCACCCGGCAAACCAGTGAGGAGTCTAGATTCAAACAATTGTGTCTGACTTGGCTGCCGCCACAGAAACCAGGGTTTAGGTCTATTGGAAAAAATCTGTCCTTTTCTGCATCTCCCGATAGCCTATAAACTCTTTTTATTTCCTAGCTCCCACATTATCTTTGGATCCCAGCGGCTAATCTGCACCTGGCACGGAGCAGGTGCCCAACAAATGTTTGTGGAATGACAAAACGAGTGAAAGAAGCCAAGCTGTTCGACTCCCACACCAGAGCTCTTTGCACTCCATGCAAGGCTTCTCTTTTCCAAGTGTTTGGAATCATGGCACAAAGAAAGCCTTCCTCTGCTGCCCTCGGAAATATGGCTCCGTCTGCTCATCGCCATCATCCATCGCTTGCCAGCATGGAATGGAATCGTAGCTCTGGTCAAGCAGCAAATCCCCTGCTTGTGTTTCCTCCTCCTCCCTTCCTCTGGGACTCACCAGCCTCAGCCTGTCTCTCATGGGTGCCGTTATTTTTGTAGACACTCTGCAGAGCAGATGTTCCTGAGAGGGCATCTGACTTCTCTTGCTGTAGTGTCTTTCACCCGAACAGCCAATTAGGTTGCTCATGTCCCTCAACTCTAAAGATGGGGGAAGCGAAAAAGATGAGTCAATGTAATGGGAGAATTCTGCCTCAGACATCATATGCTCCCCCTCCCCCTCGCCCACCCTCAGATTCCCCCTCCCCACTGTCAACATTGGCGTCTGTCAGCTGGTGGCCAGACACTTGAACAGACTGTGCCAATTAGGGAAGTCACACCTCCGGGTTGGCAGGCACGCTATTGTGCCTGGGCCCCCAGCAGGGAGCCATATGGCTTTCGGGGCAAAGGATTTGCCAGAGAGAAACAAGGGAGTAGCCCCAAGGGCAACTCTTACCATGTGGGAGGCCCCCTCTGAACGCTGCTCTCAGGTAAACATGCAAGATGATCTGTCTTCTTTTGCAGATTTAGTTGGGAGCCATTGTTGCCTCTCTTGCAATCATCTTGCTTCATTCATGGGGAGGTTACACTGGACTTTTCTTGGCCTGATTGAAACCTATCTGTTGTTCTGTTGTTCTTTATTACTCTCCACCACCCCGCCACCCCCTGCAGCCCCTTCTTCAGTGAGCTTGGAGTTTTGCATTTGTACTGGGTACATTTGAAAAGACGGTCACGACCTCTTGCAGTTGTGAAGAGTTTTGCGAAGCCCTCTCACCTCCCCAGGGTGGTTCTGAATGAATTAGAGTAAGTAGTGGCCTTTCATTTTGGGGATGAAGACACTGAGCTCCGGGAGGATTAAGTAATTGGTCTGCCACATGTCAGAGAAGAAAGAAAGCTGGACTGAGAATCTGGACTTTGCTCCTGGTAGTTCACAGCCTGGTTACAACCAGCCGCATGTCCTCCATCATTCACTTAACTTTGGCATCAACTTTCTCATCTGCAACTCAAGGGAAAAATAATCCCTGAGGTCCTGTTGGGTCCCAAGAGGCTTTATTTCCAAGGTCACTTCTTTTATAAGTGATCTAAACGAGATTAAACCACCATACGGCCATGCCCTGTCACAGAAATTGATCTTTAAGTGAGTTGCTTCCCCCCGCCTTATTTTGTTTTATTTTTAATGGTTATTTATTTTTGACAGAGAGAGAGAGACAGAGCATGAGCGGGGGAGGGGCAGAGAGAGCGAGACACAGAATCCGAAGCAGGCTCCAGGCTCCGAGCTGTCAGCACAGAGCCCAACTCGGGGCTCGAACTCACAGACCGTGAGATCATTACCTGAGCCGAAGTCGGACATTCAACCGACTGAGCCACCCAGGTGCCCCTCCCCTTATTTTAACGATGGAAAATTTCAAACACACACAAAAATAGAGACAATAATAGAATGAAGCCTCACGTGCCATAAACCAGCTTGAACCAGACCAACATTTGCCCATCTTGTTTCCTCTAGCCTCATTTTAAAAATGATCTGCAGTATTTTATTTCTTTTTATTTTATTATTTTTTAAAATTTGTTTATTTTGGGGGGGGGGAGGCAGAGAGTTAGGAAGAGAGAGAGTCCCAAGCAGGGTCTGTGCTGTCAGCACAGAGCCTAACACCAGGCTTGGTCCCACAAACCGTGAGATCATGACCTGAGCCAAAATCAAGAGTTGCACGGTTAACTGACTGCTCTACCCAGGCTCCCCTGCAGTATTTTAAAACTAAAGCCTGTATATCATATTATTTCACCAGTACGAATTTTAGAGTCTCTAACTAATAGAGATTAAAAAGAAAGAAAGACATAAGCACCATGCCGTTACCACACCTAACAGAATTAATTGCATTACCCCTACCGTATTCAATTTACCGATTTCCGCACAGGTGTCTTTTTTATAGTTAATTCATCTGAATCAAGTTGGAAACAAGGTCTACACATTGTATTTGGTTTTTCCATTTCTTCTAAGTCTCTATCATCTACCTCCACCCTCTTTTTTTCTTCTCATGCTATGGCCTGGTGACAGCAAACAAGTCATTTGTCCTGAAGAATGTTCCATGTTTTGGATTTAGCTAATTGCTTCTCTGTGGTGTCATTCAGCTCCTGCCTCTGTCCTCTGTATTTCCTGTAAATGGGTAGGCAAAAACTAGAGGCTTCATGAGATCCACATTCAATTTTTTTTCCCTTCCAAGGGGCACACGTACTTTCTGTTGCGTGACCTTTTGAAGCCCATAAAATCTGATTGGCCATTTTTTGTATGATTCTGAGACTGAGATTGATTACGGGTTCAGATATTATCAAAGAGCTCTCTCCATTACAAACGAACTCCTTTTTTATTTGCATTTGCCTTTAGCCTCCATATTAATAGATCCATCAAATTTAGAAAAATGTATCTGCCTTTATCCTATTCTCTTTCATCTTTTTCAGCCTTTTGCTATTTCCCATGGTAGACATTAATTTTCTTCCTCTCCTACCACTGAAATATTAAAGACAAATGAAAAGCAGTATACTGAAAAAAAAAGGAAAACCTCAAAGGTGCGCCCAGACGTTTGATTTGGCGTAAGGACAGTCCGCTACTCATTACAACAGTTTTTTGTTACAAATGAACTTCTCGTTGCTGTTTTGTAAGCCCCTCGGTGGAAATTCTGGAAAGTAATTGAGAATTTATACTTAGGTAAATTATGTAAATGAAAGGCCCGGAGAAAATGATAAATACCACTCTCAGGAATGCACCTAAGGATTTTTTTGTAGTTGTTGTTCAGTTAGGATTTTTAAAACGTCTTTTTTTTGCTCAGCAGGCATGCTTCTGCTTTTGTTTCTTTTCCACACAAGACAGGAGCACCCCTCAGGTGCAGCCTGGAGGCAGGCAGGGCAGAGGGTAGGGGGTCTTTCCCACCAGGGAGCATTGCTGGTCTCCCCCCCAGTGGAATGGCACATTTAACGACTGGCACAAAATGGCGTCTGAGTTGTACCTATCACTTGTGTGTGCATTGTCATCATATTAATTTAGATCAGGGACACTGATAAACGTCGCAGGGCACATGCTATTATAAAGAAATCAGTAGGAGCCTGTCAGAGTTATTTCTAGCTCTCTGTAATTACAGCGGGTCTTACATGCATTCCCACATGTTCACACCCCTATAGAAAGGCAACACGCTTTTGAAAGAAAGTCTATTACAATAATAGATAGTTGAAGTAGGCTTTTAAAATATAATACCCTCCTTTGTGCTGTCCTGCCAAACGGGTTCCCTACCTATCGGTCCTTTCTTTACTCCCTTCTTTCTTCCTTTTTTCTTCTTTGCTTTTAAGCTGCAGCTCTGCCCCCTGTAACCAGTGATTTTGCATGAGGCACAAAAACTCTTGGAGCCTCGGTTGCCTTCCTTGCCTTCTTGTCTTCCCTACAAAGGTGTTAACAATACCTACCTGGGGATGGATTGTGAGGATTAGGAGATGGGGTATCTTTGAAGGCCTGGTAAACCGGAGAGTCATTGCAAGGATGCTGCTGTCATCTCTTACTCAGCCCAAACTTTGGAGTTTAAAACTTTTTGGTGGTTCCTCCTTGCTGTTGGTGTAGCACAGAGTCTTTTAAGGTGCTTCTAGGCTCTGCAGGATCGGGCATCTCTGTCTTCTCCAATCTTCTATCTCCCCACCCTGGACCATTTCAGTCCAAGTCTCCCGACATCCTGAACTTTATTTTGGACACTTCATGTGCTGTGTTTTCTGCCTTCCTGCCTTCGTATGTGCTGTTTCCATGGCTTAGAGCGTTGTTCCTCACCTCCTCCTCCTGGTTGGCTAACGCAACCTCAATGTTCGTGTTTCTGTTTAGATATTGCTTCATCTAGGAGGCTTTCCGTACTCTCCAAAAATTGTAGGGTACTATCAGAACACTTATCACTGATGATGTAATTTTTTGTTTACTTGACTCTCTCTCCCATTAAATTGTGAATTTTTCTGGGCGGGAATCATTGCTAACACATTTGTTTTTGTAGCTCAAGTTCCTAGCCCAGCGTGTCACACATAAATGGGGTTCAATTTATTTGTTGCATGGATGAATAAAATACTAAATTTCACCTCTACTTTCTTTTTGGAAAGTTGATGTCTTCCTCCTCCAACTTAGTTTTCATACTTTAGAATTATCATCTCACTGTGCACAGTCCTGTTTGCTGCAGGATATGCTGTAGCACCTTACTGCGTGTCGACTTGTTCTCTAACTTGTGTGTGTATCTTGCTATTATTCTGAGTCCCCCAGTAGGTAGAACAGGCACTCCACCGCTATTGTATTAGTTATCTATTGCTATATAACAAATTACCCCCAAAATGTAGCGGCTTAAAACAACAAACATTACCTCATACAATTTCCATGGGGTAGGGGTCCAGGAGCTGCTTAGCTAAGTGGTGCTGGCTCAGGATATCTCATTAGGATACAGTCAAGGTGTTGCTTGGGATTGTAGTCTCTGAAAGCTTGACTGGGTCTGCAGGTTCTGTTCCCAAGATGGCCACTCACAAGGCTGTGGGCCGGAGGCCTCAGTTCCTTACCACGTGTACCTCTCCTCAGGGCTCCTCACGTGTCCTCACAACATGGCAGCTGGCTTCCCCCAGAGAAAGTGAACCGGAGGGAGAGAACACGGGAAGCTATTGCGCCTTGTGTGATCTAGTCTGCGAAATCTCACACCATCACTTTTGCCTTTGTTTCTCCTGTTTGTAAGAAATGAGTCACTGGGTCTAGTCCATACTCAAGAGGAAGGGAATTATGATCTGAGAATACGGTCTGTATGGTTTCAGTTCTTGGAAAGTTCTTGAGACTTCTTTAATGGCCCATTATGTGATCGATTTTGTAACTCCTCCTGTGCACTTGAATGACAACTATTGGGTTCAATGTTCTATACATGAGCTTCCCAATTGTTTGTTCAAATCTTCTATATGCTTACTAATTTTTGTTAGTTTGCTTGATCTATTGATTACTGACCCTCTTACTTTGACTGTAAAATGTGTCTGTTTTTCTATGTAATTTTGTCACTTTTTACTTCTATACTTTGAGACAATATTAGGTGCACAGATATTTAGAATTATATTTTTCAAGTGAATTTAACCTTTTTTCCCATATGTAAGAAAATATGATTTTGCCTTAAAGTGTATTTTGGTGAGATTACTAGCATAGCAAATAGTTCCCTGACATATATTTTTCATTTCTTTACTTTCAACTTTTTTGTATTTTTATATTTTACAAGTGGCTCAGGTTAGAAGTATGTAAGTAGAATTAAAAATATATGGTCTTTCCATTTCTTTGTATCTTCTTCAATTTCCTTCATAAGCTTTCTATAGTTTTCAGCATACAGATCTTTTACATCTTTGGTTAGGTTTATTCCTAGGTATTTTATGATTCTTGGTGCAATTGTGAATGGGATCAGTTTCTTTATTTGTCCTTCTGTTGTTTCATTATTAGTGTATAAGAATGCAACTGATTTCTGTACATTAATTTTGTATCCTGTGACTTTGCTGAATTCATGTATCAGTTCTAGCAGACTTTTGGTGGAATCTATTGGGTTTTCCATGTATCGTATCATGTCATCTGCAAAAAGTGAAAGCTTGACTTCATGTTTGCCAATTTTGATGCCTTTGATTTCCTTTTGTTGTCTGATTGCTGATGCTAGAACTTCCAACACTATGTTAAACAACAGTGGTGAGAGTGGACATCCTTGTCGTGTTCCTGATCTCAGGGGGAAAGCTCTCAGTTTCCCCCCATTGAGGATGAATGGATAAAGAAATTGTGGTTTATAAACACAATGGAATACTACGTGGCAATGAGAAAGAATGAAATATGGCCTTTTGTAGCAACGTGGGTGGAACTGGAGAGTATTATGCTAAGTGAAATAAGTCACACAGAGAAAGACAGATACCATATGTTTTCATTGTTATGTGGATCCTGAGAAACTTAACAGAAGACCATGGTGGAGGGGAAGGGGGAAAAAAAAGTTAGAGAGGGAGGGAGCCAAACCATAAGAGACTCTTAAAAACTGAGAATAAACTGAGGGTTGATGAGGGGTGGGAGGGAGGGGAAAGTGGGAGATGGGCATTGAGGAGGGCACCTGTTGGGATGAGCACTGGGTGTTGTATGGAAACCAATTTGCCAATAAATTTCATATTTAAAAAAAAGAATTATAAAAGCATAAAGACAATATGGTCTTGGGGCACCTGGGTGGCTTAGTTGGGTAAGCATCTGACTTCGCTCTGGTCATGATCTCACAGATCGTGAGTTCAAGCCCTGCATCAGGCTCTGTGCTGACAGCTCAGAGCCCAGAGCCTGCTTTAGATTCTGTGTCTCCCCCTCTCTCTCTCTGCCCCTCACCCACTCACACTCTGTCTCTCTCTCTCAAAAATAAATAAACATTAAAAAATAGTTTTAAAAAATATGGTCTCAACACCTTTGCCTTTTTATTGGAATATTTAGTCCAGTATTGTAATTATTGATCTATTTGAAGTTATTATTAATCTTATTTTATACTTTATGGTGTCTCACTTTTTCCATGGTCCACCCCCCTCGCCCCCACTTTGTCTTCTTTTGGATTATTTTTTGTCATTCCACTTTCTTTAAGTTTATTTATTTATTTTTGAGAGAGAGAGAAAAAGCTGGAGTGGGGGAGGGGCAGAGAGAGAGGGAGAGAGAATCCCAAGCAGGCTCCGTGCTATCAGTGAGAGAAGCCTGATGTGGGGCTGGAACTCACAAACTGTGAGATCATGACCTGAGCCGAAATCAAGAGTCAGATGCTCAACCAAGTGAGCCGCTCAGGTGCCCCTGTCATTCCACTTTTATTGTCTCTTATTAGTTCTGAAACTCTTCAGCTATCACCTCCTCAAATATTGCCTTTGTCCATCCCAGTATTTTCTTTTACTATCTCATATTCTCATTTTTATTAGATGTATGTTAGGCATTTGCCTGTATTTTCCATACTCATACTCAACCTCTTCTCTTTATTTTCTTTATCTGTGTGTTTGTTCTTTTTTTTTTTTTAACAGTTTATTTATTTATTTTGAGAGGCAGAGAGCAGGGGAGTGGTAGAGAGAGGGAGAGGATCCCAAGCAGGCTCTGCATTGGCAGCCTAGCCTGACGCAGGGCTCGAACTCACGCGTCGGATGCTTAACTGACTGAACCACCCAGGAACTCCTCTGTGTGTTTTATTATAGCTAATTTTTTCAGCTTCCAGTTCTCTAATTTTCTCTTTCACTGTGTCTTATTTGCTATCAAACCTAATCATTAATACTTTTGGTTATTATGTTTTTCACTTCTAGAAATTTTATTTACTTTTCCGAAAACCTCCTCAGTTATTTTAAAAGCCTCTTGCTTCAGTTTCAGCCTAAGGATTTTTGGACTACCTTGGTAGTATGAATTGGGGTTAAAAATTCTAGGTTAAAATCATTGTGAAGGGTGAATTCTTAGGGGCTATTTCCCCCATTTTACTCAGTGCTGTGTTTCAGACAGGTAATTTTCCTCTCAGTGTCCTGTATCAGGGATGAGTATATTTCTGGCTTAGCTTGACTGACACCAAAGATATTATCTATTCTCCAAAGCCTTCCAAGCCATGAAAATTAAAGATCAGGTTGACTGGTGTAACAGAAAAAAAAAAGTGAAAAAAGATTAACTTTAAGCACACTTAAAAAACAAGAACCATACACCAACTATTTGCCTAAGCTGATAACAAGGCATTTATTTAAATGAAATAAAGTGTTGCACCCACATATGCATATGCACACACACACACACACACACACACACACACACACAAATGCAATGCAGCAGTTGTATATGGCCAAGAGTGATAATTGTCAAGATTAACAAAAGTGTCGTTTAAAGGAAAACTGACAACAGTCATTGTAGCGACCAAGTTTCTCTTATGAGAAAAACAATAACATAAGACTTGTTTTCGATAAAGTGCTCAACAAATGGGCAAGCATAAAGTAAATGATTCTGGCACTTCAGGCTTTTTATAATGTGGCTGCCTCTACGGTAGAGACTAATTCTGTTTTGATTCATTCTTTTTGGATTTGCAAACCTGAGTACCACATGTGATTTGAGTGGAGCCAAACTCTCACAGAGCATAGGGGCCATCAGGTTGACCCCTCTGGAGACCTTCAGGAAGCTTTCATTTAGTGGAGACATGGGTGCCCAACATAGCCCTGAGCAGCAGCACCTAGGTGAGGGCCCAGGTATGGTGGTGGGATCCAGGGATATGTTAGCAAGGTCTTCTTTAACAATTCTTGCATGTATATGCCTCATATAGTTATAGTTATAGTTTTATAGTTATAGTTATAGTTATAGTTATAGCAGCTTTGTTTTCTCAGCCCTGGAAGAAATGTTCATTGGGCTGATTACTCAGCTAATCCTTTCCTCTGTGACCAAACAAGTGCCCTGACATCACTTCACACTGGAAAGGATATTGGAAATACATTTTTTTGAGTGTTCACCATGTCCCAAGGACTATTCTAAGTACTTTGCTTGTATTAACTCGTTTGAGCCTCATAATGCTCTGAGATATTACCTCCTATCTAGATGGTGAAATATACCCTAAAGCTAGGTTTATCCAAGGTCTCCCAAAAAAGGCTGAGAATCAAAATCTTAACATGTTTTCAGATGTATTACTCTTTCCACTACAAGTAAATGATACTCTTCAGAGAGTAGCGTATGTACTTGGAGAACTTTGGCCCATATATGTGTGTATCTATTTATATACACATAAATATTAATGCATGACAACTGTAATAGATAAAAACCATAGGCCAAACACTTACTAACATCTGTAAAAAAAAAAAACATGATAGCAAATACTTCTCAAGTTTACTTGGCAACTGGCTTAAACCCAATAGGAATTACCTTTGTCTTTTCCATTTTTTTTTTTTAAGACAACTCTGTCATCTACCAAAGATTTAAGTTTGATGGTCTCTGGATTCTATTCTTTGCCTTCCCATTGAAATATTTGTTTTATTAAGCACATATTGTACTTTCTGCATATTAGGTCATTCTTCTACCTTTCTTTTTAAAAAATTTTTAAGTTTATTTATTCCTTTTTTAGAGAGAGAGAGAGAGAGAATTGGGGAGAGACAAAGAGAGAGGAAGAGAGAGAATCCCGAGCAGGCTCCACACCGTCAATGCAGAGCCCGACATGGGGCTCAAACCCATGAACTGTGAGATCATGACCTGAGCTGAAATCAAGAGTCAGACATTTAACCGACTGAGCCACTCAGGCTCCCCTTACCTTTCTTAACTTTATTAGCTCTTTAGTAAATACTTTAATCCTCATAGCAGTCCATGAGAAGGCACAATTCTTCATTTTATTGATGAGGAACTAAGCTTCAGAAAAGTTAAGTAATTTGCTAAGGTCACTTGATGTGAGAGACAGAACCCCAGCATCCTGGCTCTAATGGCCACTGCTTAATCTCCTCATCATGTCACCTCTCCCATCTGTTCAGATCAAGAAGTCAGAGTGTGCGACTCGGCAAGTACATTGGAATTCATGGATAAAATGAGCCATGACATCTTACTGGTTTTGATGGGGGAAGAAATCCTTCTCTCTTCTTATAGTGGCAAGTTCTTCTCCTCTTCAGTTAATGTGTGTGCCATTTCTCAGTACACACTCAGAATTAATGAATGAACCATGCTCTGTACCAGCCAGCAGAAGACCCAGGGCCACTTGACTGCATAGGGAAGCAGCTTCCCTGAGTTTAACATTAATCCCTTTACTCAACCCCTGTCTGCTGGCCAACCAGCCAGCGTCTTACACTTCCTCTCAGTGGTAATTACTCTGTAGTGTCCTTAGAGGAACTGGTAGAAGTCACTTCCAATATGGATAGTGATAATCTTCCCTTCTCCTTCTGTCTCCTTGCTCCTCAATTATTTGGTGTTAAAAATAGCAATTATATTTACAGGGGAGGTATGACCTTCTGTGTCTATGTCTGCTTCTTGGCTGTTGCAACAAGGGGAAGACTGACTCCCCCAAGGTACACACCAAGACGAACAGTCCCAGAGCTGTAGTTTACAGACCTTTTGTGATTTTAGTGTAGATTCTTCCATTTGTCAGTCAAGAGGGTTCCTATTAAGTCAGTTTAATACCATATATGCTCAGGTGGTGGGAAAGAATGACTCTTGGTTGATAGTAGAAGGAAATCTTCCCTAATTATTTTTTAAAATTTTTATTTATTTATTTTGAGAGAGACAGAGAGAGAGAGGAGAGGCGGAGAGAGAGGAGAGAGAATCCCAAGCAGGTTCCTCACTGCCGGTGCAGAGCTGGATGAGGGGCTGGATCTCACCAACCATGAGATCATGACCTGAGCCAAAACCAAGAGTTGGATGCTTAACCAATTGAGCCACTCAAGTGTCCCAATCTCCCCTAGTTGTTAAAAAAAAAAATTTTTTTTTAATGTTTATTCATTTCTCCAGAGACAGAGAGAGACAGAGTGTGAGAGGGAAAGGGACAGAGAGAGGGAGACACCGAATCTGAGGCAGGCTCCAGGCTCTGAGCTGTCAGCACAGAGCCCGACGCGGGGCTTGAACCCACGAACCGTGAGATCATGACCTGAGCCGAAGTCGGACACCCAACCGACTGAGCCAGCCAGGCACCCCTCCCTAATTCTTAATGCAAGCCTATTCAGACCAAGGACTCATTTTCTCCATACAGTGCCAACCCTGCGAGATTCCTTAGAGATGACCAGAATGAGGCCTTCCTGTGAACAGTAAGGAAGCTGATGTCCAAAGAGGCCAAAGGACTTGGTCAAGGAACACAAATTAGCAGCATAACTGGAAGTGTTGGGTATCTTCTGTTCACCCCTCCAGATTCACTGTCCATTCACCTCCACCCTCCACCCAGCCTGGGAAAACCTATTAGACTGTATCAGCAAACACCCCAGATCCCTGGACTTGCCACTGGGAGATCTGGCAGGAGATTAGGCACATCTGCAGGACGGAGTTAGGTTTTTATCTCCTTGCCCCCTCTACAAGTTTGCCTTGACCTGTGTGTCCTTCCACTGAAGGAGCAGCTCCTCTCAATGTGGCCCTCAGTGTTCCCAGGTTTTTGTCTCTACCTGTGAATGCTGCTTCCTCACTTCCTTTTCCTCCACATGTAGCTTTCACCCGTCTCTAAGTTTCTTTGCCTTATACGTATCTACCAACTTTTTGTTTGTCACTTCAGTGTTTTCACGTGTATTTCCAATTCCTCAGACACAACTTTCACCTCTATTTCTTAGGCCACACGCCTCACTTGCAGATGCTCCCCTGGTTACCCTCTGACTGTAAACTTGAGAACAGCTAGGTCCTCTCCGTTGTGGGGCCTGGGGCTGCATCTGTCTTGTTCCTGGTACCTGGCACAGCCTAGGCACCCAGCATGGATGTCCATGCGTGAATCAGACTTTAATTCCCTGCACAAAAGCCTGATACAAAGTAGAACCGCAAGATATGTCTGTTAAATAAAATAATTGTTCTCACAATGCCTTCAGCTTTAATAAATGGAGACATGGACAGATGTCACTGGTAGTTGAATGACTTTGAGGAAATTACATCTCTGTGGCTTCCTCAACTCTACAGAAAGATAAGTAATATCCAATCCTGTGTTTTCCTCTTAGGGATGGTGAGAGAATTTAAATGAATTACTTGATGCCAATGGAATGCCTTGAGGTTCTTGGAAGAGAAAGAATCTATTTTTCAGAAAAGATAGAATCTACTGAGAATGCTGTGTTGGGGAAGGAAATGTTGTTTTGTTCAATCGTGTATTTGACATTAAAGTGCCATAATGCAAGTGAAGGACTCAGTCCAGTGGCACAGAGAAAGTTGGTAAATGCCTCTTAGAATTTTTAGTAATTATTTTGCAAAATTCTACCCTAACATTGGGGAATGTGTTTAACAATCTCTTTGTCATTATGTTATTGAAATGTGCCTGTTTGTAGTGTTGCATGCTTGTCATATTATTGTCATATTAATAATAATCACATAAAAATAATTCATGTGGGTAAGTAGGTATGTGGGTGGGTGTGGGGTTATGGGAATGAGATTTGTTGTAGATGATGGAGTGGGATATAAAAGAAGAAAACAAGTTGAAAAGTAGCTCATTCAGAGAACTTGGCAAATTATTTGCAATCTGAGGTTTTGGAAATTACCACAAAAAAGTCATTATTATTATTTTTGCCAAGTTTATTTATTTATTTTGAGAGAGAGAGGGCATGTGAGTGTGTGTGGGGGGGAACAGAGAGAGAGGGAGAGGGAGAATCCTAAGCAGGCTTCACACTGTTAGCGCATAGCCCAAGTGGGGCTCAATCTCATGAACTGTGAGATTATGACTGGAGCCAAGATCAAGAGTCAGAAACTTAACCAATGGGGTCACCCAGGTGCCCCCCCTCCCAAATCCTTATTATAAAAGCAACGCCAGGATGCCTAAATGACTTGGTCTCAGCTCAGGTCTTGATCTTGCAGTTTGTGACTTCCAGCCCCCATCAGGCTCTGCCCTGGCAACGGACACTGTTTGGGATTCTGTCTCCACCCCTCTCCCACTCACATGGTCATGAACTATGATGGGTACTAAGATAGTAACTGGGTAAGTGAGGATAATAACAAATAGGAAGGCAAATGATGGGGATAAAAGGAACAAATCATTTCAGAAGCATTTTGAAGACAGGAAGGAAAACACTTGAAAGGAATGAGGGAATACTTTCTAGGTAGGAGGAATGGCTTGTGGAAGGAAGTCAGTGTGGTGAGAAGTAAGTGAAGCACAGAAAATCATTCCCACAAGTCTTGGAGCTACCATATGAACCCATCCAGACCTGTATGGTACAGTGCAGTATACCATATAAACTTTTGAAGAGAATAAAAATCAATTTCATTGTGACTTCGTAATATGAGAGGGTTTACACCACTTGTTCTGGAGAGGCTCTGTTTCATTTTAAGTAAAACACAGTTCCAGGCACAATTAGTTTTGGTCCTGCTTCCTCCACTGTATCGCAAAGTCTCTTCGATTCTTTCCTGTCTCTCTGATTCTCCCAGGGAGCTCTGCCCAAAGTGGGCACTTGACAGATGCAGCCAACTGCACATTTGTTTTTTCCCCAAATGAGTCTAACAAGGCATACGATTCAATGAGGTCTTCTTTCTTTGAAAAGTCTCAAGTGCTACTATATACATCGGTGCCTTGTTGAGTCACCTTAAAGAGAGCCATTACTTTTGGCTAGGGGTTTTAGTTTTCAAGTCTTTAAAATCAGGAGGGTGCCCCCAAATCCTAGTTTTCTTGGGAGCGACAAAAAGGATATGACAATACCCTACAAAATCCAAGGGTTGGGGCGCCTGGGTGGCGCAGTCGGTTAAGCGTCCGACTTCAGCCAGGTCACGATCTCGCGGTCCGGGAGTTCGAGCCCCGCGTCGGGCTCTGGGCTGATGGCTCAGAGCCTGGAGCCTGTTTCCGATTCTGTGTCTCCCTCTCTCTCTGCCCCTCCCCCGTTCATGCTCTGTCTCTCTCTGTCCCAAAAATAAATAAACGTTGGAAAAAAAAAAAATTCAAAATCCAAGGGTTGTCTGCTTGGTTCTGGATTGCTTTCTACCAACTTCCTTTGTGGCGGTACTGTTTTAAACCCTCTCCCTCAGTGGGAAGCATAGGGGGGCATACACACGCCAACTCCTCAGAGGAAAAAGCAGCTCTCCAAAATGTACTTGTTAAATAAAATGAGTCACTGTTCTGTTTTTCAGCAGGGTCAACACCACAGATTTTTAACCCAGGTGGAAAATACAAGGACAAAACATGAGCACGGAAATCTTGCTCATGTTCCTCTTAGGTTCTCTACCTAATTTGGGTGACTTGTCTTCCAGCTGTGCTGCCTAGGTCTCTCTTCTCTTATTGTCACTTGCCTTATTTCCCTCTTCAAGAAGGATTCTTCTCAGGATCTTCGCCCTTCTCCCCACCATCTTCCCCTGTCCTGGAACAGCCACTGATATCTAGGTGCTGACCCCTCTTCTGTATGAACCTATCCCCAATCATAGCTGATTGGTGATGGAGACGGACACCTAACCTAAACTGACCAATCTGAGCTTCTCTCTTGAGAGCTTGACACATGACACAGATAGACAAGGACTAAAAGTTATCGGAACTGAGTCACGGTGTGGTTGGCAAAATTTCTAATCCCCTCCCCCCCAACTGTAATATGATGAGATGATAAGATATAGCTCCCATGATTGTTATTTTATGTGGCAGAATTGACCTTAAGATAGGGAGATGATCTGGGTGAGCCTGATCTAACCAGTTGTTCTCTTAAAAAGCAGCAGAAGCTGGAGAAATTTGAGCAGGAGGGGAATTTGACACCCCATTGTTGACTTGAAGCTGGAAGGGTCCATACGCAGACAAATTGCAGTGGCTTCCAAGAGCCGATGGAGGCCCCCAGCTGACGGCAGGTGAAGAAGTGAGGAACTCAGACCTACAATCGCAATGAAATGGATTCAGCAACCACCTAAATGAGCCTAAAAGCTCCCCAGAGCTTCCAGATAAGAGCCCAGCATGGCCGACACCTTGATTTTGGTCTTGGGAGACCCTGAGCAGGGAACCCAGTTGAGCCAAGGCAGACATCTGACCTATAGAACTGTGAACTAAGAAATTAGCCACTACACTCATGGTAATGTGTTAGGGTAGCAACAGAAAACGAATGCACAGGACAAGGACAATGCATCTGGAGAGGGTAGTGACCCCTTGCGACCCAGGGCCTCAGCACACCCTTGTTGTTTCCTTCCTTCACATTCTTCACTACGAGCTACACAAGTATCTTCCAATAAAATTCCCTCTTGTCGCTTAAGTCAGTAGATTTGGTTTTCTGTTGCTTATAACCAAGTAAGGCTCAACATAAGGAGGTGAGGGCTTGGGTGTCCTGCTACAATGTGTATCACATTGTAAATCTGGTCCCTGAAAATGTGGCTCTTTGGAGACTTATGAGAGATTACATGAACTTTGGAAAGTCTCAGAACCTTAAATGGATTGAAGGCAATTGAAAAAAAAAACCAAAACCCTACCATTTATAATCACATTGTAAGGACATTACTTAGATGACAATATCTGCTTTGATCTATAGATATGCCCACCCATATAAACCCAACTATGTTGTTCATTAATAGAAATACCTTGCAATAGGCCCGTTCATTCGGTTAGGGCACACACTCTGAATCTCCCGGAAAGCCTGAAGATTAGTTTACGCTGGTTCCAAAGTTAGGTGAAGCCAGAACATAGTCTGCTGCTTCTGTCAGTGGTGGGGCTGGTGGCCCCAGGAGAGCCCTCCCCACCCCCACCCAGGTCCAGCTGGCTGCCCGGAGTGGAGCACAGACCCCAGCTAGGATCATGCCAAGCTGGCTTCTGGCCAGGCAGAGTAAGGGAGCAGAATGACAGAGATGTCCAGGTGCAGACAGCTGGTTTGGCAGAGCAGAAGGGGCTGATTGACACGGAGGAAGAGGAGGGGCAGACCATGGGCACTGTCCAGAGCCTGGGAATCTGCCTGTGCATGGACTCCCAGTCTGCAGTGGAACACGACCCTCCCTCCTTGAGGGTCAGAGGGGAGGAGGGTATGGACAGCGAGGTCCCTTTCCACTCTGCTGCCCAAGGGTGGGGCTGGGGGTAAAACGAAAGAAATAGAACAAGCCGAGGGTAGCTGTATGCCTTTAAAATTTACCATAGTTGAGAAAGCCTCTCTTGGCGTGTGCTTGTTTGGAGAGGACAGCAAAAGTGAGGCCTGCTAGATTTCTTTCAGATGTTTTTGTAGATGCCACCGAATATTAAAGTCCCCCCCCCCCCCCCAAACTATCCTTGGTGCAGAGAGCATGACTGAGTTAGCTACAGACAATGAAATACAGCCCTTTCTGGGTGGGGTCAGTGGGAAAAGGAAAGGGACAAGGCCAAGGGCAGGGAGGAGGGACAGCATTAAGCTGTGCGTAAGCAGGAGCAGAGTAACTACATCTTGGACATTCTTCTGAAGGAGTAATTCTAAAGAGAAGAATACATTTAGATTTCTGGAAGGGTCTCCTTTGGGCACAAGGACAGAAAACCCAGTTGCTTCTAGAAGGTTGATTTGCTGCCCTGCTACTCACTCAGAGCAGGCTCAGCCCGAGGAGCCTGGGGACAGCCTAGCTGATGTCAAGCTGCCAGCCAAGCCTCATGCATAACTAGGTGGATTTGGATGGAAACCCAGCAAACTGATCCTACTAGCCTATCTTTCTACACTTGGGTTTTGATTTTTCTTTCCCCTCTAACCAGTTTCCTTAGGGCTTAGTGTGTCCACTTATAGTATTTCTTCACAATGGGAAAGAAGAAATTGGCTGGGTTCCTAGCTGGAAGTCAGTCTTGGTATTCCATTGATAGGAAAACCTCTTACGTTCACCTGCTCTTTTCCCAAGAGAGCCTATGGATTAGGCGTTTTGCCATTTTTCAGATCTTTCCCCAGGCTGAAAGTAACTAGATAACCATCACATAAGATAAAGGCTACATTCTCTGATGGACAGAGCAGGGGGGAACAAATATTTGGGTTTTTGATTGTTTCTTTGTTTGTTTGTTTTTGCTTCTTTCCGTCTACTTGATAGTGTTTCAACAACTTGCTTCATCTAATATGCGTTCTTTCAGCCGTAAAATGGAGAGCCTAATTCCAAGCACATTCCTCATAGCTCCAGAGACTTACTGAATGTTTATGGACCATATAGACTAATTTTTTACCGCACCCCTGTCCCACCCCCACATCCACATAAGCGTTTCCTGCAGTATTTGATGGAGCCTGAATGTGTTCATTCTGGCTTTAGCCCTAGCATGCTTTGCTCCTCAAAAAAGAAAACAAGTTATTATTCACGGCTGACTTGGGTTGTCTCTTGCTCTATGGTGCCTTTGATCTTTCAGCAGCCCTCCTCGCTGCTGATCACAGCCTTCCCTTAACCATTTACAAGGCTCAATGGGTCTTCTGACACCTGATTCAACTCCGATTTCTCAGTGTAAGCTTAGAGCGTGTCTCCAGGGACATGTTCCTCTGACCCACTGAGTCAACGCTTTCATCAGCCCCAGGGCTCTGCCAGGGAGCATGGCTCCTTTTCTTGCTCCAGCTCTTACCCACTTAATCGAGAACAATGACAATGTGTGTTTAGAGGGACAGGAGATCTTTTAGGATTTTTTTTTTTAAAAATGGATATCACAAAACCTGTATTTTGGCATATAGTATTTTACAAAGCTTTTCAGTTATAAAGGCAACGAGTTTTGAGATTGCTTTACAGATGGGTAAGTAGAAAAGTCAGAGATACATTATCTCTGCTCTTTTTTTGCTGAAGGAGGGGGCTAAGACAGGAAAGTGTGGGAGTCTATATTCACTGCTCCCATGGCAGAGGCCCCACCTCTCCCTGCCTCCCTCCTCTGTCTGACGTCTATATCCGTGGGGGTGTACTACCTGTACATGTGTCGGGGAGCCAGTGAGATTGTGACACCCAGCCCCCATGTTCCCAGGGCAGTCCAGTCAATTGTTAAACATCTGCCAGCACACCACAGTTTCTGAAGAGTCAAACCAGCTACAGGTCCGTTCCACAGTTCAGAGGGCTGGTGCGATGAATTAAAGATGGCTCCAAATTCTTTGTCACTGCCCCTCGCTAAGTGGTAGAGTATACTTCTCCGCCTCCTAGAATTTTGGCTGGATCTGTGATGATTTGACCAACAGAATAGGATGGAAGTGACCCTGTGCCAATTTCAGATTTATCCTTTAAGAGGACTGGCAGCTTCTATCACCTTCTTCTTAGAATGCACCCTGCTATGAGGACATCCAAGAAGCTTCTGGGCGAAGCCCACGCAACAGAGAATCAGAGGATCGAAGTCACCAGCTGATGATCTCAGTCGGATAACCAGCATCAACTGGCTACGCCTGTGAGTGAATCCTTCCAGGAGGTTGATGCCTCCAGCCCCAGGTGAGCTCGCCAGGAGATGCCTATAGATCAGAGATGAGCCATTTCCACCATGAGCTGCCCAAACTGCCAAATAGTGAGCAAACAAGGGACTATCATGTTTTAAGCCACCAAATTCTGGGGTGGTTTGTTATATACAGTATCAGATGACTAAAACAGCTAGGTAATAGACAATGTTGAATGTCTGCAGGTGGTCATCAGGATTTGGTGACTTCCGATTGGCTGGATTCACTTGTGGTCTGAGCCTCAGACAGTGGCACACATTTGCAAGAGTACCTTGACAACAAAGATGTGCTGCATGTTTGTATTTCCCATTGTAACTAACAGTTTTGATAGGTAGGGCCCCTATCTATCAAAATAATGGTGCCATAAAGGCAATTGGGAAGAATCATGGAGGAGTGGACTATGGGGGTGGGGAGGGGGACACAAGGCATTTCGTACTGGTCATGCTAAGTTTGAGGTGCCTATGAGGCAGCCCCCTAAGAGATACCGAATAAACAATGGGAGATATGCATCTGAACCTGGGAGAGGAGTTAGAGATATAAAATCGGGGGTCATAAGCTTATAGGTAGTATTTAAAGCCATAGGTCTCCAGGTAAATAGAAAAGAAGGGGAGGGGCACCTGGGTGGCTCAGTTGGTTAAGCATCTGACTTCCGCTCAGGTCATGATCTCACAGCTCATGAGTTCAAGGCCGATGTCGGGTTTTGTGCTGACAGCTCAGAGCCTGGTGCCTGCTTCCAATTCTGTGTCTCCCTCTTTCTCTGCTCCTCCCCTGCTCACTCTCTTTGTCAAAAATAAATAAACATTTCAAAAAATTTAAAAAAAGAAAAGAAGGGGATTAGGCTAAACTTAGGAGGCTTTAACACTTAGAGGTTGAGCAGAACCAGGTTGAGCACCTGGTAAAGGGAACTAAGAATGAGTGGCCAATAAGGTAGGAGAAGAAATAGGATAGTGTGGCATCCTGGAAACAGTGAAAACATACTTTAAGAAGGACATGATGGAAGGATGGAATAAAATGCTCCTGAGAGGTGGAATAAGGTAGAGGACAGAGAAACTCACTGGGTTTAGCCAGTTGGAGATTGTTGGTAACCTTAAGTTTATTTTTGAGACAGAGAGCAAGAGGGCATGCACAAGAGGGGCAGAGAGAGAGAGAGAGAGAGAGAGGGAGGGAGAGAAAGAGAGAGAGAGAAGGAGAGAAGGAGAATCCCAAGCAGACGCTGAACTGTTAGTGCAGAGCTGGACATGGGGCTAGAACTCATGAACTGTGAGATCATGACTTGAGCCGAAATCACGAGCTGGTCGCTTAAGCAACTGAGCCATCCAGATGCCCCTGGAGGTTGTTGGTAACCTTAATGGGAGCTGCTTTGGCGGTTTGGTGAGGATGAGGTTCTGATGGGATGCAGTATAGAGAGACTGAGAGGTGAAGAAGTGGAGACATCATGAGAGACACATTTTGGGAGGTTTTGCTGTGAGCAGGAGGAAAGAAATAGCGTGGAGTTGGAAGAGGATGTAGTCAAGGATGCGGAGCATATTATGGTAAGTTTGCAGACAATTGGAGATGAGAAGAAAAATAATGATTCATAAGAAAGTGGGATAATTACGGGGCAAAAAGCTTTAAGCAGGCAAGAGGTGATGGGAATCAGTTTAGGAGTTGTGGGGGTTGGTCTTCAATGGAATATGTACAGTTCCCCCAATTTATATTAGTTAAATGCGATATATGTGCACAGATTCATATAGGTTGTTAGATTTAATAGTAGAACAACGAAGCGATTCTCATCAAATCTGGTCTGTTTTGTCAATGAAATAAAGTCTCAGACCATCATCAAGGAGTAAGGAGGGGAAGGTGGTGTCGATGGTTTGGGAAAGGAGAAAATGTGGGAGAGTTGACTTAGGGAGAAAGTCTATTTCCCCAGGGACATACTTTAGGATTACACTACCAGTGTGGACAGCTGAATGCTACTTGAAAAGTTTGTCATAAATTGAAAGTGAGGCTGGTTTGCAAGATGGTGTGTTTTTCTCAGCTACATTCAGCAGGAGATGGAATGTGCAACTAGGATTGGAGCTTTTGTCAGACGACACTGTGAAGGGAGCAAGTGACAAAGGAATTAGATACAGGTGTGTGTGCTTGTGTGCGCGGTGTGTAAAATTGCACGCCATGGGATCAAGCGTCGGTCAAGAGTCAGGATAAAAGTAAAGACAGGGGAGGGGGCAGAAGCTCAGGCAAGGAGAGCGAGAGTGCGAAAATGATGGGACCAACGGACTGGAAGTCTCATTGAGGTCCAGGAATCGTTAGGGGGAGGACAGTAGAGGAAGTGAGCTGGAAGGACATGACGTGGTGGTCAGAGAGTAGAGGCTTTAAATTGTGATATCAGAGGTAGTGCCATTACTGGTGCTGTTGAGGACTGGGAGTGTAGCCGTGGCTAACGTGGGGTGGAAGAAGAGGTCTCTGGAAGTGGGATCAAGAAAATGCAAAGTCAGGGGCATGGTGGGTTGTCCTCATAGAGGTTGGGGTTTCGAGGAACGAGGATGGAAGTGTTGGTAGAAGGAAGATGACTGACTGAGCAGGGTGCTAAAAATCAGTAAAGGAAGGGGCACGGCCTGTGAGTCAGCAGTTGAGAGCACTGAGAAGGAGTCACGGGTGCTAGTCTGAAGGCACGTTCCATAGAAAGACCTGAGCGTTTTATTAGAGGAAACCGCAGACAAGGTCTAGAGGCGACGAAGGAGGCCACACTGAGACCCCGTGTGAGAGGAACGAGAGGAAAATCAGCCTCCACTTGCAAGAGCTACAGGGAGGAGGAAGCTTGGGGCTCATCCCCGTTAGGCCCAGGGCTCCCCTTCTGTGACAAATATTTTGAAACGCTCTGGCTGTAACGGAACGCAAGGATAAAAAGGAAAGTAACTTACAGTACGATATTTTATTTTGACCTGTAAAAATGTTTGGTCATGACCTCACTAAAAGGCCTGACGAAGTTGCTCGCTGTATGAACCCATCAGGGGAACACTGCGAATGGGTCAGAGGTGTGCGGCCTGGATGGGATTCTCCAAAGTTGCTGTGCAACTCTTAAGAAAGTGCCCCAAACAAAGTGCCCTCTTCCCTCAATGTACATGGAAGTTTTATTTCTGGGAAATTCACTATACTTAAAAATAATGTCAAAAATACTTTGGGTTTATACATAGAGTACAGGTCAAGTCTAGCTTTAGATGATTATAAACAGAACACAGAGCGATTCTTCATTGTGCGGGGCTGTTTAGCTCATTGCAGCAAACGCTACCCGATCACCCACGACTGACGTTTTAGCTTTCCAAAGTGCTTCCTAACCACGTGACAGGGGATGGCTCAGAGATGAAGCTGGAGGGAGATACAGGGGTTTTTGCAGATGAGACCTCAGGGTTCTGGAGGGCAGAGTGAAAAAGGATCTGGCAGGTAGCGGGGTGTTCGCAGCTCTAGAGATAAGAGCCTGGGTGGCAAGAAGCCGGCCTCCCCCGTGGAGGGAAACAGACAAGTGAGCCCTGACAGGAGCTACTCCCAGAGGCCTCCCAAGGGAGGCTGGGAAATCAGGTCAAATTACAGCTTCCTTCTCAGATGGGCCCAGTAGGCAGTTTGCTGTAGAGAAGCGGGGCTGTGCTGAGCCTGGGGCAGGGCCCCCTCAAGGGAGCATTTTTTCCACATTTCCTCAGTCTTCATAGTTGTCAGCTTAATGACTGCATAATGTTCTGTGGTGCTGGTATACCATGAATTATTAAACTATTACCCTATGTTGGAAATTTAGCTTGTTTCCCTTTTTACTTTTTTTTTTTTTTTTTTTGCTATTTAGAATTTGTTGCAGAGATTGTTTTCAAGTGTATATCATTTGGCTTCAAATACCTCCTGAAGATCAACCTCTAGTAGTCCATGGGTCCAAACACCTTTTTAATTTTTTTTCATGCTACCATTTGCTATCCAGAAGGAGTTTTTTTTAAAACCAATTTACGGTGCCATCAGAATTTGTGAGTATATTGGTTTCACAGCAATCTCATCAAAATTAAGCGTCATTTAAGCTTTTCCTTTTTACACTAGTGGTTATAAAATGCGACCTCAAGATTGCTTTTAATTTATTTTTCTTTTATTATCAGCAAAAAGGATTTTTCCATGTTCATTTACTCTTTGCATTCTTCTGTGTGAATTGTCCATGACCTTTGTGCGTTTCCCTTTGGAGGTCTCAATCTCTTTGTTCTAAATTTGAATGAGCTCTTCACAGAACGCGCATACACACACACACACACACACACACACACACGCATCCATGGTCTGTCATTACTGATACAAAATTCTGCCTTCTACGCTGCACCCCTGCCCTATCTCCACCATTCTGTTTTCTTTCCCTTTTTGACACTCTGCTTTTGATGAAAAGCTAGGCAGTATTCAATTTATTATTAATAAGTTGTGTTCCTAACGCAGAGGTTCTCAACTTTGGCTGCACACTGGAATCACCAGGAGAGCTTTAAAACCTATGGATGCCTGGGTTTCACTTCTGATTTAATTGGCCTGGGCATTGGGGTTTTTAAAAGCTCCCCAGGTAATTCTAATATGCAGCCAAGGTTGAGAGCCATAATACTAAAATTTGTAGGTTGGTTGTTGGGTTAAAATGAAGTGGGAGGTTGTGGTGAGGATGATGGAAGTAGCTGGAGTGAGGAGTAAGCCTGGGCCTCTAGGGGTGGTGGTCGGACAAGTTACTGTTGAGGGTGGGAATTGGGGTGAGGGTCCGGGCTTCCTGCTTGCATAGTTCTTGGTCCTAGTCAATGCCTGCTTTTTTCTGACTTCATCCAGACACAGGGTGCTTGCTTCTGATTTCCTAGCACTGTCCCTTCTAAGCAGGCCCTTTCGTCTAAGACCCACTATGGGACAGAGCCTACCCAATCTTGTAACTTCACCCCTCTGCACCCAACTGTGAAGCAGTCATGTGGCTTTAAAAAAAAGAATTAGAGAGTAAAGTCTCTCTCTGAGCATTTCCCAGAGTCCTCTCTAATCCCCTTTTCTCTCTCTCTCTCTCTCTTTTTTTTTCCCAAGGCCCAGTGTGGAGCCCAAGGCAGGTCTTACATCACAGTCCTGAGGTGGAGACCTGAGTTGAGATCAAGAGTCAGACGCTGAACTGACGGAGTCACCCAGGAGCCCCCCTCCTTTCTCTTTTGATTACATTTTAGAGACAACAAGATAACATGTATCCCAAATCACCCCAGTTCTCACTGGCTTTGGATAACAATGAGATTACATTAACCTTAAAGCCTACCTTTTGCTGGTTTGTTGCTTCTACTGACTGACAAGGCCCTCAGCCTCCCAGCTGAAGCTTCCTCCCAGGTATTTTTAGAAGTCCCAGGATCTGTCTTCTATGCACTTATAAGCAAGGGCACTCCTATTTTTCTGCTTTAGCCTTATTACTGATATCAACTCCTACAAACTCATTTGAGGATGGAACTGCCTCTGTTGGGAAAACCTCTGTTGCCTTGGTTGCTACATAAAACCATCCACATAAGTGTCCATATTTTATTTATTTAAGTTTATTTATTTTGAGAAAGCGCACACACACGCATGTGCACACACATGCACATGGGGGAGGGACAGCAAGAGAGAGAAAAGGAGAGAGAATCCCAAGCAGTCTCCATGCTGTCAGGGCAGAGCCCGATGCAGGGCTCCATCTCACAACTGTGAGATCATGACCTGAGCCAAAATCAAGAGTTGGATGCTTAACTGACTGAGCAACCCAGATGCCCCTAAGCATCCCTATTTTGGAACAAAACCTGACTTAGGTTCTACTGGGCATTTCCTCACAGACTCTAATGAGTGAATTCTGGGATAAGGCATAGGAGGGACTTCTCGAGAAGGAAATGAGGAAATGGCACCAGGCTGCATCAACAAGGCCAATGCTGGGATGATGGGACCTCCCTGTTCCCATCATATTTCCCCCAGACTGCACCCGGGTTGGGGTGGGGCAGTGGCAATTGCAAAGAGCAACCAGATGATAAAGGAGAGGAAAAGCTGTGTAGAAAGAAAGCTATTGTTCCCATCGGCCACTTCAAAGACCTGAGACTGCCTTGGGAGACAAAGTTCCCCGAGGGCAGAGACATTGTCTTGTTCGCTGTGTGCGCGATATCTGGTGCCGTCTCCGAAATAGGTGCACAGTAAATAATTATTGGATGAATCTATGGAGTCAGACGATTTCCCAAGTCCTACTGTTTCTATGTTGGATTTTCTTACCAGTTGAATTACTACTGAACCTTTCTTTTTTTTCAAAGTTTTTTAAAATGATTGAATTCTGCTCGGAAGCTGTGTCAAGGGGAAATGAAAGCACAGCTCAACCACCTAAACATTGAACTGATCATTTACTACTTGAATCAATCAGTAAGATTCTGTTTGCTGGACCGTGGAAGAGGGATAACACTGGCCATTTTCACAATGCCGTGTAAAAAATAAAAATTGCTTGGAAATAAAAACCAGAATTAACTGAAGCACACCTAATTTATTATCTTGAATTAACCAACACTATTTGCTCTTCCTCACGTTTGGATTTCGATGACAAATAGACAAATGGCAAATAAACATAAAATATGTTGGTGTATTAGATGTATATTTTAAAAAGTCATTTTGAGGGGCACCTGGATGGCTCATTCAGTTGAGCATCTAACTCTTGATTTCAGCTCAGGTCATGATCTCTGGTTATTGGATCGAGCCTCATGTCAGGCTCCTGGCTGAGCGTGAAGCCTACTTGGGATTCTTTCTCTCTGTCTTTGTGTCTGTCTCTCTCCCTCTGCCCCTCTACCCTGCTCATGCTCTCTTTCTCTCTAAAAAAAAAAAAAAGCTATTTTGAACAACTTCTAGAGGATACCCTGAAGTAAATAAATATTTAAAAAAATCATTGATAGTTTTTAATAATGGAAATATTGTAAGAATCTGAATCATTAAGCAGTATGTTTAAGTGCATGTTTAACTAATATATATTTATGCATTTAAGATCTTGTACACTTTATTCTCTGCTTATTCCATCAAGCTTAGGTTTTATTATAAAAAAAAGATTATATTGGGGCGCCTGGGTGGCTCAGTCGGTTGAACATCTGGATTCGACTCAGGTCATGATCTCACGGTTTGTGAGTTCAAGCCCCATGTTGGGCTGTGTGCTGACAGCTCAGAGCCTGGACCCTGCTTTGGATTTTGTGTCTCCTTCTCTCTGTCTCTCAAAAATAAATAAATGTAAAAATAATAATAATAATAATAATAATAATAAATGATTATAAACTACCAATGTTTAAAGTCTTGTCTTCCAGGATTTCTCAGAACACCTGTTTTTGAGATCACTGAATGTATTTTTTTTTAATGTTTATTTATTTATTTTGAGAGAGAGAAAGGGACAGAGAGAGAGGGAAGGAGAGAGAGAATCCCAAGCAGACTGTGCTGTCAGCTCAGAGCCTGACTGAGGGCTTGAGTTCACAAAATGTGAGACCATGACCTGAGCCAAGGTCAAGAGTTGGATGCTTAACCGATTGAGCCACCCAGGCGCCCCATTGAATGTATTTTGAATAAGAAGTTTCAACATTGTTAGTAAAGAAGTTGGTATATTTATGAAATGAAAAATCTTAAGCAAGTAACTTATTTTTTAAAAAATAGAATGATCGTGTGATGTCTCAAATTATGGCAGTGATTGTGGGCTTCAAGCTCTATTAGAGTGGGCTGTGTGTTTGCACATTCTTATTAAAAGCAAATTAGAAAATCTTGATAATATGTATATAAATGTATTTTTAAATGGAAAAGTTAAAATCTTGTACAAAAAATTATCAGGTCAGTCTTAGCAAAGACAAAAAAATCTGAGAGGAAAACTATTTTTGCCCTAAAATCATTTGCCAAACTGCTGAACCCAGCAAACCTGAATTTGTTTTAATGGCCCGAGAGCCTAAGGAGACAGAAAACAAAGCCAGGGCCTGAACAAGGTAGGGATCTAATGGGAGACCCTACTCATAAAACTGGGACCCCCAAAAGGCTAGACCCTCAGGGTAGGGGTCAGCCAGAAATAAACATATCATTCCTACTCCCACCTCCAGTGGACAGATGGTAAGAAAAGTAGCTTTGGTCCTGAGCCAGTATTGGTGGAACTGGTCCTGACACATCTTAACCACAAAAATCTGTCCTCATGCATTTTTTTTTTTTTTTTAGCATGAATTCACATCATTTGGGTAGTTAAAAAACTTTAAGCCTAAATTTAGATCAAAGTGGTCAGGGACAGGCAGTGGCCTCAGGCAACTGGGCAAAAGCAACAGCAAGTTCTGTCTGAATGAAAGCCTCTTCATAATAGGCCACAAAGAAGTCCCACAAATCAGTTTCCATGGAAAATGAGCAGCGAAAAAACAACTAAGCACATAAGGAAATTGGCACATTAAGGAAACCAATAGGAAAACAGAAGAAATAGATCTACAAAAGCTTCAAGTAATAGGTTATTACACTCAAGAAATAGAAAGCCACCATACTTACTAGGTTTAGAGAAGTAAAAGACAAACTTGAAAATATCTACAGAGAATAAGAAATTTCAAAGAATAGCTAAACTGTGTTGAAAAAGAACCAAGTAGAACTTTTAGAAAAAACATAATTGAAACTTAAAGCTCTTCATATGGATGAAAAATAATGGATGAAGATAAAGAGAGAATTAGTAACGTAGAAGATAGGTCAGAAGAAATTGCCCAGGATGATGTTTTTTTAGTATGTGTAGCATCAGACACAGTGTTCCAGGTCTCATATGGGAAAGAAATGATAGCAATAGGCTTTTCTGCATTACAAATGGAATATGGCACTTCTGGGTACAGTGTCTCCAAAAGTACGTAATTCTGGTGAACTTGCAGTGCTGGATGAAAAATTTAACTTTATTTGAGATTAGATTAGAATGGAGTTCAGTTTTAAACTTTTACTGATTGTCCTTCAAGACACCACATGTCCATATCTTACTCATTCTACAAGTCTTTCTCTACGTTTTCTAGTCACTTTATAACCTTTTTACATTTGGCCTTTGAATTACAGCTATGTATATTGTGTGTCTGTTTCTTGCTAGATGGAGGTCTGGGACTCTGCTGGTAAACTGTTTGATCTAGCAGGTGCTCCAAAACATACCTGTCACTTGAAAGAAAGGAGGACTGGAAGAGAGAGAGAGAGAGAGAGAGAGAGAGAGAAAGAAAGAGAAAGAGAAAGAGAGAGAGAGAGAGAAAGAGAGAGAGAGAGAAAGAGAAGAGAAAGAGAAAGAGAGGGAGGGAGGAAGGAAACTTCCTAACTAAATATAGGGTGACTGTAAATGAATTTCTTTCAAGAGGATGTTTCTGCAAAAGGATAAAGAGAATATAAAATAAATTCAGGATTACAAATTTTGCAAAGGACTAGAAGAAACATAGTTTAAATGAAGTTTGCAGATGCTGCCATTTGGGAGGAAATGCAAACACCAAGAAAAAAGTCAATTAGATGTGAAAGGATGTAAATTCATAAGATGGGTGGAAAGAATAAAATGACTTTTCACTTTAGAGAAGCATAAAACTATGCATCCGTAGAAAAATAATTTAGGAGATGCAAAATTGTCTAAAGGTAAGTGAAACCTGCAAAGAAACATAAGCCTGGGGAAAAATAACATTAATAGTGCTATTAAGAACTACCACTTAGGGGCACCTGGCTGGCTCAGTAGGTAGACCATCTACCTGACTCTTGATCATGAGTTCCGAGATCAGATGAGATCGGGCGCGTTCAGGGTGGTATGGCCGTAGACTCTTGATCATGAGTTCAAGCCCCATATTAGATGTAGAGGTTACTTAAAAAAATTTTTTTTTTTTCTAAATTTTTTTTTTTTCAACATTTATTTATTTTTTGGGACAGAGAGAGACAGAGCATGAATGGGGGAAGGTCAGAGAGAGAGGGAGACACAGAATCTGAAACAGGCTCCAGGCTCTGAGCTGTCAGCACAGATCCCGACACGGGGCTGGAACTCATGGACCGCGAGATCATGACCTGAGCTGAAGTCGGACGCCCAACCGACTGAGCCACCCAGGCGCCCCTAATGAATTTTAAAAAACGCATTTTAAAACCACTTTTTAAAAAAAAAAAACAAAAAGGTTTTTTTTTTAAAAACTTTAAAAACATTTTTAAAAAACAAGAACAGCCACCACTTAGTTGAGTACATCCTATTTGCCAGGTACTGAGCTAACCACTTGGCACACCTCATTCCCTGAATACTCACAGCCATCCTATGTATCGGATTAGAATTCCTCTCTCTCTTTTTTTCTTCTTAAATCAAGGAGACTGAAGTTCACAGAGATAAGATAACTTGCTCAAGCTTGCATAGCTGTTAAGGGACAAAGCCAGGATTCAGCCCAAACCTGTGTGGCTCACATGCCTGCTTTTTCCTCTTCCTCCCGTACTTCCGTCCCATGGGACTACAGATAGTTACAAAATGCTGACAACAAAGAATAGTTTTCCAGCAAAAGTTAATCCAATTCAGGGAAATGACTTCAGATGTTTATAAAAGAGAGAAAGTTGAGGTCAAATACAAAAACTAAAAATCTCACTTTTATGACCACACTACCCTTCAGGAGATGTAGATTCAAATCTGACAAAGCAGATAACTTACATGTAGAGGTAAGCATGCTGGAATTAGAAAGGCAAGACTGACTTGGTAGGTTAAAATAAGCCTTTAAAGGGGATAGAATTATAATGAACAATGGCAGGGGTAAATTATAACATCTTAAATGAAAAGAATCCATGAGTCCTTACCGGCCAAGTTTATAAGCAGTGAGGAGGTAAAGCACTTTAGGATGCCAGCTAGAAAATGTGGAGGCAATGACAGAAGCAGAAAAACACCACTTTATGGCCACCATAGTATTAATGTATTCAGGCGAGAATCATCAATGGATTTTTTACAATTTTATTTTATTTTTGACAGAGAGAGAGACAGAGCATGAGTGGGAGAGGGGCAGAGAAAGAGGGATACACAGAATCCGAAGCAGGTTCCAGGCTCTGAGCTGTCAGCACAGAGCCCGATGTGGGGCTTGAACTCACGGACCGTGAGATCATGACCCGAGCCGAAGTTGGACGCTCAACTGACTGAGCCACCCAGGCGCCCGGAATCATCAATGGATGTTAAATTAATTGGGTGAAAGACTGTTGGGGAACAGAATGCTTAAATAGGCTCACAGAATCCCCTACAGATTTCCTATTAATTATAAAAAGAAAAAAATACCTCTGTAATGGAGAGATCTAGTGGACATCACCTTAACCCCACAATCAAACTTAACACCACCAATAACAGGACAAACGAGCATCATGTATCCTTGGTGTGACATAAAAGGAGGGACACAATATTCCTTATGTATTAAGTTGAAATTATCAGTTGCATAAGCTGCATGAAATTGCTAATATTTGACTGGTTTTGGTCTATAAAATAACCATTCCGTGATTCACCTTAACAGTATTTCGGTTGTTTATTGTAGGTTTAATGATGAATAAACACCCAGAGAAATCTAAACTGAGGGCATTCTGCAAAACAACTGGTTTGGCCTCTTAAAACAGTGTCAACATCATGAAAGAATTAACCAGAAAAAAAAAAAAAAGCTGAGGTTTTCGTCTAGATTAAAGGAGACAAAAGAGACGTGAAACCAAATACAATAATTGCTCCTTGTTTAGATCCTGGGTGTGGGGTGGAATAACTCAGCTATCATGAATAATATTGGGGTAAATGGAGACATTCGAATGTAGACTGCATACTACATAATAGTATTATGTCAATTGTGAAATTTTATGAGTATGTTAATTGTACTGCAATTATGAAAAGGGTTTCTTTTTAAATAGCAGATATATGTTGAAGTAATTGGAGCAAAGGGTTATAATGTCTGCAAATACCTCCCTGAAGATTCTCAGGTTTGGCCAAAAAGGAGTGTGTATTACATATGTATATAGAGAGAAGGCATAAATATGGCAAAATATTAAAATTGGCCAGTCTAGGGGAATAGTATATGAATATTCATCGTACCTTTCTTGCAACCTTTCTGTAGGCTTGAAATTTTGCAGATAAAACATTGGTGGGGAGAAAAAAGAATTGTCAATAGTTTCATTTAGCATTTTCATTCAGCATACCAGAATGCTGGGCTTCTGGGTACTTTCCTGAATGGAAATCTTTCGACTCTACAACCAACCGTGTAATGGGGATGGTTTTAAAAAAGACCCAGTTGAAATTGAAAGGAAAGGATAACGATGAGGAAAGCGAAGAGTTTCCACTTTTCTGCTACTCGAACCGCTAAGCGACATGGTGCATTCGTGAACAGAGTCTTGCTTTGCACAACACAGCTGTCCATCAGCACCTCAGGGGCCACAGATCCATTTTCATTTGTGCAGTAGCATGAAGCTCCCTCAGAGATTCAGAGATTTTTATTTCATTATTTTTAAAAATTTTTAATCTTTATTTATTTTTGAGAGACAGAGAGATGGAGTGCGAGCTGGGGAGGAACAGAGGGAGAGGGAGACACAGAATCTGAAGCAGACTCCAGTCTCTGAGCTGTCAGCACAGAGCCCAGTGCAAGGCTTGAACTCACGAACTGCAAGTTCATGACCTGAGCCGAAGTCAGATGCTCAACTGACTAAGTCACCCAGGCTTAAATTATTTTTTAATGTTTATTTATTTTTGAGAGAGAGAGACAGAGCGCGAGTGGGAGAGGGGCAGAGAGAGACAGAGACACCGACTTCTAAGTGAGCTCCAGGCTCTGAGCTGTCAGCACAGATCCCCACTCTGGGCTTGAACCTATGAGCCTCTAGATCATGACCTGAGCTGTGGCTTAACCGACTGAACATGCAGGCACCCCAAAAGAGAATCTTAAGCTGGATCCCACCACTGGGATCCCACCACTGGGATCATGACCTGAGCTGAAATCGAGAGTCAGACGCTTAACCAACTGAGCCACCTGGGTGTCCCTGAGCTCCAATTGTTTATTTTATAAATATATATGATATATATATATGATATATATATGTGATATATATATCATATATATATATCATATATATAAAATATATATCATATCTATAATAATATATATCATATATATGATATATATATATCATAAAAACTCATATATGATATATATATCATAAAAACTCATATAAAAATATATGAGTTGGGTTTTGACTGGAGCACTAAGGGTGTAGCGTAGGCAGGTGTTCCACTCTGTGCTTGGCCACCCCCTGCACGGTGCCACCTAGATTTGGAGGGGGGGCGTTGAAATGGCCTTTTCTTTTTCTCTCCTAAGGACTTCATCTTCTCCTGAGCACCTCATTGTTGTTTTAGCTCTAGTTTGCCACTTCTCATGCCAGGCTTCCCGCCAAGATTGTCTTTGTTTTATCCCTGGCCTTCAGTCAGGGTTTCAGTTCTTTGCAAGAACCCCTTCCCGTCTGCCCTGGCATCCTTCACTCTTTTCCTTCTGTCTTGTCAGCTTTCCCTTTGTCCTTTTGGCTTTCCTGCTTGCTCTTCCTGCCAGCAAGTCTGTATTATTTCCCCCCGTTCCTGATCTTATTTTCAATGTAATTACATTTCTTTGGGAGATGGAAATAGACGGATGAAGGAGAAAGTCATCTTTTATCACACACACACACACACACACACACACACACCCACTCCCACCCCAGGATGATGGTAAAGTAAGAGATTGTTAGTATAAGGAAATTTCTTTCAGCTAAAGTTTTGATTTCTCTAAAAGAGTTTAATGGTCCTTTTTAAAGGCTCATATTAACCTTAAAGTATTGGCTATCGAGTATAGCATCCAGATCTGGATTGAAAACCAGTTTCACCATTCAGTGTGGAATTTACCTCGATACCTCTGGTGTTTTGTTTTGCTTTCTTAAATTTGAGAAATGGGTGTGATGATAGTGCTTTCTTCAAAGGGTTGCTATGGAGATTAAATGAGCCAATGCATCTAAAGTATCTGGAGGAGGGTAGGCTCCCTCCGGGAGCTTGCTGTCACCATGAAACTCCTCAGGACTTTGCTGACCTGCTCAATCAGACACAAGCTCACCCATTCCTCCTTAAGACTCCTATAGCATAACTCTTACACTGGTTATTAGACTGTCCTTTATTGTCTTTCCTCCTGCCTTCTTCTTTCCTTCCCACTATTCTCTTTCTCTCTCTTCCTCACTTTACATTTTCTTCATCTTCCCTTTGTTACCTTTCTTGTTTTCTTTCCCTCCTTCCACTTCCCACAAAGACTTAAAAAATATATATATATCCAACACAAAAAGTCAAAATTAATAGTTGAAGCAAAAAATAGGTGCAGGGAAAATGGGAATAGAGATAACACAAAGTCAGAGTTAAGAGGAAATGTGTAAGTACATGCTATGGTTAGGTGTAATTGCTAGTTGGGACCACCATTTTACTGAGCTCCCTAGCAGCCAAAGGAAAGATAGAAACAATTAAGGGTAGTGAGGTCTATGAGATTAAGGGGATGCTCAAAAATTGTGGTTCTTTTCCCGAGCACTTTTGTAGATTCTCATAAAAGGAATGTTAGGTGATATAAGGAACTGATGTCAAACATAATAATGAGTCTTCTTTCATAACAGATATGATAATAAACTGCAGAGAACTGTTTCTTATGATGCCTTTCAGTATAGGCTGATGATATATCGCTGAAGTTCAATCCAGTAAAAGCATTTTTATAAGAAACTAAAATAGTGTGCTCAATGTATGCAATCTTCCACAGTTTGGCATGCTGCAAGGATACATTTTAGAATACGTGGAAGAATAAATAGACTCATGTCCTTCAGGCAATCCTCCATCAACATGATCTCTGGCAACCAAGCTTTTGGAAAGTAGATGAAAGTAGAGTCCGAGGCAAGTCCCTGAGTATGGATACCCTCCCTTGTTGATGAAGGACAGAGAGATCAGACTGGATAATCAGTCAGGTAGAGAAGAAGACCAAGGCCTTTTTTACAAGAAGTAAGAGTCAAGCAAACTTACCTGCCCGAGCAGAACTACCCCATTTCTGCGTGTGGGAAGGCTGAGAGATCATGTAAAGGCAGCGTCAAAATAGTTCATAATTCTGACACTGGGTGGTGCTTTACGATACGTTACTAAGTGATGAGAAAAGCTGGATACCATCTTGGGGACAAAGAGCACAAACACAGGCACGAAAAGACAATCCAGCAAAATGTTGATAGAAGAAACCTCTGGGAGGTAGGATTTGGGGTGACGTTTCTCTTTTCTATGTGTTATTCTACAACGAACAGATATTACTTTCATTATAAGGGAAAAAAAAGAAAGCAATGACAGTTCTTTTCAGAGGAAAAAGAGCTACCGTGGACTTCTTCAATACGTGGGGGGAAGAGGTAAAAGCAGTCACAAAGTTCTACCACACTCACTGAGTTTTAGAATCCCTTAGGCACCTTTTAAAAAATACTGATGCACTGCGCCTCCCCCCCCCCCCCCACGCCAGATCAGTTGAATTAGGACCTACAAGGGTAGTACCCAGGCACTGGCATTAAAAAAAATCCCCTAGGTAGTTATGATGTACAGCTAGGTTGAGAGCCACCACCCCACGCGATAGACCTCACCTGGGATAATTTAACCCTGGACAATGTCCCAAGCAGACAAACTCTTTTCAGTGGCCAAATGGACCTTCCATGACCTGGTCCTGGCTTTTCTCTCCAACATCAGTTCATTCCAGTCTTACTCACTCAGCCCCCAGAACAGTGGCTGGCACACAGTAGGTTCTGAATTTAAAGCAAAGTAGGACTGAATGAATCCATGGATATGGTTTTCTGACTGTGCCCACAGAAAAAATCATCATCCATGTCGAAGCAACATAGTTTTCTATGAATTATTTACGAATTGTATTGTATCGATTGTTTTTGATGTCTCAATAGAATAGATTGAGGATAGAAAGGGTGATAATTAGTTCTTTTGTAATCATTGGGTATGAGGACCATTTATTTGTTAGGCCAATTTAAAAACATTTTTTTAATGTTTATTTTTGAGAGTGGGGAGGTGGGTAGAGAATGAGTGGGGGAGGGGCAGAGACAGAGAGGGAGACACAGAATCTGAAACAGGCTCCAGGCTCTGAGCTGTCAGCACAGAGCCTGACGCGGGGCTCAAACTTGGGAACGGAGAGATCATGACCTGAATTGAAGTCAGACACTTAACCTACTGAGCCACCCAGGTGCCCATTAGGTCAATTTTTTTTTTCAATGTTTTTATTTATTTTTGGGAAGGTCAATTTTTTAATGCATCAAAAGAATGCATGCTCCATGAGGATAGGATCTTCCTTTCTCACTGCTATATCCCCTTGACCTAGGAAAGTCTCTGGCTCATAGTGGGCACCCAATAAATACTTGCTGAATGCATATTCTTCAAGTAAATAATAATAAAAGTACAATATTCATGTAGAGGTAATAAAAGCATAACATTCACATAGAAGGAAGTATGTATCTTTCTACTCTCTACACGATGGGTTAGGACATTCATAGGGGGTGGGAGGAGGTGTGCACACACTCATGCAAAAATAGTGTCAAATTATTTAGACAATTGTTGAACAAAGAAGTGACTGAAAAGTTAAAACATCATACTGAAATGTGGCTTTGGAACTCACCTTTTGGTACATGAAAGGATTAAATGAGGCCTGGCTGGTAGCAGTTTGGTCTCTGCACAGCCACCGGAATTATCTTCTAAAAATGAAAAGTCAGATCATTTTTCTCCTCTATTCAAAATCCTTCAGGGGCGCCTGGGTGGCTCAGTTGGTTGAGCGAATGCCTTCGGCTCAGGTCATGATCTCACGGTCCGTGAGTTCGAGCCCTGCGTCGGGCTCTGTGCTGACAGCTCAGAGCCTGGAGCCTGTTTCAGATTCTGTGTCTCCCTCTCTCTGACCCTCTCCCGTTCATGCTCTGTCTCTCTCTGTCTCAAAAATAAATAAACGTTAAAAAAAAAAGAGAATAAATACTCTCAAAAAAAAAATCCTCCAATGATCTTATCTCACACCATATAAAAAATTAACTCGAAATAGATTAAAGACTGAAACATAAGAGCTAACACTATAAAACTCTGAGAAGAAAACACAGGGGGAAAAGCTTCACGACATTAGTTTGGCAATGGTATTTTGGGTATGACACCAAAAGCACAGGACACAAAAGAAAAAGTAGATAAATTGAACTTCATCAAAATTAAAAGCTTTTGTGCATCAGAGGATACTAGTAAGAGAGTGAAAAGGCAACTTACAGAATGAAAGAAAATACTTAAAAATCACATATTTGATAAGGCATTAATATCGAGAATACATAAAGAACTCTTTTTTTTTAAAAAATTTTTTCCAACGTTTATTTATTTTTAAGACAGAGAGAGACAGAGCATGAACGGGGGAGGGGCAGAGAGAGAGGGAGACACAGAATCGGAAACAGGCTCCAGGCTCTGAGCCATCAGCCCAGAGCCTGACGCGGGGCTCGAACTCCCGGACCGCGAGATCGTGACCTGGCTGAAGTCGGACGCTCAACCGACTGCGCCACCCAGGCGCCCCGAGAATACATAAAGAACTCTTATAACTCAACAGTAAAAAGCCAAACAGGGGCGCCTGGGTGGCTCAGTCGGTTAAGCGTTCGGCTTCAGCTCAGGTCATGATCTCACCGTTTGTGGGTTCGAGCCACGCATCGGGTTCTGTGCTGACAGCTCGGAGCCTGGAGCCTACTTCAGATGATGTGTCTCTTTCCCTCTCTGCCCCTCTCCCCCTTGTGCTCTGTCTCTCTCTCTCAAAAATAAAATAAACATTAAAAAAATTAAAAAAAAAATTAAAAAAGCCAAGAAAGCCAATTAAAAAATAGACAAAGGACTTGAATAGACATTTCTGTAGAGGAGATGGATAAATGATCGCTAAGCACATGGAAAGATGTTCAATATTTCTAATCATTAGGGAAATGCAAATCAAAGGCACAACAAGGTACCGGTTCACACCCATTAGAGTAGCTATCATAAAAAACAAAATGGAAAAATAACAGGTGTTGGTGAGGATGTAGAGAAATTGAAACCCTTGTGCAATGTTGGTGGGAATGTAAAATGGTGCGCTCAGCAAAAGCAGGATGGTGATTCCTCAAAAAATGAAACATAAGTTACCATATAATCTCACAATTTCATTTCTAGGTATATAACCAGAATAATTAAAAACTCAACGAGAAACGTGTACAGCTCCATTCATAGCAGCATTACTCACAATAGCCAAAAGGTAAAAGCAACCCAAGTGTCCACTGATAGATGAATGGATAAACAAAATGTGGTGTTATATCCATACAATGGAATCTGCCACAACATGGATGAACCTTCAGAACATACCGCTAAATGAAATAAGCTGGTCACAAAAGGACAAATCTTGTCTTATTGCACTTACATAAGGTACCTAGGGTAGTCAAAATCATAAAGTAGAAATCAGAAATCAGGAAGTAGAATAATGGTTGCTGGGGGGTTGGGGAGGTGGGTAGTAAGAGGGAATGGGGAGTTAGTGATTGATGGGTACAGAGTTTCAGTATGTGACGATGAAAAAGTTCTAGAGATGGACGGTGATGATGGTTGCACAATAATGTGAATGTACTTAATGCCATTGAAATGTACACTTAAAAAGACTTAAAATGAGGGGCGCCTGGGTGGCTCAGTCAGTTAAGCGTCCAACTTTGGCTGAGGTCATGATCTTGCAATTTGTGGGTTCGAGCTCCGTGTTGGTCTCTGTGCTGACAGCTCAGAGCCTAGAATCTGCTTTGGATTCTATGTCTCCCTCTCTCTTCCCTCCCCATTCACACTCTGTCTCTTTCTCTCAAAAAAAAATTTTTTTTAAGCAGTTAAAATTACAAATGTTATATTACATATATTTCACAATAAAAAAAAATCTTTACAACCCTGCTTGGAATAGGTATATTATTCTGTTACTGTCCCCATTTGACAGGTGAGGAACTTGAGGTTCAGAGTAGTTGATTTGCCCAAGGTTGCCTAACTAGTGAGTAGCCAAAAAAAAACAAAATAAACCCTCTACTGACCCCCCCACTTCAGAATAAAGGCCAGAAGTCCTTAGCATCTCTTTAAAAATTTTTTTTAATGTTTATTTATTTTTGAGACAGAGAGAGACAGAGCATGAATGGGGGAGGGTAAGAGAGAGAGGGAGACACAGAATCTGAAACAGGCTCCAGGCTCTGAGCAGTCAGCACAGAGCCCGATGCGGGGCTTGAACTCACGGACCGCGAGATCACGACCTGAGCCGAAGTCGGATGCTTAACCGACTGAGCCACCCAGGTGCCCCCTTAGCATCTCTTTTAAATGACCCTCTGTAATCTGGCCCATGTCCGGCCACTTCATACCTCTCTAATGCCTTCTCTTATCCTTTCCCTGTGGTTTACTTTGCTCCAGCCACACATGTCAGGGACACCCCTGTCATAGGACATTTGCATTTGCTGTTATCTCTGCCCATGGTGCTCTTCTTCTCTCCTTTACCACTTTCAGGTTTTTGCTTCACTGTCACTTTCTCAGTGAGGCTTCTCCAACCACCCTATTTAAATTTCAAACCCCTCCTCCACCACATATATACCTGTGTTCTTCCTTCTTCATTTTGCTGATTATCATTTATCTCCATCTGAGACAATTTCTCTCTCTATATTTTACTTACATTTTCCTATCTGACTTGCTCCATAAAGACTAGAATTTTTGTAAGATTAAAAAAGTGTTTATTTTATTTATTTTGAGAGAGAGAGAGAGAGAGAGCACAAGCAGGGGAGGGGCAGACAGAGAGGGAGAGAAAGAATCTCAAGCAGGCTCTGTACTTTCAGCGTAGAGCCCAAAATGGGGCTTGATCTCATGAACAGCGAGATCAGGACCTGAGTTGAAATCAAGAGTCAGATGTTAACTGATTGAGCCACTCAGGTACCCCAAGACTAGAATTTTTGTCTCATACATTATCTGCTTTATTCCCAACATCTTGAGCAATGCCTGTCACATAATAGGTGCCAAGTTAATATATGCTGAATGAATGAATAAATAGTGAAAATATTTGATGCTTACACTCTGATGAGTATGACATGTCACTCTGTTTACCTCTATGCTTTTGATTATCCATTCACCTGTGTATCAACTCTAATCTCTGTTAGCTTATCCGTATCAGCTTCTGTCTCCCCAAAGTGTCTACATGATTCAAAACACACAACAGAAGTTGCATATATGTGTATGTTAACTGAGCATTTGTGGAAATGAAGACTCGAATGTTAAAGAGAACCAGTAGGTTATGTCACTATGTCACCCTCAGAATACCTCATCACAGGGGCGCCTGGGTGGCGCAGTCGGTTGAGCGTCCGACTTCAGCCAGGTCACGATCTCGCGGTCCGGGAGTTCGAGCCCCGCGTCGGGCTCTGGGCTGATGGCTCAGAGCCTGGAGCCTGTTTCCGATTCTGTGTCTCCCTCTCTCTCTGCCCCTCCCCCGTTCATGCTCTGTCTCTCTCTGTCCCAAAAATAAAAATAAAACGTTGAAAAAAAAAAAAAAAAAAAAAAAGAATACCTCATCACAAAATTTCCCAAATAAACTCATGGTCTGGTCTTGGGACAAAACGAAACTGTTCATTATCCGTAAGTGCAGTCCTACTCTTGTGGTCTGTCTTCAGATTGAGAAAGTGAAGCTAATCAGATGAGAAGTTTAACTACAAACAACGTCTCTGAATTCCTGCCTCTCAGAGGCTCAGAGCAAGCACAGGTTAAGGGAGACACATAGGCATTTTGTAGAGGGCATGGCTTTAGGTACTACTTAAGTAAAGAACCCTCCCTTAACCTTTAGGCAACACAGCCTACATGTCTTGTTTTAAGAGTTGACTGTAGGGGCGCCTGGGTGGCGCAGTCGGTTAAGCGTCCGACTTCAGCCAGGTCACGATCTTGCGGTCTGTGAGTTCGAGCCCCGCGTCAGGCTCTGGGCTGATGGCTCAGAGCCTGGAGCCTGTTTCCGATTCTGTGTCTCCCTCTCTCTCTGCCCCTCGCCCGTTCATGCTCTGTCTCTCTCTGTCCCAAAAATAAATAAACGTTGAAAAAAAAAAATTAAAAAAAAAAAAAAAAAAAGAGTTGACTGCAATTGGGGTGCCTGGGTGGCTCAGTCGGTTAAGCATTTGACTTTGGCTCAGGTCATGATCTCATAGTTTGTGAGTTCGAGCCCTGCGTCGGGCTCCTTGCTGTCGGTTCAGAGCCTGGAGCCTGCTTCAGATTCGGTGTCTCCCTCTCTCTCCACCCCTCCCCCGCTCACTCTCTGTCTCTGTCTGTCAAAAAAAACGAACAAACGTTAAAAAGAAATTTAAGAGTTTCCTGCAACAGTCCAGATATCTCTTCATTTCAGAAATCCTCAGTGGTGCTATTGGGAGATTCTTGGCCTTTGTTTCCCTACCAGTGAATGGGTCCAGCCCCAAGAAAAGGAAAATACTCAGTAGTAAAGGACCTGGGGTCTGGAAGAGATGTGCTCCATCTGCCAAGGCATTTTCTGCAAATGGCTGGGTTTTTTTTCTCCCTACTTTTTTTTTTTTTTTTTAAACACTTGCCCAGCAAACTGCACAGTAAATCATTTGTGCCAATAAAATGACACTCTTCTTCTAGGCCACAGATTAAGAATATAAATTATCTGCTAGAAATTGGCTCAGGCGAAATATATATTTTTTATTCCCCTACTCCTTCCCAAAGCCTCTCCCCCTCTCTGTGTCACACACATGTACACAATTGCACACTCATAAAAATTGGATTTCCCAACGTCTCCCACTTGCCTAGGAAGCAAAACACAAAGTTGGATGAGGAAACGTGACTCAGCCCCCTATGTTTGGTATTTACTGCCAAATAACAGATTTTCAGGAAGAAAAGTCCTATTTCCCAAAGCACCACCAAAGTGAAAGGAATCGGATCCCCAGCGTTTGCCTTGGAATCTCCACGAGGCCGTGGTCGATTGAGGGGCAGCGGCTAGTGGTAGCGGGAGCCCCAGAATGCTTTGCGGCCTCTGGTGGGACAACATTTTCGGACAGCTATTGACAATTCTCATATCCACGTGACAGAGTCCATATGGTCAAAAGAATGTGACCCAAGCCTCCTAAAAGCAGCAGCATGATGTTTGTACTTGGAAGCGTGTTCTGTTCAGGGCAATTTTAATGGAACTATGGAACTGAGAGTTTAGTGGGCAGTGGTACAAATAACCACAATCGCATGATATTTCAGAAGCAACCCAGGCTTCTCCGAGCGACAGCCTGATTTTGTGGTAACAGAATAGTCTGGGCTCTGGGAAGTCCAGTCTGAACAAAGACTCTGAGATATGCACTTCCAGGACTCTCTCTGGGTGTCGTTTTTTCTTACCTGTGGAATCAGATGCCACTACTTAGCGAACAGAAGTGTCGAAAGGACTGGTGTTTTATGACGCTCGTGCTGGTTTCCTTAGCCTCAGCCACAGCTATTCTCCATGACTTTCTGCTGGACTTTGAAGAATGTTGGTATGATAATCGCAGGAAAGACCCTTTGCCTCTGGAAACCATGTGTTAGTGCACATTCACGGAGCCTCAACTCCGATTCCAAGTCCAGGAGGGACTATGTAACTCAAGGGGACAGTCCCCGCCTCTTCACCGATCACGTTTGAGGTGAGAAATATGGATCTCTGAATGACTAAATGTAATGGTTTGGGGAAGTCAGGCTTGAGTTTTGTATGGTGTGGACTTAAAGTCCATTTCTCTCAGCACTGGGACAGCCCATGGCTATAAGGGAAGAGTGAGCAAAACAGAGAACATGTCATTTCAGTTTTGAAGATGTTGCACTTTTAATAATGTTTACAGAGAGGTTTGTTCCCGGGAGCCCCACAGAACAGTGTGGTTAGGTTGTCCAAGGAATAAAGACATTAGTAGAGCTGTCCTCTGGTCTCTCCTCCAAACCACCGTCTGCGTGTTCAGGGGAAGGAATCTCAGCTTATTCATGTGCAGCGCTGTCTTTCCACAGGATATGCATTGTTTTGAAAATAGGAGAAAACCTCAACAGCTCTGGAGCATATAATTATGCTTTCTTATTACCCAACAAGAATGTTCTCCGGAGTGTTGTTGTGATGATAATAGTTGCAAGTACTTGGCAGAGGGAAGGGGAGCCGAGGAGGAGGGTGGCAGGCCAGGGAGCAGAGTGGCTTGACTTCCATTCTGCCGATTCTGTCTTTCCTGTCTAACAGCTCTCACGGCTCTGTGGCTTTTCTTCAAGTCAACTAGGTAGATTTTGGTGTGGGTTCCCAGGCTCCGTGTGGTTATCAGTGTAATAAGTGATTTCAGAGTATTAGGGCAGATTCCACTACCACTGAATCATATACAGATTCAAGGCCAGATGATGACATCAGAAACATATGCGTTCGTCTGGAAGCAACACTTGGCCGAGGAAACAGAGCAAGATCTCCAGTGGGAGAATTAGGCTTTCGTTGGCCTAAAAAGGACCCCAAGAGGTGAGTTTCTTTATCTCTCGCCTCCAGGCAAGGAGTCACTTAAAAACATCCCCCTTACTGGTTGATACGCTGTTCTCGAATATTTCTAGTAAAGCTTTTTCAGAAAGCTAGCTTAAGTGCTTCACAAACAGGGCAAAGCTTTGCGTGTGAGGAATAAACTCCGTATGCTATAACTCATAATTACTATGATTTTATAAACCTGGAATTTCCTAACCAAGCTTTATTTTCATTCAGAGCGGCATCTGTGAGATATTTCTTCACCAATCACATCTGCCCACCCAGATTCCCATCCAAATTAAAAAAAAAAAAAGGTATATTCCCAGATACGTGTTTTATATAGGCACATCACTATATTGGGTGTGGTAATTCCTCTAAATGCTTTTTATCAAGCCATGGGGCAAATTTCAAATCATTTTATAACTTGACATCACATTTGAGCTTTATGCAGGCCCTGTGGTTTCCATAGTAACAAAATCACTTCATAGTATAAGAAATATCTGGAAGATTATAGGAAAAAAAAGAGGGAATCCAAATTGAACAAAAGGCAGGAGCTAAATTCAGAATTTCTTGGGCTGCTAGTTTCATTACTGTTTTACTTATCTCAAAAGATGAGTACAAATCCTCTTGAGGCTACCAGGTGCAAATTGCATCAGTGTTCTTGCAATCTTTCAGGATCCAAGATCATCTTACTCCAAGCTATGATCTTACAGATGGCTACATCCCCCATTGTGTGTGTGTGTATATCGATGTATTATCTATGTACACACACACACATACACACACACATACGTACACACATTGAAGATCTGTGGTCTTTTATTAAAAAATTGGTTTCACCATTTTAGATTAGGAACTGGTAGTAAGATAACTTTCCAAAGGACCTGCCTCATTTTCTCTTTTATGCACACACAAGCACCAAGACACTCTGACATCTCCAAATAAATAGACATGCTATTTATTTATTTGGATAAATGGTGTGGTTATTTGGCAACGCCGTTCATTCACTCACTTGCTCATTTGTTAGAACCATATTTATTGAGCATCTCTTATGACAGATAGAACCCTTGTACCAGACACAGAGCTCTAAATTGACAAGTTGGATACCTGTAGGTACAATGTGGGTAATATATGAGAGGTTTAGTAGGAAACTTCCTGGTCTCTCAGCTGGTCTCTGTGACCAATAGTTCACATTCCCCAAGCTTCCAGGTTTCTGGGCAGCTCAGGTGGCAACATGGGTCCCTCACCTAATGGACTCTTTTATTACAGGATCGGGTTGTTGGATCTTTCACTTATTAACTTCTCTAGATGAGGAGGCTCATGTTATTAATCCTGCTTTTCCTACTATTCTGATTAGATGAACCCAACATAATATTAGCACTTTGACCTAAAGTGATGAGAACTAGGACAGGATTAGCTGGGAATGTTAAGACAGCATCTATGTTTGTGACGCATCATTAAGCGAGTACTAGTTGTCCTGGGTGATGAATTTCTCCTTTGGGTAATGTTAGAAACTGGAAGCAAAGGGAAGCCCTTTGCCCCAACTCTACTCGGTGATAGGGCATTGGGACCATTAACTGCAGGGCCCGAAGAAATGTCCTCTTTGGAGAAACATCTTCTTAGAGGCTGACAGAGTGAATTCTGACACCCTCCTTCTGTGCTCACCAAACAGCTGTTTGGACTGTTTTGGAGGTCTTTCTAGGGGATGGGCAGGCTCACGGTGAACAGTGGAGAGGGCTTAGCTGTGATTGCTGCAGGCTGCAAGGTAGGCGTGCCCAAGAATACATCAAAGGCATTACTGCCGATCTCTGGAAAGAAGCACTGGTAATTAAAATATTTGCCATCTTTCTCTTTGAGGAGGACTTCTGTCCCATGACAACATAATGGCACTAATAAATGTGATCTGTCAGAGTGCGTGACTGGAAATGCATACGTTGGGTAGGGACTTAACACTGCTTTTAGTGAGCCTCTGTCCCTTCCATCTGGGGCAAACCTCTCCTCTTAGGCATTCAAGGCTACCCTTCTGCCTCCTTCAAGACTTGGTTCTCTCCATTATTTATTCCTTCTGTCTTGTATCTTCAACTATTTTCCTTACTTTGGCTTCTCCCTCATATACATAAATAGGTGCAAACCTCCTCAAACCTTAAAAAACAAAACACACAAGGAAATGAAACCTTGAGGTCAGCCCCCTTTTTTTGACCTCTTACAGTCCAGCTCTTGTCTCCACTCTGCCAAAATTCTTGCTGGGGTTACAGCCACCTCCCAACTGCCAAGTTCAGAGTCCTGTTTCTGCCTTCAGACTTGCATCCTCTGTAGCAGTTGAGGCTCAAGAACACCCTTTCCTTTTTGAGAAGCACTCATCTGGCTTCTATACCATTACTCCCTCTTGAATTTCCCCTATATCTCTATCTTCTACCAATTCTGTGCAATATCCTTCACCACTTCTCTGTCTCTGTCCATGGCCAGAAATCAACATTTCCCAGGTAATATCCTACCCTTGGTATTCACCTCTTTTCTCTTACTCTGTATATTTTCCCATATGAAATACTCGCCCACATGCCAATTGCCATTTTTGTAGATAAAATGTGACCAAATGTTAGCAATTTCATACGGTTCAACCCAAAATAATTTCCCCATCCCCATTTCCAGCCCCGATCTTTCTCCTAAATTTAGACAAATATTTCCGATGATCAACTGGACATTTCCAGTTGGATTGTCCTCAGTCACCTCAAAATTAATGCATCTTAAATGGAAGCCTTATGGAAAGCATAAACTCCTTTACCTCGAGTATTCTTGATTTTGACTCATGGTGTTACTACCTCCTCTCTTTCCCAGGTTAGAAATTTCAGTCATTCTTGACCTGACTTGAAAAAATGAACTTTTTCACTTCCATAGCCAATCAGTCACAAAGCCAGAGAGTCCCACCTCATAAAGATCCCCACTGCATTATCTTAGATTAGACCACCGCCCTTTTTCACCTGGGGGATTGCATTGGCTTCATCTATAGCATTCCTGCTTCTATTTGCACTGCATTCCACTTCATCCTTTTTTTTTTTTTTTCCAATCAAAAGACCTCACGTGTTTATTACTGAACCAACTCACTGGTGCAGAAGCATAATAACAGAGAAACGTAATTTCCTTGATGAAAACACATCTACCTTTCAGGTAGTAGGGAGGTTTACAGAGTGGTGGGATAGGGACACATGACCTTCAGGCAACATAAATGTGTGTCATCTTATGTATGATCCCTTATAGAGCCAGCTTGGTTCTTCTCCAATGCCGCCTCTTGGAAGTTGTATCGGATTTTATTACCAGTTTTCATCTGAATCCACCGGGTAATGGGATGATTCTGCTTTTGTTTCTTGGCCAGGAATCGCATGATCCTGAAAGTCTTGTGAGAAGACATGGCGAGACACAGTCAGCAGCACACAGCATGATGGTGGAGAAAGGAGAGAACCCCACTTCATCCTTTATCCTGCCCAAAAATATCTTTCTAAAAGGCAAACCTGGCCATGTGACTCCAAGATGCCTCATAATCCACTTATTACGGCTCAGCTTCTGTGACTCTGACCCTCAAACCCTTCACCAGAGTCATTCTGATGGAATAGCTCGTTGTTTCCTGAAATTCCAGACTCTTTCACAACTCTGTGCTTTCTTCAGTCTGAATTGTTCTTCGCATTCTCTTAGAAACTCCAACTGAGCCTCTGAGAGCCAGTTTAAAAACCTTCTCTTATATCAAGCCTCCCCCAACTCTTCTAGCCAAGTTGGTCCTGTGATTTCCAGATGCTTTGCCCCATATTTCTATTTTAGCACTTTCCAGGTCATCTGGTAGTTTAATTTCTCCATTTACACATCGGTTGTCTCCCATAGATTAAAAACTCAGATCATGTCTCTCTTCCTTCTATACTCAGAGTATGTCCATTTCTTCTTTTGTTGAAGTGATTTGAGTGAGGCTCCCGTGGGATTTCAGAGGAAGTTGTATTCAACCTTTCCTTTAATATTCCTTGACAAATTAGAAAGACTCCCTTTTGACATAAGGTCTCTGTCTAATCTTGATGATCAGAAGGGAGGGGAGCCCAAAGTTGTTAGATCACGGATCTTCAGGATGCCAGCTGTTAGCAACACCCACTGAAACCCCAGACTAGAACAGAGAAGGAAAGAGGAAACCACATCCAAGTCAATAACTCAGAGTTAATATAAAGAATTGAATCTCTGGCCATCTTCTCTCAGATATGGTGGGCTGCTCTTAATATGGCGAACCTGCCCCTACATTGCTTGGCCCCTGCCTAGCACACTGACTGCCATTCCATGCCTCCTGCTTGAGGCAGTACCAAGTTATTTGTATTTCTCTACATACAATGTACTCTGAACTGCCTCTTTGCTTTTGCTTATGCTGCTCTCTCTGCTTAGAATTATACTTCAGGTTCCCTTGTCCAGTTTTTTAAAAGTAGGCTTCGGGGCGCCTGGGTGGCGCAGTCGGTTAAGCGTCCGACTTCAGCCAGGTCACGATCTTGCGGTCCGTGAGTTCGAGCCCCGCGTCAGGCTCTGGGCTGATGGCTCGGAGCCTGTTTCCGATTCTGTGTCTCCCTCTCTCTCTGCCCCTCCCCCGTTCATGCTCTGTCTCTCTCTGTCCCAAAAATAAATAAAAAACGTTGAAAAAAAAAATTAAAAAAAAAAAAATAAAAGTAGGCTTCATGCCTGGCATAGAGCATGTGGGGTCTGAACTCACGACCCTGAGATCGATACCTGAGCTGAAATCAAGAGTTTGATGCCTGGGGCACCTGGGTGGCTCAGTAGGGTAAGCATCCAACTTCGGCTCAAGTCATGATCTCACAGTTCGTGAGTTCGAGCCCTGCATCGGGCTCTGTACTGACAGTGTGGAGCCTGGAGGCCACATTGAGGTCTGTATCTCCCCCTCTCTCTGCCCCTCCCAAGCCCCTGCTCACATTCTCTCTCTCTGTCTCAAAAATAAATAAACTTTTAAAAAATTAAAAAAGAGTTGAATGCTTAACCTACTGAGTCACCCAGGCACCCCTCCCCTAATCAGGATAAATTCAGCCATCACTTCTTCAAACCCATTTCTGACCCATTCCTTTTCCTTCCCAGGGTGGGTTAGATGCTCTTCTTAAGTGCCATCATGTGCACTGGCACAGGTTTTTTATGGCATAATGTTGGCCAGCTGAGGAAATAAGTTCCTGAAATCTAGCCCAAGTTCCACTGCCTAGCATTTGCCTTGAGGGCTGAAATTGTTTTCTTTTTTAGCAGGGCTCGAACTCATGAACTGCGAGATCATGACCTGAGCCGAAGTCGGGTGCTCAACTGACAGAGCCACCCAGGTGCCCCTGAAATTGTTACCTAATACACACAAAGGCAGACTCATAGTGCCTTGTGTATATCCCCATCACTGTCATGACCAACCTCAGTGTACTATGAAGATCTGTCTATTTCCTCCACTGGAGCCCTGGGGGTCCAGCTCCTGTACCTAGAACAGTGTTTGGCCCTGAGTAATCGTTGAAAGAAATGTTTGCTGGATCCTCACAGTTCTTAAGAATTAGACACTGTTCTAGGAATCTTAGGTGCCTTAAGTCATTGATTTCTCATGTCAATCATTGCACAAGAGTGAAAACGTTAGCACCAAGCAGTGAAGAAAGCTGCACACGTCACATGGCTGGTGAGTGTGGAGCGGGGACTTGCTGTAGCTGGGCTCCATGTAGCCCATTCTCTTAGCCACCGCACACACCACCTCTTGACTGAAAACTTGTCCGGGCTCTGCCTCCGTGTATTTCTCCTCCTTCAGGAAAAATATGTCCTCGTGTGCAACATCTGGGAACCATACTCCCCATCAGGGCACTCCCAGATATCCATGTGTCTCCTTTACACTGTGTAATCTCTTGTGCCCTTCTGAATGCAGGTTTCTAGTGGAGGCTGTTCCTGGCCTCCTTTTCTAGAGAATTCTAGGATGATTCCACATGCAGAAGGTGAGCTGAATGGTCATGTCTTCTAGGCAAAGGTGTGTGGGTGTGGGAGTTGTTTGCAGCAGAGGCAAGGCATGTATTGTGTAAGGAAGAGAGAAAACAGAGATGATTGCTTCAAGCAGAGTGACAGGAAGACAAGGACGAAGGCTAAAGCCACGGGTGTCCTCACTGAGAATAATTACGTATAAAAAGGGAGGTACAGACCTAGAGTGCTCTGAGAACGGAGAGAGGCATCTGGAAAGCTTGGTGCTTTGTGGTCTCACATTCCTGGGAGAAAACTCCCAGGTCAGGCCCAGATTCTTGACCATGTCTAAGGTCCTCAGATGCTCTCTGATATGTGCTCAACCATTCCTCCCTCCTGGCCTCCGCCCCTCTTGGGCCGCAGCATCCTTGTTAGCTGTGGAATGAGAAGGAGGCCTCAGAAGAGGCGTCTGGCTGGCTCTGGGCTGAGGCGAGCCGCTTCACATAAGAAATGCCAGCGGTGGGTGTGAGGCCAGGCCAGTGGCGCAGGCGGTCGGGAGTCGGGAATTTGGTCTCTTGCCCTCACACTGACTCAGCCTGTGGCCTGTGGGTCACAGCCTACGGTGACTCGGTTTCTCAAACCTTGACACAGGGGTAATGACACTCGCTACTTTGTGAGGGGTATTAATTAAGGGTTGCAAACTGCGTGGCAATGCAGGGATGAAAGGGGTTAAACACAAAGTGTAATTGTGACGCATGATCCATGTCAGGGAAACATGTGGGGAAGCATATAGGGAAACATGCTACCTGTGTTGTGTATTGGAGTCACATTGGTCGCCAAACTAAAGTCAAGAGGAAAACATGGATTTGTATGTGGGATGTGTGTTCGAAGGCTGACACTTTGCCCTGTAGTTTTGTAAACAGGAAGAGGACGGAGTCTCAAATGTCACATAGTTCAGGTTTTGCTTCGGAGACCTTGCTCCTTTACCGTTCAAACCCCACAGCGATCTTGCTGACAGAAAACATGTCCCAGGTGAGCGCAGCTGGACAGTGGGTGGAAGGTAGGCACATCCTTGCTTCCAGAGTGGCCTTTCATCAGCGGCTAGAGAATGTGAACGTGCTTACTCCAGTTCTCAAAGGCCTGTGGCCCGTCCCACTTCCTCCTGGCACCTGACCCCATTCCACCACCCCGGAGCACCTTGGGACAAGAAGCCACAGATGATGTGGCTCGTGACAGAGCTGTGATTACAGAACGCTACTCTGCTCTCTTTGTTTCACCTGTGCTGCCCTGGGATCCTGGCATGGCTTCTGCTGAATCGGTCAACCTGATATCGTATGTGGGGCCAATTTTCTGGAAATGAAAATCAAGGTGTCTTGTTGGAGAAACCAGAGTGCCTTAGAGACCGCAGAGGAATGCTACAGATGTCACATCACTGTGTGTGTGGAAACTGGGCAGTGACATGCCTGGTGGATGTTTGTCTCCTCTGTGCCTTGATGTGTGAAGAGATTAAATAATGAAGAAAAAGGGTCAACCCTGTAATGTCCCGAAAAGCTTTGGATTCTCCAAGGTTCATCAGGTTAGGCAATAACTGGACCATCAGATCATCAGGGAGTTCATGTTTTTGTTCAAGAGCTGTACTGAGCTCTTTTTGAGCACTTTCTGTGTGCCAAGCACTATTCTTGGGTGTTGGAATGTATGGCAGTGCACGAGCCAGATGAAAAACTTGTATCTTATGTGGGTATCATTCTGGAGGAGAGATGCCCATAGTGGAGGAGAGATGTCCATAGTGGAGGAGAGATGCCCATAGTGGAGGAAAGTGCTTGTAGCATCACCGCTTGAATGATTACTTCTGTTTCTGGCTGTCCTGTCTCTGTGCAGGATTAGGACCTTGGTCCAATCCTAGTCCCACTGCTGCCTTCTCTATAAATGAGCAAGAATGAAAATGTCTAAAATGAGGGGTGGTGGTAGTTGTTTTTAACTTAGAAGTGGGAGTGATGTTAAAAGTATTTAACAACTGGTACAGCATAGGTGCTGAAGCATCACAATGGATACTGTGGTCCCGGCTGGGCCAGTGTTAACCCTTTAGTTTCTGGGTCATGCCAAGGTCCAGAGGACTCAGAAAAAGAGCCGAGGTAGCTGAGATACTGAGAGGCTTCACAGAGGGGGTGTTTGGGGAACATCTGTTTACCAAGTGGAACAGAAATATTCTGATACTTGAACTGCTGTATCCGCACTGGACAAATATTGATCCTACTCTTGAAAGGCTCTAGAAGAAGGATATGCCCATGTAAGGTCTCAGTCAACATCCAACAGCCAATGGAGGAAATGCTGTTAATTAAAAAAATTTGAATCTGGGGTGCCTGGGTGGCTCAGTCAGTTGAGCGAACGACTTCGGCTCAGGTCACGATCTCGCGGTCCCTGAGTTCGAGCCCCGCGTCGGGCTCTGTGCTGACAGCTCAGAGCCTGGAGCCTGTTTCAGATTCTGTGTCTCCCTCTCTCTGACCCTCCCCCGTCCATGCTCTGTCTCTCTCTGTCTCAAAAATAAATAAACAAAAAAAATTAAAAAAAAAATTGAATCTGAGTTGGGACTGAGTCTCCACAACCTTATGAGCTAACTTTGAAAACAAGGTGGCCTTAGAAGTCATGGGAAGTGGCAGCCGGGTGGAGCAGAGCTGTCCGGGACACCCAGGCCCAGCAAAAATAAACAGTCTTCAATGAAAAGACTGCAACAGCCTTGGGACTTGCTCTGATGCAGTGATGTTTTCTTCTGGATCTACCCTTGCCTGGTCAGTGCTTGGTTCACAGAAGAGCTGGCCAAGGAGGAAGCCACACCCCTTGGCAGGTAGACTGGAAACGCTGTTGGCAAGGAGCATGTGCCACGCAATCCTAGTTGTGGCTGCTGGGGTGCCAGCATATTACTGGTCCTTCAGGTTTCTAGTTTGTCATCATGGCTGACAACACCTCCTGGCTTTTATTGAAGGCCTAATTGGAGAGTGTCTGATGCCCAGAGGGCTTTGCTGGTTGACTACCTTGAAAGTGGTAGAAGAGAGATATTGAACTGAGGTGAGCTGTTCCCCGTGCATTCTTTCCTCCCTCACAGGTGGAGCCTGGCAAAAAATATCTTCTCTATGGGATACACACAATAACTCCAAGATGGCTCAAGCGATTAGAGGCTGGCTACCCAAGAGAGTTACCCGCCCACCTAAAAAGGAACATAGCCTAATCTCATCAAATTTGCTGGCAAATTATTTGTGGGGTAAAGAGGGATGTCAATTACACTCTTTTCCAGGGAAATGCCCCATCTATGGCCTCTGTTGGGTTCCCACATTTACACCGCTGACAAGTGGTGACAAGAGGACACCAGGAGAGTTCATTCACAGACTTGCCAGAATACTGTGACGTAGCGCACAGAGAGCTGGGCCAATCAGGTTTCGCCCCTTGTGAATGTGGCCCAGGAACTATAGAGAGTCTGGGATGGGGATAAGTAGGGGCGGTAGCTGACAATCACTGGGTGGAGTCAGAGTAGGGGTGCTTGAGGCATTCATGGCTGTGCAGGTCAGATGGTGGAGGCGGAAGTAGGGGAAGAAAACAGGCAATATTGGGGTGTAGCTGCTTCATTGCTTCATTCAGCCATTATTAATGAGTACCTACTCTACATCAGGCACTCTTACAGGTGCTGTGGGTATAGCTGTGAACACAGCAGCCCACGTGGAGCTGACGTTCTAGTGGGGAGACATAAAATAACTGAGAAAAAGAAAAATGCATTAGATAGTGACAAATGCTGGGAGTTTTAGAAATAATGCGGAAAAAAATGGAGGGGGAATAGATAGAACAAAACTGGTGAAATTGAGACATCTGATCAATGATGAATGGAAGGGTTTCGTTATACCATTTTGAGCATGTTTAAAATTTTTCATAACAAAAAATTTTAAAAAGAATTCAGGTATGTTGGAGAGGAAGTATTAAGGGAGGGTGGGCTTACAATTTCAGATAGAGGGAAGGCTTCACTGAGAAGATAACGTTTGAGCAAAGACCTAAAAGAAGTGACAAGGAGAGAGCTGGGGATGAGTATTCCAGGCAGAGGCAACAGCAAGTGCAGAATCCCTGAGACAGGGATGTTCTTAGAGTTTAAAGGGTCACTGGGTAGGCAGCATGGCCAGTCACAGCAGTGTGACTGAGGCGGGGGGAGTGAAAATCATATAGGATCTGTGGGTCATGGTAAGAATTTAGTCTGTTTCTCTGACTGAGATGGGGAGCCACTGGAGCATTTTGAGCAGAGCAGTGACGTGAGTGGACACAAGTTTTGGCAGATCTTGGAGATTTTGGAGTGAAGATCTATTAATTTCTACCTCTGAGGTCAACTGAGTGTCCTTGAAGCCACAACCACCCTCAGTGCTTTCAAGACCTAGCTCAATTATAGCTCCTGGTCTTGGATGTCCTTGGAACTCTATATCTTCTTCATTTCTTCTGTGGACCCATAATAAATCTTGTTGATTTGACTTGGCTTCGGGGGGTCTCTACTCCTCAAATCGAAACAAATCACAAGGAAAGCCACTTTTTTCTCATTGTATGGCTGCCACTCTTGGAGAGCAGGCAAGGTACGCTTTAGAAGCACTTAGGCTGTTGGTAGCTCAGAAGGTAAGGAGACAACACCATAGCTGAGAAGGTGAGGGGACAACATCACCACTCAGGAGGTTAGAGGACAACACCACAGCTCAGGAAGTGAGAGAATGATACCACAGCTCAGGAGGTAAGAGAACACCACCACAGCCCAGGAGGTGAGAGAACGCCAACACAGCTCAGGAGGTGAGAGAACGACACCACACGGCTCAGGAGGTGAGAGGACAACACCACAGCCGAGGAGCTGAGGGGACAACACCACAGTCTAGGAAGGGAGGGGATAACAACACTACAGGCCAGGCGGGTGAGGGAACACCACCACAGCTGAGGAGGTGAAGGGATAATACTACAGTCTATGCGAAGTAACACTCCCTCTGATTTCATTAGCTCTCAGATAGTCTAAACTTCTGAGTTTAGGTATTTTTGCTTAGAAACTTCAGAACAAGGACTACACTTGAACCAAAAATAAATTTAGATACATTTATTTTTAAATCCCTGTTATGAGAAATAATAAAATCCAAGGCATTCCCTATGCTCCTCAAGTACTGAAATGTGAACCACTACCCAGAAGACGTATAACTGAGTCAAGATGGCCATTAAGGAGAAGAGATTTTAATTATTATTTCTTTTGCATTTGGTGGTTCAAACAGGTGCCTTTCTTCAGAGTCGTATTTTACTTGGAATTTTTCATGTCAATAAAGTTGAAGAACTCCTAAAAATAGCACCTAGTGCTGAGTCTGCCAGATCTCCAAGCCCTCCAGTCCCTGAAGTCAACTTCTCTACTTACTCCAATCTAAACCCAGAAAAGCCACCCCTTCCAATGCTTTCATGTGAGCCTTGCCCACAGATAACTCTACCAAAGCCAGGACTCACACATGTAAATGTGCTGAAGGTGCCCGTGTGACTTCCTCAGATGAGAATGTCACAAAACCAGTTCGTTAGACACCTCTCATGCTCTAGCTAATGAATAAACAAGTATGAGCTGGACAGCTTCTTCTAATAATGTAGTTTGCCTGTGGAATCCTTTTGTACCCAGAATGGGTGAGCCAAATGCTATATTTTCTCCCCATTGTAAAAGTTTTACTGAGAAAGGAAAATTAAAAAAAAAAAAGATTTTTTTGAATCTACTGCACTCTTTTTAACTTGTGATAGGAAGACCTGCCCCCCGTATTGAGGCTAATTAGCATGTACCTAGCGTTTATATACAGTGTTCTATATTTCCCTTCTACGATAGTCTATAATCCTTTAATGCCTATCAACTACCTCTCTCTCATGAAATTGACTGCTTTTAGCAATCTTCTTTTATGGAAAATGGTGGGTTAGGTGGAGAAGGTGGCTGAATCCTTTTGAATCCTTCCTGGGAGTGTACGGGTGCTGGGATAGAGTCAGAATGCACGTTAGTCAGTGTTGGTGCACGCAGAGAAGCAATGATCTTGAGCTGGGGCCCACCTCAAACCACCATGGCTAAGCCCTCTTACAGTTGTTACCCCAGGCAAACTAGTGTGAATTTGTACCCTCATCAACTTTATGTCTTTCTCTAAAACATGATAGAAACGTGGGGAGAAGGGGGCTCTTGCCTATCCTTGTGGGCGTGTGTTTTTTGTGTTTTGTTGTTGTTGGTGGGTTCTTTTTATTTGTTTGTTTGATTGGGTTTTTTTTTTTGTTTGTTTGTTTGTTTTGTGTGACTCAGCCTGAACACCTACACTCAAGGAAGCAAAATTGCAGGATGGTCCCCAAAAGTGAGGACTCCATTGTCACAAGGGCATTGGTTCTTCCAGGCCATGAGGATATTTAGAAGGGTGCTGGCAGAGGTTTCTTTCCCTCAGTTCTGCGTCAAACTGAGCCCCAGAGAGAATGACCTACGTATTGAGGAGATTCTGGCTCAAATATAACTTTGACCCCATCTCTTTTTTCGATCCGAAGTACCTAAATTAGAATAATCTCAGTTTATGACTATGAGCAGGGAGACAATGGGAACTATCAGCCTATGCACAGCTGCCAAAACCTTCCCCAAGAAGCAAACTGGTTTTCAAAGGATGATTAGCTAATAACACATTCTATAAATACCTGCCACTTTATTAATATGCCTAAGCCAAGTTAATTTGCTCTGGCTTTCCGTCAAGGTCACCCAAAGCTTGAAGCCAGTGTTCTTCACTCTGGTGTGGTTTTTCAATTCAAAACAATGACAGAGATCATTTTCTTCTGACTCCCTATGGGAGTATTATCATTTTGCTTCCTGTATTAGCTGCTATAACAAATAGACCAAACATTTTTTCATGGTTAACACAATAGGAGTTGATTTCTCCCTCATTTCCTGACTGGCAGGCTTTTCTCCATTTGATGATCCCGAGACCCAGGCTTCTTCCATCCTGCCTGATGTCTTGCCTGAGATCAGTGATAACTCTGTGCCATGAAAGAGGGAGTAAAAATGTTGATGGACATCTAGCCATTTATGTGCATTATTTGTTATAGTCCTTTAAAATGTGGTGTCACTTTGGAACATGCCCAATTTTTATATTCTGCCTCTTATACAAAATCTTTAACTGCCCATGAAAGTCATGGAGGAAAAGTCAATATTACATACCTAGTGTGTGTGAATTCAGGCCCGTCAGGGCCTGTCAAGAGGCTGGGAGGAATTCTGTCTGCCTGAGATCTGGATGAACGTCAAGGAGAGACAGCATGTGGCTGAGCTGGCCATGAAAATAGAAATCTTTTACTTTGCAGACAGTGACCTGGATGAGGAAAGAAGCACTATAAGAAAAGAAAATGGTCTGAAGCTTCTGGGTCTATGGATTCTGCAGGGGTGCGTGGGGCTGGCTATAGAGAGAGATAATTAAGGAAAGCACTATTGGGACTTTTGGGACTTATAAGAATCAAACCTCCTACACATCTTACTATTTACACATGACTTTACCATTCTACTGTATTCATCAGATAACTTAATTATTCTAGAAAACTCTTATCTGGGAGGTAAAAGTTGCAGATAATTTGGGGCACCTGGGTGGCTCAGTTGGTTAAGTGTCCGACTTTGGCTGGGGACATGATCTCGTGGTTTATGAGTTTGAGCCCTGAGTCAGACTCTCTGCTAGCAGTGAGGTGCCTGCTTCGGATCCTCTCTCTCCGCCCCTCCCCCACTCTCTCTCTCTCTCTCAAAAACAAACGTTTTTAAAAAGTTGCAGGTAATTTTATTGATTATTGCAGGAACTTGCTGATAGACCTGTAAAGTCTTTAATTTGAAAAAGCCAATAATGGAAACAGCCCAAATGTCCATCAACTGATAAATGGATAAAGAAGATATGGTACATATATATAATGGAATACTACTTGGCGATTAAAAAGGATGAAATCTTGCCCTTTGCAGGAACATGGATGGAACTGGAGGGTATTATGCTAAGCAAAATAAGTCAGTCAGAGAAAGACAGATATTACATGATTTCACTCATATGTGGATTTGCGAAACTCAACAGATGAACATAGGGAAAGGGAAGGAAGAATAAGATTAAAGACAGAGAGGGAGGCAAACCGTAAGGGACTCTTAAACACAGAGAAAAAACTGAGGGTTGCTGGGTAGGGGCATGGGTTAAATGGGTGACAGGCATTAAGGAAGACACTTTTTGGGATGAGCACAGTGTGTCATATGTAAGAGCTGAATCAATGGGTTCTAATTCTGAAGCCAAGATTATACTGTATGTTAACTTGAATATAAATAAATTTTTTAAAAAGCATTAAATGATAGCTTATAACCTAGGACTTGTTGAAGCCTCTTGCTTCAAAATCTTTGCCTTGCTTTGTCTACCAATACTAGATTTCAATATCGTGATGCTTCCTCAGTCCTGAACATGCCCTCACATTGAAACACCTGTCTCAAGCCAGCCTTCAAAATCTCACTAACTGTATCTCCCTAGCCCCTCTTGCTCTGCAGTGTGACCGAGATTCTGAGGACAAGTGCTCTCCTGCACCGTTGTGAGCAAAAAGCTCAGCTTTGCCTTATCAACGAGTCGTTTGGGTGCTAGTTTACACAGCCAGCTTTGCACGATGCCTTCCGGTCCAGAGCCTTTGTGCCAACTTCCAAAGGGGAGGGAAAGTGAAACAACATGAAAATTGTACTTGAATGAAGAAAGTGTCCCATGGCTGGTCCAAGCCACTGAGTAGGCCCAAATGTCTCATACTTCAAGTTACTAGAGGTCTTTTGAACAATGTGAGAGAAAGACCCACCTCCAGACTGTGATTCAGAGAACTACAACAAGTAGCCAGAGTTGTTGCAGGATAGCAGGGGGCAATGGTCCTTGTAGGAAGATCCTGAGGGTGGAGAGCGGCAGAAGGAAGAAGAAAAATAAATGGTGTCCAAGACTACACTCAAGACACCTGAGTGGCCCTTGAACAGGCAGCAATATATGTTCCGTGGATAAGGCTCTTCACCCAGATCCTAGCTACTTTTTTCTACACTGTGCTCCCCAAGCCAGGGTCTGCATGGTTATGCACAAAAGTTGGCATTTGGGAGACCTCTGGTCATAAAAGTAGAGTCCCTCTGTGATCTGTTTCTATACACCTGAGCAGCCATGAGAAAGAGAAAATAGGAGAAGAGCAAAAGGATGTCTATAAGCTGCCCAGAAAGTGAAACTGAGAGACAGAGTAAAGGCTTATAGGCTCTGTGCTATGGAGGAAGAAAAGAAGAAAGGGAGTTAAAAAATAGAAGATATCCAGAGTAGGACAGAGTCGAGATCACAGGAGAACAGTCTATCAGGAGAGAAGCTGCCTTCTTCCTGATGAACTGAGATCTTCTCAGCCCTGAGGACACTAGGACAGTGGAGCAACATCTAATTCGGGGCTGGGTTAGGGATGGGGGGAAAAATGAGGAGAATCTGTAATCTCTACAGGGTAAATATTTGCATTAAATGCCACCGATAAAACCTTCACTTTTCCCAAGAAAATTGACAGGTGATCCGTCATTCACATCATAAGTTAGTGAGTCGGCTTACTTGCCTCCTGATAGTTACATGAGGAGTGAGAAAATTTGAGTTTGTATGAAGGTAGGGGAGTTGGAAGGGTATAGGGGCACTGGGGGAATGAGAGGGAAAAGTTGTGTAGAGCTTGACACAGTTCAGAAGAGATCAGATATGACAGGATGTCACCATGGGGCCCTGAAGCCAGAGGAAGTAGTTTGACATTCAATGTGGGGGAGGGGGGCGTGGGGGGTGCAGGATGTTCTCACAGGGGAGAACAGGACCAGACAAACTTACTTATAAATTTATTTCCCAGGCCAGAAATTCTGGGAATTGTATTGGCTAGAGTTTTTAATTTGTATGATGCAAATATGGTTAGCACTGGCCCCCGTGCCTGAAAAGGGAATGCTTTACTTTACGAGGTAGTTAGGAAAAGATCTTAAGAATAAAACAGAAACCTCAAAGATCTGAGCTTTATATATAAAGACAGCAGCCTGTTTTTCTGCAAGTGGAACAGATCATCTGCTCAAGGATGTAGGCCCTCTTCACTCTCAAGTCCAAGTGCTGAGAAACCAACACTGAGAACCTGGAAGCTGGGTTTGTGTCCTTGGAGAGCCCTGGTGATGTTCAGCTGAGCATTCCGTTCTATGTGTTGAGACCCGGTAAGAATTGTAAGCTCTCCTTTCTCCCAGCTTTCCTGCTGCAAAGCAGAAAAAAATAAATACAAATAAGGGCCAGAGAGGTATTTCACTTGGAGAAGGTCCCAGGAAGACACAAATAATTTATTAAGTGGAGCAGATGTGGCTAGAGAAAAAGACTGGCCAGAGAAAATCCATCGGAAGAGCCTGGTCCTTGCTGATAGTTGATCTGGAAGACATCCTGAGATTTCTACACCCTTTAAAAGTGACCCAGCATCACCTGCACCGCCAGCCTCATCATGGTAAATATTTATTTAACACACATATACATAGAGTATAGAACATTGCATTTAAAAAAATAACATTTATTGAACTTAGCTTTAATATAGAGGAGTGTGAAGAAGTAAACAAACAAAAGGATAGGTTATAATCTTACTTTTGATAAAATAGATCAATAAACAAACCTATCCACATGGTCACAAAACACAAATATACAGAGAGGCATAATCCATGATTTGTTTATCCAGTTCCTGATTGATGGGTACATTCTCTTTGTTTTCCTTTTTTTTTTTTTTTTTTTTTTTTTTTTGGTACTACAGATTTTGCCACTAAGAATATCTTTGCATGAACACCTTGGTGAACATTCACCCAGATACCCGTAGGTTAAATGTCTAGCATTAACATGGCCGAGTTAAAGGGATATGCATAAAAATCATGGCAGGTTACAGCTACCCTTCATTGAGCAATTATTATGGGATGCAAAGAGTTCTATATATTATTTTTAACCCTTACAACAACCTTGAAGGCCCATTAATGTGATCAGTGGTTCCAGGAGGGGTGAACTGGAATTCAGGTGGAAGAAGGCACCTGCCTAGGTAACGGAGCTATGAGTGACAGAACTGGAATTGAGTTCCAAGTCTTTCTGATTCGGAACTGATGTGGTCATCTAAAGGTTACAAATCACATTGAAGAGAAGATCATCACACAGGAAGGGTCTTGGCCAGCTACTCGTCCAAGTCTTTTAATTTCAGATATGGCGGAGACACCTCGAATGTTTTGCCCAAAGCCTGTGGGGCTGGGTCAGGACCAAGGTCCCTTCTCCCGGGACAGTGATCCTTTAAGCACATCAGTGGGTATGCATGTTTGGGCCCACAGAGGCCCTTCACCCAAAGAAAAGCTTGTATGAATCATATAAACTCAGAGCTGCTCTCCTTGAATCGAGGGAGGAGGCCCAGAGCCTGGGTGGCCCTCATTCTCCACATATTCTCTCTGTCGGCACCTTTGTGGAGCAATTCGAAAACCACCGGTGTGGAAGCCACATATGTGACCTTAATCATGCTTGGTGTCCTGGGCAACCCCCAAAGCTCTGACCTCTCCCTCTAAACACCTACGGCCTTGCGGGCCACCGTTCACTCTGGCGTCCCTTGCCCACATCCCCCTGCCGATGGGAGGTCTTGGTGATTGACCCATGAGTGCTTCCTGCTCATTGCACATGCTATGACAGCAGTTTGTACTGAGGACCCTGGGGTTATATATATATAAAAGAAAAACAACAACCCACCATTATATAAAGAGGAAAAGTAGAAGGAAGAAGGAATATCTTTTAAACATTTTTAAAATATGAAACTTTCCTCTCCTGCCTGGGGTAGCATTGGTGAGGTACCACTGCTAAACTGACGAGTGTGATAAGCATTCTTGGGCCGGATGCACCATGAGAAGATGGATAAAAACACCAGGAGCCATGCAGCTATAAAGGAAGCCAAACAGGAAATTTGATGTGAATCATCAGAAAACAGACTGTACGAGAGGGGCCACGGGGCTTAGTCAGAGATAAAGCACGCGTTGCGTTGTTCAGGGTGGTGAACGGGAGGAATCACATTAGCCAAATCGAAGCTAGAGGTGCAGAGCGTCCAGGTTTACGTAAAGCTGATGTTAACGGATTATGCTGTTGGAGACAGGACAGTTTAGGAAATTGGAAATGAACTCTAGCTTTAGGCACTATGAAAAGAGGCCACATTGATGTCACCAGTGATGCCGGGTTTCTGAGGTGCTATAAAAACCTTTGGCGGACCGTGCGGCCTCAGCTCATCTCATGTCCACTTGTCCACCCATTTCTGTGTCACCTGCCACCGAGGGGGGGCCGGGAGGCAGTTAGCATTGTCATACTTGCTGGCGGGCACGGAACAATTGGAGTTACACACAGACAAGCCGGGTCCCATTCAGTAAGACGATCATCCAAAGGGGAGTGAGGCTCCCTGCATTCTCGGCCCTTTTGAGGGAGGTCCCAAGAGTTGTCGCTCCAGGCGAGGGTCTTCTAGTCCCTAGTCTTCTCCTCTAACTGGTCTCTCCCACATATGCAGGGAGTGGGAGGGAAAGGTGGGAGCAGGTCATCAAGAACTGTGATGCTGACCGAAAGCTGGACAACCCCAAGCACTGAAAGAGCCCAGGGCTCCTTTTCCCCAGAAGGGAGCTTTGGAGGCAACGCTGCCTCCTGCTCACACGGGCCCCCACTCTGAGCCTCAGAACTGACAACATTTGCAGATCCATCGATACAATACCAATAAGAGGAAGTCAAAGTGGTTTTGAAGATGTTCAAGCCCTATCCCGTGAGGACACTAACAGGCTGGAATGGAAGTTAGCAGAAAGTGTGGTAGAAGGAGCCTGGGCTTGGACTCTGGAGCTATGGTTTCAAGGGCCCCTCTTGCCCCTGGGCTTAGGGGCTTACATTTTGTTTCTTTCCTTTCCCCTTATATACAGAAGCGGGACTAGAGGATCTCTGAGGCCAGTCCCACCAACACTGGTGGTAGGGTGCTATCTCCTGACTGCCTGCCCCCCTCCATCGTTCCCCTCTCCAAGCCACCTCATGTAGTGATGAATGTAACGCTTACTGAGTATCTGTTATGGCACTATTCACAGTGCTTTATGGATATGCACTCGCTTAATCTTCATACAATCCTATGGGGTAAATACCACTATTTTTATCTCACAGATGATGGAACCGAGAGAAATTAGCCCTGCGTCACATAGCTAGGAGGTGCCAAAGCCAGGATAGAAACATCATACTGCCTCAAAAGAGTATGGTCATTCCAAAGCGGGCAGAGGACTTGAATAGACATTTCTCCGAAGAAGACACAAATGGCCAATAAGCCCAATAAAGATGTCCAATGTAACTAATCATTAGGGAAATGCAAATCAAACTCATAATGAGATACCACTTTACCCATTAGGATGGCTATTTTATCTATCTATCTATCTATCTATCTACCTATCTATCTATCTCTCTACCAAACCCAGAAAATTACAAGTGTTGGCTGAGGATGTGGAGAAATTCGTATCCTGTGTTTTGTTTGTGGGAATGTAAAATGGTGCAGCTGCTGTGGGAGACAGTTTGTTCTTCAAAAACTTAAATATAGAATTACCGTATTGATCCAGTCATTCTATTCCTAGGTACATACCCCAAGGGCTGAAAGCAGGATCCCAAACAGGTCCTCGTACACCGACGTTCGTAGCAGCTGTATTCACAACAGCCCAAAAGGGGAAACGACCCAAGTATCCATCTACAGATGAATGAATAAACAAAACATCTGCCCATCTACAGATGAATAAATGAGTAAAATAAAACAAAACAAATATGCAATCGAATATTATTCAGCCTTAAAAAGGAAGGCAGTTCTGACCCTTGCTCCAACATGGGTGAAGCTTGAAGACATTATACTACATAAATAAACGAGTCACAAAAGGACAAATATTGCATGTTTTCACTTAGATGAGGTACATAGAATAGGCAAATTCATAGATACAGAAAATCACATGAAGGTCACTAAGGGCTGGGCAAAGGCAATGGGTCGTTGTTTAAGGGGTGCAGAGTTTCTGTCTGGGACGATGAAGAGGTTGTGCAGGCGGATACTGGTGATGGTCACACAACAATGTGGATATATTTAATGTCGCTGAATGACAGACTTAAAAATGATGAAAATGGCCAATCTTATGTATATTTTGCCACAACAAAAAAGAGTGCAGATGCCTCCCTAGAAGCATCATGTCCCCCCCCCTCCTTTATCACTGTTGGTGGGTCCCCACTTCCCCTCCAACTGAGCCATAGCACATCGGCTGCAGGCAGGAGGTCCCCTCACAAAAGCCAGGCTCCCGTCTGCTTCCCTACCCCTGTGCTCCTAGCCCCTTTTCACGACCCTCAAGAAGTGGGTGCAAGAAGTCTTTGCCTGTCTCCACTGGTGCTCTGGGCACTTTTAGGAATTTCCTGAAGACTTGAAGTCTGTGCCACGGTCTTGTACCCGTGTCCGCAGGTGTAACGACTCTGCGTCACCATCTAGATGCTACTTTGGATCCAGAGTAAAGGACAGAGGTGGAAATGCAGCAAACGATAAATAAATGCTTTGTGACTTGCCTTGAAACGAAAGTACTGCTGACTTATACATCAACTCTGGCCTCTATCTCGCCTTTGCGACTGCTCTGTGTGGAATGAATTGCAATTTCCAAAGTTAGAACTAAAGAAGGGACAGACGAATGTAATTAGGAGACTTAGGAAAGGAATACCAGGAGTCCGCCAGACCGAGCTCTGGGTCATTAATAATGGCCTTCGATTTGGATACTGCTCTTTGAGTAGAAGCTTTAGAAATCTCCGCATCAGGTGAGGCTGTAATTGCTTACAGTGTTATCGGCTCTGTTGTCTTGTCATTTTATTTCTTAGCTGTTTTATATTCTGGGCACAGAACCAGCTGGGAGGGATACAAACCCAGTGGCGTCTGTGGTCGTGGCTAGCTGCAGGTCTGGCTGGTATTTAAACCTTGGCTTTTATTCAAGTCGGTCTTATTGCACCTTCCTCCAATTGCTTGTTGGGTCACCTGGAAAGAAGTGATACAGCTGGGCAGTGGAGGAGGGGAAGGCATAGCAATAGGGGAAGTGTTCAAATGCAGCGCTTCGAAAAATTCTTAATTAATTTGAAGCACCTCTGATGATATGCTTTTCCCCCCTTTTACACTTCGTCTGTGTAAGGAAGGGCAAACGTACTCGCAGGTGGGTGCATCCTGACGCACCTGGTCTGGGTGTGACCTAGCAGATTTTCCTGCAGCGGGAGCCGGCTGGTTGCTCCCTCTACGGGGAAGACGGGGAAGACGCCAGGCGGTCGGGCCTCACCGGGAGGAGAGGTTGGATTGTGATGAACAGCGACCTCTAGCGCGTGTCTCAGGATTTGCACTGGGCTAAGAGAATGAAAATAGCAGCAGGGACGCGAATTCTTAAGAAATTCCCCCCCAAACAAAGGCGAGATAGACATTTCCTCATTGTTTTCCCTGGTAGAGGCGCTCAGGACTGACGGCTGAAGAGTTCCTTCCTTTGTGCCGCACGCTACCATCAGTGCTGGGGATGCTACTCAAATATTGCTGGGTTTTTTTTTTGTTTTTTGTTTTTTGTTTTTCCCCTCCGGCAGATTTCCTCCACAGAGATCCCTGGGATTTTTTTTTTTTTAAGGTTTTTCAGTTGCCTTTAGAGCTTAAACCAGAGAGTTCACCCAGGAGGACAGCATCAACGTCTCTGACCGTGGGTGTATGCGCGTGCTGGAGAGAGGGCTGAGGCCAAGAGGAGCAGAGAGGGGAGCGCAGAGGTGGCGTCCCCTGGGAGCTGTGGGGATGGCGGGGGGCTCCTGCTCACCCACTCCCTCAGCCACAGCAAGTCTCAGAGGTGCTGGGCTCTCCGGTTCTACTTAAGATGGTGGGCTATTGAGGCCTTCCTTCCCTCTCCCCTGGTGCTTGCAGCGGCACAGATCGGCCAGCCCAGAAGGCTATCACCCTCTCTTCTTCCCTTGTATTCTGCCCCTCCCGCTCTTCTGAAGCCAGGTTCTGAGTCTCAAGGGCCGAGTTTATGTCAAGCTAGTTCACGGGCTGATGATGTTCATTCCCCCTGAATAATGGGGCCAGAGGGAGACCTCCCAGCTCTTTAGGAGCCAGGAGGAGATTCTTTGGAGAAAGGCTAAAATCCCAGTTCCTGGCCCATGACTTTGCTGTTTTATCACGGGAATAGGGGTTTGGGGGTTGGGGAGGGAATACATTTTCCTATAACTCCAACCCATCGAAGGTTGATAGAGTCAAGCACATGTTTACTGTAACAACTGGGTTTGCCCTGCTGCTGCCTTTTAACAAAGCTTCGGAGTAGAAATGCTGCATCTTTACTTATTTATGATTTATTTTTCTTGCTGTGGTTCTTCAGCTGTGAGCACATCACCGTGCTTCGGCTTTTCAGGTTTCATCAGTGCCTCCTCCCCCTCCCTGAATGATTAGATCAAGGATCTAAGCAGTTGCCTCGAGAAGGAGTCATCCTCACAGTTGAACCCGTAGATTTAGGTATAAAATACTCGGTCACATGCTCCCCTGATGTCACATTTCTGTGCCAGGGGTGGGGAGCTGACGGGTGAGGATGGGCACACCAACGCGGGGACAAGATGAAGGGAGTGTGGAAATTATAAGATGAAGGGAATGTGGAAATTACATGACCTGATAGAGTCAGGGAGGCCTGTGGCTGGTATTGGCTCAATCAGCAAGCTTACCCAGACGGCATGGCTGAGCCTGTGGCCCAGCTTGGGAACAGGTTTGGGGCAAGGAGAGGGACAAGTGAAGAGGCCAAGCTGGGCAGAGGTCCCTGGTTCCCGATACAAATGTTCAACACCTCAGGCTCTGTCTTTGGTGATAGGGAAAGCTGTTAGAATCCCAGCCCAAGAAAAGCAAAATAAAAACGACGCTTCAATGAAAGCAATACCAATAGACGAAGGTAATTCTGGCTGAGGTGGTGAGGTTCAGTGGAGGAGGGTAGGTAGATTCAGAGGGAAGAAATTGGAGGAGGAAGAAGGTTTCCAGGGGAAAGGTTCGGTGTCTGTTCTCAGGCTGTGACAGTACAAAGAGAAAGATAGGTAGGAAGGCTAAATATTGAGAGAGGAGGGCAGGATTTATTAACGAACTGGATTAGAAAAGACTAAAAATGTACTGAAGCTTTTTCAGAAGTTTCTGTCAGGGAGTTGGCAAAATGGTGGCATTTACTGACTGGGCACTCAGGAAGAGCCAGCTTTTTCTGGAGGTCGATGGTGAACCAGGTGAGGATTATGCCTTGGAAGCAGGGGCCCTGCTGGAGAAAGACCCAGCTCACTCTTGATTCTTGCCGTTCCCCATCTATAGCACCTCTGCCTCCATTGGCACCATTTCCATTCATCTAGCGTGCACATTCACCCGGCCCACGCCAGTGGCTGTCTGTCCTTCCCCAAATCTCCACACTGCCTGCCTCTCCTTTCTCATCTCATGCTCTTACCTCTTACTTACCAGACTGAGCTGAGACACCCAGAAGGAAGCTACCTGCTTGCCCCCATCTGGGTTCTTCACTTCCCCAGATATTTACTTGGCTCGCTTCTTCATTCAGCATTCTGCTCAAATGTCACCTCCATGGCAAGGACTTTCCTAGCCATCCTATGTAAGATAACACCCCTGCCTTCCTCTATCCCCTTACCCCGCTTTATCTTTTCTTTATGGCACTTCATTGCCACCTGATGTGTATTTATCCGTGCTTTCTCCTCTTCCCCACTGGACCGTGACTCTGTTGTATTTAACACTGAATCTCCAGGACATCCAACAGTGCTGGGCACATAGGAGATGTTCAATAAACATTCATTCGGCAAGTGACTTACAGATGTCTCTATAGCTAACATTGTCGGCATCTCTTTCCTTCTGGAAATGCTGTCCTCCTTACAACATTACTTCTTGTCTCTTCCTCTTTGACAGCAATTTCTTTGTTTTCTGTTCTCCTGTTTTTCAAGGTGCAGATTCTTCACCTGTGTTTTTCTCTTTCTTCACTTTATTCACTGGGGACCACACGTGCTCTGAGAGCTTTATCTCTCACGTCTATGCCCCTGTCTTGGCATCTCATCTGAGTTCAGGCCCATATTTCCAGCTGTTTGGTAGCCATTTCCGTTTTGAAATCTCATTGTCACCTAAAGCCCCCAAATCCCCTGTCAGACTCCCTTTCCCCTCCCAATGTCACTACTTTCCCTCTTCCCAGCTAAGCCTGAAATCTTTCAATTTCTTTGCATTCCTATCTTTAAAATTTTTCCCAAACCACACCAAGTCCTACAATTTCTTCTTTCAGAATTCATTAACTAAGGAAATATTTATTGCCTAGGATATGGAAAACACTGTGTAAATGCTTTGGAGTTGGTGCTATAAAGATTTCTTCTTTACCCTCAGAGACTTTGTAACCAAAGCTTAGAGGTAAAACATGTTCAGGAATAGTTTTAAGGAGGAAAATAATGAGTTACAGATTCAGGTTATGAGGATATAGACGAGAGGAAAATTACTTCCATTTGAGTTCAGGAAGACTTCTAGAAAGAGGGACATTTGAGATGGGCCGTGAAAATTAGGTCATGCTTGGACATGCTAACCCTGGGGTTGGCCTTTCAGCCAGTGGGAACAGCATGAACAGAACACCAGACACAAGACAGCCATAAGTGAGGAGGGAGGATGATCGCTGAGCTGGGCTGGAGCTTGAAGTAGGGGTGGGGGGAGCTGGAAGGAAGGTGAAGACAGGCCGGAGACTTATTTCTGTTGGAAGGCAGGGGAAAAGATTCAACAATACGGTGCAGGTAAATAATGCATCGGAGCTGTGTTTCAGGGAAGTTAATCTAGTTACAGCTTTGAAAATGGATTGGAGATAAGAAATGCAAGATAGAGCATCATCATCTAGGCTGGAGGCCACAGCAGTCTGAATGTGGGTGGTAGGAGTAGAAGCAGATGTGGGAATGCAGCCACAGGGGGATGGCAGAGATACTGCTGAGGTAGAATGAACAGAACTTTGCATCCAGTTGAACATGGAGGACAAAAAAAGAGGGAAGAGTAGCAAAAAGGATACTGAGATATTGACCGCAAGGGTCCAATCCCCAAATCAGAAATAGGGAAGAGTAGAGAACCACATGTGAGGAGGAAAGTTATGAGTTTAGTTGCAGTCACAGTGCATGTGAGGCACCATTGTGACATCCAAGTGGAGCTTTCCAATGGGTAGTTAAACCTGTAAGCCTGAAACTCACGACAACGGTCAGACCTAGAAGTAGCAATATGGAGGCCATTACCAAGGTAAGGGTTTAGGTCGAGAGATGGGTCACAATTGCCAAGGGATTGTGAAAAAGAGAAGACAAGATGGCCAAAAATGGTTCCTTGTGAAACACTTACACTGATGAGACAGGAGGAGGAAGGATCCAGAGAAGGCCCATAAAGAGAGGAGAGAGGAGAGAAAGGGTCAGAGAAGATGAGGGTGGCAGTTTCAGGAAGGAGTCATGGACTCTGTAACCACTAAGATGTGGGAAAGGTGAAGGTTGAGAAGAAGCTGTTTAATTTATGTAACCTCATGTCCTTCCTTCATCTCACTCTCACCCATGCTCCCCTGGCAGAGACCCTCACTTCCCACATCTGGGAGCCTCCCTTCTAAGGTCTCATCCCTGCTCCCATAGTCCACCAACTAGACAATCTCTCCCTGACACCATTTTCATGATATCATTTCTGCATTCTGTACAGAGGCAGAGAGGTGTAGTGGGAACAAAGTTAGACAAAGGGTCAAGAAACCTGGTTGTCTGGCTCTGCCACTAACTAACCATGGGCGCTTGGGCATGAATTTGTCCAACCTATAAGGGACAAATGGGTTGTCCCTTGGGCGCCCATGGGCGCTTGGGTTGAATTTGTCAACCTATAAGTCCTCTTTCTCTCTAAATTCTAGGATTTCTTTCTACAACATCACGGCCTAAACAGTCCTCCCAGGTTTATGGGGGTCTCCCCAAATTCTGTCTCAGTCTGCCCTCTCCAACCTTACTTTCCAGGTTCTCTAAATGCACCCTACTCCGGTTAGACTGGTGTCTTCCTGGTCCTATAACGAGAACGCACAGATTCCTGTCTCTGTGCTTTCTTCTACTTGGCTTTTCTTGCCTGCATGCCTTCTGATCTCCCCCATGCATGTGCCAATCCTAAAATCCTCCCTGGGCCAGCTCAACACTCACTTCTTCCATGAAATGTGCCCTGACTCCTCCAGTTCTCACTGATATTTCTTTCTGCTGAACTCCTGGGCATCTATACAGAACATCTAAATCCTATTTTTATTATTAAAAAAATGCCACTGTTTTAGGCACTGTTAGTTTTGGTTTTCCCATGAGTTGTAAGCTCTTTGGGAGGAAATGGACCACATCTTTTGCTTCCTTTGTATTCCTCACAGTATATTTCTTAGCATGTCACTGAACACCTAGCATGTTCTTTATGTACATGTGTCAATCAGGTTTCCTTCGAGAAATGTTCACACACACACACAGACTTATTTTAAGGATTGTCAGATATGACTGTGGGGTTCTGGAAAGTCCTAAATCTATAGGCAGGCAGAAGGCTAGAAACTCAGGCAGAAGTTGATGTTACAATTTTGAGGCAGTATTTCATCTCCAGGAAATCCAGTTTTTGCTCTTAAGGCCTTCACCTGATTGGACAAGGCCCACCCGCAACATTGAAGTTCATCTCCTTTACTTAAAGTCACCTATTGTAGATGTTAACCACATCTAGCAAATGCCTTCACAGAAACAGCTACATTAGTGTTTGATTAAATAACTGGGTACTATTGTCTACCCCAAATGACACAAAATCAACCATCACAGAACACTTGCTTATGGAATCATATCAAGGAGTAATTCATTGTATAGGATTCAAGAAGGTGGAATCTTCAGAATAAGAACGAAGAAGGATCACCGAGAGACATTGATAAGAGGCAGTGAACCTCCAGGACATTCAGAGAGCGGAAGCCATGTGGTGCTCCGGGATGAACTGGTTGGCAAGAAGCTTATAAATCAGTAGGCATCTGCAGATTCTGGATATTTGAGGGTTAAAAGGAAGAGAGGGGGACACTACTCGTAGAAGGTACTGGAAATAAGTCCATGCAGAAAAAGAGTGGTGTGGGGTTGGGGTGAGATAAGGAGAAGAGAAGAAGCAGGGAAAGAAAGGAAGAGAGATGGGGGAGGGAGGAAGAGAGAGAGAGAGGAAGAGAGAGAGGGAGGAAGGTTGGAGGAAGAGAGAGAGAGAGACATACCCAGGATTTTAAAATCCCAAGTCTTTGTTTGTTGTTTATGGTTAAATGAAACTAAGGTGAATTTAAGTGGCTTCAGAATTCGGAAGAAATTTTGCTTTCTTCTCGGGGAATAGACAGAGGCTAATGAGAGACTGGAAATATGAGAATGAAGTCAAATGGAACCTACAGAAGGCAATGCAGATACCTCTAGTGAGGAGAGAGTTCTTGATGGATTTTTCAGATGACATAAAGCCAATTTTTATCTGGAAAGGTTTATTTCAAGCAAATTTGTGTAGCTAAAACCTTGGGGGAGTAAAAAAAAGCCCCCAAAACAACCCAAACAAATAGAAAAGCCAAACAAAGCTGCTTACAGCAGAAATCCAGATATTTGCTGCAAAACAATTAGTAACAGCATTGGCGCAACATTCTCGAAATAGACGAGCTTCACCATTAGCCTTCTGTGAATTCAAGCAAAGAGGCATCATTATACAAATTATACGCCTGGAGAAGGGGCTTCTGCATTGGGATGAACTTGTAAAAAGAACATTTAAACCAACGGCAATTTTGCCTATCTGTAATTTGCTCTATTCCCCTCGCTATCATTGAAGATATTTACGCTTGAGCAAATTTCTCACTCTCACTCCGATTTCTCCTTTTTCTTAATCCAGCCATGAAGTCATAAAATCCCCTGTTTGGGACAATATGATTTGCTGCCATGGAAACAATTACCATGTCACAAATTCATCTTGCCCCATGAGATGAAAGAGGAAAAGCAATAATACTAATATTTTGCAGTTCAATAGTGCCATTCATCCAGCAGTCACTAACTAGTAAATACCATCGATTTGCAGGTGGGGAAAACTGGAGCAGCAAAGCTCTCGTGCCTGGTCTCAGGCTCTGGAATTGCAGACTGTGGCAAGACTGTCCAGATATTTCTAATTCCCACCCAGAGTAGAAGCTAAGGAGCCAAACTCTTGGTCTCCGTTACTCTTTTCGGATGGGGAATGAGAGTCGGCTCCTCTCCTGGCGCCTGTACTTCACCAACTGTTCCTAATTATGAGAGTATTTGATGGAACCTAGTTTGATAAACAAACGAAAAGCCCTTGGTAATTGTCACAGCGGTGAAAGCATTTACATCCATAGGAATGGAGAAGAAGTTTTGGAAAGCGCACTGAAACTCCAGCACTCACAACCGGCTCCACCTTGGCCTGACACCCCGCCCTCCATCCCACCTGGATGCTCACGGGCTTGGCTCCTGGCCGTCATTGATCTTACCTGGAAGCTAATGGCATGTAAACCCCGGGGCCCCCTCACGTGTCCAGACCCCTTCCCGAGACTCTAAGAGGTGCCCTGGCAGTGTGTTCACTCAGACCGACCTTTAAAACCATCTACACTCTAACTTCCTCTTGTGTTGGGTGGTGTTGGAATAGCCTTTTGGGATTCTGGTAAGGGGAAGGGAGTTATGAATGCCTTTGGATTAAGAGGTTTTAGTCACTTCTGTTTATAGTGGAATTATTGCTAGCCATTTCTGACTCACAGAGGCTTCCAGGAGTACTCTTACTGCCCTGATCCTCATGCATGGTGAGAGGCAGTAATATGTCTCAAGAGCCCATTCCTGGAATCAGGCATTGTTGGCCTTCTTTCTTCATGGAGAGATGTGCAACATGCAATAATTTATCCTTTATTTTTAAATGGATGACCTGGCATTCCTCAGATCATTGGACACCTTTTTTTTTCTTTCTTTCTTTTTTTTTGTTGCTATAGGTTTCTGAACCTTCATAGGGTTTATTTCCTAGCCTCCTGAGTGCATGTGGCTTAGTTAGGTTTGCAATGTAGTAGCCCCTTGCTCATCCAATCCAATTAGCATAATGTCATTAGTATAATGGGCCAGTGTGATATTCTGTGGGATGTTTAACCAGTCCAGGTTTTTATCTTGGACTACGTTATGACAGAAGGGAAGAGAGTTAATACTGCCCTCAAATCAAACTATAAATATATAGTGTTATGTGTTTCTGATCCTCTTTTCTGATAGGGATGGAAAATAATACATTTGCCAGATCAGTGGCTGCATTCCATATACCCAAGGCTATGTTCATCTGCTCTAGCAAATATGCCACATCTGGTATAGCAGCTGCATTTGGGCTTGATTGAATGGCAGTCATTTACTGTCATCCTCCAGGATCTGTCTGGTTCTTGCAGGGGACAGACTGGTGAATTAAATGGAGGTCAGAGGGGGTTTGCGAGCCCTATATCCTTTAAGCAATTTTTTTCCTGCCATCCCCCCAGAAAGCTACAATGCTTTTGATTTACCATTTTGAACTGGGTTTGGGAGAAGCGTCGTTTCAGAGGTTTCCACTTGGCTTTCCCACAGACCAATGTGGGTGTATGTGCACCCATTTTTTTTATTTGGGGACTATGGAAATGGCAATCAATGGGTCCTTAGATTCAGTGGGCCCAGTGTAAGCCAGACCTGGGCCAGACTACCCTCATTTATTACCTAGAACCCACATGTCCTCAAGAAAAGGAGGGCCATATCGGTGCTTTGAGTCTCCAGTTACAAATGTCAAGTCAGATCTCATATTCGGTAGACCTCAAAACGTTTCACATCCCCCTTTCCTTAGGGTGCCCATGGCAAATGGACTGGAGGAATCCTTACTGGCTACACTTGCCATGATGTTATAGGGTCCTTCCTTCCAGGACCCAGCCTCCCCTTTATTAGGTTCCAGGTCCATAAAACTTGTTCACATCTGGGAACCGGGCAGGGGATCATGGCTTTTTACTGGGATGATAACTCTCAGCGTCCCGATCATTTGCCCTTGATAACTCTTAATTTCAGATTGAGTAGCATCCTTGCTGGGTGCCCATTAATTTTGTCCTGGGGATATTAATCCTTAATAGAGAACAACAGGTGCTTCTGCAGTCTCAGAGGTTTCAGAACAATCTGGAAATTGAAGACGGTTGAGGGCATTAGCCCACATGCCCCACCCCATGTATCACTTGGATTAAATGAACTCCAAGGTTCATTTTCATCCTGAAATATCTTTAAAGACTGACCTTTTCATCCATGTCTACCTTTCCCTTAAGGGGAAGCAAGGAACAGACTGTGGGAGCAGACCACAAACGTTTGAATTGTGACTCTGGAACTTCCTAGCTGTGGGAACTTGAGCAAGCTACTTAATATCTGAGCCTCAGTTTCTTCATCTGTAAAATGGTCACAACAAAATACCACCCCTCAGAGGATGAAATGAGTTAATATGCATAAAGCACTTATAATAATGCATGGCATATATTAGGTACTTTTCCATAAGTATTTGTTGCCCTGGTTCCTTCACTCAACAAGCGCATGCTCACTTTCAGATATGGGCATTCGTTTCTGCTGCCACTGTGCCTCTGTGGTGGGTTGCATTTCACCTTTATCACAGCACTCAGCACATTCGTTGTGGTGATTTGGCCTGTCTGATTTTCCTGCCTTGCTCCGAGCTCTTCAAGGGTGCAAGTGTGTTTTGTCACCGCTCCACTCCTGACACAGTGCAGCTGTTCAGCAAATGCTCTTGTGGACAAATAAGTGGGCTTGTGGGACAGGGACACCAGCCTGCCTTAGGCTGGGGCCTCAGGTGATTTTGGGGCCCCGCCTTTTCTTAGTCAGCTGCAGCTGGGTTCTCTGTCAGGTGTGCGCATCTGGATCCCTCGGTGACTATTCTCAGGCTGACCCTTCTGGCAAACAAATCATCCTCCAGGAACTCATGCCTCGATCGTTGCTTCTGTTGTCCATTTCACCTACTTACCCTGTGTTCCGGCCCCTTGCTTGTTTTGGCTTTGGGGCACTACTCGTTCTCACCTCTTCTCTGGTTTTGGGGTTATTCATTAGCTTCTGAAAACCGACACCCCAGATCTGCCCACCTCTGCTTTGACCTCCCCAATTCTTTAGTTTTTGTTTTGCTCTCCAGGTGGTGCAAGCAAGTCCCTTGTCTCTGTTCTGGCTTCTTGTACTAAGACCCTTGCCTAGCTTCTGGCATCTTATAGCTGGAAACATCCTTGACATTTCCCATCTCCAGCCTGGGTGTTTGGTTGGTCTTGCCTGATCATCCCTTCTAGAGGAGGGATAGCACAGTCACTCACAACCACTACCCATTCTGTGTCCAGGGAAGACAGAGCTAATCAATCACAGCACTCTTTTAGTGTCCCTATGAAGTTGCAAAGCATGTGCAAATTGATACTCCCCGTCCCATCCTGTTTGCCATCCCTCGATTACATGATGGCCCTTGCCCATGTAAATTCATTTTACTATTTCTCCTCTGCTTCTCTGCACTTGGCCTTTTTCCTGTCCATTTGACAGATGAAACCTGCCTACCATTCTTCTTAGCTTCTGGCCCCCTACCAGACATCTCTGGGGGCTGTTGGGCTTCAGCTACCAGGTTGCTACAGACTCTGGCACGGTTATGCCCATTATGGGCCAAACAATCCCTCTATCACCAGGAAGCAGCCTCTCTGCCTCAGGTTTGAAGGAAGCCCAAAGAAGTCACAGATCTCTTCTGAAATAACAAAGAGCCACAGACTGGGAGCCTTAAGGCAAAATAAATTTATTTCCTCATAGTTCTGGACACTAGAAGTGTAAGATCAAGGAGTAGACAGGTTTGGTTTTTCCCGACACTTCCCTCTTTGCCATGTGGATGGCCATCTTTTCTTTTCTGTGCCTGGTTGGTTATAGGATTACCTTTGGGACAGAGCCAGGTCAGATTGATTCAAAGTGTTTTCCCGGGAATCACTCAAAATTGGCCTCCCAACTAGGTTCTATGGAGAGCCCAACTCTTCTGTGCATTCACGTGTCCTCCACAAAACAAATCCTTACTCCATCCTTCTATCCCTTAGGACCATAGTGGTGATGTGGGTCAATGCCATTTTTTAGCCCTGTGCTGGGGGTGGAAGTTGTGGTGTGAAAGGTAAAAGGTTGAAGTAGTCTTCCTTCCACGTGGTAGTTTGTTCAGTCTCCCCTCTTCTCGTTTGGCTCCTTGTCACCTGGTCCCATCTCCTGCCCTAGAAAGGCCAAGAAGAATCAGGCTGGAAGCCTGGGGCAGGATGCTATACCCCAGGGCCCAGGCTTTTGGGAGAAATGCACTTTATTCCTTTGTGCTCTTTCCTGAGGTTTGTCTTCTCTCAGCCCTTTGCTCCATTGCAGGGCCAAGATCAGTGTGTCACTGAAAGAAGGGGCTCGGGAGGCTGGCCACTCTGCCTTTGATATTGGCTGCTTACACTGCCTAATCTCAAGAATCTCAAGGGGTTGTCTCAGCTGTGGGGTTCCAAGGAAAGCTGTATACCTGATTGAAGAGGTTACAGACTAACTGCCTGCGGGCACTAGAGGTTGTATATTTTGAAGAAATAAAAACTTAAATAATAATGCTTAAAACGTGAGGATTTCACTCAGAATTCCTTATTTCTGTTTTCTCTTAAGAAATAAGATGTTATGTCAATGTTGGACCCATATTATCATGGCACACATTGGCAGAAGTCAAGTAATGGCTCCTCCTTTAGATGGTGTCATGGGCTAAATTGTGTCCTCCCAAAATTTATATGTTGAAGTCCTAACCCTCAGTACCTCAGAATGTGACTGTATTTGGAGACAGCCTACAAGAGGTAATCAAATTAAAGGGGGTCATAGGGTGGACACTGATCTAATATGGCTGGGATCCTTATAAGACGAGGAGATGAGGACACAGGCAGACACGGAAGAAAGACTATGAGGACACAGTGAAAAGATGGCCATCCACATGGCAAAGAGGGAAGTGTCAGGAGAAACCAAACATGTCTACTCCTTGATCTTATAGGTCTAGCCTCCAGAACTATGAGGAAATAAATTTCTGTTGTTTAAGGTCCCCAGTCTGTGGTACTTTGTTATGGCAGCCATAGTAACCTAAGACAGATGGGGATGTTCTCCAGTGGGCCATGCTTCCCAGCACTCCTCTTTCTGGTCCACTTCTGCCATCTCCATCACTTCTCTGACCCCCGAAGGCATTTTGTTTGTGATCCAGGCCTCACAGGAACAGAGAGAGTGTTTTTTTCCTGGTTGAAGGGAAGGGACCTCCACCTACTTCCCTCACAATCCTACAAAGTGGCAGATTGATAAATTCTGAATCTTGGCCAAATATGTATACATTTCATCCCAAATAACCTCTTTTAGGTATTTAGGATTTATTTATATTCCGAGTGACCATGGGTAGCGTGGGCCAAGTATATTCATCTTGGACTGGCAGTCCTGGGACTTCTCTGACCAGGTATGGGATTTAAGAGGCTGAACTGGTGTGGGGGTAGGCGAAGGTGACTCTCAGCAGGCAGGTGGAATCAAGAAAGATCCAAAAGAAAGCTGAGGCAACATCTGAAATGAGGGGCATGCAGAGGCTATACATGGAAAATTAATCTGAAGAGGCAAGGAAGAGTCTTGGAAACTAGGTCTGAGGCAACAGGACATGGAATGGAGATATAGGTCAGAAATATGCTTAGGGTGAGGGAGGAAGTAGGGAGAGCTGGCCTGAGCTGGAAAAAAAAATCCATCAGGTCATTTGTAGGGTACCTATGGCTTTGTCCCTGGGGTGGAGGGAGCTGTTAAAGGTCTAGAAGAGAGCAATGTTGCCCTGCATTCAGGAAGGACAGGCAAAGACACTCCTCTTATTTGCTTCTCAGTACAACTTATATACGTTGTAGGCCTATATTTGAGTCATAAACCAAATTAAAGTGTACAAAGTCCACAGAGGACAGACTCCCCACTTACCCCAGCACCATAAGACCTCACCAGTTCACACATGAAGGATTAACAGGGAACTGACATTGATAGTAATGCATATAGCCCTCTCCCTCCACTACTCTATCCTATTGTTTTTGTCCCAGAATATGATATTCTTCTTTTGATCCCTTCTATGTGAGAGGATAGGGAATTGTTTCCTCCTTCTGAGGTTTCTGTGAGGATAGTTTTGTTTATGCTAGTGGAGGAAAAGCAGGGATTTTGAGTAATAGATTGAACAAAGGCCAGTCTTTGCCCAAGGTGGAATAGACCATGCCAATAATTGTCCTCGTCGCCTATTTCCTAGATTTATCAGTGCTCATGAAGCAATGCTGGCACCATGGCTTTATTATGTCAACTTTCCACAGTATATAGAGAGAATAAATCATTTTTTATCCTCTCTGTACCATAACTTTATACACACAAAGACTCATGGCTCCCCTTAATCTCTTTCCTTACAAACCAAACATAGTCCTTCTTATTTGTGTTTTCTTGTAAGCCTTATTTTTCCAAAAAAAAAAAAAAAAAAAAAAGAAAAGAAAAGAATTCTTGTTCTCATTTTCTTCTGAAACTTCTTTGGTCTACATTGATTTTGAAATTTGGAACTTGAAGAAGAATATAGTTAGTATCCCCACTGGGTCTGGACTTATGAAGGCCAAATCAAGAGTAATAAACACATGCCTATTTGACCTTGGAGTGAGTCCCTGCATCCCAGCCCAGCACGCCATTGTTGGTTGTTGCAGTGGGGCCCCCTGTGGACCTCCAAATTATTTATTACTCACACTCAGCCAGACCAACAGTCCCAATTCTCAACTTGCCCCATGTTTTTTCATATGGGAATCAACTTTGCTTTTTTAAAAATTGAGTCTCATTTTATTGATCTGAGCCCAATCTCTAATTTTGACAATGTACATGTTTTATTATCCTCTCTCACACAATAGGCCATTATTTTCAGTGCCCTGATACTTTATCATAAACATTTTGGCCTGACAAGAATCACATCTTTTGAAAATTCACATAATGGAATTTCAAACTACAAAATAAATGTACCAATTGTGTTATTATCCCCTAGCCATATCTATCTTATGAAAGGAAGCATTTGCTTCATTAAATGAATAGTAACTTGTATTTTAATGCTCCCCCCAAATCACATCTGTAGAGGATGTATTAAGTTGGCTAAAGAAAACTTTTCACTAATTTATTCATACTTTCAGTATTATTGTGATTCCATTATGTGCAAGGACGTGGAGGACATAAGGGAGATGAGACATGTCTGCTCCAGCCTTAAGGAGCAGACTCCTCTTTTCAACTGGCCATGAATGGTAACAGGGACTGAGTGTATATTCTCTTCTCTCCGTAGACATAATTCAGATTCACAGTAATCAATAAAGGCTTATTCTACAACTGAGCATAGTGGATAACTACTTCCAATAAACCACTCCCCTTCCATCCTCTTCTCCAAATACACATACCATATTTGCCTCTGGTCTAATGCATGGGAAGTTTTATTTATTTTTTAATTTTTTTAATGTTTATTTATTTTTTAAGAATGAGAAAGACAGAACGTGGGTGGGGAAGAGGCAGAGAGAGAGGGAGACACAGAATCCAAAGTAGGCTCCAGGCTCTAGGCTGTCAGCACAGAGCCCAATGCAGGGCTCGAACTCACAGAATGGGAGTCATGACCTGAGTCAATGTCGGATGCCCAACCGACTGAGCCACCTAGGTGCCCCGGGAACTTTTATTTTGTAATAAGAGCAGGAAAAGAAGATAAGATAGATGGAGGAGATACTGTAACATCTGTCCCCACCCAGCCCAAGGAGCAGCAGTGGGGTTATGCAGGTGAGGAGCTGGTGGAATCATTCAGACTGTGGACATAAACTCAGGTTACAAAGCATGGCCCAGAGTGGTGAAGGAGAGAGCTTTTCTCCCAGCCACATCAGGAATCTCATGTTGTTCTGGTTCTCTGAAGACTGGACATGTCGGGACCATTAGGAGATAACGCCTCTCATATGGGGCTTTAGATTCTCAGAGAAAGGATGGCCATTTGGAGTGTACGGGAAAGTCTCATTACTGCTAACTTTGCTCCCCTTCTGAGAATTCCTAATAAATGTAGGAAATGGGGGTGTGACAACCAGCTTAGAGACTTAATGGGTAGTATGAGATAAAAGTTGAAGACTCCTAGCTATGGTGGAGTGGGGAGTTGAAAAAGGGAAAACTAATATCATCTTAAATTTACATTACATATCTACATATTGGGTACTTGACATATTTTGTCTTACCTTATTCACATGATAGATATTGTCTTCCTTATTTTCAGATAAGTAAAGGGAGACTAAAAGAGGTTAAGTAACTTAACCAAACCAGGATTTGATTATGAGTCTGCTTGGCTCAAAGGCTATAGTTTTTTCCATGACATTATTGAATTGTTTTTATGAATGAGATTCCCTTGTATGCTCTTCTATTGTCATGTCATATGATCTAACCATGTAAACTTGGTTTACTTTGGGAGGGAGACCTCTCATAATTTTATAATGATGATGTGACTCATCATCACTCTTCCCTTATAGAACACTTCCAAGTTGGGGCACCTGGGTGGCTCAGTCGGTTGAGCCTCCAACTTCTGCTTAGGTCATGATGTCACAGTTTGTGAGTTCAAGCCCCACATCGGGCCTGCCAGAGCCTGCTTAGGATCCTGTGTACTCCCCCTCTTCCCCTCCCCCACTCGTGTTCTTTGTCTTAAAAATAAATAAGCATTAAAAAAAAGAATACTTCCAAGGAAACAGTGAGAGAGTATACAATGTTTTAGTATATTTCTCTCCTGTAATAGAAAAGGCATCCCGGGGCGCCTGGCTGGTTCAGTTGGTAGAGCAAACTACTCTTGATCTTGGGGTTGTAAGTTTGAGTCCCATGTTGGATGTAGAGATTACTTAAAAATAAAATCTTAAAAAAGAAAAAGAAAAGAGAAGAAAAGAAGAAGAAACAGAAAAAGGGTCCCAAATCTGATCTGGGGCAGAACTTTTCTATGTGATAAAAAGCTATGACCTCCTTCTGGAAAAAAAGTGCTTATGGAATTTTCTGCTTGAACTTTAGTAGAATGAAGATTTGGTCTAGGTAGTTAGTTACCTACCCACCCAGCTGACTCTCAGCTGATTGTCTGAAAGGAGTTCACAGGCCTTTAACCAGACATTCTTTTTATTTTGTACCTAACAATGATGTTTTCACTATTCTCTTTTCCTGTAAAATATCTCTGACTTGGCCTCTTCTATAGGCCTTTTCCCCTTGCAAGCAGGATATTAGAGATATTTTGATACTCGCTCATAACTAAATTATCTGAAATTTTTTCCTCAACGCAAATAATAATAAACACTAATAGTGAACATTTATCAAATTCCTACAACATAAAGCAAGGTTCTAAGCACATTCCATGTGTTATTTTGTCTTCATAACAACTTGATAAAGTAGGTACTATTATCACCCCCATTTCAAAGATGAGAAAATCCAGACAGACTCAGGGAAGTGAAATGATTTGCCCAGCATCTCACGGCTTGCTATATGGTGGTGCTGGTCTAGGGAATCCTGACAGTCTTCTTCCCCACAATGCTTGAAAGTCTACTCTCTTATTCTGAAAGGTTTGATTACTTTTGCCTTCATGGAACTTTGAATGTGGATGTACTGATGGTGTCTATTGGGTTTTGCACTGGCTTTTCAGTTAGAGAGAAAAGAGGCAAAATGTTACCCTTGCTTATCTGGTTGAAAAGTGTCATAATCATCTCATCTTCTTTGTTTGAACCAAATTCAAATTTTGGCTTTTGTTGGGGGAGGTGGAAAGGTTTTGAGCTGAGGAGTGACATGACCTGAGCTGTATTTTAAAAGGCTCACTCTACGGTCTGTAGAAGAGACTATAGGAGGACAAGGGCAGAAGTAGGGAGGACATTTAGGAGGGGGAATGGTGTCTAGGACCAAAGTGTGAGAATGAGCTAGAGTCTAGTATATTTTGAAAACAAAATGAAAAGGATTGGTGGGTTGGCTGGGGTAAGGAGTCAAAGATAGCCTGAGCAAAGGCTGGATCTGTGGATGCGAAGGAGAAGAGGGCATACTCTGCACCATCTGCATGAGGATAGGAGCAGTCTACACCAGCTCCTCTCCACAGACCAGGATTTCTGCAAGCCTTTACCTCTACTCTGTTGAAATTTTCCTAACCCCTGAGGGAGAGAATAGCAAGGTTTTTAATTTTTTTCATGATTTTTTATCTTTTAATTTTATTTTGGGGGGGGAGGGGCAGAGGGAGGGAGAGAGAGAATCTCAAGCAGGCTCCATATTCAGCACAGAGCCTAACACAGGGCTCAATCCCACGACCCTGGGATCATGACCTCAGCAGAAATCAAGAGTCAGGTGTTCAACCCACTGAGCCACCCAGGTGCCCCACAAGAATGGCAAGTTTTTGATGGGTCATGCTAGTCACAGTTCTTTCTTCTTGAAGGTTTTCTCTTTCACCTGTTTCCAGCACTGCATATTCTCATAATGCTCACAGTTTTGATTTGATTCTTATTTTTGTTTTAATTTCCTCCTTTTAAGCTGTGTTTTCCGTATTGTATTAAATATCTTTTGAGGTATCTTCCCAGGCCATGATCCCCTTCTTCTGAGAATTGTCTCCCCCAATCTCAGGTGAGGTCCTCATTGGCCCTGTAATTTTTTATAGACCTCCTGTGTAATCCTTTTTTTAAAAAAAATTTTTTTTTTCAACGTTTATTTATTTTTGGGACAGAGAGAGACAGAGCATGAACGGGGGAGGGGCAGAGAGAGAGGGAGACACAGAATCGGAAGCAGGCTCCAGGCTCCGAGCCATCAGCCCAGAGTCTGACGCGGGGCTCGAACTCACGGACCGCGAGATTGTGACCTGGCTGAAGTCGGACGCTTAACCGACTGCGCCACCCAGGCGCCCCTTAAAAAAATTTTTTTAACGTTTATTTATTTTTGAGACAGAGAGAGACAGAGCATGAACGGGGGAGGGTCAGAGAGAGAGGGAGACGCAGAATCTGAAACAGGCTCCAGGCTCTGAGCAGTCAGCACAGAGCCCGATGCAGGGCTCAAACTCACGGACCGAGAGATCGTAACCTGAGCTGAAGTCGGACGCTTAACCGACTGAGTCACCCAGGCGCCCCTACCTCCTGTGTAATCCTTAACAAAAAAGTAACTACTCCCTAATTTATCAGTTGACAAACCTGGATTTTCTTATGGAGGTTTAGCCTGTGGATAAATCTTACTAGTGCTCACAAGAGCATTAATGGCTTCATGTTAGTAATAGAACAGATAGTAAGGGATCCATATGTATATATGTATCTGTATATAAGTTTATGCATATTACACAGATTCGAGCAGGACCCACTAGCCCACCTTACTGAGTGCTTGACAAAGTGAGGGACACCCAGCTGAAACTGACTTACACACAAACATGAATTCTTTGGCTTCCGTAAGTGAAACATTGAGGGCAGCCTAGCTTCAGGAATGGCTGAATCCAGGCAGTCACATTACATAATTAGGAATTTGTCACTTGGCACTGAGAAAGAATAACATCTGGCCATTCGCAGCAACGTGGATGGAACTGGAGGGTAATATGCTGAGTGACATAAGTCAGTCAGAGAAGGACAGATATCATATGTTCTCACTTATATGTGGATCTTGAGAAACTTAACAGAAGACCATGGGATCTTGAGAAACTTAACAGAAGACTTATATGTGGATCTTGAGAAACTTAACAGAAGACCAGGAGAAGGGGGGAAAAAAAGTTACAGAGAGAGAGGGAGGCAAACTGTAGGAGACTCTTAAATACTGAGGAAAAACTGAGGGTTGATGGGGGGTGGGGGGGGAGGGAAAAGTGGGTGATGGGCACTGAGGAGGGCACCTGCTGGGATGAGCACTGGGTGTTGTATGGAAACCAATCTGACAATAAATTATATTAAATAAAAAAAAGGAATCTGTAGCTCTGCTGTTTTCGTCTGTGTTCTCAGTCAGGCTCTCCTGACCTGAGGAGCCCCAGCAGCTCCGGGCTTACATCTCACCAGCTGGAAACTTTGGTGAAAAGAGAGCTAATTTCAGTGATTGAACGATATCATCCCAGTGAGACCCATTTTCCTGACCCTGCTCCCAGCATCCTCCCCAGTGAGGATGGTGGGACACAATACCCTTTGGCTCTACAGAACGGGAGTGGGAAGGGCATAGTTTTCTGATAAAAAAATTATCAGATGAAGGAAGATGGATGCCAGGCTGTCCATCAACAGGTGCCCTCTCTGAGATTTAACTTCCGTTTCTGCTCCCTTGAGCTCTATCTTTGGTGCCAAATATCTCCCACTGGGGCCCGGGTTACCAGTGCCCACTGAATTCCCAACTCAAGACCCAAAGTGCCTTTTTGAAAGTGAAACAATGAGGTTGTTTCTTAAGGAGCTTTAAAAAAAATACTTCCTCCTCCACTGCCCGCTTGAATTTAATCTTTTATATTTCCATCAGAAATAATTTCTAGTGTTCTTTCATCTGCAAATAAGCAGTGGTGTTGTCTTTGTCTGCATGTATTATTTATCATTCAATTCATGGTGTGTATTTGTCGATCAGCCTGTGGGCGTCTGTGCCTGAATTTAAATGAGAATTTATCTGTGTGGTCAAAGAAACCCTTTAGGAAATCAACTCCCAGAAGAGGCCTGGAAGGCAGCAGCTTGGCCTTGTGCTGTGCTGGGAGCAGGAAGCTACATCAGAACAGCTAGACCTACAGAGGGCAGGGAGCCCCTCTCAGCTCTAAGATCACCAGGCAAGTGTGGATCTAGAAACATCGAGGGCATCTTTCAGATCAAGCACAGCCTCAATGCAGCCCCAGCGAAGACTTTCTAGATTATATGACAGCAGTGATACAGAGTGGATGGTTAGCTTGCATCTCACAATTGATGAGAACTCACTGCCCATTCTCCCACGTTACGGTTTATAATTCCCCTCAAAAGGGACAACTGCAAGGAAAAGGAAGTGAGATACAGTCCACTAATTCCCTTCTACTATTTTTTTCTAACATTTATTTATTATTTTTGAGACTGAGAGAGACAGAGCATGAATGGGGGAGGGTCAGAGACAGGGGGAGACACAGAATCTGAAACAGGCTCCAGGCTCTGAGCCATCAGCACAGAGCCCGACGCGGGGCTCGAACTCACGGACCGCGAGATCATGACCTGAGCCGAAGTCGGACGCCTAACCGACTGAGCCACCCAGGCTCCCCAATTTCCTTGTACTATTAAGTGATTATGAGTTTTCAGAGTTTGTTGGTAGAACTTACAGTCACTACTTGCAAAACAATAACAAAAACAAAAAAACACGTCTCTGCATGTAGTCTGTTGAAAATAATAGTTCTCCCTCCGCACCAAAGGGCTTCTGTCCCCATGGCAACAGGCGAACTCCTGGATATAAGCTGGAGTGACAAACACTCGGAGACCTTTTTGCTCACTCTGTGGACCCTGGGTTTGGTTTTATTTGTCCTGGCTGGGAAACCAGCCAATGGCCCATGCCCTGGGAGCTGCAGGCTGAACGTGGAGCCGCCCAGACTTTATCGTGATAAATCCCTGAGTGCAGACCTCTCCTTTTGATGCACCTTTAAAGAGATTTTATTAAAAGGACGGATGCTTTTTTTAAAAAGAATCACAAGTTGAACATTTTCCTTTAGCGTTGTTGAAACGAAATTTTTAGGCCTTATCTCCACAATGGGGTTTCGGTTTCTTTCCCCTCCTTCTTTCCTTCCCCAAATATTAACGGAGCGAATGAAATACAAGGCATCGCTGCCGCCAGACTGGAGAGGCAAGACTCACGCATGAATCAACACAACGTGTGGCAGCTCCCGCTCAGCCCCGCCCTGTGGCACACAGAGCAATTCACACAGGGCACCGTGACCTAATAAACTGGAAGGACCGTCAGACTACAACAATTCCCTTTGTGAATCTCATTCAAGAAAACCTTTCAACATCCAACCAGTCCCTAGAGTATTGTGGATTTTGCATGCTTATTGGACAGGCTGTCCTTCTAAACGCTGCCAGAACCTGGGCGGCATGTGAATCATGACCCCGGGGACTATGACGGCCTTTCCTCATCCCCTGTGCTTCCTTTCTTCCGCCTGCCTTTCCTGTCTTGCATTCCCACTTGCTAGAGAATCTCTCTTCAGTCCCTAACTGCATGGTGACTTACCTTCATTCTTGATGGGGAACATCGTCTCCTAAAATTTCACAACATAGAAATGTCAATTTCAGAACGCCTCGCTTCCAGCCGAGCGCACGGGGTGTGGGAATTTGCCTGATGGAAGCCCCCTTTTGACACTTGAATTGCTTACTATCTTTTCTCCTTTGGGTGACAGAGTTCACATACAGCCTTCTCTTTGTCTCACAAATACGACTTTTCTTTGATATATGATGAGGTCCAATGCGGTGTGCCTTCTAGAGCCCCCATCAGGTGCCAGAGAGCTTGGTTGTGGGGGAAAAGGGCAGACTGAGGGGCCAGACACTCTGCCATTGACACACCGTGGTACTTTGGAAAATCCCTTTTCGCTGTGCCTTCATTTGCTCCTCTTTCTAATGGGGACAATGTACATCATAGGGCCATTGTGGAACTTATGAGTTAACTTACATAAAGCACTTAGAATAGTGCTTGGCACAGAGTTAACTACACATTAAGGATAGCTATCATTAGTCAGAGTGATGATACTGTGGCTAACGTCTTTTAAATGTTTAGTAGGGGCCAAGTATTATACTAAGGGTTTCATGTGAGTTATCACATCTAATCTGCATAAAGCCTTATGGGGTACATACTTGTTACCTTGGTCTTGGAGATGAAACTTGTCACGCAATGTCCCTCAGTTAACGAGTAGCAGAAACAGGCTACTAACCTGGTTTCGTGTGGCACATACACTTAGTTACTATGCTGGGCTGTGTGTATGTGAGTTTTTGTTTTTGGTTTTTTGGTACTGGGAAAGTTCTGGGTAGGAAAAAGCAACCTTTTCCAGAGAGTGATTTTCGTCTTAGTAGTACCACCTCTGGAGTCGAGAAGCTAATTCCTATTCCATAATGACTAGATCTGCGCAGATAATTTTAAACTAACGATACCAGTGGGTCCTCCCCGTGAACGTCTCGGTGTGCACACGCCTCTCGGATTCCTGGTAGATTATACATGGCCAGGGAAAAGCTTGGCCAGTTTCAGAGATGGATCCAAAGCCACATTGAGGAAGAGGAGTGGATAGCGGCTTGAATGGCACTTAAGAGTGCTTCTCCTCCCTAACACCAGCCCTCTGTTCCAATAAATCAGTTTGGTTGTCACCTAAGAGGGAAGTGAAAACAATGGAGTCCAGAACACAAATTCTGAAAAGAACAAGAAGGGGCGGGAGTGGGGGCTCTCCACAGGGCAGAGGCCTGGGCAGCTGGGAGTACTTGAGGGTAGTAGACACCTGAAGTCCTCTGGGAGCCCCTTAATGAAGAAGATGTCTATCAGAAGAACTAGTGATGATAACTCTGCCTAGTTCTGGCCTTGGGTAGCCCAGGAAGGTTCTGGGAGCCAACAGCTATCTTCCTCACGTGCCAAATCTCAGCTTCACCTGCACTGGTTATTCTTTGGGGGTATTTAGTACTGGTGTGTGAAATTTCACCCTGTTAAAATAATTGATGTGATAACAACAGCAAAAAACATCCTACTGGGCTCATGGGCTCTAGGGGAATTGAAGCTGCCCTTTGTTCTTTCCCTCTTTAACATGCATTTTCCAGCTAACTGATAAACCAATCCCCAGCCTCCTTCGATAAACTCAGTGGACTGCTCTGTCCAGAAATGAAAGTCTCTGTATTTACAAGAAGCCATCCCCTACCCCACAGCTTCTATGCCGTTTGTGGCTCTGTCTCAATTCACAAAGGACATGTTTCATTTTCTTTTTATAACGGAGAATTGTAAACTATATTGGCTATTGCCAATAGCATTTGCAGATGCTCGCAATGAAGCAGGTTGGATTCTGTACATCAGCTGTCTTCTTGAGGTCCTCGCTCTGTCTTCTTTGAAGAACGGTAGTCATGTCACCTCCATAAGAAGAGGCTCTAACTGTCATACTTCTTTTTTTTAAGTTTATTTATATATTTTCAGAGAGAGAGAAAGGAGGGGGAGGGGCAGAGAGAGAGAGAGAGAGAGGGAGAGAGAGAATCCCAAGTAGGCTCCACACTGTAAGCACAGAGCCTGCTGCAGGGCTCAAACTCACAAACCACACGATGATGACCTGAGCCGAAACCAAGAGCCAGACGCCCAACCGACTGAGCCCCCCAGGTGCCCTCTAACTGTCATGCTTCTGCATTTATCTGTGATTCCTGTGCCAATGGCATGAAGCTGTGTGACTTCACGGAGCCTCATTTTTCCCAACTAGGACATGAGTCTATCAGAAGTAATCACTGCACAGGACTCATGTGACGATTAAATAATAATGCCCAAAGCCTCTGTATATGGCTCATCACAGAGTAAGCGCTCAATAAACAACAGCTAACGTTATCCCTCCAGTCTTGTTGGAGCCTGGTCTTGTGTCCTCCTCAGTGTCACAGTTATGAAAAGGTAAGCTTCTATCTTCTAGAAGCTCATGAGGGAACCTTATGATTTTTTTTTTAACTAACTCCTTACAAGCTGGTGCTAATTTACTTACGCTTCCCTTCATTAGCATTAAAGTAATGTCTCACACTTCCTTAAACCTAAAATTAAAATCAGAGGCTGCAGTTATTGCCCTCCGTTACAGGAGGCATAAATAAACTTCTCGGAGAGACTTAGAAACTTGCCTAGTTCAAGGTTAATTAGCTCTACATCTGCAGAGCATGTGCATAATGGAGCATTGCTCCCACCAACTTAGAAACCTCGTTATTAATAGACCTTTCAGTGCTTGGAAGCAGGTGATATCTCATCTCTAAGGGTTAAGGCATTTCTGCTCGTGTTGGGGCATGGGTGAGGGTGTGGTCCATCTGACCACAGTGATCAAGGGTTTCAACTTCATGGGCACGTCTTCTTTGGGGAGTTTTCAGAATGTAGTCAGCCTTAGCAATAACAAGAACAAGGACTCACAAGGCAATAACAAGTGCAAAGACTGTTTTGGACAAAACAGTCAAGTAGAATTTTTAGCATCCATCCTCTTTGGATCCTAGAATCTCAGCTAGAACAAGTTCAGTGGCCATTTTCTCTGCTGTTCTAAAAGCTAGGGCAGGTAAAAAAGATTCTTTCGGGGCAGCACGGGAGGAGATTCTTTTTGGTACTGCCTTCTAGGACAAAGCGCTTTGAACAATTGTCAGTGCATGCTGTCTCCAGTTCCTTCTTTCCATTCTTTTCTGGGACCTCTTGCATCAGACATTTGTCCCCCACTCTACATCGACTTTTGTGGAGATCAATGGTGACTCCCATGCTGCCAAGCCCAATGCTCTATGATCTTGTTTTACTGGACCCATCAGTGCATTTGACATGGTCAATCATCCTCTGCTGTTCCAGAAACATTCTTTGCTTGCCTCTCAGAAGCCTCCCGGTTTTCCTCTGGCCTCTCCAGCTGCTCCTCAATTTTCTTTGCTGACTTCTCCCAATATCCCAGACCTCTGATCACAAACCTAGGTTTTTGGACATCTTTTTTTTATCTACCTGCCCTCCCTCGGTGATCCAGTGTCATGATGGTAAATACCACCAATATGCTGATGCCTTGCCGATTCCTACCTCCAGCTTGTACCTATTCCCTGTGATTCAGACTCGTATTGGGAATTGCTTATATACCATCTCTGCTTGAATATCCATAGTAGGCTGAGGAACGGCCCTCGAGACCATATCAATGTCTTAATCCCTGCCATCTATTATGTTACCTTAAATGCTGAAGGAAGACTTTGAGGATGTGATCATATTAAGATGGGGAGATTATGTAGAGATAGGGAGATGATCCTGAATACCTGGTGGGTCCTAAATGAAATCCCATGTAACTTTACATGAGGGATGCATAGGGAGATTTGACATGCAGAAGAGAAGAAGGCAATGTGACCACAGTGGCCAAGATGAGAGTGATGCAGTCACTTGGGGCAACTGGGTGTCTCAGTTGGTTAAGTGTCCAACTTTGGCTCAGATCATGATCTCATGGTTCATGGGTTTGAGCCCCACATCGGGCTCTGGGCTGACAGCTCTGAGCCTGGGGCCTGCTTCAGATTCTGTGTCTCCCTCTCTCTCTCTCTCTGCTCCTCTCCACTCTCCCACTCTGCATCTCTCTGTCTCTCAAAAAAAAAAAAAATGCAGGAGAGTAACACAGCCACAAGCCAAGGAATGCCAGCAGCCTCCAGAAGCTGGAAGAGGCAGGGAATGGATTCCCCCTTAAAGTCCTAGAGAGGGCATGGCCCTTCTGACACCTTGATCTTGGCCCAGTAAAACTGATTTTGGACTTCTGGCCTCAAGAACTTTGAGAAAATACACTTTTGTTGTTTTAAGCCACCTAATTTGTGGCAGTTTGTTACAACAGCCATAGAAAACTAATACCATATCTACTGGGCGTCTGGAAGCCTAAGCATCCAGGACCACACTCCTGGGATTCCCTGCAAACCTGCTCTTTTCATAGCTTTCCTTATCTCAGAAAAACGAAAATCCTGTACTTCTAGCTGCTCAGGCCAGAAACCCTGGAATCATCCATAACTTCTCTCTGCATTTCACATTTCACATCTCACTTAGTGAATCCTGCTTGCTTGATCTTCCAAATGTATCCAGAATCACCATCAGTGCCACTACCATCCTGAGTCATCATGTCCTGCTGGAATCATTGTAAAAGCCTCTAACTTGTCTCCCTGTGTCCTTCTCTTGCCCCGACACAGTTGAGAAGACAGTGTGGCAGCCAGAGATCCTTCTGATGGCTCCCATGGCACTGAAAGCAGAAGCCAAGATTCTTATGACTTCCAGGCCCTCTTGGACTTGGCCCCAGTTACCTGCCTCACTTCGTCTCCATCCCCTGCTTCTCAGCAACTCTCCTTCCACACCAGCCGCTCTGGCCTTCTTCCTCTTCTGTACTACTCCTGCTGTGGGCCTTTGCACCTGCTGTTCCTTCTTCCTGGAATGCTCATCTCCCAGATATCTGATGGCTCATCCTTCACCTCTGTCAGGACTTTCAAATGTCACCTTCTCAATGAGGACTCCCTGGTCATCCTGTGTCAGATTGCCCGCCCCCCCCCCCCCCCGTGTAAATGGTGCACCCTACACATCCCTGCTTCCATTTCATTCACTTATCTATTATGTTTTCTTTTTTCCTCTCAACAGAATATGAGTTCCTTGAAGAAGTGGGTTTTTATTTTTATCCACTGCAATATCCCAATGCCTAAAACAGCACCGAACGCATAGTTAAGTGCTCAGTCAATACTTGTTGAGGGACTGATTGAATGAATTTCCTGGTGGTCATTTTGGCCAGGAGAGTAGGGAGAGTCACAGCCTTTCCCAAAGAATCTGTGCAACAAACACATGTTTTAATTGAGGTTCTCCAATGGCTACATCTCAGAAGACTTTTGTTAAGCAAAACATCTTTGTTTAAAGTGAAAAGAGAATGATAATTCCTGAATTTTTTTTGACCTCGGCCATTCCCGCATTGGCTGTTTCTGTCCTTTATTCATAGGTGTTTTATTTCTCTAAGTTGTCCTACTCTTTTGAGTTTCCAGGGTTGTATAAATTATGAGAAAACTAGAAATGTTTAGCAGAAACTGATGACAATCTAGGATCATTTTGCTTTTTAATGGTTTAGTATCAGAAACAAGAAAGCACTGTAAAACATTCTTCTCTTCAAGGTCACATCTGGCCATGTGAGATCCTTAGCTCTGCACCTTGCATGGCTCAGTCAAGTGTCTAGTGAATAAAAGTAATTGCAAAGCACCTCGGCACCCATCACTCTCGATAAACCCGAGTCCTTTTACATATCCATGCTCTACACTGAAGCTACATTAAGAAATGTCACAACCCAGCAGAGAGTTGTAAATTAGGACTTATTACACCAGAATTTATGACATCAACTCCTGTCACTGCTACATGGAAAAGGAGAGAGTTTTGACCATTAGAAGACCTCATTGGTCTTCTGTGTCAGGTACCATTTCTAAGCACTCTAAAAATATTAGCTAATTTAATTCTCATAACAACTCCATGAGATAGGTAGCATTGCTAACCTCATTTTAGATGGAACTGAGGCACAAAGATTGATTTGCAAAGGCATCTGTATTAATTTTCCCAGGGCTGCTATAACAAAATACTACAAACTCTGTGGCTCAAATAACAGAAATATATTGTCTCACAGTTCTGGAGGCCCGAAGTCTGAGATCAAGGTATCATTAGGGTCATGCTCACCCTGAAGACACCAAGCAAGGATCTATTCCGGCCTCTCTCCCAGCTTCTGGTAGCTCTTTGGCTTGTGTCCATGGAACTCCATTCTTCGTAAGAAAGTCTCCCCGTGTGTGTGTGTGTGTGTGTGTGTGTGTGTGTGTGCGCTTGTCCGAATTTCCCCTTTTTATAAGGATACTAGTCATACTGGATAACAAGCCCACCCTACTCTAGTGTGACCTTATTTTACCTTAACTGATTACATATGCCAACAGCTCTGTTTCCAAATGTTCCAAAAACATTTCTAGTTTTCTCATAAGGTCACATTCTGAAGAACTAGGGAGTTCGGACTTCAACACAGGAATCTTGGGAGGACGTAACAGCAATCATCCACCAGTTAGTAAGTGGCAGAGCTAGGACTTGAACCCAGTTCTGTGTGTTGACACCACAACATGCTATGGCTTGTGCATGGACAGGGTATATAGTAAAAATGGTGGTGGTGGTGGTGCAAGGTGGGGTACTAAGTACTTGACCATGGTAGTTGCAGTTATTGCCATTTTATGGTGTTCAGGGTATTTGCTCTCATGTTCTACCTTCATGGAAAAAAAAAATAGAACTATGGCAGGTGTTTCATAATTTCAATGGATTTTAGATGCTATTAACCGTTCTATTGCATTTCTGACAGTTTTTATGGTTCTCTTCTGGGATTTTAGAATGTTATGATGGGACATCATTGAGTAAAGGATGGGGGTAGGTGGGCATGATTCCCTCTACCCTGGGACTGGCCTGAAAGACAATAACTTATTTTTGCATTAATTAATTAGTAAATAGTTACTGAGCTCTCCAGTTTTTCTGGGCTGTGTGCTGGGCACAGGAATAACCCGTGGCCATGTCAGCATAAGGCCTGCCCTCTCAGAGCTCATAGTTTCGTAGCAGATGGGAAATTATGATGGACGCTGTGGAGAGTGGTTGCTGTAGGCTGCAGAGGTCCAAGATCAGAAACCATGCAAGGCAGGCAACTTGCAAGTGGTGAAAGCCAACTTTTAATATTGATGAACACCAAGTACAAGTATGAAAAGCTCTGAATATATTTTCATACGTAAAACAAAAAACAATACTGTGTATAGCATTTAGATTGCTCTCCTATTACTCAGCGATGAGAACGGTGAGGGGGTGGTGTGGGGAAAAATCAAAATGGCTGCTTTCCTATGTCCCTTCATTGTGATTTCTTTTTTAATGTTTATTTATTTTTGACAGAGAGACAGAGCATGAGCAGGGGAGGGGCAGAGAGAGAGAGGGAGACAGAGAATCTGAAGCAGGCTCCAGGCTCCGAGCTGTCAGCACAGAGCCCGACGTGGAGCTCGAACTCACAGACCGTGAGACCATGACCTGAGCCAAAGTTGGATGATCAACCGACTGAGTTAGTGTCAAGATCAAGCTAGAATACAAGCCACTGGACAGTTAACAAGTGTCAGGAGTCTTGTTTCTGCTCAAGATAGGATCCATTTTTATCTCAGTCCCCAAACACCAAAAATAGCTCTTTCCATCACATTCTTCCCTTCCTCCACTGCACCTCCACAGTGGTTCAGGGCACTGGTAGGCCCAGAGAACACACCCAGAACAGATCTCAGGGCAGAGAGTGCATGTAAAGCCAGTGCCCAAGAGACAGAAGAAGATCCAGCTGGCAGCCAGCCTGGTGCAGTGTGTGTAGGACACAAGAAGCAACGACTCAGCCTGGCAAGAAGCCAAAACAGGCAACAATCCTCAGAGGAGGGCCAGTCGAGACCGGGCAACACAAGGGGAAGAGAAATCTGAACACATCAGAACACAAACCAAGGATCTGGTTTTCACTAGTTCCTGAATGATAAAGAAGTAGAATCGTGTCTCAGATCCCAAGGCATACCCTCATCTGAAGTTGTGTGTTTAGAGATTTCTAAGTAAGCTGTGTGGTAACATGCATCTAGTTCTCTTTCCAGTGTGTTGGTCTAATCTTTTCCCAGCAAACACTTTTGGTATGTTCCTAAAGTCCTAAAGGACCCTCTCAGGGATCACTTTTGATGGTTGTCTAGATGGAGTTGACCCTACCTAATAATTCAAAGCTATTCAGTGGCTGTAGCAGGAAAACTCAGAAAGCCACCTTCCCTCCAGAATGGAGCTTAAAGAAGTCTACTTCAGTCTGACTCTGTTACACTTTGCACCCCTACTACCCAGCAGGGACTGTGTCTTGATTTTTACTTCCCATAGTGCCAAGTATTGTGCATGCTAGGCATTCAATAAATAAATATAAATATATAAAAACTATATGTTGAATTAAATTACATGTTCTGATGCTATCAGTAAATTCTGCACATTTTGGGCAGGGGTTTTCAGACACCCTGTTCCATCTAGCTCCATAGGGCTACCAAGACCTATGAATCTTGACCATCTAACCACATCCTGTTGTGCATATGTACCAGCAACCAAAGTGCTTGTCAAGCAGTTGACTCTACCCAAGTCTCAAGTGATAAGAGATTACCCATGATGATATTGGATGGTTGTCTCTAGGGTCATGGGAGGACTGCTGTTACTGTTTGTTAATCAGGTGTGAGCTGAGATGGTCCTTGCTGAATGTAGAAGAGGGCAGACCCCAAATGCACCTTTCACAGAAAAAAATCTCAACCTCCCAACTGGTCTTTAAACAAATTCTCTCACCTTATGAGGCAAGATGCTTGATACACAGAGTAAATAACCCCAGTTAAAAGACATGGCCATTAGTCAAGGTATAGATTTTAATTCTTCCTGAAAGGGTCAGAGGACCGCCACCCTCCTGGTGGGAGCTTTTAGTGTCATGAGTCTGGGTTGTGAATTCCGCGGTGGTAGGGTGATTATTGTCCTCCAAAAGGCCGAGTCAGAAGAGCCTGGTTTCAGTCTGCCTTTGCCGCTCCTTCCCTCCTCCGTTCCACCCAGTTCTCGGAACTCACTTTACCAAAGTGTGGGCTTGTGAGGTCAATGACGTCCGGGATACCTACCTAGGTAGAGGTCAATAAAACTTGGATGGAGTAATGGGTTTCGAATTTGAACTCTGTGTATATATCTAAAAGTCTCTATGACTGGTCACTCCTTTATATTGGCTAGATGAAATGCAACCCAAAGGATACAGATAAGTGTGAGATCCAGAGGAGCCACAGGCTTAGCCAGTGTTTAATGATGCAGTCAGGTGGCACAAAAAAACCCCACAAAAGCATAGGGCCTTCATGGAAAGGCCCAGCTTCTTCCTACACGAGTCCCATATTGTGAGAAAAGGAAGGACCACTGAAGAAACACCTTACTATTTAACCTCCCTGACTCCCCACATCCCTCATGGACAACCCCCTGCTGGTACTCATTGCAGACTTCTTGTTCGTGAAGAGGATGACCTGGGCCCAGTAGGTTTTCTCTTGTTCTTATGTTCAAATTATTAAGGTTGGGCTGGTACACAAACAGGCAGTTGCCCCTGGACTGGTCTGAGGATCAGATAAATGTGGGGTCATGGTTTGTGTGCACAGACAAGGCAGGAGGAGGGATGGGAGAGAACGACAAGATGCCCACCATTGTTCCATCCCAGAAGATTCAATGAGATCTCTGCTGAAGGCTGTTTGGAAGCCTCCTCTGTGGACTGGAATGCTCTTCATCTGGAAGACTTCCCTGCTTAAGATTCAGGAACCATCTAATTTACTCCTCACCATGCAGATTTCTACACGTTCTGTCTTTGACACGGTCAAATACGCAAGATGCACTAGAAAGGATCATAGGGTGAGGAAGGCACAGGAATCACAGTATTTAAGACTCAATGGTTAGTATAGACCACTCCCTCGAGAATGCCTGCTCAGGGATGCAGCACGCGCATGCGTGGTTGATCTCCCTGGGGCCTTGCTCGTGCAGGAGGAGAATCTGATCTCAGCAGTGCCTTCTTCGCTCTCACTCATCATTCCTCTGCTGTTCTGCAGTTAGTAGGGGTGCACCCGTTGTGTACCAAGCTCTGTTCTCTTTCAGCTTCTCCTCCTCTGTTTCCTAGTGATCGTAACAGTTCAGGGAAGTCAAAAGTCACTGTCTTCAGGAAAAGAGTGGCCTCAACCCATCCATAATCTCGGAATAATTCTACAAAGATGTGATTATTTTACTTGTGTTTGACACAATTTGACACCAGTGATTTAGAGAAGGTGACTGTGTCCTGGGTCTGGGACAGTATGCTCATTTAAAATCATATATGCAACATTTTTTTTTAAATGTAAAAAAAAAATCATTTATGCACGCATGCATTCCACAGACTTAGGCACCCACTGTGCCACCAAACTTTAATTAACTCTTCTGAATTAACCTCCTTCCTCTTCAGGCTTTTTGTGATATGGCCCCACCCTACCTATCTGATCCTACTTCCCACACAAGTATAACCTCTTTCACTGTGTTCACACGAGGGTAGATCATAAGCATGCTGCTGCAAACCAGCATACGGTGCTTGCTGTCCCCCAAGCCCGCTCTCCGTGATGCTGTTGGTCCTTACTATACCGCATCTCACCGTGGCGAGCGTGCAGCGCATCTCCAATAAAAATGTGGCTCCACAGATTCATCCGTGAAGCCACAATCTTTGAACACCCACAAGATCATCAATAAGGAGCTGCCTGATGCAAGAGAAAAAGGGGAAATGTTGAGAAACAGGAATCTAGGGCAGTTTCTACTTTGAATTTGGGACTGAAGCTAATTTAAAAGGCTGCCAGAAATCTGGAACCACTTTGCTGGCTGGAAGTCGTTGGTGAAAGCACAGAAAAGAGTGTTTCCTTTTTCTCGTGGCCAGTTTGTAACATCCTGGAAACGGCCCTTGGACCCCAAGTCTCTGTTCTCCATGCCCTGCTGCCTTCATCGGGGCCACGTCTTTTTGTGTTGTTGGGGTGTCCTCTTCCCAAGACTGAAATTAACCTCAACCTCATTATATTCCTTCAAGTCTTGCCTATTCCCCACCTCCCAATATGTGGACCAGTATTGTTAATCCTCTTCTTTATTCTGGCTCCTAATTCATGATCATCCTTTCCTCCTTCCCCAGAGATGAGCTGAAAGCGTACCAACATCAAAATGATCTTCCTCCAAAGTATTTATTAAATGACTCTTTGCAGGCAGTTCTGGGCTGGGCAGAGCACCAAGTGAGTTCAGGGAGCAAGGTCCATGCCCCTCCGGGTGTCTCACCCTTCTATAAACACCAACATGGATAGAATGTTGGCCAGTTAATACGTACTTTCTCTTTAATCTTTCCTGTGCATTATTTCCTTTTGTTGTTTTGTCAGCAAAATGAGAATAGGATCACTTGCCTCACAGAGCTCTTTAGAGGAATAAATGAAGTAATTTACCCCAAAGCACTCTGACAACTATAAGGGCTCATCTACATGTTTGACATTATTTCAAGCACCCTGCATAATACCTGGCACCTTGGGTGCTTGATCATTTTTTGTTGAAAGAATCAGTGAATGAGTGAAAAAAACAAACAAACATAGCCTCTACACTCTGGTTGGAGTCAGGTTGGCAAGAATCAGGTTGGGAACACTCATGAAATACCATGAGAACTGTGTGACCGCACCTCATTGATGGAGATGCCCTTTTTGAATAGCAGCAATGATCTGGAACATAGTTGAAAACCAGTATTCCCAGATGAGCCAGAATAAATGTCCCTAAATGCATGTACTAGAGCGCATGCCCCTTATTCATTAAGGAGGGTTTCTAACATAATTGATTTATTTTTATGATTTTGCTCATTCTTCTAACAAACATGTTCCTCTGGGCTCCTAAACTCACAGCAACACTTCAGAGCAAGTGGAAGGTGGGAGCTTCTTGCTAAAGGGACTTTACTGTGGGTCCCAGAGGTATTGCTGTAATACAGCCAGTTGTCATAATTGATATTTTTAATGATGGTCATTGGTGATCAAGTGATACCTACAGGAGATTTTGCATTTTCTGCAATCATTTAAATTAAATAACACATTTTAGAAATGTTAAAAAGAAAAGAAACTTACACACTTAAAACGTCAAGTCCAGTGGTTAGGAAAATGTTGGATAAGGGTAGCATGGCCAAATCAGCAGATGTGGAAGCAATGCTGTCCAGGTTTAGTGCCTAAGTGCCGCGAAGCAGAGGCTTCAAGCAGAGGCTATTCACAGTGGCTGTCTCTTCTCAGAGGAGAGGGTTGAACAATAATAACAGTTGGTATAGCAGGTGACTTACTCTGTGCTCTGCACTATTCTGGCTTTGTCTGTATTAACACATTAAATCCTTGCAACGACTTTCCGAGGCAGCCTTTGCTATTATCAGCCTTTTGAGGATGATGGAACTGAGACGCAGGGCAGTTAACTTGCCCAAGGTCACACAGTGGTGGAGGTCAGTCTGGCTCCAGACTCTGTGCTCCTCGTCACTGTGCCCATTGCTTCCCCAGGTTTTAAATGAGGAGAATAAAACTCACTGATAAGGGAGAACAATAGAAGCAATGTGCTGAGCGGGAATAATGAAGGAAAAAGGAAATGTTAAGACAGTACGTTAACAACTGTGAGATCGCAAAGAAGCTGCTGTGAAAAAATCCATGAAAAAAAAAACTGTGGTTTGGGGAATTGTCTGAATGCTGTCCCAGGAGAGACCATCACTCAAAAATAGGGCACATCATATATAGCAGAGATGACGATGATTCCATACTGTGTGTGTGTGTGTGTGTGTGTGTGTGTGTGTGTGTGTGTGTGTTTAAAGACCACTCAGGCCATAAGCAAACGTGGATTCAGCACCTACCATGTAAGGTCCCCTGTGTTAGGCTACTCGGGCTCTTGTAGTTTGGATTTGACAATGGTAGGTTAAGTGATGTAATGATGTAAATTTTAAAAACGGCAGATGGGAAAATTTGTCTTGAAATGGGAGCAAGAAAACAAAGTCCTCTCCCTGCTTGTCTCTGTAGCTTGACAAGCTTCAGCTTAAGCATTGGCTTGAACTCTGTTTTCATTTCCAGTGGGGTATGCTCGGAGTTGGCACACAAATGCCATGTGTGAATGGTGTGGGAGTTGAGAAAGTTGCAGTGCTGGGTCTCTCTTTAAAATTAACAGTGGAATCCTTATGAGAGCAGTGTAGGCTCTGGAATGTGCCCCACACGGTTCTCTAACCGCATAATTAGGGAGGTCTCCATAATAAAATAGTCCTCATTCTTGCCCAAATTGGCACCCCCTCCTCCACGGCTTCCTTCGAGAGGCAGCTGACTGACAGCTGCTCTTCAGGCTCCTCCAAGCCTAGAATTTTGCCGTCAGCATCACATCCACACCCTGGTCATTAGAGTCTCTCAGGTGAGCTTTATGGATGTGTCTGCCTGCTCTGAAGTCCTGTTGCCATTAGCTTCCTGGCTGTTCTGAATTCACCGTGCATACCTCACCGATCTACGGGACGTGCACACACTCCCCTGGGCGAGATCAGTCCCCAGTGGCTCACTGCTACCTTCGTAGGGAAAAGCTCTCTACACAAACCTGCTTGTCACGGAAGCTTGCTGAAAATGATGCATACGAGGACGCAGAAGGAGTGCTTCAAAACCTACGTGATGAAAAGCGAGAATGGAGACAAGCATTCGTACGCTGTACAAGATTCTAGAAAGGCACATGCATGAGACACAGAGATGTGCTGCCCAGGGTGCCTTTTGGGAAGGAGTTGCATACTGTCAGAGCCATTGGGCCTCTCAGTGAGGACTGCTCCCCACCCAAGGTCTCACTCTTGGGGCAGCCCCTAGCCTGGGACTGAGCGGGGTAGAGAGACAAAGGCCCAGCCACTTGGCTTCACCTGGGGTAACTGGGACAGGCAACACTCCCCTCTGCCCCAATAGCCCCACTCCCTGCAAGGGAGTGCCTTCCTGCCCAATCCAGCTTCCTCCCCTTCCTTCTGTAGGTGTTAATCTCTAATAAACATTTTGCACCCCAAGCTCCCTCTCAGCGTCTGCTTCCAGAGAACTCACCCTGTGCCATTAAGGGTAGGATGTTAATAAATATTGCACTAAGATATTGATTAGTTTGTCTATACGCTTATACATTTATAAATTCAGGATGGCTGAATTTTTTAAAAATCATCTCCTGGGGGAAATTGGGTATCACCTCCTGAGCAAACTCTTATTTGCATGTACTCGGTATTCCCATTACTATTGTATTCAGGCTGGTTCATTCCCTGTCCTCACATCCCATATGCTGACCCCTGTGTCCCATCCCATCCCACTCATTCCTGCTCTGAAGCTCTGCCCCATGCTGTTCCCTTTACTGCAAATGCCCTTCCTTCCACTCTCTTGTACATCTAAATCCTACTTATTCTTTAAGATCTTCAAGGAAGGTACTACATATCTTCCACGAAGACCTCCTTGCCTTAAGTAGCCCTCTCTTTCTATTCCTTTATTTTTTAATTAGATTTTATTGTGTTTCAACAACATGAGTCGGTTAAGTGCAGCTCCTCTCTAATTGTTCGTGTGAATTAGATGCCGAATCCATACCTCCCAGTACCTGATATTGCATAGAACGTAAGGTTGTTACCTTTTTAAACCGTAGCTATTAGCATCACTGTGGAGTTGTGTTGGATAGAAACGAGCTCTGGGAGCCACGCTTTGGCAGATAGCAGAGTTGATATCAGCTCTGAGAGCACAGTTATGTGATGCGAGAGTGATGGACTCTCCTGGGAGATGAACTGATGACTGTCATTCCCAAATCCAAAGTGGGCAACACGGCCCCACAGGCAGGTGAAGTGTGACACACCGTTCCAAGCACAGGAGGTCAGGAGTAGGAGTAGGAGCAGGGAGAGGGAGAGCTGGCAGTTAATACCAACGACTCCTGGGTTAAGGTTTCCTCGGGGCAGCCCGTCTCAGCTGTGGCTGCATGTTGGAGTCAGCTGGGAAACTTTAAAATCCTGGCACCTGGATCTCACCCCTGCAGATGCTGATGTCATTGGTCTGAATTGGGTCCTGGGATATTTAAAAGATCCCCAAGTGATTCTAATGGTAGCAAAATTGAGCTTTCCCTTTCAAAGCCATGGCTTTAAGGAAAAACGGTGATAGGAATATGTACAATAATGTTTCCTTGTAGGTTTCCTTTGAGTGTATCTTGCTCCACCAGAAATTGCTCTGCGAAATTGTCACCCCCGCTACGTAAACTGTCTGTGTGGTTCCTCTTGGAGCCTGAGCCTCCTACTCCCAGTCGGGTCTGAGGACCACCAGCACCGACACTACTCCAGAGTCCATTAGAAAAGCAGAATTTCAGACTCCACCCAGATCCTGGATCGTGATCCCCACACTATTTGTATTTCTTTGAGAAGAACCGGGCGAGGTAGAGTTGCCCCGTGAAACGCAGCTCCACTCCACTTAAAATCTGCAGTTCAGAGTGTCTATCTGTGTGGCTGCATCTCAATTTATCTTCAGATCAAAGCACGTCTCTCCTGGCCAGCAGTCACCCTGGCCTCCTATACCTCAGTTCTGCTACCCTGGTGGATGACTGCCATCTCTTGAAGGAGCCTCCAGGGTCCCGAAATTGAATTTTTCAGTTGGTCAATATTTTAAATTTTTAAAAATATTTATTTTTGGGAGACAGAGAGAGCGCAAGCAGGGGAGGGGCAGAGAAAGACACACACACACACACACACACACACACACACACAGAATCTGAAGCAGGCTCCAGGGTCCGAACTGTCAGCACAGAGCCTGACGCGGGGCTCGAACCCACGAAATGCGGGATCATGACCTAGGCCGAAGTCAGATGCTTAACCGACTGAGCTACCCAGGCGCCCCACTTGGTCAATATTTTAAGTTAGGAAATCTGTCTAGCTACGTTTCCCTGATGTGGTCAAAGCGGAAGAAAACAGAAATGTAATTTTATTCATATAGATAGCAAACGTTGTCAGAAATGGTTCTTTTCATCCTTCGTTTTGCATTAAAGAATGGGGCAAAATCAGAAATGTAGTCCTCAAGAGATTAGCCAAATCATCCAAATGGTTGTGAGTCAGCTATAGAACAGTCTGTTATTCCAGGTGTTCCTGGAGCGCTGAGCTGGATGAATGAAGAGAGAGGAGTTAAACAGAACCTTCGGTGCCAGAGACGAACTCTTAATGGCGGAGGGTTGTGTTAGCATATCTAACTCTGCCGTCACACATGATCACAACCTGACCCATCACTGTGTGCCTTATGGCTTGAGTCTAAGCCTCCCGCTGGGTGTGCTTGTAACCTTAACAGAAGGACTTAATTGTAAATTTTCCTCACAATGGAAAACAAACAGACCAAAACAGCTTCATATTTTTGCAATGAGTAGATGTTCTGGATCATCAGCCCTGTTCTTTCTTCCTCCGTTACCAAGCTCATGGAAGGTCTGTCATTACAGAGCGAGCCCGAAGAGCTGACTCCTCATTCTATTCTGGTATAGTGCTTGGGCATGAACTCATTAGCTCCCTTATTCATTTGTTCAGCAAACATTTATTATCTACTTTTCTTTAGGAATAGTGCCAGGTGCTGGGGATGCACGCTCTTGTGTATGTAAAAGGTCAGAGAAGAACACATTGTGGATAAACTGTCAAACTTAAATTTTTGTTTTTCAAGAAGAAGGTTATATGAGAAGGTGAAGCTATATTACTTCATCAATAGAGAATACTAATTTATTTTATTTATTTATTTATTTTTTTAAATTTTTCAACGTTTATTTATTTTTGGGACAGAGAGAGACAGAGCATGAACGGGGGAGGGGCAGAGAGAGAGGGAGACACAGAATCGGAAACAGGCTCCAGGCTCTGAGCCATCAGCCCAGAGCCCGACGCGGGGCTCGAACTCCCGGACCGCGAGATCGTGACCTGGCTGAAGTCGGACGCTTAACCGACTGCGCCACCCAGGCGCCCCAGAGAATACTAATTTATTAATGTAAACGGTAAGATTGCTGTTAGAGATGTTCCGGCACATCCATTTTAAATAGAAGATGAAATGTTGATATTTGTATAAATTCAGTCATGCGGAAAACAACTTATTTTCTTCTCTCCAGAAGAAAACCACGAGCCCCTAATCTGCTACTGTAACTTTGAAAGCAGCGTGGGATGTCTGGTACCTGCACAGTCCTTTTGACCTCTTCCATCACAGTCTGTGCTGTGGTATAATAATCAGGCCAAATGTGGCCAAGTGGAAGTCCAAGCACCACAGGATTGTTCAGGAATCCATAGAAATGTGCCCACCTTGGGACTTGAAATAGTGATGTTAGTTACTGGTGATGCAATGAAGGACCGAGGAGCAAGCTGTGTGCATTTTTGGTCACTTAATTCCTTAAAAGCGTGAAAGGGAAAGGCAAGGTTCTTGGTTACAGATCAAAGACCACTGCCTGGCTAATTTATGCAGAGAAGGAATCCACTGGCAACATTTTAGGCAGCTCACAGAATCCACAGGAAGCCTATAGAACTAGGCACAAAAAATGGGAGGCTGGGCAGGGGGAGCCTGTGAGGGTCATATTGCAGGTGCAGTCTGGTAAGCACACTGCCATTGGTGCTGCCCCCTCCACAGCCAGGCTCTAGACGACAATACCACCGTCACCATGACAACCACAAGTCATGTCTATGTTGTTCTTTCCAAAGTCCCCATCGGGAGCATTCAATTAGTCCAGCCCAGGTCACATATCCACATGGTAGCGGCCAATGGGTGAAGAAAAGTATTGTTTGGCAACTTCTGGTTCCTATAGTAAGAGGTGGGGCCCTGTCTCCCACCAAATGCATATTCTGGAAGGTTCATTCCCAAATACGAAGAGGGTATGGCCGGGCAACCAAAAATATAGGAAATGTCCACTAAAGATAGTAAATTTAAGGTTGTGTTCGTCTGAGTTCTCCTATTCCATGCCCTTCACCTGTCGTCGGAGTCCGTGGATGGTCAGGTGCCCCTGGCTTTCTGCTTAGGGAAGAAAACAAGTTGAAATTCCAAACAAACGGCAGACAAGTTATATCTCTGCTGGCTACAGTTACCAGAAGCCCAACCCAAATTAGCTTCAGCCAAACAAAAACACTATTTTGAAGACTATGCGGGAGGAATGTGTCTCATGGAGCCCAAGAGCTGATAAATGCTAAGATTTTGGCAAATGACAGCAACTCGAATGCTGTCGGGATTCTGCCCTAATATTATTATAATTAATAGTAATATTTATGAAGCACTTATTATGGGCTTGAAGTTATTTTTAATAACTACTCTATGAAATGTGAATGAAAATCACTCCCATTTTACAGAGAAGGAAGCCTGGAGAAGTTAGGGCCTGTGGCCAATGTCACCTAGTTGTAAGTAAGAGAACAGATGTGGACCCAGAATCTGTGTCTGCGACCGTCACCACACTGCATGCTCCCGCCTTGGTGCCGATCCTCGGTTCTGCAGACCCCGCGTTTCACACCTGCTGTGTATCCATCAACCCAGGGAGAGATCACACCTTCCTATGTCCCATGTCCAGCCTCTCAGGAAAGCAACTGTGATTGGCCAGCTTGGCTTAGCTGTCAGCGGTAGCGTCACCCTGAGTGGCTTTGCTGCAACCAAGTAGATGGAATGGGTGAGGGTGCGAGGCTTCAGGGGTAAGACGACCGCTTCCAGGAAATAAGGGTTGCTGGCAGCTACACAACGGTCAATGGCAAATTTCAACGTTGCCTTTTGCGTGACTTTTCATTCTGCCTTAGTCTAGCAATTTAGAAATAAATTACATTTTCAAAGGCAACGGCTAATTCATTCCATGTGCCTGGGAGCACCTATTTCTCTACTCACTTTTACAGAGCTGTTTTCTTCTTTTATTTTCATTAGAAAATCTCCATTTTCTTCCTTCACGCTGCACTTGGTTTCTTGGGTAAGTGACCTTAGAACCTTTATGGAAGTGGGTGAGGGATAAATCATACGTTAAAAGAGAAGACGACTACCCAGTTGAGCTGTCCAACATGGTAGCCCCTAGCCACATCGGACTATTTAGATTTGAGTTAAACTAATTGAAATATTAAATTCCATTTCCCAGTTGCACTAGCCTTATTTTAAATGCCTAATAGCAAGCACACTATAGCTCCATATTCTAGAATATTTCCATCACCGCAGAACGTTCTACTGGACAGTGTTGCTGCAGAGGGTTCCAACAACAGCACGGACGGTCTTGAAACAACAGGCTCCCTAATGAAAGTGGCTTGCTGACCTGGCGTGACCCAGCAGCTCCCAGGAGCTGTGAGTTCCCGTTCTCTTTCTCGCTGCTGTGCTTCCTGTTGATCCAGTCCTGATTTGCATCCATATTTTCCCAAAGCCAGCATTTACACCACACACGCTTGCGTTCTTTCTTTTCCATAGTAGAAAAGATGTACGCCTGTGACAGGAAGCTTTTGGGCTGGAGGGACATTGTTAACGGATACTGAAAATTTAATGCACTTGCTTAATTGTAGCTGGGACCGAAGGAAGGGAAGGTGGGAGCCTTCCTAACAGACACTGGTTAACACCTGACATGTTTGGATGTGGAAATGCTTCAAGAGCCCAAATAAACAGAGCCCGCCTGTTCTGCATGGTGGGCAAGTTTCCATCCCCCTCTTTTTTACAACTGACCAGAAAAAACCCAAAATATTCGTGCTTGAGACTGCTCTGAATCTTTAACGTGACTTTGTCCCTATTAGAACAGAACTTATTTCAATGCTGCGCCAATCCACGAACTCGGTTTCTACTACCCCCTTGGTTCTGAGGAAGGTCCCGAGGAGCCCATCTGAAAGGGCTTACAGCTGTCACTGTTTACAGTAAATTCTACCCCAGGGTGGGAGGGGGTAGGGGCCTGTCTTTGGCGGCAACTGGACGGTGAGGGAGAGATTCTCCTCCAAGACTAGTCAGAGGTCTTGCGAGAGTGGGGGCTGCTCTCTAGTCCTTGGCTGTGTGCTGTGGAGATGGCAGGACATCCCTAGGGGTGACCCAAGCCAGAGAGAGTGGACCCCAGATGCAGGACCTTCCAGGTCGCCGATGATTCTCAGACCCTGAGGGTGCGGCAGAAATAGCAGATCTGGGAACACGGGGGCTGGAACAATGTGGCCTGTGTGTTGCAGGACAGGATCAGGATGGAGCAGGTGCCGGATAATGATTATGATTCAGCTGCCCATCATCTCTGCGGAAGGGGGACGTGGAGCCACACTCAACCTGATTTAAAGGATGCTAAAAATATATGCTATTTATTGTACATCTGCATCGCAGAACCAAAATTCTTGCTTGCTGCGGTGAAATGTACTGGCTGAGTTTGGACATAGTTTCTGAGGCCGGGAAGGGCAGCGTCTGTGTGGCTGGCACGGGACATGGATGGTGTTCTAGCAGCCCGTGGCCAGAACTGAAGAGTTGCTTCCCACAGTCTGAAATGCTGACATGCGACTCACGCTTGGAAGTGTTTTGTGGGGAGCCTCATCAGCTGACAACCCTTGCTGGGGCTAAGAGTGAGCTCGGCTTTGTTCTGCCAGGTCTTAAGACAGATCTCGTGTGATTTGGCGATGGATTCAATTACATTACATGTGGATTTGGCTAAGTGATAGGTGAGTGTATATTTTTTTTATCGGTCTCTTGAAAAGTGATTATGGTTTTTCTGAGTTCAAGTGGAAGCTCTCATCACTGACCTCCAAGTAACGGATTGGCGAGATGAACTAACTCTCCATTTCCTTTGTGCAAGAAACCGACTGTAATGGAACTGATATTTACATCCCCCTCAAAATTCATATGTTGAAATCCTAACCCCCAATGTGAGGTATAGAAGGTGGGTCTTTGGGAAGTATTTAGGTCCTATTCATGAATAGGATTGCTTCCTTTATACAAGAGACCCCAGAGAGCTCTCCCCTCACCATAGGGGTGCTCAGTGAGAAGGCTATACTCTTATGAACCAGGAAGGTGTCCTCACCGGAACACAACCATGCTACCATGCTGATCCGGGGGCTCCCAGCCTCCACAACTGTGAGAAATAAATTTCTGTTGCTTATTAGCCACCCAGCCTTGGTATTCTGTTGTAGCAGCCTGAGCTAAGACGCTAATGCCCATAGTCCACGGAGGCTAGTTGCCTACTGTGGCAGGAGAGGGCTGTTTGTTAGTCCACTGTGTGTGTTTGCGTCTCTCCTAACCTGTCCGTTCCATTTGATTGTATTCCAACAGTTATACATTTTGACCGCCTATTATTAAAGCCAGCAATGCAAGAATACCCAAGAAAGTGGAATGTGTTACCAATGAAAATCTCACTGCTCTGGAAAAACTCAATGAAGGAAAGTTGTTTTAAAAAGCGTTGCTAAATTATATTTGATACTTCTCAAGAATCTAGAAGGATTCTTGAATCAAGATGCTATGGACGGTCTTTAAAATCTCATTTTGCTAAGGTAACCCAAATGCTACAACATAGAGGATATCTTATGTGAGCGGTTCGCCAAGCAAGGGGACAAGACAGCATTCTAACCGGCAAATCCATATTCAAAGACCATGCAGGCACTGGCCAAACAAAAGGACTGGTGAGTGAAAGCACATTTTAAAGATTCCTGTTAGAACACAATGTTTGCTGTATATATGTACCATTTGGGTGTGTGATCCCCCTTTTTGTCCGAATGCATTACCGCCCTCTACTGGTCAGGAGGAAGGGACGCCACCCATGGATCCCGTGGAAGCCCCACCCACTGTTTAGTTTCAGAGCATCTATTTTCACTTAGAACGTTCAGATTTCCGGTTAAAATGCTGGCTGAAAATGTAGCCGTGGTTCCGTCAATATAATGGCATTGTTTTACATCGACAGTATTTTCATGTATTTATAGAAGAACGTTTTATAATTGGGTGATGAACACCCTCACTCCACACCCCCCCACACACGATTTTATTGCCTTTTAATTACACTCGGTAATATTTTAAAATAGATGTTGATTTCAGAGGCAGTGGCTTTCCCAAAGTACAGCTTCTATTCTTTGGTGCCGCCATTCACAGTGACAATGCGAAATAAAAACGGTTCTGACTAACGAAAGGGTCCATCTTGCAATGAATGGGAACAATAACGTGCGTGCTAGCGAGAGCTCGCTCCTCGCACATCACAGGACTTTTTGCAGGGAGGGAAGAGCGTTCCTGAAGGGACGTAGGCGATGCGGCAGCCTCGGCGAGATGGCGGCGGGCTCCTCCCACCTCTGCGGCAGCGTCACAATCAATAATGCAGGGCTCTGCGGCAGAGCCGCGCCTTCTTCCTCCACGGCGCCCGCAGCGCTCGCGGGGAGGCTGCTGCGTTAGCCCACTGCGCCATCTAGAGTCCGTCCGTGCTCATTGCAGGTTGGCCCTGGAAGGTCAGACACTGCCATCTAGGTGGTGCGTGGGGCAACGCGTAGCCTTCGAGAGGGGATCGAATTTAAAAACGCAAAGAAAAAGCGAGCGTGCGGCTTATTAGTTTGCCTGCAAGGTGAATAATTTTAAGGCTAGAAATTCCAAGTGCCAATCGTGTAAACTTGAATAATGGCTAGCAAGCATCTGCCAGTCATTTTGGGGTACCAGGGCTATGCCGAGGAGTCTCATCAGTCTTCACTTTCACGTAACACAGCCTCGTAGGGAAAAATCCGTGTAAGCATACACCCAGTTAAATTTGAACTTCTGGTCAACCACGAACAACATTTTTTGTGTAAGTGTGTCCCATATACGGTTGAAATTTTTAAGCGGGCATCCTATTATTTTTATTAGCTAAATCTGACATCCCTATAGGGAAACAGATGATTGCAGTACAGGCCCAGGGGTGGTGCACAAAAGGTTTGAGGAACTTTGGGGTGCTGATTGGGATGGCTTCTCAGGGGAAAGTCACTTATGCAAGTGGTTCACCAGACCAGCAGACGGTAGGCAGGTTGGGCAGCATAAGAAAAGGCAAGAGGCTGGGGGTGTGGAGGGGAAAGCTCACAGCACAGCAGTTTTGTGCCCCTAGAGCACAGGGGTGAGGAGGGGACAGGCCCAACGGGAGCTTGCTGCAACACAGAGGGCCTCTACCGTGTTACCCAGGAGCTGGATTTCCTCCTGTATGCAAGGGGGAGTGAAAGAAAGGTTTCTCTTCTTCCTTTCTTCCCTTCCTTCCCTTCCTTTGATTTTCTTTTTAAGTAGTCTCTACACCCAGCATGGGGCCCAAACCCACAACCGCAAGATCAAGAGTCCCATGCTCCACCTACTCAGCCAGCCGAGCGCCCTGAAAGAAAGGTTTTGAGCAGGAGAGTCACATGGTCAAATTTGTTTTTAAGGAGGTAAATCTGGCACAGTATTGAGGATGAAACAGGGGGGTTAAGAAGCCCAGAAGAGGGGTTGGGGGAAGGCTGTCTAAGGTCAGTGAGCTAATAAGTAGAACTTGGATGTGAACTGGGGTCTTCTGGCTCTAAGTCCAGCCTGCCTGTCACCTGGCCAAGGGGCCTGCCCTTTCATTGGATTAGGATTCCCACCTGCAATCATTTTTAAGATCAGGAATGCCATACCACGTTGTGCATGCTGCTCTTCTCTGAAAGATGAGCTCCACCCACATTTGGAAATAGGGGAAAGAACCCCATCCTCGCCTTCTCTCCTCTCCTGCTTCTCATGTGGCGTCCGTCCTCGGTGCCTGCCTCCAATTAACTCAACCCTCTTTCCCACGCAAACCGGACTAACACGGCCAAGTGACAAAGAGAATTAGATCCCTCTGAGGTATTTGGTCTTGTTTTCCTTAGGCCACAGCGTCACTTTTTGACGCCCTGGGAACGAGGCGAGGGCACCTGCTTCTTTTCTAAAGACGCTGCTGTGAGCCCCCACGCAGATGGCAGGGCCAGGTGTTTTGTGGTTTTAGGGGCTGCTTGTTCTTGGATATGGTTCGCTAAAAGCTGGACGGGAGGGGGCCGATGACAGTGCCTTAGCATAGGGCAGCCACTCAGAGAACAGAATGCACAGGTGTTGGTAGACCAGGCTCATGCAGGTTAGTGGAGGAAGCAGTGAAAATACACCTGCTCTCTCAGGCTGTGCCACAAAAATCACGGCGCAATCTTGAGGCTGGAGCTTTGTAAAAAGATTGGGATACGTTTAAGATGAAGACATCAAAGGGGGCGCATGGGTGTCTCAGTTAAGCCTCCGAGTTGGGCTCAGGTCATGATCTCACGGTTTGCGGGTTCGAGCCCCACATTGGGCTCTGTGCTGTCAGCTCAGAGACTGCTTGGGATTCTTTTTCACCTTCTCTCCCTGCCCCTGCCTCACTTTTGCTTTCTCTTTCAAAACAAACGAACACACTTTAAAAAAAAAAAAAAAAAGAAGAAGAAGAAGAAGAGGGGCACCTGGGTGGCTCAGTCGGTTAAGCATTTGACTCTTGGTTTCAGCTCAGGGCAAGATCTCGCGGTTTGTGAGTTCAAGCCGCACGTGGGGCTGGCTGCTGTCAGCACAGAGCCTGCTTCGGATCCTCTGTCTCCCTCTCTCTCTGCCCCTCCCCAACTTGTGCCCTCTCAAAAACTAGTGAGCATTAAAAAAAAGATGAAGACATGTAGGAAAAAGGTAAGAAGTGCAATAATTAGTTAGAAAATGAGCATAAAAAGATGCAGTGAATACATGTATACAACATGATAGTCGTGCTTCGCTATGGTAGTAAGAGTGTGATTTTAAAAGGAGTCCTTTTAATGTTTATTTATTTTTGACACAGAGACAGAGCATGAACGGGGGAGGGGCAGGGAGAGAGGGAAACACAGAATCCAAAGCAGGCTCCAGGCTCTGAGCTGTCAGCACAGAGCCCAACGCCGGGCTCGAACTCACAGACCTCGAGATCATGACCTGAGCTGAAGTCGGACACTCAACCTACTGAGCCACCCAGGCGCCCCTTAAAAGGAGTCCTTTTAATTTTTTTTTTCAACGTTTTTTATTTATTTTTGGGACAGAGAGAGACAGAGCATGAACGGGGGAGGGGCAGAGTGAGAGGGAGACACAGAATCGGAAACAGGCTCCAGGCTCCGAGCCATCAGCCCGGAGCCTGACGCGGGGCTCGAACTCACGGACCGCGAGATCGTGACCTGGCTGAAGTCGGACGCTTAACCGACTGCGCCACCCAGGCGCCCCAAGGAGTCCTTTTAAATGACCAACAAATGTTCGTTGAACACCTGCCGTGTGCATGTCCTTCCGCACTGTTATGCCTGCGGTAGCAATCTGGCTGGAGAAATTACTGAATTATTAGCGATCGGGTTGCAGGCCCTGCTGGGAGAGGGCAGTGAACCAGAGGCGGTGGTGCAGAGGTCCCCAGCTTCCATTTTGGCTCTGAGGCCTGTGAATTTTCAGGGAAGAGAACCCAGTCAGGGAGCATAGCAATCTTGCGAGACTTAGAGGGTTTGTTGCAAGCATGACGGGACTCTACAAGTCATGTAGCGGAGTGTAGGAAACGTCCATTTTCTTCATTTTCTTCAAATTAAAATTAAACACTTATTAAATTAAATTAATTGATTAAACTTTAATTAAAATTAGAATTAAAATTAAAGCAGGCTCTGAACCACCCCCCCGCCCCGCCCTGCCCCCGCTCCGTCCCGTCTCCTCTCCATCTGGAAAGAAATTTATTCCGAGCTATCATTGGTGCGTTCTTTGCGGCCTCCAATACCAGCGCAGACACCATCAGAGGCTGAGAAACAAGCCAGGAGGCCTCGCTGGTGCCCAGGAAAGAGGCCAGGCCCCTGGTCTTCGCTTTCCGAGCTCCCCGCCCACACACCCGGATGCTCCGGGTCTGCGCGCGCACTGGAGGCTTTGCAGGCGCACAGACGTCTGCAGGACCCTGGCTGATTGCAGAGCCTGGATCTGCTTCCAGAAAGCACCGTTGAACACCGAGTCCCTCTGGGCTTTGAGGCTGTCACTGCTATGGCCTGAGCGGCCATGTGGCCTTGCTCATGGCCTCCTCAGAAGCCAAACAAAAGATGTACCCATCCTGCGGTGTTGCCTTGAGCATCAGGCGAGTCAGTGCGGACACAGCCCCCAGCACAATGAAGGGACTCCTGAGCCCTCCCTGTTAGCGGTTACATTCCATCTCGTTTCACCCGTGCGAACCCGGACCCTCCCTCGCAGCGCACTTTCAGCGTGTTCCTGTAACTAACAGGGTCTCCTTCCCACAACTGCCACGAGAGGGGAGAAAGGAAGAAGGTGTGGGTTTGGACCTTTGCCTGTCTGGGCGGCTGATCGTCCCACGGGAAGGGAATGTTCTAGCTGTGATGATGCTCCTGATAGCAGGATTTGGGGAATCTGGTGGGAAGGGCAAGTGGGCTGTGCTCTTAGCAGATGCAGGTCGTCACCATCAGAGATGAACATTTTGCCCGTGGAAAGAGCACTGGAGCCGGAGTCTTCCCCAGCTCTCCAGCCGGCTTCAGCTCTCAGCTCTCTAAGTGCCATTTCCTCAGAGATGTCCTCTCTGCTCCCTGGTCTCAATTAGCTCCTCCCTGTCATTCTTTCTTGGACTCTCTTGTTCTTTGTTATTAGCCTTTACTCAGTTTTTAGTTATGGATACTTTGTGTGTGTGTTTGGCGACTTCTCTCCCAGTAGATTATATATAGCTCTGGAGGGCAGGGATTAAGTGTGTTTTATTGACCAAGCACAATCACTTAACTTCAAGTTTTTACTATGTCAAATGAGGAAGGTTAATACTGCTTTTGCCTACCTCACTGAGCTGTGAAATTAATAAAGATAATAATGTGAAACTTCCTTGTAAATCATAAAACGTGATGCAAATATTAGCTCTGCTCAGCGCCACGTCCGTTTGAATGCACATCCCAAGCTTGTGCATCGGGCTCCTGGACGGATGAGCATTTTGTTAGATGAGATAATAAAGGAAAGTTCTCAGTACAGGATGCACCCCACGGTAGCTCTTATTGTCGGAAGTCGAAGAGGACAGCCCCAACCTCTAAAAATGTCATATTCCCTTAGTCCACCTGTAGTAGGCTTGAAACAGTTAACTAGATGCATGCCCACGGCTGGGGACATGTAAATGTGTGACAGTGAGTAACCGAGAACCAATCAATTCTCTACACTTCAGTGGGGGAGGGGGCTCAAAGTTAGTTATCAGCCAAGATGTTCCTTTCCTCCCAAGACGCAAGGATAGTGAGTAGGATGCCTTCCCTTGCCCTGTGCAGAGAGATTACAGAGGGAGGGAAGACATTTCCAGAAAGATGGCAGCTGCTTTCAGAATTTCACAGAGAGCGAATGGGAGGAGCATGCACAGATAGGGGCAGTGTCACATTCGGAACCGTGGGTGCTGGGGCAAGAGGGATGGAGTTGACCAGTACGCTGGTCCTCAGCCGGGGCTCCTTTGCTTTGGATGGACCAACTAGGAGATGAGAAAAAATCCATTCCGATGGCCAGTGTGGGACATGAATCACTGAGGCTGGGAACTCAAAGATCAAACAGTCTTAAGCCAGAAAGATAGAAGAAATAGATTGGACTGGACCAAAACAGACACATTTTCCTTCACTAGGTCTTTCTCAGGTTTAATCCTGTTTCTTAGGGAGGAAAGCTAAGGAATTGACATCACAACCACACTGGGTATTCCTTGCTGTTTGGTGCGATTATAATTATGGTTTAATTGACTACTTAGTAATCTGTGTGGAGTTTGTTTGCACCTTATGGAGTTCCTGGCTCTCTGAAGCCCCCAGATTCCCTGTTGTTGGCAGAGGTCCCAGATTTTACCCAGCCCCTTGGCACTAGGCTTTACTTACTGTGTCTTTGTTTTTCTTAATGTTTTTGATTTGGGAGAGGGGGAGAGGGGGAGAGGGGGAGAGGGGGAGAGGGGGAGAGGGGGAGAGGGGGAGAGGGGGAGAGGGGGAGGAGTAGAAAGGGAGACACAGAATCTGAAGCGGGCTCCAGGTTCTGAGCTGTCAGCACAGAGCCTGACAAGGGGCTCGAACCCACGAACCATGAGATCATGACCTGAGCTGAAGTCTGATGTTCAACCAACTGAGCCACTCAGCCACCCCAACAGTCTTTGTATAGCTGTGACTGCTTGAACGAAACAAAGGTGAGCAGAACACCTAGCAGAGGTCAGGTAACAGAAAAGATAGGATGTGTAAAGGGTCAAAGAGAACAGGGATAGGCCTTGGGATGGGGGCAGGATGGTGGGCCAGACATGGGGTCCACGAGAGGACAAAGCCCCAATGCAGAGGCAAATCAAGATGCATAAGCCAAGACCAAGGCTGAGAAGGTGGGATGAACAAAGGTCACACACAACTGAACACAGGAGGAGATGGGCTGGTGGCCGCACACACCACAGAGGTGAGATTTAGGAGGAGGAGGGGCACAGACCTGTCATAAAATTTTTTTCTTCAATCTTAATTTGTTCAGCGATTGCTAACAGCGTAATTGTTTTATCTTAGCCCAAAAAGATGGGGGTTAACTTGACTTCATCTGTCATGGGGCCGTGGCCCCAGAGAGGGCCTTCTCTCAGGCCGGATACTCTAGGTGCCCACCCATGTTCCATCTCCAGTCCTGAGCCAACTGGTGTGAGAAACGCGCCGGGATGAAGTTAAGTGTAGGGCACCGTGGGGGCGTCTGAGGGAAAATCAGGAGCCGTTGGGGGTGGGGGGGTGTTCAGGGAAGGCCTTTGGCACCCCGTTTTCGTTGTGAAGGGAGAACTCCAGAACAGGCTGTGGTTGGGGCTGGGGGAGCAGAGACCAGGCCAGCGCTCTGTGCTCCAGGGCCTGGGAGAGAGAGGGCCTGGGGCAGGGCAAGCCTAGGATGGAGAGGCTGAGGGTGAGGAAGGCGAATGTGTCCAGCTGTACCATTTAGCCCAAGGGGAGACTCTGATCTCTGGGAACTGGTGGAACAGCTACTCAAAGAAAAGTTACCACCCGACCTACCCTTCTTAGTCCCGGAGGAGAGCGCTCACACCCTCCTGACACTCCACGCCCACCCTCCCTCGGGAAGGTAAATAGGAGGAGAGTCTGCGAAAGAAAACAGGGTATTAAAGCAGCTCCGTGAGAGCTAAAGCCCAGCTGAGAGTGTGAGCACGAGGTCGGTGTCCCGCTGAGGAGACAGAGGGCAGCTTTGTGTGGGGCCCCAGCCGCCTCCTATCTCCCTGCTGCTGGTTCCTGGGGAACATGCGGGGGCTCCTGCTTTCCACACTCCTGGGCGCTGCTCTGGCACAGGTAAGCTCCCCCCTCCTCACCGCTTCCCCTCAGGAGTTTCAGATTTCTCCAGGTCAGAAATTAAAAAGGAAGAAGATGGGGGCGGGGGGGGGGGTAAATACCTTGTGGGAACACTTCATGCCAAACGGGGAGCCATTTTCCTCTCCAAATAAAAGTTGTGTTTAGTTTAGAAGCTTCGGGAAAGAAGTGGAAAACATTTCTTCCGTTCAGGTAACGGCACCGAATCCACTTTCGATATGTTTGAACAGCTCCCAGACTTGAATAGTGTATATTTTTTTGGGGGGGGGGTACGACACACACTGCGTGGTCCGGAGGCGGCCGCCGGGGTGAAGGAGCCCCTTCATCTGGGCTCCAGGCTGGGGCTCAACTTTCCGTGGCTGTATGCGAAAGGTGCAGAGAGCCACTGGAAAAAATGATTCTGACGACTTCCTTCAGCTAAGCCTGTCCTTGTTTGAAAGGAGCACTTGGGCTAAACGTTTATATTTTTAAAACGTTCTGTTACTTTGTCTCTTCTCAAGTCATGCGTTTCTCCCTTTTCATGAAAAGGAAGCGGTCCGTGAAGACTTGGGAATAGTTTCAAGCAACAGACCAAAGGGAAATTTAATTTGAGAGGAGCAAGTCGTTGCCTTGGGATTTTTTAATAAGAAGATGAAAACAGGGTGACTTGTGTATGTGGATTTATTTACATGGAGGAGGTTACTGCTTGCACAGAGGACAGAGCTTTCGAGGCCTTCCAGTGGTTGGGGAAACATGGACGTGTCTGGGAGTTAGTAGCCCAGTAGGGCGCTCAATTGTGTTTTAGGAAGCAGGAGATTGAAATTTGTTATATAGGATATGGAGATTTCAGACTGTAGAAGAATCCTAACAAGAATGCCACTGGTGTGGTTTGTCTCCACTGCTATATGGAGGGGCACATTTTCTCCAGGGGAGGTGAGACGGAGCTGTCTCCCGCTCCACCCTTCTTGAGAAAAGGCCCATTGTTGTTGTTGTGGATTGAACAGCACCTATCCCGACAGACAGAGAGGTGTCCAGGATAAAAAACAAAAACAAACACAAAGAGGTTAAGACACGGCAACAAGAAAGTATTATTTTGCTTAATTTTGTCATTATGAACTTTTGAGGAATAATACCTACTCCTTGTTGAATGTCTGCTACGTGCCGAGCACCGTGCTAGGTACTTTAGTCATTATCTTAATCCTCAAAATAACCTTAGACGTGGATTATTATTATTATGAATCCCATTTTACAGAGGAGGATTGAGGCTTAAAGATCAAATAAATGATAGTCACCTGAGATCACAGAGCTGTACCAAATCTCAGCGCTGGTGTAAAAACCCTTTGTTTCCGGTGCAACAGAAGAGCCTATATTGGTGTCCCAAAAGAGTTCTGTTCCATTTCTTCTCTGTCGCACCGAGTCTTGAAAGATGGTTTCACTGGAGATAGAACACCAGGTTGACAGTTGTTTCTTTTTGTTTTTCCTTTCAGCATTGGGTCTTATTCTCCGCCTCCCCCCACCTTCCTTTTTTTTTTTTTTAAAGGCTTATTTATTTTTTTTTTCCCAGAGAAGCTTTAAGGTCACAGCAAATTTGAGAGGAAGGTAAAGAGATTTCCTGTCTACCACTTGCACGGCCTCCCCGCTTATTAACATCCTCCACTAGAATGGTACCTTTGTTACAACTGATGAGCCTACATTGATAGATCAGTATTACCTAAAGCCCATAGTTTACCTTGGGGTTCACATTTGGTAGTGCCCATCCCAGGAGTTTGGACAAATGTACGAGGACACGTATCCGGCATCACAGGATCATGGAGTATTTTTGCTGCCTTAAAAATCCTCTGTGCTCCACCCCATCCCCCAATCCCTGGCAGCTAGTGATCTTTTTAGGGTCTCCGTAGTTTTGCCCTTTTCCAGAATATCCTATAGTTGGAATCATACAGTAAGTAGACTTTTCAGATTGGCTTCTTTCACTTAATAATATGGGTGTCTTTTCATGGGTTGATAGCTCATTTCTTTTTCGTACTGAATAATCCATTGTCCGGATCACAGTTTATCCAAGGCACCTACTGAAGAGTATCTTGGTGTCCTTTTGATGGGAAGTCAGAGCTCTCTCGTTGTTATTCTTGTATGTAATGTAATGCTTCTCTTTACAGAGTAAAGTACAGAGTAAAGTTATGCTTTTTCGAGTACACTTTCAAGATTTTCTCTTTATCCTTGGTTTTCAACAGTTACCTTGTGGCCTCAGAGATTGTATAGAAATGCTTCAAGACGGGAAAGCGAAGCAGGTGTCCCCAGGTGGGCAGTGTGGAGAGTAGGCATTTCCTTGAAAGGAAGCAACATGAGGAAAAGCATGGAGGAGGAAAGGGACCTGGTGAGGCTCGTAAGCAGTAAGGTGGAGGAGGAGAGTGCATTGAAAGCGAAGGCTGGAGAGGAAGGCATGAACCCGCACAGGCTTCAGATAGCATGCTCAGAATTTTGCACTCTATGCTGTAGCAGTAGGGAACCACTGGTGCCCTGTACAAGGAGGGGTAGTAGAATCAGACAGGTTTTCTAAACAGATCCCTCCAGCAGAAATATGGCAGATTCATTTGAGGAGTCATTATTGAGGGAGGAAGACTAGTTAGGAAGTTATTGCAATAGTACTCAGTAGCCACGCAGAAGGGGGTAGAGTGGCTACTTGTAGGAAGAGGAGGACAATTCGCATTAGGCACTGAACGGCTATGGGAAGTGTGGGAGACGACGACAAGGAGGATTCCCGGCATCCTGACTCCAAACGTTGGAGAAGCTATCCAGAAGGGGGAGGGGGGAGGGCAGAGACAATGAGTTTGGGGAATGAATTTTTCCCATGGGACATTCTAGTGGCACTGTCTCATAGGTAGTCAGCTGTATGGCTGTAGAGCTTGGTGGAGAACTCCTGGATGGAAATTTAGTTTCCAAGCTTGCACAGGGTGGAAATGGAAGGCAAGGGGGTAGAGGAGATTGCCAAGAGACTGTGTAGAGTGAGAAAAGACAGCAAGGTCACAGAACACCAGTTAGTCTAAGTGTAAGTCAGATTTGGGTTAATAGGAGTCTGCAGAGGAGAGTGAGAAAGTAGATTGAGAGGTAGGGGTAGACCTGGGAGGGTCTGGCATCATGAAAGCCAGGGGAGAGGAGAGGATTAAGAGTCAAACAGGGGGCACCTGGGTGGTTCAGTTGGTTAAGCATCCTTCCAACTTTCGATTTCGGCTCAGGTCACGATCTCCCAGTTCGTGGGATCGAGCTCCACATCTGGCTCTACACTGACTGCCCTCATGCTCTCTCTCCCCAAAATAAATGAAGCATAAAGAAAAAAAAAAAAGTCAAACACCTTAGAGAGGGGGCAAGAGGAAAACAGAGGGATTCCATGAACATGAGCCCAGCTGGGAGGCCAGTGAATCTGGCAGGAAGGCCCCGGCAACCATGGCTGAACCAAGGCAAAATTGAGAAGAAGACACTGTTTCTACTCCCTTCTCCACTTCTGTATTTCCAGTCCCCGCCACCACCTCCTCCAGAATCCCAGCACAGTTTATCCTCAAAATCTATCCTCACGTGGTCTCTTCAGCTTGAATTGTAGCTGAGAGGGTTGCTCTGGGGAATTCGTGTTACCAGTGATAAGCAAAAGGGCTGAGGTTGTAAGGGTGGAATTTCAAACTCATACTCTTAAATGTAGGATGTTTTGGGTTGGAAAGAGGTTTAGATTTCTGGATCAGTGCAAGTGCCTTCGGGCTATCAAATAAATTGAGGGTTAATTATAGAAATTACTTGCCAGGCACTGTGCTAGGTGCCAGTATTAATTACAATGAACCACAAAGTCCCTGAGGATGGGTAGCTTTAAGCGTGTGGAAAAGACAGACACTTACACAAATGGTTTCAATTCAAGAGCATGTAAAAGAGAGGGGGGTGGGGGGTGGGGAGAGATCGTAAGAAGTTTTCTGGAAAAGGCCATAGCTAAACAGAGCTGGATGAAGAGTGAGGGCCAGTGAAGAACGTTAGAGCCGGATGGAACAGCATCAGCTATTCAGGGAACGGCCGACACTTGAACTTGCCAGAACCTAACGGATGCTAGGAATGTGGGAGATTGAGGAGGGCCCTGAATGCTGTGCTTAGGAGCTTGGACTTTCCCAAGTCAGTCACTTTCGGGTGTGAGGGATGAAGGAGAGGAGCAGGTGAGGTCCATTTTCAGCTTCCTGGCTCGGGGAGCTCAGTGGTTGGCCCCACCATTCTCTAAAAAGGGAACTAGGTGAGGAGCAGTCTGTTGTGGGGAAGGAGAAAGGGAGATCCTCGTGGGACAGCAAAGTGGATATACCCAGGGGAAATTAATGAGGTGTAAGCTTAGGGGGAGAGGCCTTGGCTGGAGAGGAGAGACAGATGAAGATTAGGGGGTTTGTTTAGTATCAAAGCTGGCTTGTGGTGGGACCCGGACGAGGGAAGGAGCGAAGGTCACGGTTGAGAGCTCGGGCTCTGAAATCTGCCTGTCTAGTTTAAATCCCTCTTCTACTGCTTGATGTAGGACTTAGGACAGGTTAAACAATCTGAGCTTCAGTGGCCTCATTTATAAAATGGGGTGTATGGTTTCCTCCTGCTCCTGTAACCCGTTACCACTGATTTAGCGGCTTAAAACAACACAAATTTATTATTTTACACTTCTGGACATCTGTAGTGTGAAAATGGGTATTAGAGGGCTAAGATCAAGGGTCGGCAGGGCTCTTCCTTCTGGAGGGTCTAGGCGAGAGTCTGTTCTTTGCCTTTGGCAGCTTTTTTTTTCAATGTTTTTTTTTATTTTTTATTTTTGGGACAGAGAGAGACAGAGCATGAACGGGGGAGGGGCAGAGAGAGAGGGAGACACAGAATCGGAAACAGGCTCCAGGCTCCGAGCCATCAGCCCAGAGCCCGACGCGGGGCTCGAACTCACAGACCGCAAGATGGTGACCTGGTTGAAGTCGGACGCTCAACCGACTGCGCCACCCAGGCGCCCCTGCCTTTGGCAGCTTTTTAAAAAAGTTTAATTACTTATTTTGAGAGAGAGAAAGGGAGAGAGGGCAGGAGACAGAGACAGAATCCCAAGCAGGCCCCGAGCCATCAGTACAGAGTCCCTTACAGGGCTCAAATCCACGAGCTTTTGAGGTCATGACCTGAGCTGAAGTCAGACACTTAACCAACTGAGCCACCCAGGTGCCCCTGCTTTCTGCAGCTTCTTTTTCCTTTTTAATGTTTTTATTTATTTTTGAGAGAGAGAGAGAAAGAGCAAGCGGGCGGGAGAGGGGCAGAAAGAGGAAGACAGAGGGTCTGAAGCAAGCTCCAGGCTCTGAGCTGTCAGCACAGAGCCCGTCGCAAAGGCTTGAGCTCACGAGCCGTGAGGAGCCGTGAGATCATGACCTGAGCTGAATGTCGGCTCCACCAACTGAACCACCCGAGCACCCCCCCCGCTTTCTGCAGCTTTTAAAGGCTCCTGCACTCGTGGCTCATGACCGCCTTTCAGCTGTGACATCACGCCTGCCTCTGCTTCCATCCCATCTTCTCTGACATTCCTGCCTCTTTCCCATTGAAGGATACTTGTGGTTACATTGGGCCCACCTGGTTAATCGAGGATACTCTCATCTCAAGACCTTTACCTGCATCTGCGAAATCCCCTTTGCTGTGTAAGGTAGTATCTTAACAGGTTCTGGGGATTAGAACACAGGCATCTTTGAAGGAACACTTATTATGCCTACCACATGTGGCTAACAACTCCATACTCTTCCAATGAAGGCTAAATGATATTAGGTAAGGCGCTTGGCACAGAGGAGGTACCATGTTCTTTCATTCCATACACTTTATTACAGGGAATAAGACTGCAAAAAAGCTTGCCCTTTCAAGAAGCTCACATTCTTGATGCGTGACTCAGAAGATAAACAAGTAGAATACACAGGAATAAGACAGGTGGTAAGAAGGTCTGTGGGCTAAAAGGCTGGGGCAGGGTCTGTTTTACAAAGGGTGGACAAGAAGGGCCTCACTGATAAATTTGAGCACAGACCTAAGCAACTGAAAGAGTGAGCCACGAAGATACCTGCGGGAGGAACATGCTTGGAGTATTCAAAGAATGGGGAGGCCAGGTGGACATGATGTTGCAGGGCCTTCGAGGGTCATTTGGCTTTTACACCGAAATGTGAAGCCGTGAGGAAGCCACCTCTTATGAGCAAGGAGTGACATGAATTAAAGTATGATTGTAAAAAGATACACATATTTAATGTATACCATTTGATGAGCTCCAGGATAAGTATATACTCATTAAACCAAAACCACTACCAAAGCCCTAAACATATCCATTACCTCCCAGAGATTTCTCCTGCCCCTTCTATTATTGTTTGTGTGTGTGTGTGTGTGTGTGTGTGTGTGTGTGTGTGCAGTAAGAACATTTAACATAGGATCTACTCTCTTAGCAAATTTTAAGTATATGTATAATGCGGTAACTGTTAGCTATAGGCACTGTAGCTTATTTCATTTTAACCACTGTGCTGAGTGAAGAATCTGGAAGACAAAGGGGGAAGCAAGGAGATCCTTTAGGAGACCATTACAATCATCTAAAGTGAGAAATAATGGTAGCTTGGTGGTGATGGGGGGGTGCTATCTAATCATTTCTGATTAGAGTTGGGTACATTTTAAAGGCATAACCAACAGGATTTACTGATAGGATTGGATAGAAAATGGGAGAGAAGAGTCAAGAATGACCCGACCCCAAGGTATTCTGGAAAAGTGAAATTGGCCTGTGTTCAGCAGGGATGTGCACGGAAGGGTATCTTGGAAGGGAAATTGGGAGTTTGTTCTGGTCACACTGAGCTCGCTGTGCCTGTCAGATATCCAAGTGGAGACCCGGGGCAGTTCGCATCTGAGTTCCAAAGACAGGGCTGGTGGGAGACAGGCGATAGAGAGAGGGAGGAGCCTTCAGAGGTGTTCACCGCAGGGGGCTCCAATTAGAGAATGAGAAGGAGCAGCGAGGAGGGAGGAGGAAGAAGAACGAGTGATGTGTGGGCAGCTGAGTGAAGAAAGGTTTACGGAAAGAGGCATGGTGACAGTTCCCGATGGATATTGCGACGCTCCCCGCTGCAATCTCCCAATTCAGGGGAAGCCTTCGGTTTCTAGAAATCTCTGAAATGAGTTTGAGGCATGCTTTCTAATGGCACCTGTGTCATCCAATGAAGTTCTGCTGCAGGGCGCAGGGCGGCGGGCCGTCAGACACTCCGCCTGAAGGGAGGCCTGGAGAAGCGTCGGAGGTGCACCAGCGTAAACAGTTCTGTCACTGGCCCTGTCAATGCCCTCGCCAGAAGCCCAGCTGCCCTCCTGGAGTGAGCCTGCTGAGGGACGGCTGCGGATGCTGTAAAGTCTGTGCCAGACAAGCAGGGGACATGTGCAACGAGGCCGACCTCTGCGACCCGCACAAAGGGCTGTACTGTGACTACTCGGCAGACGGGCCTAGGTACGAGACTGGAGTGTGTGCGCGTAAGTGTCTTCTTCGGGACCTGCCGGGAGAGGTGGAGCCCAGACAGCATTCCCCCCTCCCTGTAACTGTTGATTGGAATAGTCAGCTTAGTTTGGCTAAGTTTGAGGTGGGTTTGGTTTTCACACACCGGTGGGACTGGCTTTGTCATATTGGACACCATGTGTTCAGAAACCTGTTCTTGTTAATTGCACTGACGTGATCGTGTAGTGATTCTCAGGTAATTGCCTTTAGTGATAAAAATAGGGGAAATTAGGTAAATAGAGCCTGACTTCTTAAAGTGCCACGAAATGACAGCTTTTGTCACTGTGGTCAAAAGCTCAGTCTGAATTCACCCTTTTCCGCAACTTAAAAATAATCTTGCTTGAAATGTAAGGATGTATATCCTGCTTTAATCTTAGCCTTTCCAAATGATCATCAAGTTACTGTACTTTTAAATGGAAGCAGATTTGTAAAAAGGAGGGTAGCGGGACCCCAAATCACAACCTGACCCTCAGATTTATGGATTTTAACTCTGGAGACTGATGGAGACCATCTAAACCTACACCTTGACAATAACTCAGGATCCTGATTTAGCGAGGATTAAAAACTAAGATTTCTAGGGCACCTGGGGGGCTTGGTTGGTTAAGCATCCGACTTCAGCTCAGGTCATTATCTCTTGGTCCGTGGGTTTGAGCCCCACATCAGTCTCTGTGTTGACAGCTCAGAACATGGAGCCTGCTTTGGATTCTGTGTTTCTCTTTCTCTCTGCCCTTATCCCACTCATGCTCTGTCTCTCAAAAATGAATAAACATTAAACAATTAAAAAAAACAAAAAAACCTAAGATTTCTAAGGGAAGAGAGATATCCATGTTAGCTTCACATTTTAGTCAGTCTACAGAAAAGACTGTGTGGGCAGGCAAATTACTATCCGGTTTTGTTGCGAGCCTGGAATACGAACACATCTTTGGAGTATGACTGAGTGTGTAGAGCCATTCAAGTTTGATGGCCTGATGCCCCTGTCAGCACTAAACTACATTGGTTAAGAATGCAGAAGGGGCGCCTGGGTGGCGCAGTCGGTTAAGCGTCCGACTTCAGCCAGGTCACGATCTCGCGGTCTGGGAGTTCGAGCCCCGCGTCGGGCTCTGGGCTGATGGCTCAGAGCCTGGAGCCTGTTTCTGATTCTGTGTCTCCCTCTCTCTCTGCCCCTCCCCCGTTCATGCTCTGTCTCTCTCTGTCCCAAAAATAAATAAACGTTGAAAAAAAAAAAAAGATTTAAAAAATAAAATAAAAAGAATGCAGGCACTGGGTTCAAATTCTGTACTTTATATGCTGAGCGACCTTGAGGTCACGTTGCTTAACCTCTCTGTGCCTCAGTTACGTCATATATACTTCCTCTTACAGAAGTGCTAGGAGGAACACATGAAATAATGACACAAAACCCAAAGCACCTAGCAGAATATCTGGCAGGCAGTAGACTCTTAGACATGTTAGCTATTATTTGTGGAAATTCAACAGACCTATCAGACTCTGGCATCAGGATCCTCCTTTCTCCCAAATGGTGCTGGGCAAATTATTTCATTACCCTAAAAAGCTCTTAGCGAACCGCCACTAATGAGCCAGGCACTGTGCCCAAAGAAAACAAGAAAAGATAGAGGCCCTGCCCTCACAGAGTCAAACCTTATTGTGTCAGAGCTTTCCACAAGTGATTTCACATAGAATGTGATGAGTATTTTAACAGAGCATAGCCATGAGGGTGGGGGTGGAGATGACCTGAAATGGGTCACAAACTATGGCCCAGGGGCCAAATCTGGCCCAGAGCCTGTTTTTGTAAGTCACATTTTATTGGAACACAGCCACACTATTCAGTTCCGTAGTCTGTGGCTGCTTTATGATAGCGGAGCCCAGTAGTTGTGACAAAAACCAATGGTCTATAAATGCTAAGATATTTACAGGACATTTGCCGATCCATGATACAGAACAATGATTTTTAAACTTTGCTCTGAGGACCCATTTAGTCTCAGAAATGAATGAATATCCAAAGAGCTTTTGTTTATGTGTTATCTCTATTGGTATTTAGATGGATTAGAAACTTAAAAATATTACTGATCCATTTAAAAATAGAAACCCCACTGCAACTTGATAGGAATAATATATTTATGAAAATATTTTATTTTCTAAAACAAAAAATTAGTGAGAAGAATGGAGCTGTTTTACACTTGTGTACCTCTCTAATGTCCAGCTGAACGGAAGATAGCTAGATTTCCCCATCTGCTTCTGTTTTCAATCTATTGCTGTATGTTATTTTTGTTGAAATATATGAAGGAAATCCAGTCTTACATAGGTAGGTCATTGGAAAAGACAGGAATACTTTAACAGGATTTTCAGATAATTGTGAATATTCTTTTTGATATTAAAACTTGAGAGGTGGTACTTTTATTTTATTTTTTTTTTTAAATTTTTTTTTTTCAACGTTTATTTATTTGTGGGACAGAGAGAGACAGAGCATGAACGGGGGAGGGGCAGAGAGAGAGGGAGACACAGAATCGGAAACGGGCTCCAGGCTCTGAGCCATCAGCCCAGAGCCCGACGCGGGGCTCGAACTCCCGGACCGCGAGATCGTGACCTGGCTGAAGTCGGACGCTCAACCGACTGCGCCACCCAGGCGCCCCGAGGTGGTACTTTTAAAAAAAATTTTTTTTTGATGTTTATTTATTTCTGAGACAGAGAGAGACAGAGCATGAACAGGGGAGGGGCAGAGAGAGAGAGAGAGAGAGAGAGAGAGAGAGGGAGACACAGAATCTGAAGCAGGCTCCAGGCTCTGAGCTGTCAGCACAGAGCCCGACGCGGGGCTCGAACTCACGGACTGTGAGACCATGACCTGAACTGAAGTCGGTTGCTCAACCGACTGAGCCGCCTAGGCGCCCCTAGAAGTGGTACTTTCTTGAAAATTAGCTGCATCATGGAATCTGAAACCCTATCAATGAACTTGGCAGAGTCTGTGACATCAAAATGCATTAGTCTATCCAAGACCTAGTTGGAATGGGTCTTTTACTCGTGTATAATTTTGTAATACCAGGCATTGGTTATTTGGAAAATACTAGTTTGGGAAAAGGTGATGTCGATGTTCCAAATATTGGTACACTTTATACAAGATTAAAAAAACACATTAACCAATACCAATCTAATCATAAAAGTCTGCATATTGGGTAGCTATAGAGATCTTGGTGGTGGATATAGATTCTCCAAACTTCTAATTTTTGCTTGAAAGCCTGAATTCTGTCATTGGCCAGAAAAGTGTTTCCCTTGAAGTGACACGCTCACCGTTGATTTTCAAGAAAATGTCTGCCAAATACCTGAGTAATCATGGTTTATCTGTCAGTCATCTCTTTAGGTGAAATCCTCACTAAAAAAGTGGTTTCGTTCAGCCCCAAACTCAAACAATAGAATAGGTGCTTCTCAAGACAATACAATATCTACAGAAATGCTCTCTGTAACACTGCCTACTCTGTCACACAGGATATTAAAATGACATATATTTGGTGATTAAGATCTAGTAAAATTGGTAATTTCTACTGTTATTAGGACATTATTGAGTAAAACTAGATTTTCTTTTTTTTTTTTCGAAAGCACATTTATGTACAAGTGCATTGGCAGGGAAAAACACAGTACTAGCCCGTACGGTTTGATTCACGCTAAGGCTCCAGCAGCAGTTTCAGCCATCATTGCTCTTACACCCTCAGTGCAAATACCAACACGGTGAAAAAAGTCAGGCACATCTCAGTGTTCTGAAAGGGTTTTGACCTTGCGGATTCTCTGAAAGGGCCTCAGGTACCGCCAAGAGGCGCGAGGGGTCACACTTTTGAGAACCGTTGATCCAGGTCAAGAATACCTCTCAGAGGAGTGATAGTTTCCTCCAATTCTCTTAACAACAACAAAATTAGTTGCTGTGCAGTACTGTAGTTAAACAAATTATGGTTTCTTCAGCCCTTCACGTATCCTCATTTCCTACAAACACATCCTTGCCTATTGTTGGACATCTGGGAAACCTCAGTCTTACCAGCCACCAATCCATCTCTCAGACTTACATTCAGTGTCTCAGTGCGATACTCCTACTGATCCTGGATAGGGCCTGTACTTGGTCAGATTCTGACCAAGATTCTGAAAGTGACTGACTGGAGCAGATCGCCTACAATATAATGGAAATGTCTCATTTCCACCTTTTACACATGTTCTGAGAAAGACCCAGATGGGGCCTGAGAAGCTGAGAACACTACTTCATAAAGGAGATAGCTATTACCCCTGTGATTCATAATGGGAGGTCTGGATTATCAGTGATGGCTTCTTTGGTGATTCTGCTCTTCTCTCTTTTCAGATCTTATAGCTGTGGGATGTGAGTTCAACAGGGTACATTATCATAACGGCCAAGTCTTTCAACCCAATCCCCTGTTCAGCTGTCTCTGTGTGAGTGGGGCCATTGGATGCACACCTCTGTTCATACCAAAGCCGGCTGACGGTCACTGCTCTGGGGCTAAAGGTAGAAAGAAGTCTGATCAATCAAACTGTGGCCTGGGACCGTTCCAACAACAGCTTTCAACAAGCTACAAAACAATGCCAGGTGCTTAAAGGCATATTTAGTTCTCATGTATGGCTTCCTGTGATCTTCTTTCATGTTTCTTTTATGTACCACAGGTACTCAGTAAGTACTTATGGCTTAGTGGTCAGTCTGAGAGTTAGGCTGGGTGTGCTATCTTACTCAGTCTCTGCCTCAGATAGGTAGTTTTCTAAGTATCCCTAAAGGAAACTTTATAATGTTTTAGATTTTTCCAGTAAAATATTCCAGTTTTTAAAAGCTCTGCTCAGGTCAGAAAAACTCTTCTATGCCCCTGGCTCATTCCACTCAACCTCTTCTAAGGAAAACTGACCAAATATTGTTCACATGCACCCTGAGAAACTTTTACTTGTATTGTTATATTATGGGCAAGACGTGTGACCCATCCAGTTCCAAAAATTTTCAAAGGCAACTCCTGTGTGTGACAAAAGCAGAAATGGAAGCCTGCTTATTAAAAACATTTGAGAATATGTTTTGAATTTGTAAATATTGTTTCTAAACATAGGAAACTGCTGACATACGATTATTCTTTCATTCGGTCTGAAAATGCAGCTCTACAGTTACCAACCTCTCTCTAAATAAACACACATACAGGTATTTTAAAGTAGGGTCCCCAGCTATGTATGTAGTCAGAAACCCGTAATGAGACTCTTTCTCACTCATCGTGAGCACTTGGCCATTTACAGTTAGTGTCCGTATATTCATAAATACTGCATACTGGTCTGCTTTAAGTTAACATCTTGTTTAAATGCCAGGGCATTTTGGGGACAGGAGTTTCAAAAACACCCACAAATGAAGCACAGATGAGGAAGGACTCAAAAGGGTCAGTATTCATGCCTGGTTATTATTCACAGCTCTGTGTTTTTACCCAGAAATCAAGAATGCCTTTTTATTGAAATTTGGAGCTTAGTAAATGAAAGGTGCCATGGAAATACAGGAGGAATATTTATATATGCTAAAAACTTCTAAGTTCAGTTACATTATGTGGATATTTAACAAAAGCAACTATAATCAAGCAATGAATTTTAGATATTTAAAAAACTAACTCTATGAAAGGAACATTCTCAGAGACTTCCATCATGCCAATTAATTTGAAAATAATTGAACAGGTTGTAGTGAATTTGCATTTACCATACTTGGTTATTTAGCTAACAGCACGACGCCACTAATGCTCTAAAACCTCTAAATTATAAGCCAAGCTGTTCTTTTTTGCAAAATGTCCGGGAACAGCTGATTTTCTGAACTGGATCTGAGGGGCTCCGTCTAAGTTCTTGGGCCTCACGCATGAACCTCGCCGGTGAGAAAATGCCCCAGGGCAGCAAGTTTCCACTAGAGCATCCTTTTGGATCAAGTTCAGTCGGTCTCATTTGCGGAAGGAGAGTAGTTGCAGAGGATCATTGGAACCTGGCTGGAGGGGGTCTTACATGGTCAGTCTCAGTGGCTCGTGCTTTGCTACAAAAAGTGAGAAATTCTGCCACTGTGCTCTCTGGTAATTGAGACCACAGGTCTAGATATGTTAGTGTATGTTCAGTCTAACGTCTCTCCTCTGCTTACCTGTGAAACTGTGGTTAGGGGCTCAAAGAGCAGTTTGGGTTTTAAAAGCAAACAGTGACCAATATACACGTTAAGGTGTATTTGGGCATACTTTACTCCAGATGGCCTACGGTTGGATTCTAGCTTTTGCTCGCTCACGATGAAGCATATGCAGTGACATAATGCCCCCATGCCATGCTTTTCTCACTGCTCACCAAATACTAAACTCTTACTTTAAAAGCTCTTCTAGTCTTCTTGCTTCTTAATGTTAACTTCCTGAACTGCAGCTCTTGGCTTAACTTTTTAAGGGGGTTATTGGTAATGTGATAATCTAACCTACCTTTATTTATTGCAGATGCGTGCCAGGCTTTTAATCTGCTTCCTGCATTGAGGTCTTTAAACTGTTGTCTACCTTCCAGGTATCTTCATGTTTCTGCTTCCTCTCCCTCAGTTCCTTGTGCAATTGCAACATCCTACCGTTAATAACACTGAAAGCAGTAAAGTATCATTTATTCGAAGACGGCACACACTTCAAAGTGACTGATATTTCCTGTCAAGAAGGTAGTTGCAGGGAGGGGGGCATCTTTTCAGAGTTTTATTTTTCCATTTTGAAGTAATATAGCCAGAATTTTGCTATATTCAACTGCAGACTCAAATCACAACCTTATTCCAAGTATCCGTTTTAGGATGCATATTAACCTTAAGGAAATGCTTTGAGACAACTAAAATGTAGTGTTTAAAATGAACCAATGGCCTGACTCATTCATGAGCAGAACAAGAAGCTCCCAGTGGATTTATAAGATGGAGGAATTATTATGCACTCATTATATTCTCATTATTCACCCCCCCTTCCCCTCCCTTCTGCTAAGCATCAATCAGTGGAGGGGCTCCATCTGTCCAGCAAATTACCCACCCGCCCATAGATCTATCTTTTCCTTTGCCATTTCTTTCTATAAGTGATTTGAAATGGCTGGCCAATGGAAAGAATACCATGGGCCTGATACCATAGGGAATGTAGCAATTAAGCTGAATGAACAGAATAGATTACACACTCACTATGACTTAGAATATGGTTATTTTGATTAGTTCAATGTAATGTAGAGAATTTTCTAAAAGACCACATTAAAACAAGTAGAGGAAAAATAACTGGCCTTAATAGTTTATTCTCAAACATAACCTTTGTATTTTAGATTTTAGCATGCCATGAAAGTTAACATTAAGACATCATTCTAATACCTTGAATTTCTTAATCCTACTAATGTCTATTTCATTTTTGAAAATAATACCTAGCAAGAGGCAAGTAGTTTGGTACTAAGAGAATGAGCTAGTTAGCAGAAGCAAATGGATACATTTACTCAGATTTTCAAAGATAAATTATCTTTATTCTTCCTAAGAAACTGTACTGTAACATTTGGCCAAAAGGTAATTTGGGGACATCTGGGTGGCTCAGTCGGTTGGGCGTCCAACTTCAGCTCAGGTCATGATCTCACAGTTTGTGAGTTCAAGCCCCGCATCAGGCTCTGTGCTAACAGCTCAGAACCTGGAGCCTGCTTCGGATTCTGTGCCTCCCTCTCTCTCTGACCCTCCCGGCTCATATTCTCTTTCTCTATCGAAAATAAACAAACATTAAAAAAAAAAAAAAAGGTAATTTGAAAGTAGGAGAGAGAGAGCATGATGAATTAGACTGCACGTTTATTTTATTCTGAGTTACACTGCATAAAAGTTCTCATCTATTTACTATTAGCTTAAAAACAATTATTAAAAGTTGTCTGAGTACATAATTATGTATACACATGTACTTTTCCCCCTTTATTTTAGCTTATAGGAATCTCCCACTTATTTGGAAAAGAAAATGTCTTGTGCAAGCAACAAAGTGGACCCCTTGCTCCAGAACCTGTGGGATGGGAATATCTGATAGGGTGACCAATGAAAATAGCAACTGTGAAATGAGAAAAGAGAAAAGACTGTGTTATATTCAACCCTGTGACAGTAACATATCAAAGAGAATAAAGGTAAAATTTAATCAGATTTAGTTTCACTGTAATTCAATATTAAGAGACTCCTGAAAAGTACGTGTTTTAGAGGGATAGACAGTATGCGATTCTTGTAAAAATAAAATCACCTCATTGTAACTTTTTTTTTTTTTAACGTTTATTTATTTTTGAGAGAGACACAGAGCATGAACGGGGGAGGGGCAGAGAGAGGGAGTCACAGAATCTGAAACAGGCTCCAGGCTCTGAGCCATCAGCCCAGAGCCCGACGTGGGGCTCGAACTCAGGGACCGCGAGATCGTGACCCGAGCCGAAGTCGGACGCTTAACCGACTGAGCCACCCAGGCGCCCCTCATTGTAACTCTTAAAGTCAAACTATTTGGGAGGAAAGCAAGTATTAATCTAATTGCATTTCACGGGGGGAAATCTTACCAAGCAGGGAGGTACTGTTAGCCTGCTGATTCTAGATACTCTAATAGCTTAACGGTGTGGGTCTTGATCAGCCTGATTTGTTGTGGTACACCCACTATGCATGCTTTTAAAAAGCAAATCCTTTTCAGAGTCTAACTTTTAAGAAATATGTTAATTTTATGTAGTGGAATCAAAGCAGTGGGTAAAAGATTTTGGTAGCTGTATCATAATTATAAGAACTGACATTATGAACATCAGAGTTCTGATCTTGGTTATAGATCACCAACTTGGAGGGAGAAACCACCATTTCCAAAATGCTCTGTGCTTATTAGATAGTAAATTTGCCAAAGGACTATGATAAAATATTTACCCCGGAATTGTTTGGTATAATTAGAGCTGGTCCTACTTCTAGAACAAGGCAAGATGACTGTCTCAAGAGTAAGTTTTGGAAATGCTACAAAACCTTTCTCATCCCCAAGTTATTCCCTACCATATTAAGTTGACAACTCAGTTTTTTTTTTTTTTTTAATTTTTTTTTTTCAACGTTTATTTATTTTTGGGACAGAGAGAGACAGAGCATGAACGGGGGAGGGGCAGAGAGAGAGGGAGACACAGAATCGGAAACAGGCTCCAGGCTCTGAGCCATCAGCCCAGAGCCCGACGCGGGGCTCGAACTCACGGACCGTGAGATCGTGACCTGGCTGAAGTTGGACGCTTAACCGACTGCGCCACCCAGGCGCCCCGACAACTCAGTTTTAAAGGGATTAAGATATTTATTCATCCACTCAAAACTGAGTTTTGTTAGGGAATTTGCTAAGCCTTAGGTAAATAAACATCTAATAAGATGTGGCCCTTGATATTAAATAAGACAAATTTTCATTGTGGAAATTGTGGAAATGAAGGGTGGAGAGCAACAAAAACAGGGAGTGGGTCCTATGATGGAGCAAGAACAGGGAGGACAGACCTCTGGGTGGGGGGTGGAATTCAAAGGTAGAAAAGAGAGTGCTGATTCACTAAGAAATATTAATGCCCTGGAAATAATTATACCTGTGTGTTTGTGCTATAAAAATGTTCTGTATACAGTTTCACTTTTCTAATGACTTCTTAATGTTATGTACCTTTTCAGATCCCTAAAGGAAAAACGTGCCAACCCACTTTCCAACTTCTCAAAGCTGAAAAATTCATCTTTTCTGGATGCTCAAGCACTCAGAGTTACAAACCCACTTTCTGTGGAGTATGCTTGGATAAGAGATGCTGTGTCCCTAACAAGTCTAAAATGATTACCATTCAATTTGATTGCCCAAATGAAGGGTCATTTAAATGGAAGATGCTGTGGATTACATCTTGTGTATGTCAAAGAAACTGCAGAGATCCAGGAGATATATTTTCTGAGCTCAAGATCCTATAAAACCAACTTTATATGGGAAAAGTTAAGTTTAGGTAATCATGTCATTACATCATAAAATTAGAATGGTTTTAAAGGGTGGCAAATCTACCTTATTGATTTAAAACAGTAAGAATGCCTACTTATTCTCAAATGACTGTATTTAAGGCAATAGAAGCTTTTAAAAAGGTTTGTTAAAAAATTATATGTAAAACTTAAAAACCTTAAAAGTGAACTCTTACTTTAAAACGTATAATTATGAAATACACAGATACTTGGTTCCATCTACATATTCCATACATAATGGAAAATTATACAATTTACAAGAAAACATTTCATTCTATAAAGTAATCTGGAATACTTTGTTGAAGATGTGTAAAAAGTTTAAAACTCTTAAAACTAGCCTTTAAAACTTTGTGTACTTTGACAATGTAGCCTAGGATCCCATCAGATGATAATCATTACATGGTGAGCAAGATTCTAGGTTAATTCTTAAAAAGGAATAAGATTAAACTGTAAATATGTTTATAGCTTCCATTGCCCTATCCTGAATATGAGTTTATTAAGGTTTCTTTTGGAAGGAGAAAGTAGAACTTCGTTGGCCATTGTTAACAACTGTAGACAACTGTAATCTAAAAGTTTATATACCAAATAATGTAAAAAATTAAATTTCCAAGATAAAGATCAAAAGCAGTATCCTTACTTTGAAAAGGAAAGAAACTTAAGAATATAACACTAAAGGAAAGCACACAATGGGTTATTCTGGCTTGAAAATTGTCCCTAAAAATTACTTCCTTAAATGACAAATCTATCTATGGACTTAAAATATAAATTATTTTATTTAAAGATAAATTAACGTTAAAACCTAGAGCTGGAGATTATAGTAACGAGAACACTTTCACTAGCCTATTACAGCCATTTGCTGCAAAGTTCAGAAGAAGGTATCAGGCTAAGTAACATTCTGTTTGCTTATATAAATGGTGACAAGCAAAACCAATAATAATACTGTTTAAAAATATGGACATTATTATAAAATCAACTGGTTTAATAAAAAGCATTATATTTAAAGATAATTTAATACAAATACATGTTAAAATAAATGTAAAAATTCTTTTCAGTGCAAACAGGTGGTTACCCAAACAAGAAACAAAACCTCCCTAATAGCTGTAATAAAACCTATCCCTGAAAAGTTAGTGGGTATTACACAGAAATTTATATTGTGTTCTTCTATTACTCCTCGTACTCACTTTTAAAGAATCAGGAGAATTCAACCAAATAAATTATAAATTTATTTAACCGCTCTAGTTATACCAAATAATTCCAGGGCAAATTCCAGGGCTGACAAAATAAATTATAAATAAATATATGAAAATCTGTGTAAGATTTTTATTGAAGACATGATTACCATTGTATGAATGCCTGAATATGAAACTCTAAATAAAGTAAAATGTTGAACTATGTTTTCTCAATTTCAGAAAAGGGGAACTTTCTGAAGATAAATGTTTGAAGTCAAAGGTACTAGGACTTTCAATAATGTCACACACTGGTATCGCCCACGAATTGTAATGAAAGGAAAACCACTCTTTTTTTTAAGGCAAAAATGCTTTCTAATATGAAAAGTGCAAACTAGACTTTCTGAATCACAAAAGTTCTGAAAACAGAAAGATAAAGTGACCAAAAAATGTGAAATTCAGAATAGTAAAAGTACTTTTGGGGTTCTGTTTTACACAGCTACGCTTAGTCTAGGTAAATCTTCCACAGGCATGCTTCGTGTGGCGTCCAGTTGGTTATATTCCTCTATGAGCGCGGATAAAGATGACACGGCTTCCATGAAACAGCTTTCCTCCATCCCTTCAATTTGTAGATAGTGATGAAGATGAGCCTACAAACAAAGGATAATGTTGACCATTTTCAGGAAACTTGATACAAATGTAACTATCCTAAGACATATTCTTTTTTTTTTTTATGTTTATTTTTGAGAGAGAGATAGCATGAGCAGGGAGGGGCAGAGAGAGAGGGAGACACAGAATCCGAAGCAGGCTCCAGGCTCTGAGCTGTCAGCACTGAGCCCAATGTGGGGCTCAAACCCATGAACTGTGAGATCATGACCTGAGCCAAAGTCGGACACTTAACTGACTGGGCCACCCAGGTGCCCCGAAACACAGATATACTTTATTAAAATAATAGTTCACTCAATTTTACGAGAGAAATGAGAACTCAAATCCTATGAACTCAGGAGATTTCTCATTTAGGTAGTCTGAGTACAATGAATACAGTAGTCAGGAGTGCCCCTGATTTGTAACAGTATAACTCACAAGAATACATCTTAAATAGCCCAAATAAAAACACATAGTTACAAAAGTGTACTGATAATTACCTTTTTCTTGTAGAGCCTCATGAATCGCTCTCTGAGTTCCATGAAGGTAGGCTTCACACATGTGTTATTTGCTAGAGCTAATAACGAATGGGAATGCCCCACGGGAGGTACTGAACACAGGCTGGTTTTCCAGCCTTCTTGATTCCAGGAGATAAACTGTAGAGAAGGTTTTAATCTGAGATACAAAAACTCAAAGGTGAGAATGAAGGTAATGAAAACATCTGCCATATATGGCAATGGACATTACTAATGGTAATTACCATTCTAATTGCTTAATATATAAGGTAAAGTTATCTACTTTTTACTATTAACAGTATCATGGTACAGTCTGACAGTGAACTAATGGACATTTAGTTAGGAGGACATAAAATCTGGGGAAGAAAAAGAAATGAAAATATTACTTTGTAATTCAATCGAGTAGTTTTCCTAAAAAACAGACGGTCAAAAAATAGTATAACATAAACTTAGAAGCAGCGAAGTGGTGGTGGTGGTAATAAAACAACAATAGTTAAATTGTCTGAACATTTTCAGAAAATAAGACATCTTAGAGCACCTGGGTGGCTCAATTAAGCGTCCAACTTTGGCCGAGGTCATGATCTCGCAATTTGTGAGTTGGAGCCCCGCATTGGGCTCTGCTGACAGCTCAGAGCCTGGAGCCTACTTTGCATTCTGTGTCTAGCCCTCTCTCTGCCCCTCCCCTGCTTGCGCGTGCGTGCACGCTCTCTCAAAAATAAATAAACGTTAAAAAAAATTGAAAATAAAAAAAGAAAATAAAACATCTCCTGTATCATTCACTATTCACAAATAACAATTTTGTACTATTATTCTTGTTTTACATTTGAAAAAAGTAAGGCCAAGAGGGGCTAAGTAGTTTGCTCGAGGTCACGCTTTAGTTAAGTGGCAAATGCTAGAATTGGAAGACAGGCCATCTGAACTACCATGCTACGTTGTCACAAGTGGTACACATAAATTATCAGTAATATATAAAATCAAACCTTTCAATATTTCTGCGAAGATCTGAAACCTGTACATTTCCTCTAACCATAAGGGCACAGGCGAGGTAGAGGCTATGTTTGGGGTCAGCCCGAATTAGCTGGTGATCTTTACTAAAGGCATCTGAAAACATCTGATCCAACCTAGAACAATGAAAGAATCACTGTTTATACTAAATATTACTTCTATGTTTATACATACAAAATGCAGGGATCATCATCTACAGGTAAATACATACACAAATACATTCTAAATTTCAGCTATCATTTTCTCAAAGCAATCTTGATGAAAAATACGAAAAAAGAGGACATCTTTTATCCTTCATTTAAAGAGAGGAATAAAAAGGTGCTAACAAGTTTATATCTAACAATTCACAGCATCCTAGGCCCTTCCTTAATATAGCCCCAGTCTCGTTCTCAAATCCCACTTGCCTCAATAGAAATATGATTAGGTTCCTTAGATAACTCTAGCCAAGATTCTGTATGCAGAAACTGCAGAATGTCTGGGAAGTGCTGCAAAAATCGCACTGTGCTACCTACTCATTCAGCAGTTATTTACCAAATGCCTATTATGTGCCAGGCACTATTTAACGTGCAAGAGACCCAGCAGTGAACAACAACAAAAACTTCCTACTCTAATAGAGTTTACATTCTGTCTTGGTTATGTGACAGCAAGAACAGAAGTCTCCTTTAAGGAATGGTGAGTGCTACGGGGGATTCATAAATCTTTTGCTACTGTGTTCAAAATATTGGTGTGTTATGTGCTTCTGGGCATTTTTATGGAGTTAAGGAAACCCAGAAAAGGTTAAGAACCACCATACAGAAAACGAGCACACTTACTTGTGATTTATTTTCTGACACAAAATATAAGAACTAGTAAGGAGCTATTTGTAAGTTTGGGACACTTATCTTTATTTACATTAGAAATACGGGATTTCAAGAAACATGCACATACTTCTCAGATGTGCTCATTATTTTCATGTGATAAAAATGGGACTAGGCACAGAAATGACATTTATTAATAAAAGGTACAATAAAAACCATTCTCATTTGTTAGAAACCATTAATAAGAAATTAAAGAATTTTAAAACTATGACTTTTAATAGTACAATTTTAAAACATTTTATTACTTTACTCAAGGATAAATGTGTTCATATGCTGATATGGCAGCCTATGAAATATATACAGTACAGCAGAAAAAAAGAACACAGAGATAGAAAGAACATATGACAAGCTCTTTAAGAGTCTAAAATCTTTAAAGTCCCTTATACATTTTCACAAACACATTTTAATTAAAAATAATCCTTTGTAACAAATTATATGAATAAAAACTGTTGGAAGTAGTGTTATTTTTATCAAAATATGCCAAAAAGCAGGATTAAAAAGAAATTTAATTGGCTTTGAAACATTCAGGTTGAAGGACCAAGTCAAACATTTTCTCCTTTATAGCTGTACTTAATTAAATGTAAAAAATGTCTGGATTATCACTAATGTATAATAAATAGTTTAGTATGAATTTACATTGTATGTGTCCACATTAATGATGCACATTTTATTTAAATACATTAATTTTTAATACATTGGGCTGATAAAAACAGTGAATATTTAATGAATGATCACCATGTTCTATACACTATGCAAGCTGCTTAACTTAAGGTCATCAGTATCCTATGCAGAAAGAGTCCGATCTATTAGTTGGCACAATCGGTTATTTGTTACCAGCTTAAATAAAAGTTAATATCACTGTGACATTCCCACAGTGTAGAATTGTTATTTTGCCAAAACTTAAAACTATAAAAACTTTAATCCAGTTTTTACTTTATAATTTACATACTATCCTCTTACAGAGTGTGACAGGACCTTTACTCTCAACTGTGGATGCCAGTTGGACCTTTTCAAGCTCATTATCACTATATATGCTAACGGTTTTTTTCAACTAATTTTTTTTGTTGCCTCTTAAGTTTTATGCTTATAAATGACACACACTTACAAAACAAGGTGTTCTGGAAATTTTAGGTAGCAGCTACCATAAACAATAATATGGGAAAGCCTAGTTCTATGGTGCTAGACCGTGATAGCTTTAAAAGATACTCTTATTTAATATAGCCAACAAGGAAAAGAGATAGGTGCATTAATTCTCGTACTTACAGATGAGAAAAATGGAAAGAAAGTTTGTCACATGCCCAAGGTCCTGTAGCTAGTGACATAATTAGCATTCAGACTTAGTATGTCAGACTTCAAAGCCCTTAAATCCTTTTCAATAAAAACCGTATCTTCATTTAGTTAGCTTAAAAATTTAGATTTAATTCCAAATAGCTTAATATTGACTTTTTAAAGTTTATCTTGAGAGAGAGAGACAGAGAGACAGAGAACATGAGTGGGGAGGCGCAGAGAGGGAGAGAGAGAGAATCCCAAGCAGGATCTGCATTGTCAGCACAGAGCTAGATATGGGGCTCAAACCCACGAACTGTAACCTGAGCTGAAGTCAAGAGCCCAAGGCGTAACCAACTGAACCACCCGGGTGCCCCTTAATATTGACTTTTTAAACAATGACCTGTAAATAAAGAAGAATTCAAATCATGGAAAAATGGTTGTCATCAATTATAAATGATATAAAGAAATACCCAGAGTTATTACAAACTTAAAAACAATTCTTTTAAAAAAAGTAATTCAAATTATCAAGTAACTGGAATAAAATTGCTACACTTTACCTTCGGGTAGGAATATTAACATCTGCCAGTGTATACAGAGGTGTTAGGCTTGACACAAGATAATGCAGTTGAGGAAAAGGAACTAAATTCATGCTGATTTCATTAAGATCCATATTAAGTGACCCTTCAAACCTTGCAGAGCTGAAAAATTAACATTAAAGCAAGAGAAAAAAAATTAACTTAAAAATTTTATACTTTGAATGTAGCTTGATTTATTCAGCAGGCACTTTTAAATCCTTTTGTACATTGTTCTTCAGTTAGGAAATATATGCTCTTTTTTTTCTGTATTAGTGAAATTTAGTGTCATGAACATCATGTATAAAGATAATTAAAATATAACATACAACATCTATAGCAATTCTTATTTGTGGATTATATGAGGTGTAACCAACACACTGTTATGCTGCACGTTACATACACAAAAATATCTTACTTAAAATGGACTTTAGGTGGAGTTAAACACATACAGGGCAATAATTATTTAATTATCCTATAAATTTTACTAAATTCGTTAAGAGTCTGCTTAGTGTGCTCTATAATTTGGAATATAATAAGGCCAAAGCAATCTTCTAGATCGAAGTCAAGGAGAAATTTTGGACAGCTAATGAATGAGGAGGTAAACATTAGCTGGTTTAAAAGATGGAAGACATTCTACAGCCAAACAAACCAACCAACCAACCATGCTTACTTTTATCTAACTAAGTTCTCAACTGTCTCTGTGACAATTTTTTTTTTTTTCATTTGATACCCATTAATATTCTATAGAATGTATCTGAGGAAATGTTGCTTTGGAGCCGTAGAAATTACAATTCTGGTCTGTCACTCCAAGATCTCAAAATACTAGACAAAATAAAATAAAGAGAAGCTCTTATGACCTAGAACAACTAAAAAGTTCTACTACAAAAATGCTACTGCAAGCATCATCGGAAGCAAAGTGAAGTCTGTAAACTGTCCTTAGGTATACCATCAATAGGATTACCTGGTTAGGTTCAGCAGCAAATTTGCCACAATGTTGTTCATCGCATCAAAGGGCTTCTGGTGCTGCTTTTTCAAAGCCCCAGCACTTGAAGTAACCAGACTCTTTGGCTTTATAGTTGTACTCAACTTTCCAGAATTCACCATGAGGTCAATTTTGCTAATGATGTCAAATAAAGACTTTTAAAGGAAAAATATTGGGAGAGAAGCTATTAAGAGCGGACACAGATGACATTCTACCAGGAAGAAAGGAAGAGAAAGAAAAACAATTTAAACTTATTTTTCCTCTTAGGTGGGAAAGCTGAAAGGTGAAGACAATGTTTCATATGCACACACATGCATAACATAGGACTGAATGTATACATGATATATCCATAAGTTACAATGTCATTTCTTACTTGGTTGTCAATGGGCAACACACAGTCTGCATGCTCATTAAGTTCCTTCATTGCCAAGATGCTATTATAAGGTGAGGTTATGACATCATCCTCACCAGAAGGATAAATTGAAGTCACAAATCTGTATACTTCTGGGAATTCGTCCTCAAGCACCTTTAAGAGAAATGTGCCAAGTCCAGATCCTGTTCCTGAGGATTAAAATTGCAAAGAAAGAAAACAAAACTCAGCACAAATGATTTAGAATAAAATTGTGAGGAACCTGGAATTTTATGGTTTTTTTTTTTTTTTTTTGTAGAAACATACGTTAAAAACCAGAGCCATTATAGAGAAGACAGTTTTAATTCCATTAAAGTATTTTAAAAGCCATATAAACATATACATATAGAACCCATAAACAAAATAAAAAAGGCAAACTAAGAAAAAAATCTCCAAAGCATATGAAGGACTAAATTTCTTTCATAAAGAGGTCTCACAAATCAATAACCAAAAAACCATGAATAATAGAAAAATGGGGAAAGTATGTAAATATGTAATTCATAATAAATCAATTGGTGAATAGATATGAACGTGCTTAACCTTTCTTCTAATCAAAGCCATCCAAATTAAAACAATCCAATTTTGAATATGTTAGATTCAGGTCTTCTAATAGTGTTGGTGACAGGGTGGGGAAATAAACTTGTATAAATTATTGGTAATAATATGGATTGGTGAAATAATGTGGCAAGGTATTTATTAACATGCATCAAAATTTAAAATGTACATATTCTTTGGTCCCACTTTCCTTTTGGGAATATTACCTACAGCTATAGAGGCACAAATGAGCAGAAATGTATGTATCAGATATTCAACTGAGGACTGTGTTTAATAACTGAACACCATAAACTTAACATCTACTAATGAGAAACAGACTTTAAAAATTATTATATTAACACAATTGAATTCCATGAGACAGAGATGATATTAAAAGACATTCGGGAAAGACAAAGTGAAAAAATTACAGAGTAATAAGCATCTCATGATCTTGTTTATGTAAAAATATACACACATACGTAACAGGCATAGAAAATATCTGGAAGGACAGACATTGGCAAACTCGATTACCTGTGAGGAGAGAGACTAGGAATTAGATGTGAGAGAGGAGACCATTTTTAACCTTCACTATTATTTACTTTTGCCAGTAAATTATGAATAAAGTATAATCTGAGATTTTGAAAAGATGGATTTAAAAAGGGACCATAATGAAATATAAATCAAATTGTTTCTTTTTTTTAAAACGGATCCAAACTTGTTGGTTAATTAATTATACTAGTACGAAGAGAAAGTTGTTTCTTAATTCAGTGATTACAATGGTCCTCTAAAGGCATGGTTTACATAGCAATTATAACTTTAATTTTAAAATGCTATCATACTGCATAATAGATATGTAGAAAAAATCAATTTACATAACCTGTTGAATATAAAATCTTAATATCAGCGTGAAGAAAAATAGCATGGCAAATTTTTCTTTTAAAACTCGCTAATCCTATTTGAAATTAGCAAAATACAATATGTTTCTAGTTCATAGAACAGAGGAGCAAAGTACTTCATTTGCAAGGTACAGGCTTTCTAGGGAAAAGAAAGCAATGCAGATCATTTATTATAGGTCAAGGTAATTACCATGTAAGGAAAGATTTAAAGGAGCTGACTAAAAGGATTTCTTTTATTTATGTCTCTTATTGGACACAAGAAAGGTCTGAAGGTAGTTGAAGAATACAGACATTTTTAAGCCAGAAATGCTTAGCTCTAGTTAGGATATGAGATTGCACAAACAAACCCTTAGGAGGAAGTCAGCATTCCCAGAAAGCTCATATATACTGAAATATAGTCAGAAATTTTATAAAAGAAACTAAAGGTAGAAGAAAAAAAAATTCAGATTCAGTTCTACTATCTCTTAAAAGGGCTTAAATTTAAAAAATGATAATAGGAACAAAATTTGACAAAAATCTAAAATAAAAAGCAGTTATGTACCTACTCCTAAACACAGAGTGTTAAAAGTTCTACCTTTATTCAGCATAGGTCTGAAAACATCCTTCAGTTTGCAAAATGAGTTCCCATTTACACTTTCACATGATTACAGGGAAATGAGTGAATAACTTTACCTCCTCCCATGGAATGTATTATAAAAAAACACTGTAAACAATCACAGTGCTCTGCCGACTTTCTGAGTTTCTCTAAAATCTGTTCTTGATAAAGCCTGCCAAAAACTTTGTGACCCACAGCCCTGAAAAAAAAGACATAAATCACAAAATCACCCTGGCATTTATTATTTCAAGATTTTATTATTTCTGATCCAAATGAAAAGATTATAGAAAAACCTGAAAAAGTATTTTTACTGTATTAAGTACATTCTTCTGGTTTCATATCAATAAATCATATGATGATTATTTCAAAGACACTAGGTAGAAAATGTAACAAATATATATATATCTATAATCCTCAAATATCATGACAAAATAGAGCATTATCAATGGCTATTAAACTATGGTTTTCTAAATTAATCTTCTCTTTTTTTTTCTTTAGGCATAATTATAAGAATTTATTTACATAGCTGTTTCTCATCTCCATTTAAAATAAATTCTGATTGCAGTAAATTTTACATATTAAAAAGCAGAACACAGTCAACTAGAATGACAATAAAAATAAAGACTTTTGAACATATTGGTTTAATATATGAGAAAACATAAGTCATGTTGTGTTATTAGATAAACTGGCACACAAAAGAACACTGATACTTCTAAGACTGCAAGCTTTTTTGGTTAATCAGATTTGAAGTAGCACTTTGATGCATTAAAAATGATTAAATGATTAAAAAAATGAATGAATGATTTTCCCACAACATATAGTCAGGTTGTATAACTCAAAAATTACAGAAAGATTACACAATAATTAGTGGAAAGCCAGTTAAGTAGGCATATGGATTCATTTAGTGACTGGTTCTCCCCAGATGAATCTCTAACAATGCAAAATGTAAATTCATGCTTTAAATTTTTGTTTATTTAAGTAATCTCTACACCCAACATGGGGCTCAACCTTAGGACCCATCGATCAAGAACTGCACACTCTTCTGAAAGAGCCAGCCAGGTGCCCCGTAATTACACATCACTACACATTAGGAACTTGAGGGATTGCCTGTAAATAGATAAAATAACAAATACTAGGTTTGCAAATAACAAGGAGCTACTTAATTTTTAAAAAACAGCAAAAACTGTTTCAATGGAAACTATTAAATGATCATTGTTGAAGCTTTTTACCCCATTAAGGAGATCAGACCATTATATATTTAAGAGCTAAACAGCCTTGGGCTGAGCCTAAATGCTGGGACACTGGTCTGGCTTGCACCTCTTATCAATTCTATTAAATCTGACCAACTGAGAACTTGATAGAGTCAAATAACACAGGTAAGAGAAGAGTTTCTAAGAATACTTAAACTTTTGTTACTATTTAGTAGTATTATTTTTTTTAGAGTTTATTTATTTTTGAGAGAGAGAGAGAGCGAGCATGAGTAGGTGAGAGGCAGAGAGAGAAAGGGAGACACAGAATCTGTAATAGGCTCCAGGCTCTGAGCTGTCAGCACAGAGCCTGATGTTGGGCTCGAACTCACAAACCGCGAGATCATGACCCACACCAAAGTCAGATGCTTAAACAGCTGAGCCACCCAGGCGCCCCTAGTATTATTTAAGAATCAATTTACAAGGACTTTGGTAAATCAATTATTCATGATTTTTTTCTTAAAAAAAAAATGAGAAAGAACTATGATACAAGTGGCTTTTCAGCACTGAGAAACACCATCATTTATCAAGGAAAAGATGATGGGCTGAAAAGCCTAGAGGTAGGTATAGCAGGTTAGATCTTGCTTTCATGTTAGCAGGACCTGTTAGAATGAAGGAAAGATTGTTCCTTTCTTTTTCCAGAGGACGTTCAATTTTTACATACAGCACATTCTCACCAATTATTCCCTGAGCCAGAAATATCAGTGATGAGCTGCTTGCTATCAAACACATCTCTCAACGGTCCCTGCAGAATTTCATTTACTACTCCTTCCTCCATGTCAATCAAGACAGCCTGAGAAAGAGAAATAAAATTTAATTAGCATATTTTTCTTTAGAGCTAGTTATTCTGTAAATTAATTTATGAACTAAAAGTTGCATTGTTCTTTTTACAGTTTAAGCTTAATCAAATCTTTATTTAAATCTTTATGTAGAATCTGTTACAAGAATGAAAAAGTAATTTCACTCTCCTCAGGAAGTGGAATACAATTAAAAGATGGATTCTAAACTCTTATCCTACTCCAAAATACCACGTGGGGGAAAAAAGGAGCTGAATAATCCCCTCAACTGATTTTCTAACAATTCTTTTATTCATGTGCCTACGTGACTGTAAATGTTTTGGGAACAAGGTCTCAGAAATTTAAAAGGTGCCTAACTAGAAAAAAATTCTCAATAAATGTAGGGTACATTAATGCATATTTGCTCACTAGAGCAACCATGCTGCTCTTCATGAATCACAGCCCCAAACTGTCCAATTCAAATCAGTAAACTTATTATTATGTGCGAACCAAGGCACTGGATCAACGTTAAAGATGACAATAGGGCCCCTACGCCCAAGAAAACCTAATTCATTACCACAAACATTATTGACATGGGAGATAACCTCTATTCCTCAGAGGAAAATGAAAATATAAAATATAAAATTAACCATGGAAAGAAAAATAGAAAAGACTGGAGGAAAATACAGCAAAATGTAAGCAGGGATGGCAGAATTATATTTGTACTTCCCACATCTTCTACGCTGAGGAAGATGAGTGAAAAGGGAAATAAATAAATTAAAAAGCTAAAAAAAATATGAAATAACCTTCGGGCACACTATGAAGCTATTAGCTTTGATTCAGTGTCACAGAGAAAGTGCTTGGTTTATGGGCTTCTTCAGTGCTTGTGACCCCGTAATGTTAAGCGCTTATGACATGGCACTGTTCTAAGTGCTCTGCATTTGATCCTCACCTTATGCGTAGGTACTATAGTTACCCTCACTTAACACATGAAAAAAACTGAGTCCTAGGAAAGTTAAATAACTTTAGCCCAGCTAGTAAGTGACAGAGCTAAGATTCAAACCTGCAGAATCTTCACTCTTAACCACAAAACTCTATGCTCTACTATCTCATTGAGAGGAGCCAGTCAAGTTCAGTATTTATGGAATACTAACTGTTGTGAAGTTGTAATTTATGCCCATTTAAATTCTGTGAATTAAACTGTGTAATTAACGATGCTACTATAAGCAAGCAATTTAAAAAATTATCTTACACAGTATATCAGAAATATTATATTTCTAATTGTTTAATAGTATATCACAGTAGTGTATCAGAAAGACTACACGATAATTATGTACTGCAAATGCAATCTTTTGTATATAGCAAGCAATATGCATACACTTTATGTATACTGGACTATATAGGGCTATTTACTGGTAATTTAGGGGTTTTCTAGGATATTTTACGATGATATGCAATTTTTACCTTAAATGTTGACTTTAACATCTAATCAACCACATAAGAGACACTTCACTGTCTGGGCAAACTGTAGTGTACTACAAGTTGTGTAGGATTACAAAGAGAAAAAAATTAGCTTATAATGGCAGTGTTCCAAAACAGACTCAAGATAATTTGTGGGAGATTACCTACATTACCTTAAAGCAACATGCAAAATACAAAGTGACATTCAAGCACCTCTGGAAGTCAGTTTTGATAGAAGCATCACAATTCCTCCCATAGCATCTAAACTGCCTTTCTTGTTATAAAAATAACTTATCACCAACTGGAAAAAGCACTTTGTTGTAGACAATCACGGAAGAGAAGTGTTGCTGGAATGAGTTTAACACTAAATATGGGCTACTGACTCGAAGCATTTTTGTTCAAGAGGTCTTACATGGTTGTGGTATTCACTATAACGTGGCTGGATCCATGCTTTGTATTGGGAACAGTAATTCTGATGCAAAGAAATCTTCCACTATCTTCAAATGAAAAATTAACCTGCATTAATATATGTTTCAGGCTTAGAGTTAAGGAAATTCCTTTTGTTATCATCTATCTAGACGTAGCTCTTCCCTGAAACATTCACACACAAAAAATGCTAAATATGCAGTGTTTTTATTTAAAGCACAAAACTTTCCCCCTAACGTTTCAGGTAGACATAAATGTCTGCTTATTTATATTAAAATGTGACTTAGTACTTTAAAAAAAATTTTTTTTTCATGTTTCTTAATTTTTGAGAGAGAGAGACAGAGTGTGAGCAGGGGAGGGGCAGACAGAGAGTGACACACAGGATCCAAAGAAGGCTCCAGGCTCCAAGCTGTCGGCACAGAGCCCAACACATGCAGGGCTCAAACTCACAGACCACAACAAGATTATGACCTGAGCTGAGGTCAGTTGCTCAACTGAGTGAGCCACCTAGGCGCTCCAGTAAAAACTTTTCTTAATTTGAGAAGTCAAATTAAAATTTTATTCTCATGATAGTTACCAAAGTATAGTTATTTTAAAAACACACGTGATAAAAGAATCTAAGCATATATATGATCTTACTCGTGCTTTCAAAGAACAAATTTTCCCCTTGGAAATATTGCCACCATCACCAACCACTCTGAAAGATAAAAAATGAGAAAAGGTCATAAGATCTTCCAAGGCTAATAGTGCTATTAGATAATAAAGTTAACTCCCACTTATATAATAAAGCTACTTACAGGCCTAGAGGGGCAGGCACAAAAGGCAACAGCGAAGATGCCATTCCTCTACCTCTCCCTTCCCTACCCTCCTATTAGGCTGAAAAAGTGAGGTACTTTTTCCCCTGGCTTTCTTTGTAGTTAGGGCCGGCCATGTAATGCAGTTCTGAGATAAAAAGCAGGTATGCTGGGAAGTGTTTCTGATAAAGAGGACCAGATGCTGTTGGTGCTTGGCATATAAACATGAATATAGATGCATGGAGTGAATATAGATGCATGGAGTGCACTTTACAGTTATGAAATAATAAATATGAGGACAAGAAGCCGACACCACATGAATAATGAAGCGACAGTGCCTCGGTCTTTAAGGCACTTCTCCAAGCCTAGATCATGTGATTTCCAGATTTCTTTGTATGAGATATCTGGATACTTTTACTGCTTAAGCCACCAGTTATATATCACTGTATATCTCAGGCTGTTCCTAGAATTTCATGTTGAACAAAAGTTACTAAAATAACTACATCTATGACCAAACATAGATATAAGTTTAGATAAGTCAATACAGTAGATAAGAAGACAGAATATATGAAAGGAAGTTGAATTGACCACAGATGATGCTCTAGGTCGAGCTGGTAAACTACGGTCCTTGGTCCAACTCTGACCAGCTGCTTATTTTCCTACATAAAGTTTTGTTCAAACAGTCTTTCCCATTTGCTTGCTTATGCACTAGTAAGCTATACCTGCATTCCTGCTACAACAGCAGAGTCAAACAAATGTGACAGAACTTATGGTCTGCAAAACCTAAAATATTTACCATCTGGTCCTTTACAGAAACGGTCTATTAACCCCTAGTATAGGTAAATTCCTAGTATGCTATTAAAAAGGTATGGTCTGGGGTGCCTGGGTGGCTCAGTCGGTTAAGCGTCCGATTTCAGCTCAGGTCATGATCTCGCGGTCCGTGAGTTCGAGCCCCGCGTCGGGCTCTGGGCTGATGGCTCAGAGCCTGGAGCCTGCTTCTGATTCTGTGTCTCCCTCTCTCTCTGCCCCTCCCCCATTCATGATCTGTCTCTCTCTGTCTCAAAAAAATAAATAAACGTTAAAAAAAAATTAAAAAAAAAAAAGGTATGGTCATCTTGTCAAATAGATATGGAAGTGTATACAAATATGTGGTCTTGGTTTTGAAAGATTTGTTTGTATTAATGTGGAGGCTCCCAGGTGTTGATAGTACATAGAATACTAAGATACCAAGACTCAGCTCCCCTTTTTGGAGAAACTCGGGATTGGGGAAATAAGAATGTTTTCAGGTTTAAATTACAAAACAGAATAGATAAGAGTACAGTTATGTAGTCAATTATTAAGAACCAACAGCTGCCAGACTGAGTCTCAACTAAGCAATGCTTGAAAAAAAATTTTTTTTTAAATTTATTTTTGAGAGAAAGGGTGCCAGCAGGGGAGAGGCAGAGAGAGAGAGGGACAGAGGATCCGAAGCCTGCTCTACGCCGACAGGCTGACAGCAGTGAGCTCGATGCAGAGCTCGAACTCATGAACCGTGAGATCACGACCTGAGCCAAAGTCAGATGCTCAACCGAGCCACCCAGGCGCCCCTCAACTAAGTAATACTTAGTGAAAGGATTGGCCATCTCGAGTAGAGGGGATGAGAGTGGAAATTTAGTTAGAAGCATGTAAAAGGAAGTATTACAAAGGCAAATTTTAGTCTCTTAACAGTATTTAGGGGGAAAGGATGCTCTAGAATCTAGTTTTAGGTTCCGGGGAATCTAGATGGCAGATATTTCCACATAATAAAAATAAATGACACCAGCCATTAAGGTACTACACCTAACTTCCCTTGGCCTGATTCCATGGTCACCAAGCAACTTTCTACTATTTAGCTTTTCCGGTAGATTTCCTACAGAAGAGAATTCACTTTTGAAAGTAAAGGAAAATCTAGTGCTCTGGAGTTACCGTCCCTACTGTCAATTACTACATTGACTTTCTGCTTTTTAATCTCCCATTCTCTTTGAGTTTGGTTTACCGACCTGTGCTGGAGAGCAATGGACTTATTCTCAAGATGTCAACAAGTTTTCTAAGTTTACAAGCCTGAGGGTCAGACTCTGGAATTCACCAGGGAAGTGGGGATTCATTAGCTTTCTCTAGGAGATAACTACCTCAAATACCCAACAAACTAATTCAAACTAGAACTCGAATTTTTATTGAATTACGATAAAGATGGATATTCACTATAGTATAGACTTTTCAGTTCAAGTCCACCACAGTTTAAGTAAAACACACACACTTAATGATTAAACGTTAAACATTATGGACACACCTTGAATGTCAAAATTACTCTCTCAGATAAAAGATAGTTATATAGATTCTTTATTAAAATAAACAAAAGTAATTTGACAGTTGCTTTCCTTCTTTTTAGCACATTCTACTTATAGAGCAAATATTCTTGACTACAAAAATCACAGAAATGTAAAAAAAAAAAATACATTTTTCTTTCAAAAGCTGGCCATTCCTGAATGCATTAACAAGACACACTTAGGGAAATTTTCAGCAGTCCTTCAGTAAAACTTTATTTCAAGGTCATGTTAAAAGAAGGCCCACTAAAGGTTCTTTTGTTCCTTAACATGGTCTTAGAAGGAAACCTGCTGTCTTGCTCTGCAGAATAATATGAGAAATATTAATGATATGGGAATAATAATGGGAAAAAATGCTTTCAATACTGAGAAAAACAAACTAACAAACAACCCAGACAACTTCTTTATAGTTATCGACTATTTTATTATCCTTTGAAGAATTCTCTCCCAATCTGATGACATGAAAAGAATCATTATGCTATGTGACAGACTTTAATCCCATCTTACCTGGTATCCACATTTCTAAAGAAGCTGCTTATTGCCTCGTCATAAATTCCTTTCTAAAAAGAAAAAAATATATTTATAGCATTTGATTAAGTTTTGCTTCTTTCCCAAATGAAATCCTTTCGATTTAATATTCTCACAATATTGTAATGGCTGGTATTTGGCTATGGTAACAACAACAAAATTGCAAGTTATCAAAAAATGCTCAGACTTCTTCCTCCCTAAAAGGTAAATGCCGTAGGATCTATGGATAAAGTTTAGCTGAGGGCGCTAAAGAAAGGAGACCCATAGGATTAGAGAACAGGTGCATCAAAAGAGAGCTTTCTCTGGATTCCTGGTGATCATTTTAAAGTTGACTAAATTCAGGAATATAATACCACACACGTTACCTATTTTACAAAGTACTTCCCCAAATACTATCGCATTGCTCTTCAAAAGAATCCCGATAAAAATGAGACCCTAAGAATCAGGGAGGGAGACTTAAGACTTAAGGTATTTGGCTAGCGTTTGTTCTGGGTCTAACGCCACCAAACGCTTAAAAAAACCAGTTCGCGTTTTCCTGAGAAGACCCTATACGACCTCTCTCAGTATCTATCAGTAAGATAAAAGGTCAAATGGACTGATTCTTGCTTATTTGCTTATCTGTTGCTTATTCTTGCTTATTTGTTGCGCGAGCATCGGTAACAGGCGGGTGGTCTCCGGGAGGGTGGGTCGGTACCTGGTTGACCGCGGCGTGCTCCCTTAGCGCCAGATCCCAGAAGCAGCAGCCGATCTGGTTTCCGCACTGGCCGACTGCGATCAGCGAAAGGAGGGAAAGAGAGTAGCCATTAGGAGGAAAAACAAGGCCGGTTGGCTGCGCGGCGACAAGGTGCCCATCCTCCCGCGCAGCTTACCCTGTACGACCACCGACTGGGTCATGCTGCTGCGCGTCCGGACTGGAGCACCCGGAAGCCGGCGGCCGCGTTCGTACTCCCCGCCCGGCTCCCGAGTTGAGCTCCCTGAGGGCCCGGGCAGCCGTAAGTCAAGCTGCTGCCGCAAGTCGCTGCTGTCGCTACGCTCTCCTCTAGGTTCAAGCTAAGTTTTTCCGTCCGAAGGCCTCGCAAGTGCACTTGCGTCCCACCGTTACCATAGCGACTGGGCCTCGGGATCGTAGATCCTAACTGCTTGCCAACATCTTTGAGCTTCGGCAGCTCCAGAGGCCGGGGTAACTGGCGGGTAACTAGGCTTTGGAGTGGGATTTAAAAAATGTATGTCTTTAAAACTGTTTATGGGTTATCAGAGGTCTAGTTTTTGTTCAGTCTCAACACCCTGGGACGCTGCTTTAATGCGTCTAGCCAACAAGCTCTTTGTTCTAACAGAAAACGGTGTAGATGAGCACAAAGAAACCCCAAATAGGCGTGTCAGGGTACACCCGAAACTAGGCTGTTTATACACTTTGACAAAACGCTTCAGAGACCCAGTCACTGTTCGTTGAAGCTGTATGCTTCCAGCATTAACTTCTATTTAAAAACAATTTTTTTTTTTAATTAACGTTTATTCATTTTTTTGAGACAGAGAGAGACAGAGCATGAATGGGGGAAGGTCAGGGAGAGAGGGAGACACAGAATCTGAAACAGGCTCCAGGCTCTGAGCTGTCAGCACAGAGCCCGACGCGGGGCTCGAACTCACGGACCGCGAGATCATGACCTGAGCCGAAGTCGGACGCCCAAACGACTGAGCCACCCAGGCGCACCCCAACATTAACTTCTAGCCCCTCTAGGATATTCAGAAGAAATCAAGGCATAGATCCAGCTCCAAGAAGCGTATAATCTTAAGACACATGTGAAATACTAACAAAAAAATACTGTGTGTTGCTGACTGTAAGGATTCAGTGAATGAGGATGTAGATCAGTCAATAGAAGTCTGGTGGAAGAGATGAAATTAAAACTAGGCATTTGATTTATGTAAACTAGATGGAAGGAAGAAGACTAAAAAAAAAAAAAAATCAGGCATTCCTGAAAATTACCAAGTACTGAAAATTGTCAAACACTGAACAATGCTCTGAACTCTGATCAATTTAGACCAGATTTCAATGAAGAACCCCAGCACTTCTTTACTGAAATTCATATTGTCTACAAATGCTTTAATCAAGAATGTTTTGCAATTGCTGAATTTTACTCTTAACTGCTTATTGGTGAGCATGGAGTCAGGGGTGGAGGTGCAGTCTAGAACATCCAACACGTCACTTCACGTCTTGGTGCTGAATTCCCAAAGTCTGAGCCTTTCAGAATTTGCAAAGTTTGGTCCAGTTTGTTGGCAGTGATGGAAGTAGGTCTATGCCAGTGAGTTATGGTGCCAGCTCATCTGGTATTCTGGCCTCTCAGAGCCCTATGTCTCATACTGTGGTTAGGTCTAAGTCGTTATTCCCCAGAGGTCATACATGGGAACAAGTTAAATTAAGAAAGTCCTAACAACAACAACAACAACAACAACAACAACAACAGCAACAGCAACAGCAGCAGCAACAGTCCGAATAAGTCTCATTTATAACTTCAGTCTGGAAAGCACCCGACTAACAGGCGATTCTGCTTAAGAATCAAGGTAGAACCTTACATACCAACCATATGTATAGGCAGAAAAACTTTCCAGGATTTATAGTTTCCAGGAGTCCACACCGAAGTCATATATTTGAGCGTATCCTGGAGTTGAATGCATTCCTCATTAGTTGGATTGAGACCTCATTTAAGCTATTCAAGTTCAATAGATAGAGCGAGCAGAACCCAGGCCGTCCTGGGGGTTGGATGTAGAGAGCTGTACACAGCTCTAGCGGAGTTCTAGTATACCTCCTCTGATACAAACACAGTGAAAAAAAAAATATGAGTTACCTTTCAAATTCTAGCTGTAAGTGGAAAAACTAGTTTTAGAAAAGAAGAATTAGAAGCACGAGGGAGCAGACTAGAGAGCTGAAAATCAAATTACTGATGTAGATGAGAAGTTTGAGAGAATCACGAGAATGCTGAGGCAAGGACGAAGGTATTAGAGCTCTTAGAAGGTAATATCTATGAAAGAGACAAAGATGGCTCAACATAAGATTAATAAGCGCCCCTGAATAGAGAACACAGCAACTGGAAGAAGAAATGTCCTTACTGATATAAAACATAATAAAGGAAAGAAAATCTGTAGATTAAAAGAAACCAGGATTGAGGATTATAAGAAAAATAGAGTACACTGATAATGATGAATACTGAGTAATGCATAGAAATATCTAAAACTAATATAATAGGATATGTTAATTATACTTCGGTAAAAAGAGGATATACCACGATCCATGGAAAAATTTCTCTCAGACAGTCAACACGAGGATAGAGCCTAGTTAAGCCACTCAGTTTTCAGGATGAAAGAATTCTTTGGGTACCCAGTCAAGAGAAAGAAGTAGGTAGTGGTGGAGAAAAAACAGGATTTGTTGGATTCCTGTAGAGTACATTTAGTACTGGACGACTTTGAACATCTGTTACAGAGTTCTGAGGGGGCATACAACGTGTTCCAAGAAAATTAGACTCTTAATTTTCCCAGTTGCGACTTAAATAAAGTTAGAATGTGTGAGGCTCTATTCATTTTTAGTCCTGTTGGCACACTGCATTTCTGAGCCCATCTCTCATATAACTTGTCAAGCATAAGCATAGCAGCCAACGTGTTACCAACATTGTGTTCTCACCTCTTCCCCTAGAATTCAAATTCATCAGTAAATCATCTGTCTTCTAGGTTATCACAGGAATTTTGCAAAGACTTTTTTTTCCCAATACATTTGTCACCAATAACATAAATAACTGTCCTTTCAGCTTCCAGTAACAGTTTCCTTGTCACCTGCTGCCTGACCACTATCCTACTGACATATTTTAGATTTTTGTTATGGAAGTTCTTAAGTCTGGACCTAAGTCTGTAGAAGTCATGATACATTTTGCTAAGTTATGGTAACCACTAATCCCTAAATCTCAGCCGTGTAAAACAATAAAGGTTTATTTTTTTGGCACATGATCCATGTCTTTTGGGAGGTATCTGTGACTTTGCTTTACGTTTTCCTCACCCTGGCGCCCAGGTTGCTGAGCTACCACGATTTCGTACATTCTTGGCTTTAGTGGCAGAGAGAAAGAGGATCTTACACTGCAGTTAATGGCTGTTGTTAACCCACCAAAACTAGTCACATGGGCTCTGAGTAATCACGAGGGGGCCAGGAATTGCAATTTCCAGAAGACAGAAAGCTAGAAATATTTGATAAACAACATTCATAAGTACATTACAAGTGTTCTCAGACATGACAGAATACAGCTTCTGTGGTAGGCGACCTCTAAGATGGTACCTAATGATCTCTGCCCTCTGTTTTTGTGTAATCCCCTCTGCTTGAGTCTGGACTGGACCTAGTGACTTCTTTCTAATGAATAGAGCCCACACACAGCCCGGCAGCCATCCTGAGTTGGGGAGACAGAATTGAAAATTCTGGGGGACAAAGGCAGCTAGAATTTCCAGAGCAAAGTGCAAGAGAACAGTGAGAGTATAGAGAAAGCTCTGGAGACCTTCAGGGAATTTCTCTGAGCCTTACACTGAGTGCTGATCAGTGTGTGCATGTGGGGAAACTGCCCATACTGAGGAATGAACCACTGGAAGAAGCAGGCAGAACATTTTTGGGAGTACACACAAGGGCGGAACTAGTTTACATTCCCAACATCTTGAGTGGAAGAACCTTGTAATATCTGGCGGTATTGAGTTGAGTACAGTAAAGGAACTGCCTCAGCAGTAGAGACAAATTAGCCATAGATGAAAGGCTGTCCTGATTTAGCCTAGGAAGACACAAAATCAAGCCTTCAAAGGACCAAGCTATTTCCAAATAATTGTCCCAGATCAAAACCTGAAAGTGCTTAGAAGACTAAAAATAAAATCCAGCATCCAACAACATAAAATTCACAATGTCTGCATCAAATGAAAAATTGCAAGATCTGCGAAGATGTAGAAAACCACACTCCAGATGATGTAAAGGAATCAGTAAAAACAAACCAAGAAATGGCACAAATGAAGGAATTAGTAGACAAGGACTTTAAAATAACATAAATGTCCTCCATATGTTCAAAAAGGCAGAGGGAAGCATGAAAAGATTAAGAAGGCACAAATATAAAAGACCCAGGTCAGACTTCTAGAGTTAAAAAAATGCAGTGTCTAAAATGAAAAAATACACTGGATGGAATTAAGCGCAGATTAGACATTGCAAATGAAAAGAGTAGTGAACTTAAAGATTTAAGTGAACTTAAAGATTTAACAGTAGAAACTATCCAAAATGAAACAGAATCAAAAGATGATAAAAAAGGATCGGTGAACTGTGGGACAATTTCAAACAGCTTTATATGAGCTGTGTAACTGGAGTTCCAGAAGGAGGAAACAAAAACATACTTGAAGAGATAATGTCTGAAAAGTTTTTCACATGTGATAAAAATTATGCACCCACAAACCCAAGAAGCTCAATGAAACTTTGGATACAGGAATAAAGCCACACCAAGCACATTATAATCAAATTAATATCAGTGGCTAAGAAAAATATTAAAAGCACTCAGAGGAAAAAAGACACACTACATAAAGAGGAACAAAGTTAAGAATAAAAGCAGACTCTTGGAAACAATGCAAGTCAGAAAACTTGAGCAAAAATCTTTAGCTACTTAAAAAAATAAAAAGCGTCACAAAACAAAACTGTTGACTTAGGATTTTATACTCAGCTGTTCAGAATGGAGAATGAAATACTGTTCAAAAATGGAGATGAGGGGCACCTGGGTGGCTCAGTCCGTTAAGCGTCTGACTTCCACTCAGGTCATGATCTCGCGGTTTGCAGGTTTGAACCCCACATCAGGCTCTGTGCTGGCGGCTGGAGCCTGGAGCCTGCTTCAGATTCTGTGTCTCCCTCTCTCTCTGCCCCTCCTATGCTCATGCTCTGTCTCTCTCTGTCTTTCAATAATAAATAAATGTTAAAATTTTTTTTTAAAAAATGGAGATGAATTGGGGTGCCTGTGTGGCTTAGTCAGTTAAGTATCTGACTTTGGCTCAGGTCATGATCTCACAGTTTATGAGTTTGAGCCCCGTGTCGGGCTTTGCTCAGACCGTGTGGAGCCTCCTTGGGATTTCTCTCTCTCCCTCTCTCTCTGACCCTTCCCGATTTGCTCATACTCTCTCTCTCTCTCTCAAAATAAATAAATAAACTTAAAAAAATGGAGATGAAGTAAAAACATACAAAAATGGAATGAATTGATCACTAGTAGACTAGAACTGTTAAATGAAAACATTCATTCAGATAAAAGGGTAATCGTGTTGGATGGAAATCCGGACCTACTCAAGGGAATAAAAACACTGAGAATGTGGGTGAGTATAAAAGACTTCTCTTGTTTTTAAAAATTTCTTTAAAAATAGTTGCTTAAAGAGAAACTTGTAAATATATGTGTTATAGGGTTTATAATATATAATATAGAATATACAAGTAGAATGTATGACAAAATAATACAGGGTAGGAAAGGGGAAATGATTCTTTCAATGTGAGTTTGTTTTTAAAAAGAATTTTTAAAGTTTATTTTATTTTGAGAGAGAGAGCAGGGGAGGGACAGAGAGAGAAGGGGACAGAGGATCTGAAGCAGGCTCAGCAGAGAGCCCAATGTGGGGCTTGAACTCATGAAGTGTGAGATAATGACCTGAGCCAAAGTCAAACACTTAACTGGCTGAGGCATCCAGGCATCCCAGTGTGAGTTTCTTTTAGTGTAAGTTTCTTTTAGTGTATGCGAAGTGGTATAATGTTATTTAAGGCAAACTTAAAAGTTAAAAATGTATACTATGAACTCTAAAGTAACCAAAATCAAAGCCAAGGGTTGTAAAGCAATAAGCCAATAATGGAGATAGAATAGATACACAAAATATACTAAGTTATTTCAAAAGAACAGACTAAGAGAAAAGGAACAAAGAACAGCATAAAAACACAAATAGCAAGAGGGCAAGAAAATTCAATGGTATCTATCACACTAAATGTCAATAATTGAAACACCTTAAATAAAAGTCAGAGACTAGATAAGAAAAAACAAGACTCAACTGTATACTGTTTATAAGAAAGCCACTTTGACTATAAAGAAGACCAGATAGGTTAAAAGGAAAAAGACAGGAAGAGATAAATTATACTAACACTAAGGAATATAAAGTAGCTATATAAATTTCAGACAGTGGATTTCAGAGCATAGACTATTACTAGAAATAAAGAAGGATAGTTTTTAATAGTAAAGTCTGTTTATCAGGAGGACATAACACTACTAAATATTTATGCAACTAATATCAGAGCTTCCAAATATATGATGCAAAAACTGGAAGAATAGAAAAGAGAAACAGATACATTCATAATTATAGTTGGAGATTTCAACATCCTATTTCATTAATTGATGAAGAATACAGAAAATCAGTAAGAATACAGAAGACTTGAATAACTCTGTCAGCCAACTAATTACATGGATAGAACACCTCACCCAATGACAACATATTCTGCTGGAACATTTACCATGATAGTCCAAATTCTGAGCATAAGCAGGTCTCTATAAATTTAAAAGAATTACAATTATATGAAGAATGTGCTCTGCCAACAATGGAATGTAAGAAATCAGTAAGAGAAAACTAGCTAGAATATTTCCAAATATTTGAAAACAAAGAATACAGTTCTAAATAACCTACAGATCAAAGAAAAAAGCAACAGGAAAATTTTTAACAGAAGGTAATGAAAATACTAAATTTCAAAATTTTTGGAAAGAATCTAAAGTAGTGCTTTGATGGAAATTCATAGAATTAAATGCTTATATTGAGAAGGTAGGTCTCAAATCAATGGCCCGAGCTTCCATCTTAAGAAACCAGAAAAAGAAAACCAATTAAGCCCAAAGTAAACAGAAAAAAGGAAACGCTATAGATTGTAGAAGAAATCAGATAAATAGAAACCAGAAAATTAACAGAAAAATAAGTGAAACCTAGTATGTTTCCCAAGAGATTAAAATTCTTTTGTGAGCTCCCTTGCTCATAAGTTAAAGTCTAAAATCTTTAAGTGGGTTCATGTTCTTGGTTGGTTTAGCCTCTACGTATTTCTCTGACATGATTTCTTTTTTATTTTCTCTGCTGTGGTTATGCTGGCCTTTCGTATTTTCAGTTGTCCGCTCGACTGGCCCATGACTTTTGTACATGCTATTTCCTCTGTTTTCCCCCACCCCAACGGTCTCAATGTCTTTATTTCCAACTGTATTTTCAGCTAGTTAATGCCTTCTCATCCTTTAGATTTATGTTTGATAGCCTCATCTAGGACATACCCTACCCTAACCTGTAAACTCTACTACCCTAACCTGTAAACTTTACTAGGATAGGCACTGTGTTTGTTTGACTCAATATTTTATCTTCAGCACTTAGCACATGCCTGGCTTGTGGTGGATTCGTAGCAAATTATTTGTTGTATGAATGAATTATTTCTAGTAGTGGATCTATTTTCTTAGGATATGCTAAGTTCAAGCATTACTCCTTTCCTGCATCTCTTGAATCAATATTCTGAGGACTGGAAGATTATTATTACTCTTGGGCTTATGAGGAATAGGAGTATGTAGAGATTTCACCATCTCCCACCCCCCCCCACCCCCTGGTACTTCACATATTCATCCATTTCTCTATGAAGATCTGCTGGAAAGTCAAGTTCATTTTGTCTTCTGATGAATATTACTCTAGTGCTAGAAAGTTTCATCATTAAGACCACTGTTTTTTTGTTTCATTGTATCACCCATACTAAAAAAAGAAACTTGGTACAACTTGTGCCAAATAGCTAAAAATAGTGGTAAATTAAAGGATTTTTGATTATTTCACATGCAGATACTTTGTAGCTTAAAAATATATCAATGGCTGAAACGTGAAATCAATGTTTCAACACTCTGATTTCAAGAATTATGCACCAAGAGGTTATGTGCTGATGGAATTTTGTATCCCAGACATCGACTTTATTACATGTTGGATTTTTTTTTATTCCTCAAAATAACTCCATGATGTAGAAAGTAATACCATTTTTTTTAAGGCAAACTTTTAGTGATTTGCTCACAGTCTCAGAGCTAACATAGTATTAAAATACAAACCTAATTATCATGTCAAAACCCATCGGTTTTCTACTGCCACCTCTACTAGAAAATGTAAACTATTAAACAATTTTGCCATCCTAAGGATCCAATATTTAGGTCCTCATGATACATTAGCTAACAATTGCCAGCAATTATTTCAGTTTGTCTGACTAAGACACAGTCAGTTGAATGGTTTCTTTAAGCGAAAATTGTGATCAGCTATTCACAGATAGCACCCTGGTAAGAAAAAGAAGTAGAGGTAAGATTTTGTCTAACATCAACTTAGTTATGTAAAATGCCAATTTCTATAACACAAATCATATGAAAACAGAGCAGTGGGAAATAGTCTAAAATGTAGGTAGGAAAGAAAATTTAAATGCTTAATGTCATTTAGTAGTTTGCCATCAACTATGAACGCTGAAAAACAAAAAAAGATTAGCTGAAGAGAAATGTTCTGGTTTAAGAGTTATACTTGAGTATTATATTCAGTGAGGTAAGCTGTTGATACAGAAATTGGGAGAGGGAGGGTAGTCCAGAAGATGAGTTGCATCTTGTTGCTGAGGCTATGAATTGAGACATTTTAGTCTTTAGCAGATCGGAACCTACGTGAAAAAATTCCGTCATTTCTGAGTGTCACTGGGACACTTGATCATCATTTCTTTGGCAAAGATGATATGAACAGAGGACAGAGCCTCAGTGTCCAGAGAACAAAACAGGACAGTACAGGATGTATTCTTATTTTCTCAATTGGGAGAAAATTGAGCCATTATTTCTGTCATCTGGGAGTTTCAAGGCTTTTGAGGAAATAGAAAAGAAGAGGTAGTCTAGGCATTAGGGAGAGAGAGGATGTAAAGAATCCCACATAGGAAGAGCCAAACAGAAATGTGTAAAGGTGCAGTTTGAGGCCTCTTGTGTGGGATGAGGACATAGGTTGGATTAGTTTGTGTTAATAGTTAAGGAAAAAACTGGAAGATAAAGATAATGAGGAAAAGGGATATAAAGTGAGAAGAATCTCATGATTTTGTACAGATTAGACTGTAGGTTTAGAATATACATAAACTCATTCATAGATTAAAATATTTCATAGTGTTGGAGAATAAGGCAGTGACAAGAACAAGACTGTCAAACTTTAGAGACAACCTTTAGCTAAGCTTCGGCTTGCTGCTGGAGCTATGAATTGTGACCTTCTATTCTTTAGCAGATAGGAAACTATGTGAAAGAATCTTCTGATGTAATAATTTCTGGGTGTCACTGGAACATTTGATCATCATTCCTTTGGCAATTCCAGTCTTCTATGGAAGGTCAGTAGATGCAGTTGATTTATTCACCTCTGCAGGAATCAGACTCAGACTATTTTGGTAAGTCTATGTATTCTTGATCAAGTTAGCTAAAACTTCATACCTACGTTAGTTAGATAGATATACTAACCCATAGATTTTACTGTGGTTTTACTAACTTGTCATTGAGCATACCACTTTTTTCCTTGATAAAGGAAACACAGAGTCTATAAAAACCATTACACATAATATTCAAATTATTAAACTTTAATTTTATTATTACCATAACAAATACTTATTAGGCATAGAATACTGTTCTAGGCATAAGAAACCATAATAAGACATATTTCATTTTTCTTGTCTTTTGTTGAACATATGTAAATTTATGTTAGTTACTAACTACTGTGTGCAAGCCACTGTTCTAGGTATTAAGGATTCAGTCAGTGGTGGCAAAGACAGACATGAAATAGGGATGGGCGGGGGGTGGTGGACAATGATTAAGCAAAAACATTGACAAAAAATTAGGACATTGGTTCTCAACATGGGGTGATTTCTTCCCCTTCTCCACCAGGGGACATTTGGTAATGTCTGGAGACATTTTTGATTGTCACAACTTTTGGGGAAAGGTGATGTTGGCATGTAGTGGGTGGAGGCCTTGGATGCTGCAAAAATGTCCTACAAAGCACAGGCCAACTCCTTCCCTCCCCAACAAAAAAACTATCTGGCCTCAAATGTCCATAGTGTCATAGTTGAGAAATCCTGAATTAGAGTGATACCTATTACAAAGCAAAATTACAGAGTGCTGTGAAAATGTATATAATGTAGTGGTTATGGAAGGCTTCCCTGAGAAAGTGAAATGCAAATTCAGACTTAACGAATGAGTTGGTCCTAGCAAGTAAGGAGTGGGAACAGTGTGTGTGTATATGTGTGTTTGTGTGTACGTGTATCATATTTATCATATATCTCACATATACATTATGTTAAATTGAATGTGTGTGTGTACAATATTTACTAATGCTCAGTAGCATCTGCTGGGTAATAATAGTTAACATTTATTGAACACTGACTATGTGTTAGGCACTGTATTTTACATGTGGTTTACATTTTGCCTAATTTAATTACATTTTACATTTAATTACATTTTGCCTTATTTAATTCACATGATTACCCTGGAAGTAGATAGTATCATCCCCAATTTATCCTTGAGAAACATACTTGATCAAGTCCCTTGCTTAGGGTTACATAGTCAGTCTAACTCTTCTAAGGCACTTTCTCACCTAAGGTGCTATAAATGTAGAGAGGCAGGGGAAAGAATGATCATCAGGAAGAGGGTTGATGGAAGGTGTCATGGAAGATGGGAGGCTTGGCTATACTTCAAAGGAAGAGAAGGGCTTAGGTAGACAGAGAGGCAGTGGAGAGTGGTGGTAGGGACTCAACCTTGTTGACTGTAACAGCCATTTCAAGCAAACTTTTTTTTTCCTTCCACACAGTAGAAATAGACTTCCGTAATTTAACCATAGGGCACAGTTCACTTCTACCAGCTAATGGCTTTTTTATATTTGTTGCTAGACTTAAAATTATAGTAAGGAGGAGTTGTGTAATATGGCATTTATATACTTTTAAAGATATGTTAAAACGTCATTTTCAGCATGTTTCTATATAACTGTGACAAAATAATAACACTAAAGACTCCAAAGAACTTTTTGAAGACAACTCACCCCCACTCCATTATTTTAACTTTCTAATCTAGGTGTTCTGTGAATTATGCCTTTTCGGTTTGGGACCCAGCCAAGGAAGTTTCCAGTGGAAGGAGGAGATTCTTCAGTTGGGCTGGAATCTGGGCTGAGCTCCAGTGCTGCCTGTAATGGGAAAGAGATGTCACCAACCAGGTATGGTCTTCTCATCCTGATGGCTGAGGAAATGTGTAATAGCTATCATCAATATAAGCTTTGGTTGATGTTCAGTATTAGCAAGAAAAAAGCCTGGGACCATTAAATTAGTATTAACAAACTTTGCTGTTATGAAATTAGCATTAACAGATTCCAGGTTTTCTTAGCACAGTTTGTTTTTGGTACCTCTGTAAGTCTCAATGATAGACTAGTTCTTATTTTATTGTTATTATTTTCTGGTAAATCTTTAGCTAGATTGTTGTTGTTGATAGTTACAAGAAAGATAACATTCATTTAAATAAGCAAATCTTCAGCGCTTTTTACATGCTAGGCACAAGGCTGCAAATATGAAGAAGACTATTATCTCAGATTTAGTGTCACTTTGGCTTTGATTTGACCTTTAGCAGAAAAATAGTGATATAGAGTATGAATGTTCTATAAAACAAAATCATTTTTTGCAAAATTGAAGAAAACTATAATAAATAGGATGTGTTCCACTTTTCTGCTGTTTACCATCAATTACTACACTCTTAGATTTCTCATGGCTTGGAAGCTTTTAGAACACAGATTTAAGCCTAATAAGGTAGGTACTTTAAAAATCAGAGTTATTTAAGGATGCAGTGGGCTATTTTGGGAAGCACTAAGCACTTGTCTTTAGAAATGTTTGAGGTTGGGTGATTATCTGGTGGGAATGATGGAATAGAAATTCAAGTACTAGATGTAGTTTTGGAGTAGATGTCATTTAAGGATTCAATCAACATTTGAATAGTACATGGAATAGTATGTTCAGTTTTATATTTTTCCACATATTCTACTTTTTGAAAAAATTTTCTTAACATTTATTTATTTTTGAGACAGGGAGAGACAGAGTGTGAGCGGGAAAGGGGCAGAGAGAGAGGGAGACACAGAATCCGAAGCAGGCTCCAGGCTCTGAGCTGTCAGCACAGAGCTTGACGTGGGGCTCGAACTCACAAACTGTGAGATGGTGACCTGAGCCGAAGTTGGACGCCCAACCGACTGAGTCACCCAGGCACCCCCCACATATTCTAGTTTTTAAATCACTCAATTGAAGTGATTTTAAGGTGCATATATATATATATATATATACATATATATAAATATATATATATATATAAATTGCCATTAGTAGTACCACTATGTTTTCAACTATGCACTCCCCATGCACTTTTTTTTTTTTTTTTTTTGCCATTTAGCAATCACTGTATACCTTTCAAGATGGTCATTTAGAGGATTATTTATGAATTTCCTGTGATTAAGGGTATGGCAATAATCATAATTTCTTTGCAACATAAGTCTAAAATGTCTGGCTCATCAATGTCACTGTGTTATATTGTGACAGTCAAAGATTTCAAAATGATTTAAAGCAGTTGATATGCACTCAAACTTTGCTGCTTTGAAAAAATTTCCTTTTTAGTATCTAACCACGTGTGCTTTGCTCTTTCATTCAGGCAACTCCGAAGGTGCCCTGGAAGTCATTGCCTGACAATAACTGACGTTCCCATCACTGTCTATGCAACAATGCGAAAGCCACCTGCACAAAGCAGCAAGGAAATGCATCCTAAATAGCATCATTAAGTCTTTTGTAGAGGTTTGACTAGGTCAAGGGTAATGGACAAGTATCATCTTATGATGTGATAAACAAATAAAAGCAGTGGCACCTTTGGACGATGACAACAGTTGAAATATTTCCTTTAAGTAAGAAAAGACAATGTCATCTGCAAAATGTGTAGTATTAAGCCATCAGTTATGTTTGATGGATAAGACAGAATAATATTTCACAATTAGAAGGTCCTTTAGAGATCATCTTGTTCACAGTGGATCATTAATATCAATGTTTCAAGATGAAGGTTAATTCACCTTGATTATCAGTCATGAAGGGCCTGTTCTAAGTACTTAATGTGTTTTAGGCTGGTTTCCTTTGTTTATATTTGGGTTGCCTCTTACCTGAATCCTTTTACTTGAATACCTTAATACCTGGCTTGATATCTTTTGATAATGTTTTGCTTAGGAATAATTATATTGGGTAAGAAATGGAGCCCAGTAGATTGTGCATTTGGGGAAGAATACCGAGACCAAAGAAAGTTCTTAGTCATGGTTCATCTGCAAATCATATAAACTGTTTGTATATGGGAGCTGAGGTTATTGGTTAAATTTGTTGTAAATGAGGGTGAGGGCCATGTCTCTATCCCCTATTTTCCATGAAAAAATTATGTCCCATCATTACACTGTCCCTTAGGTCCCAACCAGTCATCTTGAGATTGTTTACAATTGGTATTGAGAAGCCTCAGGTAGATCTTTTTGTTCGATCAGACCTACAAATAAGTTTTGAGGTCTAGGTCTAGGCCAGCTGCTATTTTTTTTTTTCCCTTGCACTACTCCCAAGAAATTTATCCTGCTTTATTTTCCTTTACATGGTTACCATCCACCATCCATCCTATGACATTGTCTTCTCCAAAAGACTAACTCTAGGGTCAAGTACAGTTCCCTTAGTTTCTTGTCTCCCTTGCTGCACCTGTAGATATACATATAGGCCTTTTTAAATGAAAGATTTATTAGCTTATAATTACATGGATATATGTACATGTGTACTACATGAAGTGAAAAAGAAAAATTTCCAGGGACTTATAAATGGAAAAATACTGAGTTTTATAATGTAATATATAACAATATATATTAATACATAGCATATAATATAAACTGGAAAAATTCACACAGTGCCCAGAGGTGTTTGAATTCCAACCAGACAGAGTGGAAAGACCTTGTTAAACATGGAGCATTGAAGGGAGACCCCAGAAAGGTCACACCTTAGTAGGAGGTCTAAATTAACACTAGATTGAAAGCTAATGCATACCACCTTTAACAAAGGTTAAAAATAAGATTTGAGAGAGTCAAACCGATTCTTAAGTAACTTAATTACCTGACAAATAAAAATTGAATACTTCTTAAAATAAAATAACAAAATCCAGGAAGGAAATTGTCCAAGGTGGGAAAGAACAGTAGAAAAGGAGAAAGGAGTGATGACTTCCTCAGAGTCCATACAAGGCTGGAAATAATTTGTGTTTAAATTATACTGGAAAGATCTTTTAATACATGGAGCATTGGAACATTTAATAGAGTCATCAGCAAGATATTGCCTTAGTGGGGTTGGCTTTGGGGTGGGAGTTAGGAATAATTTGAGACTACAAGTTGTCCTGGACCTTCCCTGAGAAAGCTTAAGAGCAAGATTTGAAAGGATCAAACTGATTCCAAGTAACTGAACTACATTCAAGGAGGGAAAAAACCCATAAGCTTTAAAGAACTACAGGGGTGCCTGCCTGGCTCAGTCAGTGCAGCATGCACCTCTTGATGGCCAGATTCTAAATTTGAGCCCCATGTTGGGTGTAGAGATTAATTAAAAATAAAATCTTTTTTTTTAACATGTATTTGTTTTTGAGAGACAGAGAGACAGAGACAAGAGACAGAGCCCACAGGGGAGGGGCAGAGAGAGAAGGAGACACAGAATCCAAAGCAGGCTCTAGGCTCTGAGCTGTCAGCACAGAGCCCAACTCAGAGCTCCAACCCATGAACTGTGATATCATGACCTGGCTTAACTGACTGAGCCACCCAGGTGACCTTTAAAAATAAAATCTTAAAAAAAAAAAGAAAAGAAAAAGATGTAAAGAACAACAATAAAATCCAGCATCAAAAATGTAAAATTCACAATGATCACCATCCAATAAAAAATTACCAGGTATGCAAGAAAGGAATATACAATCCATACTCAAGAGAATTATTAAATGTCAATGGAAACAGAATCAGAATGACAGATGATAGCATTAGAGGACAAGTTACTATAAACAAGTAATTGATGAAAGCATAATCATGATGAGAGATATGGAAGGTATAAAAGGACCTAAACTGAACTTTTAGAGACTAAAAATGCAGTTTCTGAAATAAAAATATACATGGAATGATATTAAGAACAGATTAGACACTGTAGAAGAAAAGATTAATGAACTTGAAGACATACAAATTATCCAAAATGAAATACAAAGAAAAAAGGACTGAAAAAATAAAATTTGTGTTTCAATATCAAGCAGTCTAACATATATGTAAGTGACTTCCCATAAGGGGGGGGGGTGGGACAGAAAAATATTAGAAGAAATAATGGCCAAATTTTTTTCCACATTTAATGAAAGCTATAAACTCACAGATCCAAGTAGTTTAACCAACCCCAAGAAGAAGAAACATGAAGAAACTGAAATGAATGAAAGAAATTTAGAGAAATTTAATATAATCAAATTATCTGAAAACCAAGCATAAAGAGACAATTTTAAAATGTGAGAGGAAATTCATTCAGAGGAACAAAAATAAGAATTAGAGAACACTTGTCATCAGAAATCATGCAGGCAGGAAGGCAATAGAACAGTTTTTTTTTAAAGCATCCTTCAAAAGCCACGAATAAAAGACTTTTCAGCCAGAAAACAAAGTGCTGAGAGAATTCAACTCCAGCAGACCTGTATTACAGGGTATGTTAAAGGAAGTTTTTTTTAGGCAGAAAGAAAATGACATCAGATAGAAATTTGGATCTGCAAAAGAAATAAAGAGCACCAGAAATGGAGACTATGCAGATAAATATAACAGCCTTTTTCTCATTTTTAAACATTTAACAGGTAACAGTTTAAAGAAAAATAATAACGATGATTTAAAAAAATTTTTTTAATGTTTATTTTTGAGAGACAGAGAGGGAGATAAAGCATGAGCAGGGGAGGGGCAGAGAGAGAGGGAAACATAGAATCTGAAGCAGGCTTCAGGCTCTGAGCTGTCAGCACAGAGCCTGATGCGGGGCTCAAACTCACAAGCCGTGAGATCATGACCTGAGCTGAAGTTGGATGCTTAACCGATTGAGCCACCCAGGAACCCCAATAAAAATAATTATATAAAAGTATAACGTGTAACAAAAATAGCCAAAAGACAGGAAGTTTACTCTTCCGTTGTAGACTATGAAATGGCATAATGGTATTTGAAGATAGACTGTGTTAAGTAAATATGTAATTGTAAACTTTAGAGTTATCTCTAAAAACAAATGGTAACAGAGCTAATACCCAATAGTGGAGATAAAATGGAGTAAATAGCACTCATTCCCAAAGAAGGCAGGAAAAAGGGGAAAAAGGAACAAAGAATGATTTAAGCCAAACTATATTGATATTTATATGAATCACAAAAGGTCTAAATACTTCAATGAAAAGGTGGAGAATCTCAGGTTGGCTAGAAAAGGAGATTATCTGAGCCCAATTTAAATACTAAGAGACACATAAATTAAAAATATAAAATATAAAACTAGATATACCATGTAAACATCAATAATAATGAAGTTGGAATAGCTTACGTTAATAATAGATAAGACAGTTTTAGAGCAAAGAGTACCACAAGGAATAAAGAGAGACATTTCATAATTTTAAAAAAGTCTTAATTTTAGTGTTTATGCAGAACTTCAAAGTACACCAATCAAAAACTGATGAAATGGAAAAGAAACAACTGCATTCATTCATAATTGGAGACTTCAACATCTGATAGTAGAATGACAGTGTGGCAGAAACTGTACATTTTTTTCACGTACACATGGAAAACTCACCAAGAATATATCACATCGTAGGCAACAAAACAAGTCTCAATGCATTGAGATGTAGGCAAAATATGCAGAATTTGCAAGCATATTCCACAGCAGGATTAAGTTAGAAATCAACGGAAAAATATCTGGAGAACCCCAAATACTAGGCTACTAAGTGACAGATTTTCAAATAGCCCACGAATAAAGAAGAAATGACAGGAGAAATTAGAAGAGTATTTTGAATTGAATGAAAATGGAAGCAGAACATATCAAAATGGATGGGTCACAGATGAATAGTACTTAGAAAATGTAAGTTCTTTCATTAGAAAAAAGGAAACATCGTCAGCGAATGATCTAAGCTTTCACCTTAAGAAAGCAGCAAAGACGAGCAAACTAAACCAAAAATAAGCAGTAAGAAAGAAACAATGAAGACCAGACATCAATAAAATAAAATAAATAACGGAGAAAAATCAATGAAGCCAAAAAAGCTGGCATTTTGAAAAGATCAATAAAATTGATAAACCTTTAAACAGAATTACCAGGGAAAAAAGGAAATACAAACTGCTGTTATCAGGAATTAAAGTGGAGACATTACTGTAGATCATAAAGACTTAATTCATATTAAAAAGATGAACCAATAAGTTTTCAACCAGTATGAATTCTTTAGTCCTCTATAGCCTCTGCCTTGAGTAAATGCCTTCCTACATAGCTCACATCGCTAGATATGGGCTTTCTGTAAGGGAATATAAATAGGTCTTAGGGCAACCATGTGGCATCAGGCTTTCACAACCTTCTTTCAGGTTAACATCAGCTCATTAACCCTTCGTCTTAGGTGTGGTCACCTGAAAGCATTTGTTGAGGTGGCTGACTTAGCTCCCTGCACTATGGTCTGGCTAGGCTGGTGAGGCGCCACCATTACTGTACTTCAGGAGCTCCTTGAGGGATTCCATTGCTTATTCCGGCTGGTCACATGCTAACTTCCTCTGATGTGTGTGCTTTGCTGTCCCATGCTTTGGCACATGAGAACAGGCTTTCATTCCTCAATCTCATCTACCCTCCACCTGCCCCATCCTGCCCCCCTAGCAGTGTCCTCTGGGAATGATGTCTTCTGGTGTTGCGAAGTGTAAAAAACTGAATGGCCTTATCCACCCATGTAGCCATCCTTCTTCCGGAAAGATTACCAGTGACCTGAGGGAATGCTTCTTGTCTCTCTGGTGGGCCGTACCATTTTTTCCCTCATCTACTCCCTACATCTCAGGCAATCAGAGATCCCTGGGGCTCAGGGGATCCCAAGTGGAGAAGTCAATACCAGTTGTTTTTCCCCCTCAGACTTCCATGAAAATTACTAGTGATTGTGTTGAGAGGTGAGGTGAGGGGTAACTTTTATGGAAATTCTGCCTTCCTGAAATTCATTCAATAAATATTTATTGAGCATAAATCTATGTGTCAGGTGCTATTCCATTGCTCTTACAACACATGAGTGAATAACACAGACACAATTTCATGGAGCTTCCATTCTGGATAGTGTTTCATTTTGTTGCCTTTCTAGCCTCTTTAGACTTTGTGTGTGTGTGTGTGTGTGTGTGTGTGTGTGTGTCTGTGCGTGATATTGGGGGAGTGTGGTGTTACATTGCTGGTTATGCTGAAATGGCTTCTCCGAGTCAGTTCTAAAGGAGAAGAGATTGACTCCACACTTCAAATGTGATGTATTTCCTGTTTTATGGTCCCAGCTATAGACTGTAGTCACAAATTTAGGGAAACAGAAAACATTCTATTTGACACCCTATACTATCATGTTGCATACAAGGATATGGGGGCCCAGAGAACAAACGCATCCTAGTAACTTAGGATATATACACTACCCGCTCCAAACTCCAGGCTGAGACCTGAGGTGGTTTGTACGGGCAGATAGATGTATTATCCTACATCTGTAGCATGCGAAATGCTAAATTCTTTTTTTTTCTTTCGTTTTTTTTTTAAAGTGTGTGTTTATAAATGTGTGTGGTAAACACTTAAAACCATCATTTCAGATAGTTTTATTTTGGCCTCAACTTCTGCCAAATGCTTGATTGTTTTCATGCTTCCCCATTCAGAATTTTATTTTTCATTTCATCTTACTTTTAAAATGTTTATTTATTTTGAGAGACACACACATACAGAGTGTGAGTGGGGGAAGGGCAGAGGCAGAGGGAGACACAGAATCTGAAGCAGGCTCCAGGCTCTGAGCTGTCAGCACAGAGCCCAGTGCGGGTTTCGAACCTACGAACCGTCATATCATGACCTGAGCCGAAGTTGGACGCTAACTGACTGAGCCATGCAGGCATCCTTCATTTTACTTTTTTAAAAGTCTATTTTCAGAGAGAGAGAGAGAGAGAGGCATAAAAAGAATCCCAAGCAGGAGCCCCATGCAGGGCTTGATCCCATGACCCTGACCTGAGCCGAAATCAAGAGTTAGACGCTCAACCAATTGAACCACCTAGGCGCCCCTCCCAATTCAGAATTTTGAAAGAAAATATCTGTTTGAATTAATCTTTCACACCACCAGATAATGGGATGTTGCTTCATTGGGAAGCTATAGAGTTTGGTACTCTTGTCCAATCAGCTGTAGTCATGAGAGGAGAAGGTAGGACATAGGCCTAAATAGGGCTGCTCCTTCAAACTGGAGCAGTTTGAAAGGGCTCTGAACTGTCAGGGACTAAAACAACAATTGGTCAAAATTATTATGAGCATCCAACCCATATTTCTCTATATGAAGTCCTGATATACTCTGTTTAACTAAAAGGAAAAAGTATATATGATTTTTTTTTCTCCCTAGACATAAGCTGAGAGAAGATGGGAGTCCCGCTGTTACAAATAGTAAACTCAAAATTTCAGGTTACTGTGTGGTTTGTTAAGAGGTATATGGGTCAGTATATTCAGTAGATTCTCATTTGCCAAGCATCAGAAGGTGAAATACTAATGCTGCAAAGTGGCCTTGTAAATTGTGGAGAAGGTAGGATTTCTGTGGTTTTAGTGTCTATATGTGAGTCCCTGTGCATGCCCACTGGAGCTCCTGAAGGTCCAGACAGCGTCTGCAGCTTGGCTGGTTTTGTCTACTTTGTGCTTCTTCTGAGGACGAGGAAAGAGGTGACGCTCTAGGATGCCTCGGGAGAACGTTTTGGAAAAGAAAATGGTGGGGTGTTTCAGAAACACTTCTTCCTGCTTGGGTCTGATGGGGGGCATATGAGGGTACAGTCTGTTTTGAGCTCTGGTTCAATCTGTACTTGTTAAGGTTCTAGACTCTTGGATTCAGAGTTGTTAGCCTACATATAACATATGGCTCTCAGAAGGTTTTGTTTGGTTGGCTGATATTGTGGTTGCTGTTGCTGTAATTTAATTAGTAACCAACTGAAAAATCAGGCCATTCCAAAACTCCCCAAATTTTACATTTCCAGCTTCTGTTGGAAATTCTGGTCCTTCAATACTTGTGTTCTTTCATGGTGATAGCTGAATTGAGCTCCCGCTGTCTTTCTAGATGAACCTGGCAAGTGTCCCTTTGATTTTGTTAATCAGACCCCATAAGCTTTACTCCTTTATGGTAACTCTCTGGCTGTATAGGTATTTGGGTTTGTGACCACAGTTTTAGAGAACAGCTGATAGCACAGTCCTCTGGAGGTAGGAAGCAAGGGGATAATTATGCTGCCTCTTGTTTTGAATCTTGGCTCCTTGGTCTAGCTGAGTGACAGCCAACAACAATTTATATATCTAACCTTTCTAAGTCTCAGGTTTCTTATCTGTGAATGCCATTTCATAGGATTAATGTAATAATCGAATGAAATAAACTTTAGCTTATCATGGAGGTTGGCATGCAGTAATCCTTTTATGAGTTGATGTTAGCTATTTTAATTGATATTCTCAATATTATTACCAATGTATGTGAGACAGGAGGGTAGCAGGGGAATATGTGTAGATACCTATCTTATATAATAATTTACGTATATATTTTTCCCCAAGGTCAGAGATTATTTTATTCCCAGAGTAATTCCTCAAAATATTTTATGCCTTCTCCCCCCCACCCCCAAAGTTATTCCTTTTACCTATCTTTAATCCTATTGATACAAGGGCCTATTTTTTCTCATTCAGTCTTCAATGGTGACTATCTTTTCATGTATAATTATTTTAGTTTCTGCATTTTAATGTTACACCAGCTGTTCATGCCCATTTTTTCTAGGTTTTATGAGTATAGACACCTAAAAAATTATAAAATTTTAGAAATAATATTAATTGTGTTGTAGTTATGTGGGGAAAAACTTTTAATAAAAGGACTTCTATACTTGTAAATAGAATTTTATGATTGTGTCATACTTTCTTTGCTGTAATATCCTTCATGATTCTTATAGAACACCCAGTAATAATATCTTACAGAAGCTTCCCCTCATGCCATTTTATTTTTATTTTAAAGAAATAAGGGGGGAGTGCCTGGGTGGCTCAGTCAGTTAAGCGTCCAACTCTTGATCTCGGCCCAGGTCACGATCTCAGAGTTCATGAGATAGAGCCCTGTGTCAGGCTTGCACTGATATCATTGGAGCCTGCTTGGGATTCTCTCTCCTCCTCTCTCTGCCCCTCCCCTGCTCATGTGCATGTGTTCTCTCTCTCTCTCTCTCTCTCTCTCAAAATAAACATTAAAAAATACAGAAATAAGGGGGGGGCGCCTGGGTGGCTTGGTCGGTTAAGCGTCCGACTTCGGCTCAGGTCATGATCTCATGGTCTGTGAGTTCGAGCCCCGCGTCGGGCTCTGTGCTGACTGCTCAGAGCCTGGAGCCTGTTTCAGATTCTGTGTCTCCCTCTCTCTCTGACCCTCCCCCGTTCATGCTCTGTCTCTCCCTGTCTCAAAAATAAATAAACATTAAAAAAAAAATTAAAAAAAAAAAAAGAAATAAGGGGGAAAAGTGGTTTAACTCTTTTTTTCTTATCTAGAAAAAATTATACTTCCATTTTTCTAAAAATTTGTTAGAAATTTACTTTACTTGGGGTGCCTGGGTGGCTCAGTCAGTTAAGCATTTGACTTCGGCCCAGGTCATGATCTCACAGTTCATGGGTTCGAGCCCTGTGTTGGGTTCTGTGCTGACAGCTTGGAGCCTGGAGCCTGCTTCAGATTCTGTCTCCTCCTCTCTCTGCCCCTCCCCCACTTGTTCTCGGTCTTTGTCTCTTAAAAATAAATATATGTTAAAAAAATAAAAAAAAAGAAATTTATTTTCTTAAACATTGTAACTGCTATAAACCCCAAATATCCTTGTTATACTGATCAAATGAAAATGCTAAAAGCAAACTTGTCCTCTAATTTTAGATTTTATATAAATTCGTAAATGTTTTCAGGATAAAGAAAAGTATACTTCAGATATTCTGGTGTAATCCAATTCAAAGTATCATCCCTGAAAGAAAGATGAATCTGAGAATCTAGGCATACTTAAAAAATGTGTGCCAGTGTTTATTTAGGATCCCTTCTATTTTATTAGAAACAGGAACAGTAATTTCACCAGCAGGAAATAATACAAGTAAGTGTAACACTCCTTTGATTGTTGTTCATTGGAGACCTTTTGGATCCAAGGTCAGAATCCAAGTAAGAAATTATTAATAAACACCCAGTCCCTGACGATTCATTTAAGTCCTGCTCAACTAGATGAAGGCTCCCACCGGGAGGAAAAGTCGCTGTTCCTCCCAGCTAGCTTTGTGTTTCTTTCAGTGCTCTCCAGAACTTCGTAGGGGCAGTTTTGCTCTGCTGCGTCAGGCTGCTGGACAAGAGTTGATGCTCACAGCGCCGCTGACCAGGGCTGCTTTACTGAAGCTCACGGGCCGCCCGTCAATCACAAAGTGACGGATGCAGCCTGTGAAGGGTCTGCTGGGGGCCAAGCGCGGGGTCAGCAGAGACTCTGAAAAAAAGAAAGAAACGAAAACCAAGATTGCAAGTGAGGCATTCCAAGTCCAAATATTACTTGGGCAGAAATATACATAGTAACTGCTCACATCACCAAGATGATTTCCATGTCAAAAATGGAATATAATTATAATTGACTCCTTTTCTCAGGAACTTTATCTGCCTTTGAAGAAATATGTACATGTGGTAATTTTAAAGTTTTGCCATGTTTTCCCTGATCAAATTTCTGAGTAGATTTCATTTGTCTTCCAGGGCTGAAATCTACCACTTATATATAAGGCTTCAGTAGTGAATTTTCAGGATCTATACTTATTTTTGTGTGATTTAATGAGAAAAGGGAAAGGAATTTTAGCTTCCACACTGTTTTTAGACTTGGTTCATGTTTCTGCTTAATTTGTGTCATCACCCTTTGCCTTTAAGCCTCCACATTTTTGCCAAGTTCATAAAATACAATGAGAAAATAATGAATTCATATAAACTAAATTTTAATTTTTCTGAGCTCAGGGTTTGAGAACTATAAACGGGATAATGATAATTAGACTAGTCTTTGTATGGGCACAGGTGCCCGGTAGAATGCCAGGGGAACCGTCTCCCCCTTATCTTAATTAGAGATCTAGAAGAAGCCTTATGCTTATTAATTGTACAGATAAAATTAAATGTGTTGGATGATAGAAGCAATATAATTTAAAGCAATTGAGAGGTTAGAAATTTCATGGAATTAAAATCCATTTAGTCAAAGCTTATTATTATGAACAAACAGCTATGTGAGCAGTAGCAGATAAGAGACGGAAAACACTTCGAAATCACTAACTCAGGAAGGAACATAAAACAGGACAGCAAATTAAATACCATCAAGCAGCTGTAATAAGTTTTCTAAGCAGTGTAGATTAAGACTGTGCAGAAGCTTTGTACTGAAAATAAATCATGGAAATAGCATTTCATATTTAGAATAATTATCAAGTCTTAGATTTGGAAGGGGGCTGAGATCAATTCCCTTTGTCTCTAGATTAGTATGACTATATATATTCTTCAAGGCTGCTCAGCGTACTTCATCACCAGAATAAAAATGAGTGAACAGGAAAGAGTGTAAGGGGCAGAAACATCTATTTCTTCTGCCCATTTTGGAAACTAGTTTTAGAACATGCCTTTTCATTCTGCTCAAGCTTACCACCCTTGGTTTATGGGGAACATCATCTAGAGAAAATAATTCATATAGAAATTATGGTCTGCATAATTCACCACACAATTTATAGTAGGTAGTGACAACAAAGTGCCCCAGTACCCTAAGTAACTGATTAATAAAATCAACACGGTATTAAGAACATTCCTTGGGTTAAAAGCCTGACTATGATAGAATAATGCAGGCTTTTCAGTAGAGGAACAGTCAAATCTGTGTGTATGTGTGGATCACATTATTTTAATTAAAAAATTTTTTTAATTTTTTATTTTTTAAAATTTACATCCAAATTAGCATATAGTGCAACAATGATTTCAGGAGTAGATTCCTTAATGCCCTTTACCTATTTAGCCATTCCCCTTCCCAACAACCCCTCCGGTAACCCTCAGTTTGTTCTCCATATTTGTGAGTCTCTTCTGTTTTGTCCCCCTCCCTGTTTTTAAATTATTTTTCTTTCCTTTCCCTTATGTTCATCTGTTTTGTCTCTTAAAGTCCTCATATGAGTGAAGTCATACGATTTTTGTCTTTCTCTGACTGACTAATTTCACTTAGCATAATACCCTCCAGTTCCATCCACGTAGTTGCAAATGGCAAGATTTCATTCTTTTTGATTGCCGAGTAATACTCCATTGTATATATATACCACATCTTCTTTATCCATTCATCCATCGATGGACATGTGGGTTCTTTCCATACTTTGGCTATTGTTGATAGTGCTGCTATAAACATGGGAGTGCATATGTCCCTTCAAAACAGCACACCTGTATCCCGTGGATAAATGCCTAGTAGTGCAATTGCTGGGTCGTAGGGTAGTTCTATTTTTAGTTTTTTGAGGAATCTCCGCACTGTTTTCCAGAGTGGCTGTACCAGCTTCCATTCCCATAAATTTTTTTAATTTCTAATTTTGAGTTTTAAATCATACAATAAAATTGACTTTGGGGAATATAGTTCATTAAATGCATTAACTTTTTATTGATAGAAATAGTGTTATCAGGGTTCTGCATGATAGAAGAGAACTGGTTGGAATTCCAATAGGATTCCAAATAAGAGCTTTATTTATGCCTTAATTTCCTTTAGTTATTCTTTTTCATGCCTCGGTTTCTGATATGATTTTAGTGGAATTAATGTTGAACAGCTCAATGTGATGTAATTAATGACATTCAGCTTAAATTATAATTGCTTTCGTTCTAGCCTTGCTGGCACGTTTCCTAGATGGAATTAAAAGCTGTAATGGTGCAGTGGGCTGGTGGTTAGCTCCCCCTGGCCCATTAGTTCCTGTGTGCGGGCTCCTTAGCTGAAATTTGCTGTTCATTATATGCCTCAGACAGGCTGAGTCTGGCTTCAGGTCCACCTTTCCCACCCAGCCTATGGAGCTTAGCAGCTCTTGTAGTGGGAGATGATGGCAGTGTGTAATGCTGGGATCACACTCTGAAAACAGACAAAAATCAAGGAGAAATACTTGTTTGAATGACAGAGTAAAGCACTTTGGTGCAAAGGAAAGAGCAAATACTGTCAGTTCCATGAAGGAGGGCCGTGCTTGTTTTGTCCTTCTCTGGGAACCCAGCACAGTGCTTAGTAGACCGTAAATGTTTGTTTTGTGTTGGATGAAGTCACGGTCCCTAGCAGCAAGGAGTATACTATTGAAGTTCAACAATAGTCTGTGGTTAAGTGTTACAAAAGGGATATGCAAATGTAGCACATTCTAGGAAGAGCAGGGCATGTGTGTGTAAGTAGAGGTCGGAGCTGAGTCCTAAAGGTCAATAAGGGGTTAAATTGGGAAAAGAGTGGGAGAAGTTGTTCCTCCAAACGTATGGGGGGGAGGGAAGCAAGAACATTTCCCTGTGTGCTATTAAAGGCCCGGAGCAAGGAGAGCATCGCTGAGCATTCAGAAAACTGTAAGTCTCAGAAGGTGTGGAGAGACCCCAGAGGCAGGGGTAAGGAGGGGCCAGAGGATCAAGGGCCTTGCTATATTTGGTGTTGCACGCTCTTGGGAACGTGTGAAATATTTTAAACCACGTTGTGGTTTCCAGGAAGAAGGCAATGTACAGAAACAGAAGAATTGACACTTCTTATGTACCGCCTGCAGGAAGTTCAGTGGTGGCCTTTGCCAGAATCCCTTTGAGAACCGCGGCCCGGAGCCAGAGGAGAGGGCTGGGGAATGGAGATGGGCGCGGATAATGGACGTAAAGAAGAGGAAGGTCTCAACTCTTTCATCAGTGAGTTACTGTTATTGTCAATACTAGTATTTGAAAAATTCATGTTACAAAGCAGAGGAGTGCTTTGATGGTATGATTTTGTGACTACCCAGTGTCAGGTGCTTAATTTTATCTGTGTTTTCTCTCTCTTTTTTTTCCCCTCTCACTCTCTGCATTAAAGTATTGCTTGCCTTTACATGGGTCAGTCTAAAATAACCTAGATAGCACACAAGGAAAAACCATGTTAAGTTTTTCCTTAAAATCTCTACCAAATTCCAGATGTAAAAGCTGGGGTTTCTCCTTATCTCTCTCTCTCTCTCTTTAGCTTTAACATTCAGTTTTTTTCCAAGTTAGTTAAATGTGTGAAACAAACACTTTCAATAGGTCATAGTCCCTGCTCCGGAGGTTTAAAACAATTGTGGGGGGTCCATGAGAGTCCTTCTGTGACCATCCTGGATTGTACCAGCAGCAATGTTACTGATGATGTTTGCAGGATGGCAGCTGGGAACCTCTCTTTGGGACTGTCACTACATAGGGACAAAAGAACTTATGGTCTGCAGCTGTTTTCACAATTCAGACTAATCTTGGACAAGGAGAACTGTGTATTTCTCAGTAAGAAAGAACTTCTTTCTTAGTAAGGAAGGGAAGTAATTACCAGCAAACTTTTAGTCCCCCAAGATTCTCAGATCTTAGAGCAGTGTTAGTAAATGGGTTTTCTTTGTGTTAGAGAAAAAAGTAGGGTGTGTGTTTCACTATGTGGATCTGAGAAACGGAAAAGAGAAAAAAAAATAACACATATAGCAAAGGGAGAGTAATATCTACAAGGTAGGAGTCTGGAGCGTAGTTCTATACTTGTTCCTATGAAAGGACATTGTATATAAAATCCTTGGAGGTGAATTAGGAAAACATATGGCTCAATAATTAATACTATAATAACAATAATGAGAACTTACTGTTTTTTGGATTTGGAAACTTGTCCCTTTTAAATAACTCTTACCTGGAACACCTCCAACAAATACAGGCTCCCTGTGATCAACTGGTTTTGGATTCAGGGGTCCAACCACGTGGTTGACTTCGGAGTCTACATCCAACTGAACCACATTTGAATCTCTAATAACTGAAATACAAGGAAAAGACCGGTCAAAAACGACACTGGAATGATTAATCTTCACACGAAAGGGACTCATTTATAACAGCAATGGCTTATATTTGTTCCAGAATAAACCTCACACTTTCTTCTATATCATTGTAAACTTCAACGTCCAACCGAGCAATCACTGTAACATTTTCCTGTGAAAGGGAGAATATTTAGGATACTTTTTCTCCTACTTTTCTTTTGCTCCATAAATTGTGCATTATTTAAACAACCCCTTAAGACTGTTTTGGCAGTATTCAAATGTTCAAATCACGTGTGGATTCAATATATACGGTAACATGTGATTTTTTTTTTTCTTGGCCACGTTTAGACTGTCATCCATTCCCTATCTTATCATATGAGTTGTAGTCTAAGTTCTCCCAAGCCATCACTCCACACATGGGAGTGTAGGCTCTCTTTACAAAGGAAGCCCAGGACACTCCGTTTTCCTCACCTGTAATTCTGTGCCATCTGCCATCACAGAGACTCTGCTTGGGTGTTACTGAGGTGGAAAAGTCTCGGATGCCATTGTTGACTTTCACTATGACCTGCAAAAGACAGGGAACATTATTATATAATTTCATCTCTCCTTCTCCTGATAAAACTAGATTTCTTAAATTCACCACATGCAAACGATTAGCTTTGCAATGTGAACACAAGGGGTCACTCTTTGGTAGGCTATAGAGAGTAAACTGTTCCTAGGAGAGGACAAAATAATGACACAGGAGAGAAGCTGGGGGAGAGGGACAAGAAGATAATAGCATAAATTCCTTTAATTTCAAAAGACGGAATGTGTTCTGCAAAGCAGGTTAAGGTATTGGTGGAGCCAGACTGCCTGGGTTCGTACCCGGTGCCCCAGTCACCTCACTCTGTGCCTCTGTTTCCTCATTTGTAAAACCTGCCTCACAGAGCCACTGCGGCGGGGGGGGGGGGGGGGGGGGGGGGGGGTTAAATGAGTTAGTCCATATGAAGCATTTAGAACAGTTCCTGACACACAGTAAGTGCCATTATAAGGATTTTATCATATCTATAGTAGTTAAACTAGTATATGTTTTACTAGTACCAGTATATAGTTTAACATAAACTAGTATATGTTTTACTAGTACCAGAATTAAAAAAAAAATCAGTTCTATTAAGTTAGGGACATAAATGAAAATATGCTGCTTTTTCTTTAATATTTATTCAAACACTTTCATGAATGTTCTTTAGTCATACTTTTTAAGGATGAAAGTGGTGCTTGACTATAACAATTTTTTGATTTCTAGCAATTGAAAAGAATATATATGTTTATGTACATATATGCACATATACACATCTGGTATGCACATATATTGTAGAGAGAAAGATGCTTTAGAGTTCATTTTGACAGCTGGATATGTTTGCTTCTCTCGTTTGTTGTAAAAATGCTTTCTTTTATTACAATCTTTTAATTCCATTTTGTTGATGATTTTTTTTTTTTTAGCTTTGTCACATTTTCATGGCTCTTTGCTCTAATCAAATCAGTTCCCAACTATAAGTCTGAATCTGAGTACTGCCTGCATTTAAATTCCACGTATAGCTTCCCTATTGGGTTTTTTTTTTTTTTTTCCACTTAGGAAAGATTGATGAACTAATTCTGTGACATAAATCTGCTTCAGATCTAGAATCCAAGGTCAAAGGAGATGGTCTATTAAAACAACTTTTCCCACACTACCTGCCCCTTTTTCATGTGAACATTTAGGTACTCTCCGCTGACACTGTGGCCATGAACGAGGGTTCCGGAACTGCTTCTGGGACGGACTTCAAATGCAATCTCAAACTTCAGTCCAATATTGAAAGACTCATCTGTGGAGAGAAACGTTAGCTCTCAAAAGCAGCCACCTAAATTTTGCAACCATGGTGTGATTTTGTAATTATGTATTTTTATACCTGTTTTTGAAAGTTTGGCAGATTTTTCAATCGGTAAAGCAGAAAGTGGTATCTCCCATGTCAGACACACGGTGGCAAGCCCCATGGGGTCCGAGATAACTAGCACCCCACTCCTGCTGGGCGGCGTGGGGTGTGTGGCTGGGGGCAGCATGTGGAAAAGGCACCATGGCTATGGGAACTCAGTGGAGGAGAAACTGATTCTGGCCAGCGGGACCACTTAACACTTCCAAGTGAGGAGGAGAAAAGAGCAACCTGGGCGGAGGAAGCGGTCTGGACATGAGTACAGAGCCTGAGACTTTTGGGGAGCCCTGTGGAGGCCAGGGTGGCTGGGCTGTCCCTTGCAAGGGTAGAGGGAGGCCTGGCGAGTGGGGAGCCCTGGGGGGGGGGAGGGCGCTAGAGCTCACGCAGGGAAGGTTGCCTTTATTTTGCTCAAGGGAGTGGACTTGATCAGGTCTGTATTTTAAAATAAGTTTTAATAAAGGTAACTGCTACCAGGACTGCAGAGCACTTCAGAGGAAAGGAAACGTGAGAGCAGTAGAAGCAGTTAGGAGCTGCTGTTGCAGTGATGCAAGAAAATGAACTCTTTTTGAGAACGTCCGAGCTCACTCCAAGACCTGCACTTGGCTGCACTGCCATGCCTAATGTTTGCTCTATGGAATATTTGTTGGGGTGGCTTGGATGGTGATTGCATGTAGTCTGTTAGGGCTTTATGTATTTATTTTCAGAACTATCACGTTCCATCCCTCGGCACAGGTACCGACGTACTGGAGGTATACAATAAAAACTTGGTTCAGTGAATGACAGAGTAATAGGTGAGGAGACTAAAAATCCAGACATAAAATTTCTAAAGGGTGGGGATGCAGGGCAAACGGAGGAAGCGGAACTTCCTTTGGTAGGGACAATGGGTCATGCTAAGAGGCAGCAGAGAAGGACGAGAGCAGGGTGGCTAAGAGTTGACCCAGGTTAGACCACAGAGCAGCACAGGAAATTCTAAAAGAGCCCAGATGGTCTACATCAGAGTTGTGGCAGCTGTGGAGAAGCTCTGGTCAGGGGAAGCAAACAGGGACGGACGTACATGACCGGTCTGGCATGGCAGGAGGCGAGAAAGGCGATTCTTGTGAAAAGAAGCCATTTCCTAGGGCTGAGTGAGTTTGGCATTCTGAAGTTTTAACTCTGAGCCCAAGATCCCTGTCAGCCACCTCCAGGAGAGAAGGGTTTCATGATTCATGTTCTGCGCGGAAGTCACTGTTACCTAGAACCACGTATCCTCCTTCTGTTGAAAAGTACGTTCCCATTTCCATCGGACCTTCAAAACAAGGAGTCACGCTAAATGTCTGAGATGCAGAGGTGATCGAGGCCCCGTTGAGCTGAAGATTGCTGAGGCAGCCGCTGAAACTGTAGACTGAGTTTATCTGAGAGAAGAAGACATTCCTTAAAATCTAGTTTCTCAACACTCACAGGTGCACCAAAGGGAAACAAAAGGAAGGGACTCGAGTCCCGAGAGAAATGAAGCAGTTCCTCGTCGTGTTATCTTAGCTATCTGAAGGATCAGTTGTTTTCCAGGGAGTAGCTTCTCAACTGGTTCTTTGAAGCCGGGATTTTGTATTTGAGACTGTCAGCCTGCAGTAATTAGCTATGAATGTTTTTACATACGCTATGACAAAATAAATTGCAGCTTTGGCTTTCAAATTAAATATTAGAAGGATCCTAGTTTGTTTTCCTTCAAGGATGACAGCTGGCCCAAGATCACCTGATGCTGATGAGGGCAAGCAAAATTATTTTTTTTTAAGTTTATTTATTTTGAGAGAGAGAGAGAGAGAGAGAGAGAGAGAGAGAATGAGTTGGGGGGGGCAGGGGGAGAGAGAGAATCCCGAGCAGGCTCCAAACTATCAGCGTGGAGCCCAAAGTGGGGCTTGAACCCACAAATCATGAGATCATAACCTGGGCCAAAGTCAGATGCTTAACCAACTGTGCCACCCAGGCGCCCCACAGCTAACAAAGTTCTTAACTGTCAAGTCTACCATGGTTAAGTAAGCAGCAGAAAGCTTGCATTTCGGGCTTTATTACCTGATCTTGTGGTTGAGCATTTATCACACCTCAGGACCTGAAACTTGGGCCACTTTGGGCAGCTGATTTTATACTGCTTTGGAAACCTTACTTTTAAAGGGATTGTCATGAAATTGGGGCTAGTTGCCTAAAATCTAATTATAACACAAGCTCCCCCCTTGTTTTGCTTTATCCACATATATTACGGAATCTTAGAAATGCATTAATCTTTTGTGCGAAAGTCAAATCTATATTTGTTAAGAAAAAAATTAGCCCTTTGATACATCCCCTTGATTGCTAAATATTTTTGTACAGGTGCAATTTTAACTTTTAAAATATAAAAATAACATGTTTTTTACTATACCCCTGCTTTTCTGCAGGAGTAACCACACTTCCTTCCACATTTACAAATTGTGTGTGCATGCGTGTCTGTGTGTATGTGTGTGTGTAGGAAACAAAAATGAAATCGTAGTTTACATAATGGCCAATGGCCCAAAAGTTTTTTGTCACTCAATAATATATAATGGAATGACCTTCCTTCCTCCCTCCCTCTCTCTCTCTCCCTTTCTTTCTCCTTTTCTTTCTTTCTTTCTTTCTTTCTTTCTTTCTTTCTTTCTTTCTTTCTTTCTCTTTCTTTCTTTCTTTCTTTCTTTCTTTCTTTCTTTCTTTCTTTCTTTCTTTCTTTCTTTCTTTCTTTCTCTCTTCCTAAAAGCATGGGTACTTGCTGAACAACCAACCATCTCCGTGAGGCATAACTTTTTAAGCCAGCTTATATACCTCTGAAACTTTTTCATCTCCCCTCTACCATAGAATCAAAAGATCACTCCTGACTTTGTAATGCCAGAGGCAAGACAGACACCCCCTGGGACAGTCCTCACTTTGATAGCCTATATCCAGCGAAACTCCAGTTTCACTCTTGCCAGTTGGCTGATTGTAAAACGAGGGCCTAGATTAAATAATCTTCCAGTTCTAAAGGTCAGTGGCTCTACCTGGTCATGCCTAGCTTACCTGGACATTTTTCACAGCCCTTCCAGGAGCCACACCTCCTAAATAAATAGGACCCTTTATTTTCCAGGCAGCTCCAGTAGGAGGAAGACTCTCTTCTAGGACTCGGAGGCCATCAATTATCAGTCGGCCACTGCTCTTTTCCCGAATAAATATCACCTGATGGAGAGAAAGAAAAGACCACATCTCAAGTATATCCCAAGACTGGGGGGGAAGGCTGGGTTGCCTCTTCTACCTTTGGTGCTACAGTACTGTGGGAAATCTTCAGAAGTTCTTTAAAATAGTGAGGAGGGCACCTGTTGGGATGAGCACTGGGTGTTGTATGGAACCCAATTTGACAATAAAGTTCATATTAAAAAAAATGATATCATTGAGAAAAAAAAATAAAATACTGGTCCTTTCTCTGAAGGTCGAGAGTTTAGTTTTTTCCTTTAAAGCTTGATTTAAAGTGACAGGCTGAATTTCTGAATACAGCTTATACATATTTAGTAGAGTTCTCAATGAAGCTTTTCCCCGCTGACCAGCCCACTTGCTTTCTCCCTCTCTTAAACTTATTGCAATTAATTGTCATGCATCTTACATTTCTTACTCTTTCCATTACAAAACATTGATTTGCGTCAATATTTAGATAGTCTCCCAGTGGTTATTCTATCTTCCTAACTAAGCGATTTACTCTTTGCTTTGTATCTTCCACAGCTTAGCCTATAAAAGACACTCAGCAATTGCTGTTAAAATTGAGAAACTTACAGGCAGTGGGAAAGAAACAAGTGAAAATTCATTAGAAATTAAACTTCAGTTTAGGTTTGCCATTGGTCCTTTGCTGAAAATAATTACACTAAAAAATTACACTCATTTTAATAATATGCTTCAAGACTTTTATAAGGAATTTTAAAAAGTTTTCAAAATTGAACTCTGAGCACATGGCAATAGAATTTTAAAATGGGTATTTCTAGAGAGACCACTAGGGCATTAATGTCAGTCCATTTGACAATGGTGAATATTTGCTCATAATAATATTCTCAGCCTTCAACTCACATCATGCCACACTCCATCATTGTATTTCTCTTGGCTTCTAATCTTCAGTTTCTTGTGGCCAACATTAAACATGAAAACCAAGCGGCCGTGGGCTAAGAATAGAGTCATGAAGTCATTCTCTTCTTGATCTGAGACATAGAAAATCATCCCATGGGAGGAACGAGTTTTCAGACGAATGGAAAACTGAGATCTGGTAAAGGAAAAGAAAAAGCTTACTATCTGTAAAATGAGACTGACGGTGATCTCTAGTTTCCCACAGAAACAGAGTGTAAGGAAGAATGAGTAGCCATTCTATCAAATCCTAAGCATCATTACTTCTAATTATACCTTAGTATTAATTAATGGCTATTGGGAAAGCGTGATTAACTCAAAAAATGTAAATCTTTCCCTGCTTCTTTATACGGCAGGGCTACATTCTACATTTAAGGAAGCATTGTTTTACTTATGGATCAGAATGTGTCTTACTTTGAAAATGTGGTTGCATTGAGTTCATTCACATGGACAAAAAATGCTAGCCAGGAATGAATGTGCATATAAAAATTTGCACAGAAACAATATCATTTGTGAAATATCTAAAATACAGATTCATTTTCTATTTCCCAGTAAAAATGAATCAATAGATATCACCTGTTAAAAACAGTCACTAGAATGTGTAGGAATTAAACAAAACAAAACTTTCTAGACATTTGTCTCGAGGCCATATAGATAAGATACATTTATTAGGCTAATTTCTAGTTTGATTTAACTCTAAATTCTTCCCAATGAACATAAAATACTGATACTGCCTATTAAGGAGACAGCAAGTTAGAAGGCAGTAGAGGTTTCTTTTGGAATGCATTGCTTCTATGAAGGTTTGAAAGGGATATAAGACCTATATAAGGATATTTGGGTACTAACACTAAAGAAGTCTTTATTTATTTATTTATTTATTTATTTATTTATTTATTTATTTTTAACGTTTTATTTATTTTTGAGACAGAGAGAGACAGAGCATGAACGGGGGAGGGGCAGAGAGAGAGGGAGACACAGAATCGGAAGCAGGCTCCAGGCTCTGAGCCATCAGCCCAGAGCCCAACGCGGGGCTCGAACTCACGGACTGCAAGACCACCTGAGCTGAAGTCGGACGCTTAACTGACTGAGCCACCCAGGCGCCCCTAAAGAAGTCTTTAAAAGTACTCAGTAACCTGGAGATTTGCAGAATACCGGGAAGAGGTGCTGGGCTTTACAGATAGCATGAGGGTTAGTGGAGATACAGTGGTTTTGTGTCTTCAGTGTCTTTCCTTATTAACCTTCCAGTAGTTCAGAGACACCCCCACTTTCAATCTGAAAGCGATTTCTATGGGGGAAGGAAGGTAATATCAAGGTTAGAAGATGAGTCATTTGAAATTTGCCCCATGTTTCTTTCTTTGATTATCTTTCTTTTTTGATAAAATGCAGCCAACTCCTAGGAGAATGCTGCCGTTTGCATCTTACTTTTGGGAAGAAAGTCACATAGAATGTCATTTATTGGGCAGCATGAATCATGTATTATGTGGCATTATTTTGATGATAAAACAATAGGATTAAGGTGGCACAGAAAGGAAAGATCGTAAGAAAAAGATGGCTATGGCAAACAAGGATGAAGTTCAGCCATAGCATTAAGTTTCTGGAAGGGACAGTGTGTTACTTTACTTTTCACCAAAATCTCCTTTTAAGTGTTCAAACTCTTGGCGGCTGTTGGCGGTCCCTCCATACTGATAGGCGTGCTCTATTGCTCTAGGACTGTTGGAAAGGTGGCAGTAGGAATCTCTTGGAGCATTCCGCTCTGGGAACTTCAGGCTGGCAGGATCCCCTGAAGGTGCATCTTTACTTTTTTCTCCCTATAAGAATAGGAAATAAATCATATTAAGGAATAAAAGTGATATACTAGCAGCAAAAGTTCATTTGTGATTTCTTTATTGTTAATCATCATCATCATCATCATCATCATCATCATCATCATAACAAAATAGGAAGGAAAATGTGTACTATTTGTGGATCTTCCATTCATCAAATAGTAGGCCCCTCTCTTTCCTTAAGCAAATGATAGCAGTAGCTGTGGCATTAAAAACAACAAACAACAACAACGCAGCATATTAACAAATCCAAAATTCTAGTCTGTGATGGTAAAGTAGAGCTAACCTGAAGCTACAGAGGTAACTGGCTGCAGCATTTAAATTAAATGCACATCTTAACGAATGGTGGAAAAGGGAAATATTGACAATAAAAGAATGCTGAGAGAATCGATCAACAAAGGCCTCAAATCATAGACAACGATATTTCTTTAACACACAGATTATTATTTATGCATGCTGTGCAAAAAGTTAACATACTCAGTAACACCGTCAACATATCTAAGAGCATTTTTGGTGATGAGATAGGTAGTAAACGTTTATGCGACAAGGTATAGAGCAATACTTAAAAATTACTTTGTGCTCTTAAATTGCGCTGTTGATTTTAAAATTTAGAGCTTTGAGACTACAGACTAATATGGAACGGTTGTCTCGTCTTAGTTTCTGAAGCAAAATTAAAGTAAATGAAAATAAATCTGATCAGACATTTATTCATTTACTCCAGCAATGTTTATTGAAGACCTAATAGGTAGAAATGACCTGGAAGGAAATGAGTAATTCTGCATGCCCTCCACGGGCAGTGTGTGGTGTGGAAGAGAAAGGTGAGTGGGAAATGGCTCCTTTTTTTTTTAAGGAACTGAAAATTGATTTGAAAAAGCAGACACTTAGATAGCAAAGTGGAAGACAGGCTGTTGCCAGATGGAAAGGACTTTAGATGACTGGCTGGAGGATGGGGTTTTGTTTTTCAGGAGCGTGGGGGTGAGTGGTCGGTGGGGGTTTGGGGACCCTCCACTCTGGTTCCTCCTTCTTTCCATTCCTATGGAGAGGATCTCGCTGTCTCAGTCTGTGCATCCACTTAGCTATGGGAAGAGAACAACTGTGAATCAACTACAGGGGTCAGCAAAGCAATGGACTATCGGACTATGACGGTCTCAAGTTACCAGCCCTGCCTTTTTCTGCTTCAGTGTGGGAACACATAGACTAGGCTCTGTCTCTTGTCAGCTGCAAAAATTAATAAACTCTGGTATATTTATATATGGCAACAAAATACTCTAAATCCTCTGTGGATATATGCTCTGAATAATAATAATAATAATAAGTAATAAAGAAGACAAGTATAACTTAATTACTTCATTACCATATAATACAGAGTCTCAGTTTACTATCCTAAAATAGCTGTATGTGTGGGGAACCTGAACCCGCTAGACTTTGACTATACTACTGTAATTTTTTTCTCTGAGGGTCTATTTCAATTCACTAAGTTTCTTTTGTTTCAGATAACAGCCAAAGTATTCGAGCTACTTAAGAAAAAGGACGGTAATGTGTTATAGGGATATAGAAGTATCTTTTTTAAAAATTTTTTTTTTTCAACGTTTATTTATTTTTGGGACAGAGAGAGACAGAGCATGAACGGGGGAGGAGCAGAGAGAGAGGGAGACACAGAATCGGAAACAGGCTCCAGGCTCCGAGCCATCAGCCCAGAGCCTGACGCGGGGCTCGAACTCGCGGACCGCGACATCGTGACCTGGCTGAAGTCGGACGCTTAACCGACTGCGCCACCCAGGCGCCCCTATAGAAGTATCTTAATACAATCCCAGAGAAGATAGTACAGTATAGCAGGGTCCTACCACAGGCAAGAATCAGGAATTGGAAAAGTAGGAGGAATCAAAATACTTCTTTTCCAAATGTTTCTGGTATCTCAGCTTTGTTTTTCTCAGACTGTCTGCTTTCGTTTTTCTTTCTCTGCAGGACAGTTTTCTGCCTTTCCTCTTTGTATAAAGCAGCTTTCTTTCTTGTGCATGATTAATATAGAGTTCTTCCATGTTTTCTATTCAATGACCAGCCTAGACAGGTGTCTCCGGGTTCTAAGTTTCTAAGGAAAGGAATCTGACAGCCCAGCTTAGTTCACATAATCTACCCTGGTCCAAACACCTACATCCAGGTAGATGAGGTCACATACCTCATATACTGGGTTGCCCTGTGTGTAGGGATCAATTCTCTGGAATGTTGGCCAATACTCCAGAATTGATGTCTGATATATAAAATCTTCATTATCGCACTAAACACCACCTGAGAAACTATGTTCCCAATTAAATTTAAAAACATAGAGATTATGAAAAATTTTCAGGGTAGAACATAGGCAGTAAGACAGGTATTCTTACGGACTCATGGGGGAGTATAAATCGCTGTTCCTGTTTTGGAAAGTAGTTTGACTTGACCCGATAAGTCTACCTCTAAGAATATTTCATAGAAGTTTATTCAGCAATAAAATCAAAGATTAATGTACCATGGTATTCACCCATAGATGAAGAAAACTAGAAAGCACTGAAGTCTATTAATGGTTAAATAAATTGTAACATATTCATAAAGTGGACTATTAGGAAGTTATTGTGAAAATAAGTTGTTATAAGCCCAAATTGCTATGAATTGGCCTTGATAAAAATTTAAACCGAAGGCCACAAACTTTTCTTGGTAGGTATTTAAGAAGCTATTGCTACAAGGGTAAATGTGAGAGAAGATTAGCAAACATTTGGCATTCTAATATAAGTGGAATCTAAAGTGCTTCTGTATCTGTTATTCTGAAGCTGAATTTCTAAGACTTTTTACAAGAAAGGCTAAGAGGTTTCCTATCCTATTGAAAAGTTTGTGTCAATAGTTCCAAGGGCTGTTTATTATACCCTTGAGACTATGAGCATTTGTTAGGAAACTACATTTGATGGACAGCTTCAAATAGAAAACTGTATTCATTTAAAGGGGTTGGGTGTATGCCATAGAAGGTTGGTTCTCCTCATCAGCCTGTATTAACCTATTGCATAGGATCCACTGACCCGTGCTCAAGTCCCAGCTGAGCAATTTCAGGATAAACATTTTAGCATCACTGTGACAAGGTGACAGAAATATTTCACTGGAGCCTCATAGTCTCCTCTGAAGACTCCTTTATATTATCTTCTAGTAAAAGCCTTCATAAAAGTCAATGAAATTATTTCTCTGCCTTAATCACTTAAAAAAGTCTTCTGTGTGAAATTCAGGAAAGGATCCTGAAAAATTACTAACTTTGGATTATACATAAATGAAATTATTCTATTTACATTGATAAATCATGTGTGAACCAAGGAGAAGTTGCATGGGGGTTCTAAAAAGTGGTCCATGCAAGCTGAAATCTATAGGGAAGTGCCCAAGGTATAACGGCCAGTGCAAAACCATCAGAAGCGAGAAGCTGGAGGGTTGGGTGATGCTTTCCTCTTGCTGATGGCTCAGAAGCCAGTCTTGGAGAGAAATCAGTTCTTCCTCTAAAAGATGCTCAGCCTCACTAGCATTCAAGGAAATGCAGATTAAAACCACAATGAGATGCCGTATCTGTCCGTTAGATTGGCAAAATTATAAAAAATTGATCACATCCAGTGTTAGCTATTGTGAAAGACAATAGGTTCTTTCAAGTGCTGTTTGTGGGAGTAAAATAATCTCATTATTGAGAATGCACATTCCCTTAAGCCAAGCAATCCCACTTTTAGGAACTGGTCCTCCGGACACATTCACAAGGCTCTGTAGAGATATAACAGCTAATATTCACTGAATGTTTGCTCTATGCCAGGCATTGTGCCAGGGCTTTTCATGGACCAACTCATTTAATCTTTATAACGACCCTATGATGCAGATCGCTAAATATTTCTTGAACACCTATTATGTGAATTGTTCTAGGCTCTTAGGACACATCAGTGAGCAACAACAAAAAAGGAAGCTTGCAGTCTTGCAGAGGAAGCAGAGAGTAAATAGTAAACATGATACAGTCACTAAATAAATTAAAATGACAAAAGTGCTATGGAAAAAAGGACAACTAAGAGAGGCAAAGGAGGTAGGTAGTATCAGTGGAAGGCAAAAGGCAGCTGGTATGAAATAGGGGGTTAAGGCAGGCCTCCCTGAACACATGAAAAGTGGGCAATCCTGGAGGGAGTTGTTCGTGCAGCTATTTCGGGGAAGAGTGTCCAGGCGGAAAGAAAGATTTTCCTGCAGCAGTGCGCATGGCTCGTTCTAGTGCGGGCAGGAGAGTGAGTGAGGGAAAGAGGCCTGGATGGTATAGAGCCTCTTCAGACATCATAGGGCCTGGAGCTTTTGCTCTGAGTGCAGTTGGGGGTGGGGGGGACTTTGAGCAGGAGAGTGACACGATATGACATATTTACAAGCATGTGGCTGTTGTGCAGAGGATAGAGCATCAGAGAAGTGGATGGAAGCAGAGAGGCCTGTTGGGAGCCTATGGCAAGGCTCAAATGGGAGATGATGGTGGCTTGGACCGGGTTGGGGTGGGGGAGGAGTGGCACCCGAGTGCATTGTTAAAACTGGGCCAGGAAGATGGGTGGGGAGGATTAGCTTGAAAGAATGGGAAGGACTTAAGAGTTTCATCTGCAATGAAGGCACCTAATATACGTGCTGGAAGTAAATGAACAAGAAAGAACAGTAGTCAGGGGATGCAGTTTAAGAACTCAAAAGATTTCGATGATGCAGCAGCACCAGGCGATGGCACAGATCAACCGTGCCTGTGGGTGGTTGAAGTGAAGGTCAAGGAAGGAGGAAAACAGGATAAGATCAGAAACTTTAATGAGATCCAAGACTGTGGCAGAAGCCCAAGATTGCTACACCAAAGCAAATGGTAAGGAGAATTACGGTATTAAGTAACGAGCAATTTTAACCCCGGCAATGAGAAGCAGTTGGAAGTACACAGTAAAAGCCGATTCAAAATGTTTCTTTGGGAGCAAAGATTGATACACCAAAGCTGGTAAACAATAATACGGGGTGCTAGAAGAATCCTACCTTTCGTAGGCGCACAGTTGCAAACTGGAGGAAATTTTATAAAGCATCAGTGTCTAGCATTGTGTGCATGGAATACGAGGGCAGCTGAGGATTTGGCACGGCATTGTCTTTTACCTTTTTATTCTGACTCGGTTTGGGCTTTGAGGAATTTTTGCCTTTTTTGTAAAGGAGGAACAATGGCGAAGACTCAATAGGACACGCATACAGAGAAGTGTGGACCTTTTCAGAGTACCGCTGAAAATCTTCTACCTCCACATCTCTATCCAACCTACACAACAGATGGAAAAAAAAACCTTAAAATACTGTTCAGAATTACGCGATGGAAATTATGGAAGTGAAAGTCCTTTGGCAATTAAAATGGGTGCGTGTGTGTGTGTGTGTGTGTGTGTGTGTGATGGGTCCTTCTTTATCAACCACAATCTTCATCAGAAACCTTTACCCAACCATGTAACAAGGAATGGATGATTGTGCCTGCCACTAGCACATTCTGACAGATGAACACCTTTTCTCTCATCACACTGGGTGATTGGTACTGCCTCTGTGTTCCTAGATCTGTATTAAGTTTCTCCCTTGCCTGTTCTTGTACTCAGGGAGCCCTTATTGTCTTTGTTAAGGACCCAGATTAATGTCTTTGTTTAAAGTTAAGGAGACTTTCTGAAACTTCTAACAAGGATTTGGGTATGTTGCTCTGTACTACACCGTTAATAATAAGTATGGACATAATTGCATCATATATATATATATATATATATATATATATATATATATATATATATTATGCTCATCCCAGCAGGTGCCCTCCTCTATGCCCATCACCTACTTTCCCCTCTCCCCCACCCCCCATCAACCCTCAGTTTGTTCTCAGTATTTAAGAGTCTCTTATGGTTTGCCTCCTTCCCTCTCTGTAACCTTTTTTTTGCTCCCTTCCCCTCCCCCACGGTCTTCTGTTAAGTTTCTCAGGATCCACATATGAGTGAAAACATATGGCATCTGTCTTTCTCTGCCTGACTTATTTCACTCAGCATAAGACTCTCCAGTTCCATCCAGGATGCTACAACGGCCAGATTTCATTCTTTCTCATTAATTGCATCTAATATTTACAGCTTGCTGTATGCCAGGTGCTTTCTGCACACTTTCTCATTTAATTGTCATAACAAGGAGGCAGGCGTTATTATTATCTGCATTTAGGTGGAGAAGAAACAAAGGTTGACTCCGCCAAGGTCATACAGAAATTTAAAGGCAAGAAACCTACACACAAACAAGTATGTCAGTTGCCCGAGCACATGACAGCTTGTAATGACTACCCTCTACTGCTTCTCCTAAATTTCATAGCTCTCAGTCTTTTTTTTTTTTTTTTTAACATTTATTTATGTTTTGAGAGGCAGAGAGAGACAGAGCATGAGCAGGGGAGGAACTGAGAGAGTGGGAGACACAGAATCTGAAGCAGGCTCCAGGCTCTGAGCTGTCAGCACAGAGCCCAACGTGGGGCTTGAACCCATGAACCGTGAGATCATGACCTGAGCCGAAGTCGGTGGCTTAACTGACTGAGCCACCCAGGCGCCCTCATAGCTCTCAGTTTTAACAGTGTAAATACTTTCATTATTGACCTGACCTCTTTTTAATCAATCATGCAGAGTTAATGAATAATAAAAATGTTATACCTGGTAAAGTAGGCATTACTTATACATCCAGTGAAATTAGCAAACTGGGGACTGATGGGTGAGCCACCGAAGTAAAACTTCTTTTCACTTGCTTGCGTCTGTTCCACCTTCTCTTTGGGAGCGTTCTTGCTCCCAAGTCTGCTTTGATCTACTATTAGTTCATATCTGCAAAGGAAAAAGCTTCTTTAGACACTACCTGGCTACCATTTTACCTTGATTTCCATTCCAGGTTACAGGTTTTCTTGTGAAATTGAAATAGAACATTCTGGCCAGTGAAAAGATAGCAATTTGCCAGACTCGTCATGAGGCCCAGGATAAAATAGATGAATATTTTGATATGCAGAAAAGTCTCTCTAGACCTCTAAAAACAAGAAGTTCAGATGACTAGTCATGAGCATTTTGTGGGGAGGGGTGGGAGGTGGAAAAGACAGAAAATAACTCATGGTGATTATTTAATCACATCTGGGGAGACCGTTTTCATTGAAAAGCACATTGAATGGTTTTGATTGTGATTGGAAATGGACTCTAGAAAGGCTTATTAACGATTTTTTTTGTAATGGAAATGGATACAGAATCGCAGTTGCTATGACAAGAAATTTATTTCTTATTCTAGAAAGCTTTCTTCTTATAAAAAAGAAATTCAGTATTACACATTTAAAAACTAAAGTTAGAGCTTTCAAAATATGGCCATAAATGTAAAGTTCTTTCTTTCTCTTTCCCTTTCTTGCTTTCTTGCTTCTATTATTTTTTAATGTTTATTTATTTATTATTGAGATAGAGAGAGGCATGGACAGAGAGAGGCAGAGATAATCGCAAGCAGGCTCTGCACTGTCAGCGTGGAGCCCAATGTGGAGCTTGAACTCATGAACCATGAGATTGTGACCTGAGCTGAAATCAAGAGTCTGATGCTTCCCCGACTGAGCCACCCAGGCTCCCCTCAATTGTTTAATTAAAATCCAAATGAAATCAATGTTTTCTGATCTCCTTCTATGTGCAAAACACTGAAATCCATTCAGGAAGTACTATGTGTAGGTACTTCCCCAAAGAAGGTCTGTAGCCTGTGGTTTCAGTGGAAAAAAACTCTTATATTCTTGTGAAGTAATTATATAGTGGTTTATTTGGCATCTCTTGAAAATTAACAGCAACTTCCTTTTAAAAGAACATTATGTTGTTCCTTCTACCATTTTTCTTCTAGAAAAGCAATAAAATAGGCTATTATTCATAGTGGTCATTCAAGAGAATCATGCAAACAAAATAAATAAAACCGTCTGGTGGGAAGAGTATAAAGTGAGGGGCTGTACCTTGTGGGTGAGACAGAGGTAATGACGAAGTGGGACAGCCCGTCATGGTACTGCTTATCTGCCGACTGCACCTTGATCCCCTTTACATCCATGACCACAGTGCCGTTGTCCAACGAAATGGAGAACACATCTGACTGAAATTCAAGCACAGGTTTTTAAGTAGGGAGGCCAGAGATCCAGATGATGGACACGTTTTCAACTTCTACTTCGTGGTATTGCTTAAAGGAACACACAACGAGTGGGAAATTTGTCAAATAATTTCTATGAAAACAACAGAACACTCTGTTGCTTATATTGGTGTCGTCTATAAAATCAGGCACATTTCAATGGAGAAAGGAGCCTCCTGTATCCTGAATGGAAGATTTCTGGTGTTTTGTCATGCTGAGAGTTGTCCCAGTGTTCGTTAACTCCCTAACTCAGACATTGCTATTCTGTCTTCAGTCTCCCTCTGGGAAAAGCAATACTTGAGTCTCCCTGGGGATGTAGCTAGACGACCAGGCAAGGGGTAATTTGCCAGTTTGGCTTTTTAAATGTTTTACTTTTCCTCTATAGAGGCAGAAGAGAAATAAAAAAGAGCAGAAGTTACCATTTCTTTTTCTGAATGGGCTTATTGATTGTTTAAAATATTGGTAAACTGATAATCTTGCTTCTCTTCCCTTATGTGGGCATTGGCCTCTACAGTTGAAGGGACAGCCTTCAACATAACTACTTTTTGTGGACAGAAAGTGTTATTTAACTAGCCATGGTAATGTGAAGCAGGTTGTGTGGGGGAGGTCCTACAAAGTGCTTTGGGATTTAAATTCAATTCAATATAAAAAAATAAGTATGAAAAGTAAAAGCTGCTTTTATAAATTATATTGTGACCTGCTCCATCAGTGTATATGTTGGTGATGACCTTTTCAGAGATAAATCACTTGGGTCGTGAGGCCACTAAACCTCTGCTTATCTTATTTTTGAAATAATAACTTGAGAATGTGAGCTCAAGTGTTCTATAGCCAGTCTAAGAATTTAATTTTATAAATTAAATCACATGCATAATTGTATATATACACAAAGGGTTTTTTTTTTTTTAACATTTTTTTTGTGCTATGGACTCTTTTGACAGCTTGGTGATACACACAGGCCCCTTCAAAAATAACATTTTAAAATGCATCAAACAAAACATCTAGGAATACAAAGGAAACCAATTACATTGAGATACAGTTTCAAAATATTAAAACAATAAATCTGTGATATAGTAATACATGCACTTCTTTATTAAAGCATTAAATTATAAAATCTATCAGCAGATCTAATAACTACCATAATTTAAAAGTAGCAATGGCCAAAAATGACATTTTGAGATATCTGTGAGAACTATAATGTGAAATGAAAAATACCTGTTGTTTCTATTAATGATAAAGTAACAGGTTCTGCAAATACTACTGTGGTTTGTTGCCAACATTTGTAATTGAAGAAAATGCTAAATTTTAGTTTGAGAAAATACAATTTTAAAAAAATCTTAAGTTTTTCTGACCTAGGTCGATAGACGCACTGAACTTTCTCCATAAGCTCCTGAGGGGTGGCTCTATAAATCCTAGGTTCAGAACTTCTGGTATGCACTATATATAATTATAAAGTGTCTGAAATGCAGCACTCTATGCGTGTTCATGTCAGTCAAAATTAATTTGAATTGCAATTCACTTTTAACGTGCATAAATAGTACTGTTAACAGACAAAACAAGTATCAGAAGGAAGTTCCTGTAGGGAAAAACAAATACGTACCCCTGAGGCATAATAAAATAGTAACCCATTTGGCTGTAACGTTCGGAAATTGAAACCTCCTTCAAAGCCATCGAAGAAAGATATTTTCTGAATGGAAGCAATGAAACTCTGTCCACTGAAATATGCCCTGCGAGATATCTGTGTGGCCAAAAAAAAGTGAATATAGGGTTTGAGATAATTATCAAGTGCTTAAAATGTCAATTTCCCACACACCAAACACCATACACTAATCCATGTCCATTAGTGTATGTGTTGGTGATGACCTTTTCAGAGATAAATAAGTTGGGTCTTGGGGTCACTAAACCTCTGCCTATTTTATTTTTGAAATACCTTTAGAAGGTGAGCTCAAGTGTTCTGTAGTCAATCCAAGAACAGAGAAGTATTAATATTTTATGTTTTAACTTCTGGATTATACTGGAATTTAGACATGTTAACCATCCTTCTGTGTGATGGGGTTTCAGCTTCTGCACATCCTCCACCCTGAGTGAGAAAAGATGCCTACACAGCCTCTCTGGGCTTTGGAAACCCATTGAAAACCGAAGCAAATGGACAAGTCATAGAGGAATTCCCACAAGCCTTTCTAGCTTAATGATTCTTCTCTTTGCTGGTGGCAGAAAGGAGCCCAAGATGTACCTACAATCACAGAGAAGCTGAAAAGAGCTTTTTCAGCTTTTGAGAATGATAAGTTTTGTGTCTGTTTATTTTTTATTATTAAAAAAGATGTGTGTGTGTGTGTGTGTGTGTGTGTGTGTGTGTGTGTGTGTCTATTTAATAAAAAACTTTTGTTTGGTACTTACGAGAGAGTCTTCTGGGCATCCATAACCAACTCCCAGGGTTTCCGTCTGCTCTAATAAATTGAAATCTTTCTTTTGGAACTGGAAACCCTTCATGCATCCTCTGAAGTTGATATCTAGGGGAAGGTGTGCTTTCAGGGTCCTGAAAAAGAAAATTAGTCTTCACTGATATGATGATGATGATGATGATGATGATGATGGTGATGTTACCCTGCACATGTGGGATATGAAATTTGATTTTATTTATACTCACTTTAATAGCTTTCTAATTGTTCATATTCTCATGGCTTCTTCCATAAGCATGTAGTAATATCTAATCTTTATTTATAGAATGGCTTTATTCTTCATCAAGCCAATTTGTTTACCTTTTTATAATTTTCAAGATCCTTTAACTTACATTAGCTCATTCCATATTTATAAAAATTCATTGAGATAGAAGGAAATGCTATTATTTCCCTTTTGTAGATGATTAATAGGTTGAACCGTAAAAAATGGACATATTTTAGGTAAAAAATAGTCAACTCTTGGCAACTTCACATGGTTTAACCTATTAAATGAAACTAAGAAACATCAAGTTTTGTTTTTGTTTTTGTTTTTTAATGTCACAAGAGGTAAGTTAGGATTTGAACCCAGGTATTCAGTCTTCCATTAATCCACTTGGGTCATGAACTCATCTTCTTGGCTATTTTGCAATGCAATCAGCTAAGGCTAGAGAAATGTCTTAGTGAATGTTAGGCTTTGGATTAATAGGCTAGTAAGAAATCCTTTATCATTGAGATGAGGGATGGCATTTTGATCAACACTGTAATCCTAATACCTAACATATTATTAAATATTGAATGACTATGAAGCTAGTTTTAACCAAATTATAATGGCTTCAATGTATTTTAGATGAACACTGGCCAAACTAAGGAGTAATAGCCCTAACACATTTTGCTCCATCAAGATCACAAATAGAGGACCATACTAACTAACAGTGGATATATAATGGCAACCACAATGGTTAAAAGTCCCATGTGGCATGGCTGAAGGGGCTAAGAGGGTATCTAATTTGTAAAGGAAGCTTGAGGTTGGGGCCTTATCCCACACTAATTAGAATTTCTGGAGAGTGGTCACAAGCTAGAGTGTTCATAAAAGTTCTCCAGGTTATTCTAATGAGAACCAGCATTGAGAATGATTGGACTGGAATATTCTAAAGTTGCCTCTCAGTCTCAAGGGCGTCTGATGCTATGACTCGGTTGTAATAAGAGATAGTTAAATTTTTAAATACATGAGAATAAAATTGTAATGATACATGATTCATAACCTCTTGGATAAGCTTAAAAATTTCCATATCCTCAGATGCTATTTGAAAGTTCAAAGAGGTTTAAGACTAAAACAAAAGTAAAGGAACAGATGCTCTGCCTTTCTTCCTGCAGATGAGACATATTGCTTTAGACTATGTTGTAAGAGTAATACAATAATTAAAGAAACCTGTAGATCACATCTAGAAGATGTTAATTTAAGAAGGTCATGAGGGTGCATGAATGTGTGTGCATGTGCCTGTGCATGTGTGTAGAAGTAGCAAGTGGGAGGGCTTTAAAAGTTTTACTAGACCTCTTCTGGATGTTGAATACTCAGCCCAGTACATTGTTAGAAACAATAACTACTTAACAAAAAAACCCCACCTTACCTGGATTGTAAAATTTCTGGGGGAGCCCCTCCAATGTATATGTCTGTAAAAGGTATTTTCATCTTTTCATTGTCCATGCTCTTGACATGTCGTCTGTCAACCACCAAAATCATTTTCTTATCATTGTGGTAAATGATTGAGATCTAGGAGGAATAATATATAGTAGGTCCTGATCGTTATTTAATAATGAACTTTTTGGGGGTGCCTGGGTGGCTCAGTAGGTCAAGTGTCTGACTCTTGGTTTCGGTCAGGTCGTGATCTCATGGTTCGTGGGATTGTGCTGGGGCTCCACACTGATGGCATGGGGCCTGCTTAGGATTCTCTCTCTCTCCTCTCTCCATCCCTCCCCCTGCTCATGTGTGTGCTCTCTCTAAGTAAACAAATAAATAAACATTAAAAAATAATCAGCTTTTTGAAGACTACTATGTTTTAATTATTCTGATTATAACAGCTGGGACTCCATGTTCTCATGCTTGTTTGTTCACAAAATGGGGAATAGATTTTTCTTTCTTACAGATATGGAAGTCTTACTTAAATAAGCAGAAATTCACATTTTCTGGAGAAAGGTTTCCATATGAAGAAGAAGCTAGATCAAAAAATACTTTTGTCATGAGACCAGGTATTGTCTTTTGCCCCTTTGAGGGGATTCAGGAAAAAACTATTAACAGCTACCTTTTGGACCCTAAAGTGTATGTTACCGGGTACCTTTTTTTTTTGTGTGTGACATCGTGAAAAGATTTAATGAATCTGCAAAAATGCTAGCCAGAGAAATAGTTTAAATATTCCTCTATCATAAACCATCCTCATGAAAGCCATGGACTTTGAACTGAAAAGAGAAATACCACCTCCTACTCTCTGCATTTTGGTTCAACTTAAAAGATATGTCTTTATACATTTTACTCAATTGTAGATTCAGAGTAGTTGCTAATGAAAATAGATGAAGTATATTATCAGTATACTGTATAACTGTTTCAAGATTAAGGAGTAAGTATTCCTTGTGGGCTCTCTTTATAAGGAAATCCGTGTTAGTGTTTTCTAAGTTCTGGATAAATGGTTTACAAGGAAATTCTCTATTTGCTTACTATCTACTCCTTTTACATTTAGTAGTGCTCAAGGGATAAATTTAAAAATGGCCGTTGCATCCACACTCTGGCATTTTCGACAAAGGTATAAAAGAATTCTATGGGGGTGCCATTGTAATCAAGACACTGAACGTTGAGAAGAGCCTTTTGGTCAATGAAGCAATTAAAATGAATCTTTCAGTGACTCTTTTATTAGAAACATCGATATGACAAACTCATTCACTCTTTTAAAGCAAATGTCATCCTGGAGTTGTGTGGTTGGGGCCCTTCGACGAAACAACTTTAGATGTGAAGGTGCTCGGTTTAGTTACTTTCCCACCTATGTCATTTGATCCTCTGATTAGATCAATAGGTCTAAGTACAAACAAAACAAAACAAAATAGACAACACAGATTGCAATGATTGTACCTCATGGTATTTGGCATCATTAATTTGAGCTTTCTTCAACGTGTCCTCAAGATGCACAGGGCCGTTGCTAAATCCAAAGTCATAGAACACATGTAGGTAACCGTTGCGCATTTCCAAGCTGAAGAACATACTCTGTGGAGAGAAAGAAGTTAATAAGATGTGGGCATCTGCTGTTATAAAAGTGTAGATTTAGCTGAATTTGAGAAGTAACACTAATATTTATCATTGAAACTGAAAACTAAGGAAGTCTAATGACATTCGTACCATAAAATTAAAATCGCAACTCCATCCATATCAGCAGTAATGTCTCATGTTAATATGCTAAAGAGTTAATATTATACATAATTTGAAACAACCACATCCTGTTTCTTACTCGCTTTACAGATTAATGCAAATTTAAGTTTACCTGATTGACTTTTTAAAAATCTTGGAAACTTTCAGCAATTGTAACAGGCCAGCAAATGTAATTGCATTTCATTTTAAGAGAAACATTGGTAATACTGAAAAATAATCCCAAGGTTTGCTGTAAAAAATCTTAAAGAATTGTCAGCAAATACAGATATAAGAAAAAGAAGGACATTTCTGTATTATTTGGAAACATTGGATTTATGTAAACAAATATGAAATTATTACGCACTTGGGCCCTAAAAATAATTCTGTATCACTCATATAATTTACTGGTCAGGCTTTCTTGTTTTGGAAGCTTATATACAGAAGAATTGAATGGATTTGAAAAGTAAGGTATTACGGTAAAGTGTCTATTTGTCAGGAAGTGATCTCCTGAGTGGGGTTTGTATACTTCTGGGATGTGGAAAACAATCCATTGGGGGAAAGAAAGAAAATATTTCAAATTCCGTTTATGCTCATTTTAAAAAACTCCAGGGGCGCCTGGGTGGCGCAGTCGGTTAAGCGTCCGACTTCAGCCAGGTCACGATCTCACGGTCCGTGAGTTCGAGCCCCGCGTCGGGCTCTGGGCTGATGGCTCGGAGCCTGGAGCCTGTTTCTGATTCTGTGTCTCCCTCTCTCTCTGCCCCTCCCCCGTTCATGCTCTGTCTCTCTCTGTCCCAAAAATAAATAAAAAACGTTGAAAAAAAAAAATTAAAAAAAAAAATAAATAAACTCTAAAATAGAGGGAAAAAAATAACTTTTAGTATTTAATACATGGATCGATCTGGACCTTCATTTTGTCCTTTGGACAGATTTTCATGGACCTCACATGGTATGTGAGGCTTTGAGAGAAGAGATTTACACTTGAAGGCTGGCGGTGGCCCCTCACCCATTTCTTTGCTTTTAGCCTATTGCAGTTTATTGCAGGTTATGTGTGCCTTGGTACATGGATTTACATGTGAGAAGACTTAAATAATAGAATAACCACAATGGTTTTTTATGGGGATGCAGTGATGTGAAAATATTTTTGAGACACAGATGTCTGCAGATTACTTCTTGCAAATCATTTTCTTTATAAAATGAATTATTCTAAATGTGTTGACCTTCATTTCTGATGACAAATGTCTTTCAGTGGTATGAAATTTACTAGTTACTTAAAAAATACTTTATCTGTAATTTCAAGGGAGGAATATTATAACAATGCATGAGAATGTGGCTTTTGGAAATGTTTGTTATTTATGAAGTTTTTATTTTAATTCCAGGGTAGTTAACAAACAGTATTATATTGTTTCAGGCATACAATATAGTGATTCAACAATTCTATACATCACTCGGTGCTCATCACAAGCGCACTCCTTGATCCTCATCACCCATCCTGCCACCCACCTCCTCTCTGTTTGTTCTTTATAGTTAAGAGTCTGTTTCCTGGTTTCTCTCTCTCTCTGTCTCTCTCTTTTTTCCTTTTGCTCATTTGTTTTATTTCTTAAATTCCACATCAGAATGAGATCATATGGTATCTGTCTTTCCCTAACTTATTTTGCTTAGCATTATACTCTCTAGCTCCATCCATGTCGCTGCAAATGACAAGCCTTCATTCGTTTTTAAGGTTGAATTTTATTCCATTGTATATATAAACCACATCTTTATCCATGCACCTCTCGATGGACACTTGGGCCACTTCCATAATCTGGCTATTGTAAATAATGCTACTATAAACATAGGGGTGCATATATCCCTGTGAATTCATGTTTTTGTATTTTTTGGGTAAATACCCAGTAGTGTGATTACTGGATCATAGGGTAGTTCTATTTTTAATTTTTTTGAGGAACCTCCATACTGTTTTCCACAGTGGCTGCACCAGCTTGCATTCCCACCAATAGGATTCCTTTTTCTCCACATCTTTGCCAACACTTATTGTTTCTTGTGTTTTTAATTTTAGTCATTCTGATGGGTGGGAGGTGATATTTTGTAGGTTTTTTTTTTTCTCACTGTAGTTTTGGTTTGCACTTCCCTGATGATGAGTGACATTGAGCGTCTTTTCATGTGTTTTTTGGCCATCTGGATGTCATCTTTGGAGAAATGTCTATTCGTGTCTTCTGCCTGTTTTTTAATTAGATTACTTGTTTTTCAGGTGTTGAGTTGGATCAGTTCTTTACATATTTTGGATACTAACCCTTTATAAGATCTGTCGTTTGCAAATATCTTCTCCCATTCCATAGGTTGCCTTTTAGTTTTATTGATTTTTTTCCTTTGTTGTGCAGAAGCTTTTTATGTTAATGTAGTCCCAATGTTTATTTTTGCTTTTATTTCCCTTGCCTCAGGAAACAAAACACATCTAGAAAAATGTTGCTATGGAGGATGTCAGAGACATTACCACTTTTGCTATCTTCTCGAATTTTTATGGTTTCAGGTCTCACATTTAGGTCATTAATCCAATTTGAGTTTATTTTTGTGTATGGGGAAAGAAAGTGGTCCAGTTTCATTCTTTTGCATGTAGCTGTCCAGTTTTCCCAACATCATTTGTTGGAGAGACTGTCTTATTCCCATTGTATATTCATTTCTCCTTTGTTGAGATTGATCGACCATATAATCGTGGGATACTATCTTGATCAATGCAGCTTTGTAATATAACTTGAAGTCTGGAATTGTGATGCCTCCAGGTTCGCTTTGCCCTTTCAAGATTGCTTTGGCTATTCAGGGTATTTTCTGGTTCCATACAAATATTAGGATTGTTTGTTCTAGTTCTGTGAAAAATGCTGTCGGTATTTTGCTAGGGATTACATTAAATATGTAGATTGCTTTGAGCAGTATAGACAGTTTAACAATATTTGTTCTTCCTATCCAGGAGCATGGAATGCCTTCCCATTTCACTAAGTTGTCTTCAATTTCTTTCATAAATGTTTTTATGAGCACAGGTTGTTCACCTCTTTGGTCAAGTTTATTCCTAGATATTTTATTATTTTTGATTCAATTGTAAATGAGATTGTTTTCTTAATTTCTCTTTCTGCTGCTTCACTGTTAGTATATAGGAATGCAACAGATTTCTGAAGAGAAAGTAACATTTTTGAAGAAAGTTGCACTCTGGAGAGATGATTTTTAAAAAACGTATTTGGAAATTTTTCTATTTTTTTGAGTTTATGTGTGTATTTTGAGAGAGAGTGAGAGAGTGCGAGTGAGGAAGGGGCAGAGAGAGAGAGAGAGAGAGAGAAAGAGAGAGCAAGAGAGAATATCAAGCAGGCTCCATGCTGTCAGCTCGGAGCCTGATGAGGAGCTCGATCTCATAAACTGTGAGATCATGACTGAGCCAAAATCAAGAACTGGACGTTTAATTGACTGAACCACCCAGGTGCCCCCCCCAAGTTTTCTGTTGTTAAGTGAATTTGTTGATGAAAACAATATGTGTACCACCTATAAAAACTCTCATATCTGCACTATTAAGATAGTTTTAGAAAGAAATTTCTAACTTGTTTACAAATCTTTCAATTAAAGATTTTAATAGTCTTAAACTCTTTGGTTTGAGTTTACAAAATGATGCAAGATCTGATTAGCTAGCAAGAATTGGCATCAGGAAAGATGGAAATGTACCAGCCAAATTCAAAGACAGCTTTTGCCAATTAGTGAAGGAGATTGAAAAATGGGGGGTGCCTGGGTGGCGCAGTCGGTTAAGCGTCCGACTTCAGCCAGGTCACGATCTCGCGGTCCGTGGGTTCAAGCCCCGCGTCAGGCTCTGAGCTGATGGCTCAGAGCCTGGAGCCTGTTTCCGATTCTGTGTCTCCCTCTCTCCCTGCCCCTCCCCCGTTCATGCTCTGTCTCTCTCTGTCCCAAAAATAAATAAACGTTGAAAAAAAAATTTAAAAAAAATGGTATCATGATTTAGTAAGCATAGCCAATGATACACATATTTTTATTTTTGAGGTATCTCATTCAGTTTCGACATCCAATTAAACTTAGTATTGAAATAAATTGGACTTAGGACAAGACTTTTGAGTCACTCTATCTCAAAGAATTAATGAGACTTTCGAAAATACATAAGCATATCTAATTATATTGTTTTTTTTTTTAATTTTTTTTTCAACGTTTATTTATTTTTGGGACAGAGAGAGACAGAGCATGAACGGGGGAGGGGCAGAGAGAGAGGGAGACACAGAATCGGAAACAGGCTCCAGGCTCCCAGCCATCAGCCCAGAGCCCGACGCGGGGCTCGAACTCACGGACCGTGAGATCGTGACCTGGCTGAAGTCGGACGCTTAACCGACTGCGCCACCCAGGCGCCCCTAATTATATTGTTTTTATTAACACTGCCATTAACAATAATATTTGTATCGTTAACAAACAGAACACAATTTTATTTTATTTCATCTTTATTTTAAAATTGTGTTTATTTTCATTCACTATTTTATCTTTATATAAATTGTCTTTATTCCTCATTTTGAATACATATCCACAATAATATGGATTATTATTAATAATAATCATTAATAACGTACATCATTACATACTTTCATGTATATCGTTAATAAAGAAATGCTATATATTTATAGTAAGCATGCAATTTTATTTATTTACTTTTATTGATTAAGGCATATAATGTAAAGTCAGTGCTAAACTTCTGCAGACACGCTATTCACCTAGATCTTGGTGCTGATTTTCTGCAAAATCCCCCAGTTTATTAAAGGGGGCTATATTTAATATACAACCCAAAATGTAGTGCACGGAAATGCATCTCAGGGCTGCTTTTACTTACTTCTGGCATCACTTCCCTAAAGAAAAAGAAATCCAATTTTGCTTTCTAACCTAAACCTTCAGCTTGGTGGCATGACACACGCAACCTGGGCAGGTTCCTAGGAATATACAGAGCAGAAAGTAAAGGCAATAAAGGAGAAGATAAAGGACTTTTATTTTTCTCACCCCATTGACCATCAGGAGCACGAGGCCGTTGTCAGCTGGCGTTCGAACTTCTATGTCAAAGCGAGTCACCTGACCGAACTTCCCTCTCCTTGTGATATCCCTCACCACGGCATAACTGGAGCCATCGAAGAAATAGCTGGCAGCCCGACTCTGAGTGAAGGCCAGTTTATCTCTGAAATAAAAACGCAAGGATCAGAGGAACACGACCATTTGTATTACGCTTTTCAGGTGTGGCCCTTTGAACCCATTGTCATGACATCTTCCATGGACCTTACAGTATTTAAAAATGTGGAATTTAAGACATAAAACAGATGAACATGGGCGGGGGGAGGAGGGCAGGGGAGAAAGAGAGAAGCAAGCCAGAAAAGAGCCTCTTAACTATAGAGAACAGGGGCGTCTGGGTGGCTCAGTCGGTTAAGCGGCCGACTTCGGCTCAGGTCATGATCTCGCGGTCTGTCAGCTGTGCTGACCGCTCAGAGCCTGGAGCCTGCTTCAGATTCTGTGTCTCCCTCTCTCTCTGATCCTCCCCCGTTCATGCTCTGTCTCTCTCTGTCTCAAAAATAAATAAACGTTAAAAAAAATTAAAAAAAAAAAAACTATAGAGAACAAACTGAGCATTGCTGGAGGGGAGGTGGGCAGGGGGATGGGTTAAATGGGGCATGATAGGGATTAAGGAGGGCACTTATTGTGATGAGTGCTCGATGTTGTATGTGAGTGATGAATCACTAAATTCTACACCTGAGACTGATATTACACTGTATGTTAACTAACTGGAATTTAAGTAAAAAACTTGAAAAAAATAAATGAAGTCCCGACGTTTGCATGGGAGACATAGAGAAATATTTATAGGGAAGTTAAATGAATCATTTTATTTTTTTTTATATTTTTAGCTTCAGGAGTAGAATTTTTTTTTTTTAATTTTTTTTTTTCAACGTTTATTTATTTTTGGGACAGAGAGAGACAGAGCATGAACGGGGGAGGGGCAGAGAGAGAGGGAGACACAGAATCGGAAACAGGCTCCAGGCTCCGAGCCATCAGCCCAGAGCCTGACGCGGGGCTCGAACTCACGGACCGCGAGATCGTGACCTGGCTGAAGTCGGACGCTTAACCGACTGCGCCACCCAGGCGCCCCAGGAGTAGAATTTAGTGATTCATCACTTACACGTAACACCCAGTGCTCATCACAAGTACCCTCCTTAATGCCCAACACCCATTTAGCCCATCCCCCCACCCACTATCCTCCAGCAACCCTCAATTTGTTCTCTATAGTTAAGAGTCTGTTTTCTGGTTTGCCTCCCTTTCCGTTTTTAGCTTATTTTATTTTTCTTTCCATTACCCTATGCTCACCTGTTTTCTTTCTTTCTTTTTTAAGTTTATTTATTTTGAGAGAGAGAGAGAGAGAGAGAGAAAGAGAGTGTGTGAGTGGGGGAGGGGCAGAGAGAGGAAGAGAGCCTATCAGTGCAGAGCCTGATGCAGGGCTCAGTCTCATGAACCCTGAGATCATGACCTGAGCCTAAATCACGAGTTGGAGGCTTAATCCACTGAGCCACCCAGGTGCTCCTCATTTTGCTTAGTATAATATACTCTAGCTCCATCCACTTTGTGGCAAATGTTAAGATCTCATTCTTTTTTATGGCTGGATCATATTCCATTATATACACATCTATAGATGAATATATATCACATCTTTATCCTACATGAATTGTTTTCAATGGATTTCTTTTCTACCCTATGTGCTAAGACAACAGAAGTTTCTAGTGAAACTCCAGTCTCTGGAATCCTAAATCAAAGCTGCAAATTGCTTAAGACTTTTCATAATTGCGCATGCTCCTCGGTGATAGGGAAGAACTGAAATGATTTTTGCGGGCATGACTATTACGCAGTTTCAAAACTAGTTTCCCCAAAGAAAACATTGAGAACCTGGATATTGTTCCATGTTTGTCTCACTTGCTGCCCTCACGTGGCCATCAAAGGCTTCAGTGCACTTAACACTTTCTTACCTGGCACAGGGCACTGACTTGGAGGGATCCATGTTATAGATGCGCTTGAAGTTGTACAAGCTGATCACATCATTATTCAAAGTGGCCAATTCCAGGCAGCCGACGAAGCCAGGCAGGTTTAAGCTTGCAGGGAGCTGTGCAAGACAAAGCAAATCAACTACCCTGTGATCATATGTCACGCAGACGATGCAGAACAGGTAATGAAACAGCAGGTCAAGGGGAACAACCCATTGATAAAATATCTTTCCGTACCTGTGTCTACTCTGTGCCAATAATTTAGATAAACAGTGATTTTTCAGTTGTGCATATCTTTTTTATTTTTTTCATTTTAATTTTTTTAATGTTTATTCATTTTTGAGAGACAGAGAGTGAGCGGGGGAGGGACAGAGAGAGAGGGAGACACAGAATCTGAAGCAGGCTCCAGGCTCTGAGCTGTCAGCACAGAGCCTGACAAAGGGTTCGAACCCACGAACCGTGAGATCACGACCTAAGCTGAAGTTGGACGCTCAACCGACTGAGCCACCCAGGCACCCCTCAGCTGTGCATATCTTAACAGAGAGGATGGGATTTGCTGAGTATATACTACGTATCAGTCACACACTGAGCAGTGAATTCGTGACCAAAATCAATTCTTACAGCAGCTCTGTGAGGTAGATATTCCTGTTCTGATACAAACAGAAGGAAAGTAATTCTTGGAGATGTTCGGTAATGTGTCTATAACCAGTATGTCGTAGCCCTGGAATTGAAATCCTACATCAACTCCCTATCTGGCTGGGCCTTTGATTTTTCTTCCCTTCGCCAGATCTCATATCTCCCGCCCCCCTAGTTCCATCCCTTCCCTCATCTCAAGCATTTTATTTCATGTCTCTATTTGTTGAGATAACTGAGTTGAACGTGTGATCTGTGAACCTGAAGGCTAGGTACAAATCCACAAGGTACACACACTCTGTAGTGGTGGGTAGGGGTAATATTAATCATATACGCCTGTTATCAGAATGAAATGAATGTTAGCTATCTATAGTTTGAAAGGATTTGACGCTATGAAAATATGGGTAGTAGAGACCAGATTTATATAACAGATTTCTAGATCAGAATTTTACCACCCATTGAGCTAAGTTCTTTCTTAAAATATCAAGACTTCCAGGTCGGGGGGATGGGCTAGACGGATGATGGGTATTAAGGAGGGCACTTGCTGGGAGGAGCACTGGGTGTTATACGTAAGGGATGAATCACTGACTTCTACTCCTGAGACTAATATTACACTATATGTTAACTAGAATTTAAACAAAAACTTGAAACATCAAAAAAAAAAAGATGTATCAAGATTTCCAGCCTACCCCCACTTTATGAATTTTTAAAAACAATCATTATAGATTGTTAATAACTCCAAATATAGCTGGATAGCTTACCTTGAAGTTTGGAGGCACTCCACCAACATAAAACACGGTGTCCTCGGGGTCCAGATCCAGCAAGGAGTCATCTCCTGCGAATTCTCCCTTTTTAATAAACTTTTCCTCTGCAGTGCTACTTAGACTTGGGACTGTTAAAAACACCTTTCCGTGTTTTCCTACCCTGTAAAAGAATTTCACATTTTATTAGCCAGATCGTTTGTAGAAAATATGTTTTTTTGAATATCAAAATGCTAATGTTCCCTCATCGCAGAATTGGTGATTTGATTTTGTCACATGCATATGCATTTACAGAATGTCAACAACCAATAGAAAGAGGAAAAAAGACAAAAACTTCTAATATTGATTGCTATTTAGAAACAATGACTATTTTTTCCCTAATCTTTTGTTTTCCACTAAAGTATTTAGGAGGGAATAAAGGAATAATGTAAAAAAAGAGAAGCAACAATAGAGGGAAGAAAATGCTATTTAAACATCGACAGGAAGACTGTGTTCGTGCACGTTCGGTAGATTTCTTAACGAAATTTGCATGTAAGCCCTGGGCTGTGGCTTCACTTTACCTTTCAATCTTGACAATGCTGAAGTAAGCAGGCCAGGAACTGACGGGTTTGGAGTCCAGGGGAATCTCCACATCCTTAGTTCCCAAATTGTAAATGTACACCAGGTTATCATTTTTGATTGCAAGACCCATGTATTCTTTTTTGGCCTGCAACATCAAGAAGTCACGTAAGTAAAATTCGTATGAAGGAATATCATATTTTGTCTTTAAAGGACAGTCAGCAGTTCAAATGCTTGGCTGTATACAAGGCACGTCTGGCCTGAGTTATTACAAGGTTGCTGCTAGGTAGGCGGGCGCCTCTTCCTTTCCAGCCTTCTGTGGCTACATGAGTCTGCTGCCCCCCTGTGTTTTTGTCCGAGGGCATCCTGGACAGGCAAGCAGGCAACTGCAGGCCTGTGGACATTTGATGCCTTCCGGGAGTGTGCTAATCGTGTCTGGTTAACCCAGGGACAAAACGCAGCCTGCCAATACCTATTGCTGTGCATCTTCGAGCAGGTGCAGCATCAAACACGGCAGGCCTCTGTGTTGGGAAAGTCTTTGAAATGCTACGTTCAGTTAGCAGTGTGGAGCTGGTAATGAAGCAGCCCCTGAAATATCCCACAGAGGGAAGGAATTCCTTGTCTTTAAATCACTACTCGAGTCTTGGCATTAGAGTGAGCTAATGCCAGAATGGGAATTCAATTTGTTTGCATAGGTAGTTTTGGTTTGAAGGCAAGAGAAGAGCACCTATCTTTCCTTTTAACTGTGTTCTCTCTTTTAAGACGTCGTGCTCTTACGTGTTTGCTTCCGAGGTACAGGATAAACCGGTCTGCAGCCCCCGCCAGTTCTGGCTGCTTCACGGGAGGAGGCTTCATGTACAGGCTCAGGGACGTGAAGGTCTTTAAGTCATCCATACTGGTTTTGGGGTGTACCTCCACTGCTGACTGGCCATCGAACATCATGGAGACTTGGATCTGGAGTTACACAATTATTCTGTTAAAAATACCCCGCAGAAATAGGCATAGCTCTCTCTCATGGTTCCCAACAGGCTCCCCTCAGCTCCTGTGGGCTCTCTGAGCCCTACTCCCCTCCTGGCCCTTGTTCCCTTATGTCCTCACCTTGTGGGAGAAAGGAGTTGAGGCAGATTATAATATAGTTGTTTAAATTTAAAGTGGGGTGAAGGGAAGGGAGCCAAAGAAAGTGACAAAGCAGATCCAAGGCGAGAATAAATACGACTTCCACAATGAACTACATACTTGGTTGGGGTGAACTAAAGAGCTTGATGGGATACCTGGTCAGTTATGCTGTTCGCAAGGCCCATAACATTAACAATTAATTGATCAGGAGAAGTATAATTAATCTTGGGTACCAACATGGCTAAGACTTTCTCCTCAGGGGCTTCATAAAAGGAACATACTTGATCACATCTGGACAGTTGGGAGGGGTCTACACCCAGATTTGAAGTCTTTTTTTTTTTTAATTTTTTTTAACGTTTATTTATTTTTGAGACAGAGAGAGAGCATGAACGAGGGAGGGTCAGAGAGAGAGGGAGACACAGAATCTGAAACAGGTTCCAGGCTCTGAGCAGTCAGCACAGAGCCCAATGCGGGGCTCAAACTCACGGACCGCGAGATCGTGACCTGAGCCGAAGTCGGACGCTTAACCGACTGAGCCACCCAGGTGCCCCCAGATTTGAAGTCTTAAATGGGATCTTGAAACCTGGCTCTGCCACTTACTAGCTATGTAATCACGAGCAAGTCACTTAACCTGCAGTCTCTTCAACTGTAAAGTGAGGACAAAAGTTTTGCTGAATGAAATAAGATAATATCTCTAAAGTACTTTGAGCTCCCAGCTCTATCATTATCATTCCTGTAATGATGAGTTCGTTAAGATATTTCTTATAACGATCCTCAGAAAGGCATCACAACAAAGCATAATTCAGTAGATGAAATCTATGGAGAGGCCCAATAGGAAAAGCTGAACTGGTTCAGGGTGATTTTCTGAGTATTCAGAAGTGGATGGACTTTTTATAACCATGTCATACAAATATTTCTGAATAATTAGATGTATTTATATCCATTATTTAATATTGATTTGGTTAATACTGATGTTCAATAAGTTCAAGATAATATTCCCAAGTGCTTGCAGTACAGCTGTCCTATGTTGCTAGTTGAATACAAATCAATCATGTTGATAAACAATCAGTTTATGGGATTAAAATTTTTTTTGTCAAAATTGAGTCTGAGAAGGAAATACGTCTGCACAGAAATTGTCTCACTTTGAAGAGCCAACTGGGCTCCCCAAGGCATTGCCAAGCCTCTTTAGAAAATGGTTTTAGATGATTAAGGCCCCCAACTTCTTCCCCATTTAAACAAAATTATCAGAAAGCCATCACAGAAACCTAGCTTTGGAAATGCCATTTCTTCACCATCACCTTTTCTTCAAAGGTTCTCCAAGGAACCTAAAAAAGGCGATTTGTGGGGTGGGACTAATTATCATATATCATTCAAAAGTTGGATATATTGACCAATACTAATCTCCTCTATTACAAAATAATTGATTTCCAGTACTCCTTTCTGTCAGCACTTAGGGGCCAATGGTCTGATCAGGCCAATTCGCAATTGAGAAAATAAAACCATATAATTTGGCTGTAAAAATGATGCTGGTCTATACATTAATAAAGCACAAATGAGAAAGAGGGCCAAAAAAAAAAAAGCCCCGCTTGCCACACTGAAAATGCTGACGGCCGTGTCAGGGCATGTGCCTTCCACCACCAGCTCTAATTAGGATGCTGCCTCTTTGCCTCTGTGCAAGCATCTCGGGGCAGGGTCTTCGTTGCGATTGTCCAGTTTATGTGGTCTGTGATTCCCCAGGGAAGCCTGTGGGGGGAGGTCAGTAAAGGCTTCATATCATCAGTGTTGTACCTGAGAATTCCTTGAAGAGGTAGATGGGCAAGATTTTTCTATACAGTGATTGCACTAAGACAGCTGTTAAAATAATCAATAATAGTAACAATAACACATTGAGTCTTCTATTGGGGTTGGTTCCACTCGATTTCTTTTGCTCTATGAGCTTTGTTGACTAGTTAATTCTGTGGCCCTTAATCTTGGCTACACGTAAGAATCACTGGGAAGTTTTTGAAAAATACAGGTGCTGAGCCCATCCTCTAGAGAGCCTGATGCATTGCTCTGAGGTTGGGACCAGGAATTGGTTTAGTTTTTAAAGCGCCTCATGCAATTCAAATGAAGAGATCCAGATGCAGCTTAGAACGACTGAGCTGGGCAATACAGTCGGAAGGTTCCGGGCTCTGGAAGCTGCCTCGAGACTGGCAGTTCGGTTTCATGTTCTCGCTGTCCCCGACTGACTGACAAAGATGCCTTTCACTGTTACCTTGCTGGCGACGCTTCTGGTCTGAGCAATAAGCTCCCGGATCCTCTGGATGCTGGCAGAAACGTTGCTTGCAGGCCGCTTCTGTTCTACGGTGCGAAGCTGATCCAGGAGCTGAGGGACAACCTCTGTCAAATTTCTTACTGCAGTTAATAAAAATTAACCACTTGAGGAAATAGCTCAACTATATCAACCAATATTAACTTTATTTAAGGTATCAGGTGAAGAGACAACAAACACATGGTTACCTCTGTTAGAACTATAAGAAATTATTTGCAATCCTGCAAAACGAATAGTTAAGCCCAACGCATACGCGATTACTACTTCGTGGCATTTATAATATATATCGGTCTAAAAATTATATGGAAAGTAAGCTGACTTATAACTTACATTTCTAATTTTTTTTTTTTAATGCTTATTTAGTTTTGGGAGAGACAGACAGAGTGTGAGTGGGGGAGGGACAGAGAGAAAGGGAGACAGAATCTGAAGCAGGCTCCAGGCTGTGAGCAAGCTGCCAGCACAGAGCCCGACCTCACAAACTGCAAGATCGTGACCTGAGCCGAAGTCGGACGCTTAACCGACTGAGCCACCCGGGCGCCCCATAACGTACATTTCTAAAGGGCAGGATCCATGACAAATATACAGGTGTTCCTTTCACTATACAGCACGCTATACAGCACAGGTTCTGCTTGTATTTCTTTTTCTTTTTTTAAGTTCACTTATTGATTTGAGAGAGAGAGAGTGTGTGTGCACCTGAGCAGGGGAGGGGCAGAGAGAGAGGGACAGAGAGAATCCCAAGCAGGTTCTGCGCTACCAGCCCCAGCCCAGCGCAGGGGTTGGACCCATGAACTATGAGATCAAGAGTCGGACACTTAACTGACTGAGCCACCCAGGCGCCCCTCTGCTTGCATTTCTAATTGAACTGATACAACAGGTCACAAGGAACGCTGGGCACAAGGAGGTGGAAGAGGCTATCCCCCAGGATGCCTGTTCACATATCACACTGCCGCTGCACTGGTCCAAGCGGAAGTGGAGCTAGATGGAAGGAACAAGGTAGCACCCAGAAAAGTGGCAGTCGTGCCAAGGTGAGGGTGGGCAAGATTATTCTATATAGTGATTTCACTAAAACAGCGGTTAAAATAATTAATCATCAATAATAATAATAATGATAAATTGAGTCTTCCGAGTCTATGGGCCCAGAAAAGGGATGGTACAAGGACATCACACTAACTGTGTAGCTTATTTATTTATTTATTTTTTAAGGAATGACATACACATCGAAAAGAGAACAAATTATATGCATACAGCTTGATGAGAGAAGCCTAAAACACAACTTTCCCTAAGGTTTCATGAACTCGACCAGTGGTTCTCAGTGTGTGCTCCCCAGACCAGCAGCATCGGCATCATCAAGGAACCTGTTAGAAATGCAAATTCTTGGGCTCCAACGCAAACCTGCTGAATTAGAAACCCTGGGAGTGAGGACCAGGTGATTCTGAAGCATATGAAGGTTTGAGAACCACTGTACTAGAGAATGAACATTTTTTGGGTGTTTGCCAGCTAAGAGCAGGGCCATGGTCATTGAGCATTAAGAGCTGGAAAAGAGTAAGCTTCTTACTAGAACCAAACTAAATTCAGATTCAGGAGAATATGTCAGTGAGGACCAAGGATGTTTCTTTTCTCTATTTAGGAAGTAAGGTGCTTCTCCATCATATTAAGTAAATAATATATCATATTATCAGTATGATAATAATTAATCAATTAATTAATAATTAATATGATAATAATTAATATGATATCAATTAATATCTTTATCATATTAAGTAAAATAATAGCAATTTACTTATGTTATTGTATTGATTGATACAGAGGTTAATATTTGTTGTTTGGATTACTGACTACAGTAGCCATTTTATGGTATAATAGTCTTTAAAAATTACAGGTAATAAAGTATATTTATTGTAGTACATTAAATTTTGAGTATGGAAATGTATGTAAAACAGGGTTTCCCTGTCCTCAATTTTGTCAGAGAAAGGGAGTCACCTTTTATTAGAGTCTTTATAAGGTCTCATACTGTGGTATGCTCTTTCATTTACTTTGCTTTGAACCACAAGATGCTGTTTGAGGAAAACACGGAGGCCTGAAACAATTTCAGTTAATGCTAGTTCTGGATTACTGGAATCATGGATTGGACTGAAGAAGGAGGAAAAAAACTTAACACAGATTTAGTAAATATTCCTTTGGCCCTATCTTTATAAATGCAAATGTTGGGTGTCATGTAGGCAAATCTTTTAGCGATCAAGTTCTAAAAGTAATTAAGTGAGTGGTTACATGGAGAAATTACTCCATGTACTTAAAAGACATATATACTTAAAAGATGAACATAAAAGAGTTATCTTCCTGTTATGGGAATGGATATTTGTGACCCGGAATAAAATTTCTAGTGACAGGCGGCTCATATGTGGATTAGTAAAGTTGTTTCTTAACTCAGATGGAAGTGAAGGTAGTATGTTCTGCAAAGCCATGCTGGGGAACCGAAAGTTCTAGTCATGACAAAGACATTGATATTTAAGAGGCAGAAGAGATAGAATAAATGTAGTAATATGTGATTTTAATCTATGTGTAACTAAACAAATTAGGGAGATATCAGAATATTTCATTATCATTGCTATACATCTGTATTCAAGCTGGCTAACAGATGGTTCTTCTTAATGTTTATTAAAAAATTTTTTTTAACGTTTATTCATTTTTGAGAGACAGAGAGAGACAGTGCATGAGTGGGGAAGGGGCAGAGAGAGGGAGACACAGAATCTGAAGCAGAATCCAGGCTCTGAGCTGTCAGCACAGAGCCCAATGCAGGGCTCGAACTCATGAACTGCGAGATCATGACCTGAGCCGGAGTCAGATGCTCAACCGACTGAGCCACCCAGGCGCCCCTATGTTTATTTTTGAGAGAGAGGGAGAGGGGGAGAGAGAGAGAGAGAGAGAGAGAGCGAGCGAGCTGGGGAAGGGGCAGAGAGAGACACAGAATCTGAAGCAGGCTCCAGGCTCTGAGCTGTCAGCACAGAGCCCAATGCAGGGCTCGAACTCATGAACTGCGAGATCATGACCTGAGCCGGAGTCAGATGCTCAACCGACTGAGCCACCCAGGCGCCCCTATGTTTATTTTTGAGAGAGAGGGAGAGGGGGAGAGAGAGAGAGAGAGAGAGAGCGAGCGAGCTGGGGAAGGGGCAGAGAGAGACACAGAATCTGAAGCAGGCTCCAGGCTCTGAGCTGTCAGCACAGAGCCCGCCTCAGGGCCCAAACTCAAGAACTGTTGACCTGAGCTGAAATCTGAGACACTCAACCCACTGAGCCACCCAGGCGCCCCCAAATGGTTCTTCTTTTTTTTTTTTTTTTGTGTGTGTGTGTGTGTGTGTGTGTGTGTGTGTGTGTGGTTTTTTTTGTATCATTAAATGATGTCGAATATTGTCAAATTCCTTTTCTGTATTCATTGATATGATCACGTGGGTTTTCTTTTTTTTTATCTTAATTCTGTTAAGTCTTAGATTTCTTAAAAAAATTTTTTTTAAAAAATGTTTATTTATTTTTGAGAGAAAGAGAGAGAGGGAGAGATAGAGAGGGAGGTAAGGACAGAGAGAGAGGGACAAATGGTTCTTCTTAATGGGAACCTTCCGTTATGTTTCGCCATAGTCAGTACTTGTTGGTAATAACCTGCTTTACTCAGGTAAGGAAAAAGCAAGGCAGTTTAGTAAATATTTTTCTAAAATGCAAACCAATATTTTGTGATTGACGTTCTTCCCCAAAGGATCAAACTTACATTGATAAATATCAGTGCTGCCATTACTTCATTCGGAAAAACAATGATTCTTAACCCATCTATCTAGTGTCTATTTGTGTGACATATATATATCTCCTATGCACACACACATACATATATTGATAGATGAACTGAGCAAAAGTTTTTCTTTTTTCCTAAGCTAACTTCTACAATATTCCAATCTAAAACCCAAATGAAGCAAACTGCCTTCTTAACGAACGGATGTGTTGCACTTAATGGTCAGTTCCTCAACTGGATGCAAACCATGATACCTGCATCTCTGGCAGAGGCCACTGCAGTGTTGTAAGCAGAAGAGTCAAAATTCTGCAGATTTTGCGACCAGCTGGTCAGATTGTGAGCCATCAGGGCGGCTGCCTGCTGGACTTCCACTGTGGTCTTGTTAGCTTCCTCCGTGATCAGCCTTGACTGACCCAGGCGCTGCTGAGCATCACCTTCACACAGAGCACAGGGACATTCACTTTGCAGAGAAGCAGGACATTGGTTGGGAACATTACCATCCATTCAATCACTGGGATAAAACAGACCTGAGCTTTTGGGTTTTTAAGCTGCACAAAGACCTTTAAATGTATGCTAATTATAGTGTAAGTTAGATGCAGAAGAAAGTTGTTAAGTAGCATTAAAAAATGAGCTTGAAAGACTCTAGAGTCTTATTAAAATCATGTAGCTCACTGAAAACATTTTCAAATTAGAAGTAGATTAAAAAAAAGTAATTAGTATCTCTTCAGGTTAGAGGCATTGCAAGAAAGCCACAGAAAACACATATGAGATTTTAAGTCATAATATGTTTATGTCTGAAATGCATTGTAAATATCACTTTCTTCTGTGTGGAGCACCTTTTACCATAAAAATGATGCTCTAGTACAGAAGTAAATTAGTAAGGAAACTTATTTTTAAATAATAAAAGCAAGTTTCCAAATAGTATATAGAGTGGCATTCTATTTTCATTAAAGTTATATATTTAAAATAAAAATAAAAATAAAAATAATGTAAGTTTACAGCAAAGTGTTTTTTCCTAGGTAACGAGATTATAAAAGGTTTTTCTTCTTTTGTGCTTTTTTTTCTTATCTGTATTTTCTCATTTTTCTATAATAATCATGTATTACTTTTGTAATCAAAATCACTCAGGTGAGGTTGAGGCTTTCTTTTTGTTTAAGTGGAGAAATATTTAATTCGACCTCACATGATCTGAACTCTGACGGATGTAGCTTTGAATCCTGGGTCTGCTTCCTTTTGGAGCTGTGCCTTTTGGAGCAAGTTCCCAAACCTTGACAAGCCTCAGGGTTCACATTCATCTGAAGGCAATGGTGATATTTTCCCACATGACAGAATGTACATAAAACACAGCCCAGTGGCTAGTATGTCATAGCTCTAATGGTGCTGATGACAGGGATTCTCGATGGAAGATACCCCCCTGGCTGGGGTTTTGGTGCACTATGGTACAGTAGTTGGATTTGCTCCATGTAGTAAAATACTCTCATCCAGCAGTATCTGTTAACTTTCACTATACCAGGGAAGGCACATCTGGTCCCAAGCCCATCTTCTTAAGATGCCACTGTAGTCCCAGACTGGGCAAAATGAGTGCTCTTGTGTCTCTATTTGGCTTGTTGGTCTCCCTACTTGTACCATAAGAATGACACGGCATATAACAATTAGGGCCAGAGAAACCCAGTAATCAGATTAGGGCATGCTTATTAATGAAGAATGATGTCCACAAGAAAGTAGGTTACCAAACAGTATAAGCAGCATGATCCCATTAAAACACACATGCACATGTGTGCACACACACACAAGATAGGAGGAAAATGCTCTCAAATTTAATGGTCACCCTAGATGGTATGATTATAGCTTTTATAATTCTTTCTCAGTGTGTGTGTGTGTGTGTGTGTGTGTGTGTGTGTGTGATGAACATGGTTTCTTTTGTCATCAGAAAACAATATTTATTTATAAGAGGACTGATAAGGAATCATGTATTCCTTCTTCAAAGCTTTATTTTAATCCCAGTGAATAAACAGATGAAGCTTAAGTTCTTGTCTGTGATCCTTACCTCTCTCCGTGGCTTGTAGTCGCTTAATGGCATCATTCAATCTGTTTTTAAGAGCACTCTTCCTTGCTAGAGCTCCACCCACACGCCTGTTGGTATCAGCCACTGCCTCATCATTACCTATGGAGAAGAAGCCAAAAAAAGGTACCAGTAAAGCCAAGATGCTAGGGGGAAAAAAAATCTCCATTTCAACAAGGAAAATTCTGATCTATATCACGGAATCATCTGTAAAATTCTCAATATGATATGAACATAGAACACCAGTTCTGGAAAGTGGCATCTCAGTTAAGAGGTACACGATTATAGAAAAGTAGTAACACTGCTTGGGAATGATTTAGGATGCCATAAAGTGACTCGTGAAAGGTCTAGAGATAATGGCTAACTTCTTTGAAAAATATAGCACTGCTGTGACTAATAACTCCTAGCAGCATGGTTGATAAAGAGCTGAAAAGAAAAGATCTACCTCTATTTATGGTGATGACTGTTATATAAGAAGAATTCTTTTTTATGGTTTTAATAAAATTTTAATTGATGTACAACATACATCTAGAAAAGGGGGCACATTATAAATGCACAGCTTGATGAATGTTCACAAACTGAGCACAGCATATAAGCAGTATCAAGTCAAGAAAGTAGAACATTATTGGTCCTCTTAGTTTCCTGGGATCTCTGTGATTACCCAAGGATGACCACTATTCTGAATGCTATCTCTGTTAGTTGTGTCTGTTCTTAAGCTTTATTCAAAAGAAATGATACAGTATTGTAATTTTCTACATCTTTTGTATCTCTGTCTTAATTTCTGTAGAGTTATAAGTCTTAATATCTGGTAGTTTAAGTCTTCCAGCTTTGTTTTATTCTTCAATGATTGTGCTAGTTCTTAGCTCCTCCCACCCTCATTTCCATAGAAATTCTAGAGTCATCCTCTATATATGCATACAGTTCTGGTACTTCAGATGGTATTATATTGACTCTACAGATAAATTTGGCAGAATTGTCATTTTTACAAATTTAAGTCTTCTAGTTAATAAATACAGTTTTTATTTATTTTTATTTAGATCTAAATTCTCATTTTGATCTCCATTTATTTAGATCATCTTTAATAAGATTAGAGATCTTATATTTCATCAGCTTTTTTCCTAGGTATTTTATGATATTGTAAATGGTGTTATTTTATAAAGTTAATTTCTAATTTTGTTGTACATAGAATTAAACCAGATTTTTTACACACTGAATTGGTAATGTGGGGGGTATCTTTGTCTTGTTTCCAGTCTTAGTGGGCAAACTTTAAATACTTCAGTATTAATATGCTTGATGACCATTATTTTATTATTATTTCTTAGATTACAGAGGTTTCCTTGTATTCTTAGTTTGCTACAAGTTTTTTAAAAACATGAATGGGTATTGAGTTTTGGTAAATGATCTTCCTGCATGTGGTGACATGATCATATGAATTTCCTCCCATATTCCTAAAATGTGGTGAATTACTATTGATGTTTTAAATGTTAAACTATCCCTGAAATCTTGGAATAAACTTAACTTGATCATGTATTATCACTTCTATGTGTGTTAGATTTGATCTGCTAATATTTCGATTAGAATTTTCACATCTCTGTGAGAGAATCTGGCTTATAATTTTCCTTTTTTATAATGTTCTTATCAGGTTTTGTATCTTAGGTTTGTTGGCTTAATACAACAAGTTAGAGAATATTTCCTCTTTTTCTGTTTCCTGGAAGAATTTATACACAAGTGGTGTTACTTAAATGTTTGGAAGAATTCACGGGGAAAGCCATCTGAGCCTTGAGATTTCTTTGTGGGAAGGGTTTAATGACTGATTAAATGTATACATATTATTTACATAGGCCTATCAGATTTTCTTAGTCTTTTTCTTACAGAACTATTCTTGAAAGTCCGCTTATAGCATAGAATCATAATGGGTTATTTTGGAGCAAATCCAAGCAAGTCATGATGTAGTATCTTGTCTGAACCGAAGGATGAACTTTCCCAAGAATTCTTGGTTCATGCTTTGTTTATTTCCAAAGCGTCAGGAACTTTATGCTTTTTGACAGACAGAGAAATAATTTCTTCACCTCCTATTATACTCTTTTTCTCTCCTATAGGCTTGTAAATATACTGTCTCCCATGGTGTACTTTCTCTTTCTATTATACGGTCTTTGCGTGTTGCTTTGTTATTTGGTTATCTTCCCCCTTTGTGTATAGTGGGTATACAATGAGTGATGCTGAATTGATTCTGTCACCAAGTACAATGTAAACAAAGTACAGGCACGTCTTTCTCATTTCCTCTGGGTAATGCCAAAAATTTTCCAGAATTTAAGGAGGGACTTAAACATACTTTGTACTTGAATTATATCCCCTCTCCCTCTTTTAGTTTTGTTTTTTAAATATTTTTAATACAAACAATCTTTTCAGCTCTTCCTTTTGGGTCTTATAGCTGCAAAAAACACTGGCTGATACACCAAGAAAGAATATATTCAACTCTATATTTGGAGCCCTTGATAAAAATAGGTGAAAAAAATTCTACTTTGGGCTGGAAGTTGATAAGAAAAAAATGTTTCACAAAAAGTCTGTCCTATTTGAAACTTATTGTTTTACATAAACATTTTTCATTTTACAAATGAATTCAGTAGAATTCTCCTTTAAATAGCAGCTTCCTGAGTTTATTATAGGTTGCTAACTATTTCATAGAGATAATGAAGAAAAGGAAGTCTGGGATATAAAGATTACTAATAAAGTCATTTGGAAATGAATTAACAGTAATTTGAAATTGTAATGAAACTCAGTAGATGAATAGTTTAATCTGAAAATCTGAATTTATATCACAAATGTGTGTTATCTAAAGGGAGGCAAAGTTCGGGTCCACGCAGTCCTAACTCCCCATTGGTGTCCCTTTTGCAAATAAATATGTGAAGAAATTTAAGCAAACAAGATCATGAAATACATGACCAGAACTGAGAAATATTCAGAGACCTATACGGATAGATTTTCTCTGTACTTAAAATATAGAACTTTGAAGAGATACCATTACCAGAAAAGAAAAATTGTTTTCATGAGGTTCAATAACTCAATAATGACAAGATTAAGAAAATTGCAAATTATCAAGGAGGATAAAATATTTAAGTCACTGTCATGAAGATCCACATATTCTGGTCTTCACATCACAAGAAACAAAGCAGTATATGGACATGGCAACATTTACCTAAAAATATTTTCCTTTTTTAGAGCACACTTAATGTGATGAGCACAGAGCAATGTACAGAGTTGTTGAATCATTGTATTGTACACACGAAACTAATATGAAACTGCATGTTAATTCTACTTCAGTAAAAAATATATTTTACTTTTAATATTCTCAATTTTTTGCAGGTAATATTCTAATTCTTTTCTAAAAAGTAAGTTCAAGATCAGACTTATATAATTAATTAGAACATTTTTATTGCCTTTCTTTACCCAGCAAGCATAAAACAATAGTTGCTTTATCATAGCTGTTTAAATATTTAGCATATAAGAAAACAAATGCATTTTTTTCTCTAGGTAGTGCTCTTTGTAAAAAAAAAAAAAAAAGAAAACATACGGTTAGAATTGAGATTGATTGCTTTGATAAAATTATGTGACCTTTTTTGTTGCAAACTTGGTCTTTTTTTCAGGTGGTAGTTAGAAGTTAGCTGGATAATGGATTTCCATCCTCATTAGTCAGTGAGCCACCATCCTTAGGTATGAGGTCATTGGCTCAGAGATGATTAATGTTTAGTGAAATTCTTAATCACTGCAATTGTTTTTAAGAGTAGCTCCCAAGATTCAGAATTGACAAAAATGATTTCACTTTTATTTTTTCTTCCCTCCCCCATTTTGGATGGGCTTGCTTTCACACACGCAAACACTAGCCTTTGGAAATGCTTCTTCCCATATGGCCATTAGGCTTGTCCCAAATATCGTAAACTTGTAGAACACAAATACAGGAAAGAGCGAATAACCAGATGGCCGTGTGGTGTCCTATCTTCCTAACTCTCCCAATGCTTATTCATTAATTCCTGTAAAAATTTAAAGGGTCTTCTGAATTGTCCAAGGAAGACTGACTTATGTCCAATATAGTTTTAGTGTTAAGTGTATTTAATGGCATCATCTCCATGAAAATTGGTATTTATGGTAAATTTCTATTAATTAGCCTACTTTATTAGCAAGAGTATCTACCACATGTTTCACTACATGGAAGGTTTTTTTTTTTTTTAAACCACAATTTATTTTAAAATATCCCATCTTTGTTTCTTTTATATCTTGAATTTCAGCAGGAACTACTAATGTGCTATTCAGTTGAAAGATGATTTGTTTTTAGAAACTTAAATATAGAGAACAGAAGGTTGCTGGAGGGGGAATGGGCTAAATGGGTAAGGGGCATTAAGGAATCTACTCCTGAAATCACTGTTGCACTATATGCTAACTAACCTGGATGTAAATTAAACAATAAATAAATTAATTAAAAAAATAAAAATAAAATGGGGAAAATAATGTAAAAAAAAGATCATTTGTTTTTTAATCCTAGGATTTTGAAATCTTTATCCACATGCAGAAGCACTGTATGAAAGGAGAGAAGCAGCTATAAATCAGAAGGAAGGTAGAAAACATATTTACTAGGGTCTGTCTTTGCTTGTAGTTCTCTGGCTTGATTGAGGAGGTTCTCGCTCTCATCCTTATGGTAAATAATTTGAGTATCAATCCCACTCACAGCCTACAAAGGAATTGTATGGAAAGAATAAGAATGACAGCAGAAGAAATCCACTTCTCATGGATTGAAGATTTAAATGACACCGTTTCTCTGCTAAACACCAAGCAAGACTCGTACAACTTCATTTCCATAGCTCAAAATCAAAGTCAAATGTGAACAGGAAAAGATAAAGTGCATGACGTTTTCACGGTAAACATTTTTCAAGGAAAATTCAGTAAATCTAGAACAGTGCCTGGTCAAGTCCCCTCTGAAGTACTTGTCAAATAGAAGCCACTCAATAAATAGTTTTTGAGTTGAAAAAATGTGAATGTGTGCATAAAGCAACTTCTCTATCAGCATGGAGTAATCTTAAATATGGTTTATTCAGGGACTGTGGTTTAAAAATGCTGTCAAAAAGACACTGGCATTTGCTGACAGGAGTATGGCACATCTTGAACTACTGAAACCTTCATAACACAAATAAAATGCTGTTTTCTTAGTTTTCTTGACCTTTCTGCCATTCGTATTACACTGGAAGCTCAAGAGATGACATTAGAAAACAGAAAACTCATAAGCTGGGAGACGGCAGCATGTAAATGAACTTTAAAATAAGGGAATACTCGGTGTGTGTGTGTGTGTGTGTGTGTGTGTGTGTGTGTGTGTACACCTGGCTGGCTCTGTTGGTGGAGTGTGCGACTCTGTCTTGGAGTTGTGAGTTCTAGCCCCATGTTGGGTGTAGAGATTACTTCAAAACAAAATCTTAAAAAAATAAGGGAACACTCACATCATAAATCCGGTCAGTGATGTTCAAAGCCAATTCTGCTGTGTCATTGGCTTCGCTAACATAATTGGCAATATTTTCATAGACATTTGAAGCGTCCAAAGCCTTCTGTACCAGCCCGTTCATATCTGAACTGTGCAAATTCCTGTAAAAGAAGAAACTCGTCCTTTTTCTCTTTCTTACTTTTTTGGGAAATGGGACCATTGTTATGGCTTGATTGGAATATTTCCGGGACCACAGGGACCTCCTTCCTGTTATTTAAAGTCACTTGGCTTGGAAAGGTTTTCCTGAGCTGCCTTTCCTAGGAGCACATCTTCTTTGCTTTCCTCTGCCTTTGGTGCCCCTAAGACTTTACCCCATTTTGGCTTCATGGAAGCTGTTTGCCTGGCAGTGGCCACAGGAAAAAAGAAAGATGATTTAAATCAGCCCTCTGCACCTCTTCAAGCAACGGCTTCTTTATGTTGTGGCAGTCAGGCAGAGGAATGAACCCACAGTCCTCCCTCACCTACTTACCCAAATCAGCATTGTTACTTTCTACCCATAGAAGAAACCAAGGCTCTCAGAGAGGGTGCATAGCCACAGCGTGGTGTTAAGTCTTAGTTGCACTCTACTTACTCAACCTTTTGTTCACTTTATAAAACATCGTATTTTCCCTTTAAGAAGGGGAATGACACATACTGAGCATCTATATGCAGATACTGGGCTGGACTTGTTCTATATAGTACGTCTTTAATTCTTATCACACCCATGAAGTAGACATTGTTATTCCCTTTTTATAGAAGGAACCAGGATACAGGTTGTTATGACTTGTCTCACTCCTACGGCCCAGCTGCTTCTCTGAAGTGCAAAGCCCTTCTCATGCCCATTTCCTCCCTCGCCCCATACACCATGTTTTCTGCCTTTACCCCTTTCTGGACTCCTTAAGGTTCATCTAATATTTCTTGGGTACCCATCATGCAGTGGGCGCTCTCACATAGTGGCTGATAAACGCTTCATGTCGCAGAGGATTGATATGAGGTACAACAGGGACAAAATATGTGAAATGCTTGCTACCCTGCCTGTCATCCAACAAACATCAGGGTTTATTATTATGCCGGAACTATTTCTTGAACTGGAATTTCAAATTCTAAATATATTCATAGAATAATTCACTTTATTGACACTTTTTCCTCCATAATATAAGCACCGCTTTACTTCTGCAGCTCATCCTGAATCCTGTGTCTCTATTTTATTCCGTTTTACTTATTTATTTATTTTTAAAAAGAACTTTAAGTTTTTGATTTTATTTGTTTATTTGAGAGAGAGAGACAGCACGAGTGGAGGAGGGGCAGAGAGAGAAGGAGAGAGAGAGAATCCCAAGCAAACTCTGTGCTGATGGTGCAGACCCTGATGTGGGGCTTGAACTCATGAAACTGAGATCCTGGCTTGAACTGAAATGAAGAGTTGGATGCTTAAGTGGAGTCTGCTTTTGTTATTCTGTGCCTCCCTCTCTCTGTGCCCCTTCCCTGCTTGTGGTCTCTCTCTCTCTCAAAAATAAATAAACGTTAAAAATTTAAAAAAAAGAAAAAAGAAAAATGAAGACAGCCATAGGAGGGAATCTCAAAAACAATGTTATTCCAATACAGCACATTATCCAAATAATATTTTATCCAAGCTCCATTTTATTGGCTTGATCAAAATCACATTTACTGGAAGCATGATGCTAAGGTGGATACAATGCCATTTTGCACATGAAGAGTTTACATAACATCTATTTCTCCCTCTCTCTCTCTCTCTTTCTCTCCTCTCTTTCCTTCAATTCTCAGAAGATTTGGAGGGATATTTGAAAATTTTGACAATCAGGAATAAAAAGGTAGTTTAAGTTTTGAACAAGAGTTAAATTGGTTCTTATTTTATCCATGACCTTTACTGATCCTTATTTCTAATTGCCAGATTTGTAGTCTTTCTCTATAATTATCTCATTATTTACCTATCATTTCAAGGTCATGAATTCAATTCCAGACTTTCAGTACATTTCAGTTAACACTAATTGAGTGCCCAAAGGGTGTGGGACTCTCTTCTAGATGCTGTGAGGAAAATTGGCAATTGATTTTCTCTTAATCAGGTGTTGAAATCAAACAGTTCCTGCTGGGCACTGTAGAATGTCCAGAGTATATATCAGAAGTCAGCTGTATTGCCAACTTCTAACCAGCTTTACTTAAGACCCTTGGGTGTGAAAGCTAATGCTGTCTGTGAAATAAATATGTGATGGTGGCAGAATTAGACCTTGTAGAGGGATCTAATTGGGACCTTGTGAAGGGACTTGATAATATTTTGTGCAGCAGTTATGTCCCTAATAAAAATGCCTTAGTTCCCCTATTAATAACTGTGGAGCAGAACCACCCCTCACAACACAGGCCTCTAATCCGACAGATTTTTTTTTTTTTTTTTTAATAAAAAACTCTCCCTAAAGCAATTGCAATAAACAATGATTGGCTGGCTCTTAGACCGACCAACTAACAAACCTTCAAATGAACAAACAAACACAACCCCAAGCCCAATTTGCGAATCTGTATCCCAGTAATTCTGACATGTGGAATTGAATAAAAATGAGTTATTCACCCTATGTAGTTATTTGCATTTCTAAAACCAGGATATTACCTGCTCAATTCATCAGCCTCTTGTTGAAGGTTCTGGGCATGGTCGACGGCTTCTTGGACTAAATCATGACTAAGGTTACTTAGGTTGGATAGCTTTCCTTGTAGTTCATTTTTGGCTCCGTCTATTTCTGCATAAATCCCTGATGCATTCTAAAGAAAATGTTTTACAAAGTGAATTGTTGAACATAGAAGGACTTAAAATCTTTTTCCCTTGGAGCACCAAAAGATAATCTCTATTCCTCCTTATCATGAGGTTTAGTAAATTTCAGGCCGGGTCTATACGAGTCTAAAATACTTCAAGTAGACTTTTATCTTTTTCTCTTGCATCTTTAACTCTTTCTCTATGGATTGCTTCCCCCACTTTCAGACATGCTCTGCCTTCTCCCACCTGAAAACAAAACAAAATGAAGATAAACCAAAAAAAACCCTCCATTACCCATACATCTCCCCAATGTTATTACCTTACTTTTCTATTCACCGTATAGTAAAATATCGTCAAAAAAGTGTTTATGTTAGCTGTCTCTATTTTATCACTTTTTAACTCACTCTTTAACCCACTCTAGTCTGGTTTTTACTTCACTGCTCCAAAAAAACAGAAATTAAACTAATGATATCTATGTTACTAAATCTAATGAGCATCATTCATTTTTCCCAGTCACTCAAATAGTGATTCTCGACATTGTCACCATTCTTAAGCCATGAACTTTTCCTTTTTCCATCTCCAACTGATTCTAAGCAGATTACTTTATTTTCTTTTTTATTTAGAAGACATCAACTAACTGTAGCAGGGAATTTTTTTTTTTTTTTTCTGTACTCCTGATGTTTCCTCCCTATGAAGGGAGCTCAGTCACTGAAACCTCAGACCTCTCCACCCCTTTCCTAATTCTGCTCCTAAGAAAGGGACTGGTTTATTTGATTGGTAAATTTTGGGGGGGATAACTGTGTAGTCTCTGTTCAACTCTATGCTCTGCCTCTTGGTAGCAAGCCTGAGTTTTCCTGTGTTTGTCCATAATGAAAGTTGTTCTGGGCAGAGCCCCCACGTGAACCTTCCTGCAATGTTGCCTGTCTGAGCGGGCAGTTCTGCCTAATTCTGGGATTGAGTATTAGCCACCCCACTTGGCTAAGAGACCTAAAGCCATGTCCTCATCTTAGCTGCATCAGAAATGAAGGTGATGTTCTTGGGTCTCGTATTTACAATTTTATTTATTTTTCAACTCATTTAGAACTTGGGAGCTGATAGAGGGTACTATTCTCCTCGGAGACTCCAATACCAACAAAGAAGAATCACAAACAACTCTTTGCCACCATCCTTCAGTCCCTTCCCCTCAAAGAAAACCCTATTATAGCTACATTTTTATGTACATCTTTCTCATATTTTAAGAGGAAAAGTGTTCCTTTTCTGTATGAGGCATGCTGCCCTGTTTTCTCCTCTTCTTGCTCCCTAACTAGTGGCTCCTCTCATGTATAAACATGCCCGGTTAACCTCTCCCATTAAAAACAAACAAACAAAACCTATTCCTTGACTCTAGCTTCCCCTCCAGCTTCTTTTCTTTGTTGATTGAGTGCATTCCACAGAAATGGTTCTTGCCAAGGTCCCCAGTGTCAGACACCCTATTGCCAGATCCATTTGACACTTTCCTGCTTTATGTACTGGATTTATTTCTGGTTTGTGACGGTGTTAGTCACTGTCGTTCCCCCAAAACTCTCTCTTTCCTTAGCTTCTGTGACACTGTTCTCTCTTGGGTCTCCTTTTTCACTGTCCAGGAAGGAGACTTCAAAAGCTGGTGTTGCTCAGGCTGGACTCAGACCTTTCCTCTATGAATAATCTAATTTAGCTCTGCCAACCTAGTCTTTCAAGTCTTCTAACCCACTCTGCACCATCCTACAGGAATGGCCATCTTTCTATTAAGCAAATCTGCTCATGTTATTTTCCCTCTCAAAATCAGCCAATTGCGCTGCAGGAACACATTTGATTACTCAGGTGGCTTCATCAACTGATCCCTCCTCTTTCCAATCTCATCATTTCTCACCCGTCCCCACCCCATTATGTACCATGGTCAAACCTTGAGTAACCGATGCTTTAATGCTCCCTGATTTTTTTCTGGCCGCTCTACCTTTTCACATAATATTTTCTCTATCCAGGATAACTTTGCTTTCTTTTTTGTCTGACCCACCTGGAAAAGTTCTATGAATCCTTCGAGTTTTAGCTGAAATATCACTTCCTTTATGAAGCTACCCTTAATTTCTCCAGGATGAGTTCAGTGTTGTTATATATTTCTACTGTTCATGTATCACACTACTATAATAATTTTGCATGATTATTCCACCCACCAGACTACATAATTGTGGAAGGCAAGATTTGTGTCTAATTTATTTTTGTATTCTCAGAATGTAGCATAGTTCTTAGCACAAAGGGTTTATTTCTGTGGAGACAGTATTAAGTCTCTAGCTATTTGGTAGATCATCTGGGGAACAACTTTGAAGAAAATTATATTTAGTTGTATAAGCAGAAAGAATACCATGGACATTCCACCTTTACTTATTAATTAATTAAATAAATATTCAGCATATCCCCACTGTGTGCCAGGCACTCTTTTAGGAGATAGAATGCATAACTATGAATATAGTCTCTGTTTTCAGGGAATTTACAACCTAGTGGGAATATATAGATTATAGATAAATGGTCAAATAATTGAACAAGTTAATTTCAGAGAGTAAAAAGTATTTTGAATAAAATAGTATGAGTGGGATGGGTTGGAGAGTGATTGAAGGTAAAAACACCATTTGCATTGAATGTCACAAGGACGCTAGCCATTTGAAGATCTGGAGACAGCAGGTGCAAAGGTCCTGAGGTGAGGAAAAGTGTGGTGTGTTTGAAAAATAGAGCAGAGTTGGAGGGTGATAGAGAGGAGTGGACTGGAAGGTAGTGAGTGGGGAAGAGATACGTGGATTGAGGTAGAGTGATGGGTCAGAGTCAGGTCACTTAGGAACCATGGTAAAATGACCTTGTTTCTTACTCTAAGTTTCACTGGAGGTTTTTGTGTGGGAGAAATAATATTTTTAAGGGATTGTTCTGCTACTGAATGGAGACTGAGTCTTGAGGGGCAAGAGTGGAGGTAAATGAATGGGTAGGAGGCTCCTTTGGCAGTTCATGCTGGAGAGGAGGTAGCCTGGACTGCAGAGTGGAAGCAGCGAAGGGAGTGGTCAGAAACCAGGACTCCTTTTGGAGATAAGGTCAATGGGTCTTATCGAAACGGGAAGGAGGAGAGAGGAGAAATCAACAATGACTCTGGAGTTTTGATTTGAGCAAATGGGGTTGTGCCGGTTACTGAGGTGGGGAAGAAGCAGGTTTTATTCAGAATGTGTTAAGTTTGATATGACTATTACACATCTAAGTGGTAGATAAAATCCCTGAGTTCTTACTGGAAAACTTTAAGTAAGCATTTGGATATGAGTCTGGAACTCAGTGGAAGTATGAAAGCTGGAGGTATAAATTGTGGGGTCATGCATATAATTGTTCTTTAAAGCCATGGGATTCAATGCAATCAGCTAGGGAGAAAGGGTAAGTACCAAAGAGGGCCCAGGACTGAGAATGGAGCCATTCATTATCAAGAGCAGGGATGGACCAACAGCTCAGGGCCACGTACAGCTCGAGGCCTGTTTCTACACAGCTCCTAGCTAAGGACATTATCTAAATTTTTGAAGAGTTGTAAAAAATAAAAACAAACAAAAAATTAAAAAAAAACCACACAGAAAAAAAGGGAGTGTGGTTATACGTGGCCTGCAGAGCCTAAAATAGGTACTACACAGAGGATGTGCAGAGGTGAAGCTAGCAGAGGAGGCTGGAAAAAAGTCTCCAATGAGGTGGGAGGGGGACCAGGTGAGGGGGGAGGGTACTGGAGGAGCCAGGATGAAAACTCTGAGTGTTTAAATAAGGAGAAAAGGTTAGTCAGCAAGGAGGCTAAGAATGCTGAGGAGGGAGAAGTAACTGTGGTTTTGGTTATGTTGAGTTCACTGATGACGTGGACAAGAACAGTCTCGGTGGAGGGGCGTGAAATCCCATTTGGAGTGGGTTGTGTACCGAAGGCAGCAGATGGCTGGAAGGTGGATATGCCAGCTATAAATGACTCTCGAGGTGTTTTGCTGTGAAGTTGAGCAGTGTAGAGTAATGAATGGGACAGAGATTAGAGGCATGCAGGCAAGGGCTTTCTTCTTTTAAAGGATAGGAGATACTTACACATGTTTACATGTTGGCAGCAATGGTTCAGTAGAGGGTAAGAATGGGATCAAAGAGAAGAGAGAGGGCATACTCTCAGGGGGAAAACTGTGGCCCCGTTCTTGAGGTGGGGAAGGATGGGATTCAGAGCACAGGTGAGGAGATGAGACTTCAACAGGAGAAGGGATACTTCACTAATTATAGTAAGAAGAAAGGTAGATGTGTGCATAGAAATGCAGGTGAGCTGGTAGAACTGGGGAGAAAGATGAGGGAAATTCTCTTCTCTTTGTTCCTGTTTTTCAGTGAAGCGTGAAGCAAATTCACCAGCCAGACTGATAGAAGGGAAGGTGAATTTTTCACTATGTTGGCTTCTCTGGTATGGCCATGATGCTGGGGATACTTGGGTTTACTGGTCTATGGGGATAGAATTCTCATGTGTGTGCAATAAGGGAAGAGGTGGATAAAGAAGTTAAAGCTGTTTTCAAATAATGATTATACAGTAGCTCCCCCTTCTCTACAGAGAATATATTCCAAGATCCTCAATGGGTACCTAAATCTGTGAATGGTACCAAACCCTGTATATACTATGTTTTTCCTACGTGTATAAGCCTATGATAAAGTTTAGTTTATCAGTTAGGCTCAGTAAGAGTGTAATAATAATGAGTAATAATAAAATAGAACAATTATAACAATATACTCTAATAAAAATTGTGAGAATGTGGTCTCTCTCTAAAAATGTCTTATTGTACTGTACTCACCCTTCTTGTGATGATGTGAGATGATAAAACGTCTATGTGATGAGATGAATTGAGGTGAATGAGGTAGGTATTGTGATGTAGCATTAGGCTATAGGAGGGATAAGCAGGGTGGGCTGGAGGAAAAGCTTGTTGGGCAGGAGAAGTTATGGGGGCCGGAGGTCTGAGAGCTGGTGGGCTCATCCATCTCGATTTTGGTGTCACCAAGGATAGTGATGGGAGTAGGGATGGAGAGGAAGACAGGGAGCTTGGCGCTGAAACAGTCGAAGAAGAATGAGATGGCGATCAGATGACTTTAAAATGGTCTCCTTTCAGTAGCTAGGAGCCACGCGTGGCACTACTGAGCACTTGAAATATGGCTAATTCAATGGAGGAATTCCATTTTAATTTCTTTCACTTTTAGTCGTTTAAATTTAAACAGTCATATGTGGGTAGTGTCGCCATGCAATGAGGGAAACTGAAAACTTCAGTCTCCTGATCCTACTTCTGTAACTCCAGTTAACTTGACAGATTTGAATTGGATTCCACTGTTGTTCTGTGACAATGAGATGCTGTTCCGATCTGTTATAAATACAAACCTACAGGCCACATGCATCCCTACCTTTATTATATCATCAAGTTCTGAAAGGGTCAGACGGGGTGTTGTCAGAGAATCCAAAGACGTCTTCAGAGAAGCATTCACCCCTTCCATCTGTTCCCTCACTCTCTCGTGTTGTTTCTGTGGGAAGGAAGCGTAAGATACAGCAGAAGAGAAGGTCACTGTAGAGAAAGCATCAGGCAGAATGGTCAGTGTCACCTCCTGTCTTTGTGCTCAGACAAATCTAGGTTCCTCTCACGGCCCCAAGACTTAATTGCTGTATAACTTTGGGGAATTCTACTCATGTCATGCTCCGTTTTTTCATTTATAATATGGAGGTAACAAATGTAAGCACTTTGGGAGCTCTGAAGCACTTAGGTATGATTATTGCTCAAAACACCATCATCTCAAGGGGAGTGACCACTTCAGAGAGAGCCTTTGACTTTTTCTCCACAAATGTAGAAAGTGGGACACTGGATGCGGGAGTGCACAGAAGCTCTATATTCGCACTAAGTGGAAAAATGAATTAATTCAGAAAGGCATTTCATGTGCTGACTTTGGGCCAGGCACGGATAGCTCATTTGGATAGTAATAAAGCATATACAAAACAATCTTACAGTCCTTAAAAAGATTTTTTTAAATGGCCCTACTATGAAAGCATGAAATTGTGATCTTGCTTCTTGGCATTCTGAGCTCGTAATGTTAGATGCTCAGACTTTTTGAGGAGGGAAAATGGCCCAAGTGTTAATCTATTTTTTGATGAATGCTTTCATTTCTACCTTCGCTGTTGGGTTCTAGAAACAGGCATGTTGTGATTTTGAAGAAATATTAGATAGCCTCAAATGAGTCTGGAGTTTGAAAGCAACACAGAATGATACTTTAAGAGGGAAAAGTAAAAGACTCATTTTACAATCTGAGTAAAAAATGAGTCAAAGTTACTTTAGAAGTGGTAATTTGAATGGAGGTTGAAATATATGACTTATGGTATGATCTAAGATATCATGGGAATAATTACAGAAGCCCAGATATAGAAGGACACACTTCCTAAATTCATCTCAGTGTCTTTCGTGTTCCCTGCAGTCTTTTCTAATTTAGGGAAGGAAGATGGAAGCATCTTCTCCAAACACGTTGCAACAGGGGAAGATATAGGTCCAAGGACAGAAAAGAACCCCATTTGAACATCTTAATGCAAGAACCTTCCAAAATCAATTTCCCCTCGAAATCCACCAAGCTTAATACAGTGTGACTATCTGGGGTTAATTATTCTTGTCTCCACAAGCAGCGGGGGTCACACAGCTCTATACAAAAGCAGTATCTTAACATAAGAGTATTATCTACTTGGCAATGAAATCATGCCATTTGCAGCAACGTGGATGGAACTGGAAATGAAATACGCTGAGTGAAATAACTCAGTCAGAGAAGGACAGATAACATATGTTTTCACTCATATGTGGATCTTGAGAGACTTAACAGAAGACCATGGGGGAAGGGAGGGGGAAAATACAAACAGAGAGGGAGGGAGGCGAGACACAAGAGACTTTTAAACACAGAGAACAAACTGAAGGTGGATGGGGAGGGGCTTGGGGGAGAGGGGAAATGTGTGATGGGCGTTGAGGAGGGCACTTGTTGGGATGAGCACTGGGTGTTGTATGGAAGCCAATTTGATAATTAAATTAAAAAAATTGATTAATGCAAAAAAAAAAAAAGAAAAAGAAAAAAATAAAATAAGGGTATTAAGGTAGGTAAGGAAAGGAGGTGGAAAAGGTTGGTATTATTTAGCTCGTTCAGAGAGGTTTTCCTTCTGAGACATGACCCCTGTCAGAAGATCTTGTATCTGGTCCCCTTAAGGGAACACAGGTAACACCCCGAAGCCAGAGCCAAACTATAAAGCCTTGTGGTAACAGCACTGAGTGATAGGTTCATTTGTAGTAGTTGGAAAATGATGTTTCAAGTTAAGGGGTTTATCACTTATCATATACTGTACTCATCATATACAGCCTTAGACAGAAATGAATAAACTTAGCTTTGAAACAAAGATGCTCCCACAGAAAGAAGGTCAATTTGAACAAAAGAGAGTTTTGAAAACTAATAATTATGAAAATGATACACAATTAGCACTATTAGGCATGCTCAATATCCATTTCACATATGCAAAGAATAAAAAAAAATCCTGATTCTTAAAAAATGATAGAAAGAGTTCTGGGGGGGGGGTTTGGTTAAGTTAATTGTGCTTTTCAAAATATAGAATCTTACATTCATCTGATGAAGATTTTTATTATTCCTAGTTGTGTGGCTACTGTTTGCACATTCAAAACGATTAAAGTGTGTGGTTATTTTTGGTTTTGTAAAAAGATCAGAAATTTGGTGTGGTTCTTTTCTAAGATGTGCTGCAGGTCTGACAGTGAAATGTGAAATTGCAATACTTAAGTATAGTAGGGAAGACAGATCCCGTTAACGGCTGATTGCAGTACAGAAACGGGAATGTCACAAGGTTTGTTATGGGATTGCTGAAGAAAGCACCTGTTAACTTGGGGATAGGGAGTAGGCCTCCTGGAGGAGGTGCCTGGGGTTATCCAGGCAAAAGAGAAAGGAAAAAGAAATCCATTCCAGGCAGATGGGATTACTGGGAGCGTGATATTGCCTGCACTGAACACGTCAGGCAGGGACACAACAAAAGGCAAGGCCAAGGAGGCTGGCAAGGGTCGATCAGAGATGGTTCCTCATGGCATGTGAAGGACCATAGACTGTCCTATAGGACAGTGTCTCAAATGTTCTTAACCATAACCCACAGTAAAAAGTGAATGTTTTGTTGCAACACTAAAGCAGAAATGTGATGAAACCAGACTTTCCTATACATGAGGTGCTTTGATATTTTCTATTCTGTTCTTTCCATTCCATTCTATTTATTCTATTCTATTCTATTCTATTCTATTCTATTCTATTCTATTCTATTCCATCCATTCTCCTTTTTTTTTTTTTGTCTTTTTAAAAATGCTTGTTGTTGTTTGTTATAGTTGTTATTCAACTATACTTCAACTTTTTAAAAAGAGCTGGTTACAACCCTCCAAACTCATTTTAGGATCACTCAGTGGTTTACAAGCTGAAGCATCAAAGGCACTGCTATGGGTCAGGAGGAGAAAATGAAGGGTTTTAACAAGAGCAATGGTGATCCCCAGGACTGTAATGGAGGTGGCTGATCAGTATGGGTGGGGAGGGTGGGTGGGAAGGGAGAAAGAATGGAAGGGAGAAAGGGAGAGGCTATTTTGGTTGCTATCTTGACCATTATTGTTCTAAAAGATATTGATTCAGGGATTCCTCCTATTAGAAAATGGTGGTGACAAGTGTAATTAACTTGTTTTTTTCAGTTTTTATTTGTTAAGTAATCTCTACACCCAATGTGGGGCTCGAACTCATGACCCCAAGATCAAGAGTCTCATGCTCTTCTGACTGAGCCAGCCAGAGATGCCCCAAGGGAAATTCACTTTTATTTAGGAAAATGTTCAGTGACTTACTGAGAGATGGTGATGACTGAAAATCAGGGCGGAGAGCCTCAGTTAAGTTGGTTTCGAAGACAATAAAAATAAACACAACTGAATTAATGAATTTGCTCACAGTTGCTTCCTATTTTTTGACATTGTTATTTTACTCTCATCTGTATGTCTGTCCAAAGATACACACATCTCCCTATCAGAGGATGACCCCTCTCGATCGTGGTGGCTGTGAGTGCCTGCATTGCTTGCAACAGCCGTGACCACCACCAGATCTAAGCCCCCTAAGGTGGGCATGCACAAATCCTGCCCCCCATAGGGATCCTGGCCTTTGCAAGCTGTGGCTACATCTGGGAATTTCTCTCACCTCTTTGTATCTGCATGACCTTTGGCTTGAATTAGATTCCGTATCTGTGTGCATACCGACCAGCCAGGCTGTGCAATTTGCTTATCTCGCCTTTCCAGAAATTATACATACCCTCCTAGGCACATGTTTCTGAGTTGCTTTGATGTTCTAGTGCTCTCAGTTTAAAAAAGGAAAAACAGGGGCGCCTGGGTGGCGCAGTCGGTTGAGCGTCCGACTTCAGCCAGGTCACGATCTCGCGGTCCGTGAGTTCGAGCCCCGCGTCAGGCTCTGGGCTGATGGCTCAGAGCCTGGAGCCTGTTTCCGATTCTGTGTCTCCCTCTCTCTCTGCCCCTCCCCAATTCATGCTCTGTCTCTCTCTGTCCCAAAAATAAATAAAAAAACATTGAAAAAAAAAATTTAAAAAAGGAAAAACAGGCAAGCATAGGACTAGCACATTGGTTACTCACTTGCAAGAACAACATAGCCATATACATTGACACAGGCACCAAGAACAACTACATTCTTACTGGTGCGAAAGCGAAACAATTAGAATGATTTCAACTTGATTTTAGGTGCACACGCTTACATTAGCAAGTTAAAGCGGCAAAACATGGACAAATCTTTTAAAGCTATGAATATCTGAAGGTACCAATATTTTACAAAAATCGTGAGCCAACTGTCCCTCCTTGTTGTAACTTTGTGTCATATGTGTCTGAAATGCATTTACGGGTGGAACGTCCACCATACCTCGAGGTCCCGCTGCCTGGCTGCTGTGGCTCTGTTCATGTCTTCGGCATCCCTGACGCGGTCAAGAGCCTGGTCAAGTGATTCCTGGAGGTCTGACAACTTAGCATTGTGGTCATCCAGCTGCTCCAGCACAACGGGAAACAGGGAGCGAGTATCATTGTACAGCCGCTGCCAGTTCTCAGCTTGGTTCAGCACTGGCAAGACATGGACACAGAAACTCAGTCTGGGCTTCTCCTGTCTCCTCTCATTCCATCCAGCATTCAGCAAAGACGCAAACTTGTCGGGCCATGCCTTCCTTAGCAATAGAGACTGAAGCTCTTGTTCGCAAAACTAGCCCCATGTCCTATACTGGAAGAAAGAAGTCCTATTTTGTAGGATTGAGAGCCCCTGGATGGCAGTCAGCCAAAAAAAAAAAAAAAAAAAAGAGTGTGGTTCGTTTTCCCATCGAGATGATGATTTATGTGGAAACTGTGTTGTTATTATACTGTGTTTATTATTACCCAGGTTATTAGTAATTTTACCATATAAAAGGGTTTGAATGTACCATAGTTTTACTATTAAAAATAACCCAAATTATCTTGTCTGTTACCGACAACTGATGTTCACAGCTGCTCATTTTCTGTATTCTCTCCAGGCAAGTGCTTTTAGTTAGCTTCTTTAGGTCAAACCTAAACCGTTACTTTGGTAATGAAGAGTTACCGTTGACTCTGTGGTATGAAGGTTGAATGACAAGGATATATTCTTAAATTCTGTATATGTCTTAATTCTCTGATCAAGGTAGCATGCATTGACTATGTGCCTGAATGCTATTTTCCCTCCAGGGAGTATCAGTCTGTCTCTTGGAGGTCTTGTATTTTCTTTCATCTGTGTGAGCACAAGATGCAAGCTCATAGCTGAGTAAAGAGAGTGGTTAAAAACGCATCCACGAGGTTGGAAGGTGGCTAAGTGGGGGATGTGGTTGGTTTCATTTCCCCAGGGCAGACTCGTTAAAATTCCCAAACAGGCAAGAAATGTGGAAGCATCCGTCTATGACATTAGATCTCCAGCCTTCCTGAGTGCTGCCTTCATCCTGACTCAGAAATGGGGCTCAAGGTTCGTCTTGAGTTCTTACTGTTTAAGACTTAATATGTTTGCTATGGTAATATGCCTTTACGTGAAGAATGTTCCTCTTCTCAAATATTCGTAATAATTTGCAGCAGAAGTTGCTAGTAATGATCATAGGAAAATAACCCAGCGCAGGTGTTCTTAACCCTTTTTTTGTGCCATGGGACTCTTTGCAATCTAGTGAAAGCTTCAGACCCCCTCTTATAATGTATTTAAAAATGAATAAAGTAAAATACATAGACTTAAAAAGAAGACCGATATATTAAAAAACAAATTGGTACTATAAGAACACATATGCCTCTTCTATTTTGAATTACCGCTAAACTTCATGTTGTGAGATAAGAACAACAGCTAGTATCTGATACCCAAATCCACGGCTTCTCTTGTTGATTGTGTAGATTAAAATGGACACAAATTCTTTGCAACTCTCCCCATCGAGAGTGGAGTCTATTTCCTCACACCCTTAGTCTGGGCTGGTCTGGGCCAGTAGGATAGATATGACATCTTTGAGTTCCACTCTTGCTTCCTGGAAGGCTCCTGCTAAATGAATGAGGCTGGGCTAGTCTCCTTGAGGGTAAGACACTATAAGGGGGGGAGGCCCAGCCATCCGCCCCTAAGGGCCAGGACATATGAGTGAGCCCAGCTCCTGCTACATGGAGCAGAGGTGAGCTGTCCAGGTTGAATTAAGCCCATATTGGAAGCCTATGAAGTCATGAACAAATAAATGGTTATTGTTTTAAAAGAATATGTTTGGGATGAGTTGTTAGTCATTGATAACTGATAGAGTAACCAAGTCATAGGTTCGCTAATACTACTGTTGTGTGTTGCCTACATTCATCATTAAAGGAAATGTGAAAAGTCGGAGGCTGAAAGCCTAAAAGTCATTCACCAGACTTCAGAATGTGAGTGTTGCTGGGCTTGTAGCTTTACTGCCTTCTCAATAAGACTCCTTTTATTGTTGTTCTGAAAACTGGCTCCCCTTAGCTTTTCTTCCCCTGTTTTATATGTTTCCACCAACTGTTAAGTCCCTATTTCTTCTTCTCAGGAGTTAAAGGTCTATAGATTCTGTGTGAGATCTCAACTGTTTTTCAAAACCTCGAGGTTGGGCTTGAGTCTAAAACTCCTGGTCATTTAGTTAAGTTGTCCTAAATGATTCCCTGAGGCCATGTACAAGTGCTAAATAGCTCCAAATACTGGGAATTGCTTGCTTTGACCAAATGTTCCCTTGCGGCTCAATGTCCTCTCTTGGACCCACAAAGGAAGCAAACATGTGCTGTGTGCCAGGAGTTGAATACACCTACGTTCCTGGGCTTCATCTGCCTCCTCGTCCACTAGCTCCCGCTGCATGAGGAATGGTTGACGGCGTCTGATCTCCTCAAGCATCTTCTGGGCCAACACCATCTTCTCAGAGATTTCCTCAGAGCTAAGTTCCTGTTCCTCCCCATAATAGAGCATCTTGTTGTTGATCTCTGAAAGGAAGGACACAGTGAGAAAAGAAAGCGGGGGGGGGGGTGTCTGGGCATTTTACAGTGATGCCACTGAAAACATGGAGGGAGGGCAAAGGGCAGGGCTGATCCCCAAATGGAAAGAGGGTATCATTCAAAGACTGTTCTGATGTTCGTGCTGCAAACACTGGTGGCGGCATTGGAATTCGCCATATATTCCAAGGAGAAGTAAAACTTGAGGAAACGATTCTGCCTCCCCCCATTTGGTGTCTTCAGGATGGGAATGGGATTAATACAAAGCCTTTCCTGACTGCAGCTGTGTCTGGTTTCCATGGTAATTCCTGAACGTTACTATGTAAGGCACACAAACCTGGGGTCTTTGATCAACCTTTTGAATAAAATATATAACTTGGAGAAAATTATCTGAGGTATCTCCTGTCATATGTAGGATGTGTTAGAGGTATTAATTATATTTCAGCCAAAGATCTGACCAAAGCTCTAAATCAAAATAAAAGCATATTGATAGTTGTTCAAATGGGTCTTTCAGATTATTCTACAGACCAGATATTTAGTAGAGGTTTGTTTTAGTGTGATGTGAGTTTTCTTTTATTAATATATATTAATAATTAATCTATCTATCATCCATCTATCTATCTATTTTTGCAATAGCTATTTGCCTTCTGTAGTATGACTGTTTTTCGAGATTGGGCCATTTTGATCCCGTGTCATTTTCACTCCACTTCCATACATAAGTAAGATGTCAGATGGAGAATTTTAGAACCGAAGAGACCGCTGACGCTCAGAGAGATTAGATAAGTTGTCTAAATCCCAGCAGTGCTGAGTTGTTCTCTGATTTTCTCTTCCTACTACATATGATCAGATGAAAGTTATGTAATTGCCACCTTGTCCGCATGACAGGTCTGGGAGGAAGCATTTTATCTTCCTGGCATAAGTGAAATTGTGTGTCTGTGGTTTACTGTGATGTATGCGGCTGGCCAGACAAGACGGGTAAACAAACACTGGTGTCACATAAATCATACCAGATACGGGCTTCTATTTTATATGGATAATAGCTTGAAGGTCACCAGTAATTTTTTCACAGACGGTTGGGAATAAGGAATGACACGCTATTGATACTGTGTCGCATTCCTGAATTCCAAAGGAAAGGAGATAAATGGGGTAAGGGGTTTTTTAACACTATAAATATTACTGAGAAAGTTACAGGGAAAACCAAGATACGCTAGAAACGAAACTTATGAAGGGATTAAACATTTACTTTTCAAGTGAAATCTATAATATTAACTCTGGAAATACACTAAACATAGATTTTTTTTTTCTCCTCCCTCAGATCTAACACTTCCAGGGCTGACTCGTTTGGCATTTTGATCCAAATATTACATTTACAATTCTGGCCTGTTTTATTTTAGCCACGTCTGGAATAGATTAGAAAAAGGAAATGCAGGCAATGACATTTTTTGCCTTGGTCTTTGGAGACTATTCATATTATTTAAAAAAATTTTTAATGTTTATTTATTTTTGAGGGAGAGAGAGAGAGCATGAACAGGGAAGGGCAGAGAGAGAGGGAGACACAGAATCTGAAGCAGGCTCCAGGCTCCGAGCTGTCAGCACAGAGCCCGATGCGGGGCTCGAACTCACAGACCGCGAGATCATGACCTGAGCCAAAGCTGGACGCTCAACCGACTGAGCCACCCAGGTGCCCCTTCATACATTATTTTTAAAAGGTAAACTGATGGCAGTTATTGTTTCCCATTTACACTTTTGTATTTTTTTCATCTTTTCTTGTGCTTACAGGGTCAAATAGAGGGCTTAGATTCCTTCCAAATGAAACACTTTAGAATAAAAATTTTATAACAGCAAATGTGAATTATTTTCTCTGAATGGCTTACTAGAATGCTGGCTTTACTTGCTGCCTAGAGGGGCATTTATTTCTTAATTAGATGAGGTCAGCTAATCCAGGCTCAATCCAACTTTTTGAAAAAAATCAATGGTAGCCCTAAAATGTTATAGGAAAAAAATATTTTATTGGTAGGTGCAAAAGCATGAGTCAGTGAGGATGGGAGTGAGGGCTGTTTGAAATGCGTGCCATTCATTTTTATTATGTATTTTAGGAAATACAGCAAATGTCTAATCTTGGCTCCATTCATCCCTTTGCCTGGAGTATGTTCCCTATACCTCAGGGTAAAGATATGACCCTCTCACTGTGGGTTCCTTTTCTGCCACTGCGCTTGGTGTTGTCATCTAGCTCTTAATACATAGGATAAAAGCTATGGAGGCACACAAATACTGTATCTTAGCAGACTGTAACCCAAGGAAAGTCTCTTTATTTTAGAACAAGTGAGAGCGCCTGTTTTCTGTTGATAAATTGAAGGCTGGCTTTCAATGGGCTATTAAGATGGTTTTCAAAATACTGCCCGCACTTATCAGAAGTTAGCACAAATAAGTAATCCTCTAAGAGGGAAGGTAAAATCTGCCACTGCGTTTTAGGCTGAAGAAATGTCACACGTCCCCTCCAGACTTCTCTTCTGAACTGGGGATCAGAGCATGTTGCCTCCCTGGTCCTTGGGAAATGGGATCATCGAGACAGTTTAGGACAGTTTGGATTAGTGCAATTTCCTGCCACTCTAAAGGTGATGTTTTTTGCTGCAGATAGTTGAGAAAACCATGACTCCTACTCAAGACTCCATAGCATTCCGTTTCTTGTGCTGGAAAGGTGTTCCGCCATTCCACTTTAGTGAAATGCCTGGAAAGGGAATGACTCTATACATTTATTCTTGACAGCTAACAGATAGTAAGTAGGGATAGTACTCAGAAATCCTAGCGAACAAACTGGATGACTATATATGTGGGTGTGTGTGTGTGTATATATATATATATATATATATATACACACACACACACACACACACACACACTATAAATATACTATATACTATAGTATGAATACCATATGCATACACTATAAATCCATACATATTTCCTTATATAGAGCTCTCTAACAAGTTACTGGCACATAGTAAGCACTATCAGTAGCCATTATTTTTGTTGTAGTTTAACAACACGAATGATTCCTCGACATTAAGCTGCACCAGAAGAGAATATATTTACCTTTAATTTTATCCCTCATATCGTGAGCTTGCTCCACAAGCTGCGTGGCGTGGTTGATGGTATCCATGCTTTCCTTCTGAGCCAGTTCGCCCCTTCTTGAGGCTTGACTTTCCTACAAATAATCCATATAAACACCAGCTTAAATTTATGAGAAGGGAATGTTGTGTATGTGCGCATAACAGTGGGTGGGCATAATGCATTCCATAAACATAAATTTCCTCAGCATGTGGAGCTTCTATAACATATAAAATGGTCCCAGAAATCATGCATGAATGTGATGTGATGACCAGCTTTAGAACTGCAGAATGCTATAAAATCAGCCGTATTCCTACGCCATCAGTCACAGTTGGGTCCAAACCAATCACCTTTCATATGTAATTTACTCTTTGAATTTTTACTGTATCTCTGGATTCCAGACTAGGAAATTACCCGTGTCTGCTGATCAATTTGACATTGTGCTGATGGAAGAGCTTAAAGTTTCAAAGGGGAAATCGTTGAGAAAGTAGGCAGACCTTGAAATGCTTCGTGCGTCTAGGGGCTCCTGGGTGGTCCCACCAGAGCTGACACTGATTTACCACAGAGATTTAAAGGATTATGCTGACTGGGCTCAATGCTGTTTTCAGTGCTGCATTCCAAATTCCCATCAACACTGATGCCACTTGGGTACAAATAACCACTCAGGCAGATCTGGCTCAGAGTGAATTAGACTCTTCCCTGAGAAGCAGACTCCATTCTCTCCACCAGGGAGCTTCTGTTTCAGAGCTCCCATGTAGTAGTTGTCCAAATGAAATTTGAACTCAAATGTGGCTTCTGAAAGCGCATGTGGGTGTGTAAGTGTATGTGCATGTTTCTGTGTGTGTCAGGACAGAAGCTGATCTAAGAAATGGTTTAAGGGCAGGACACTGGCATGTATGCACAGCATTGGGGATGTGTACTGTGTATATCCCTTTGGCATGAGGAAGACTGACTCACGGGTTATATTTAAGGGGGGAAGGAGTTCTCTGATCTGACACTTGGCAGATGCCTATTGGCCTCATCTGGTGCTCTTTCGGCTCAGTTCTATTACAAAGTGCCGTCGTGTCTGAGTGGACTGCGTGGTCTGTCCCACTGCACAGGTTCCCCGGGACAGGGAAGGGCCCGTTTCAAACTTTTTTCCTCTCACCCAGTGTTCTAGCCAGAGGGTTGTGCCATGATTTGACCTGAAATGCTTTGGCTTTCTAGGCATAACCAACCCACATAAGTGGCCCTTAGTCAAGGAAGAGAAATGCAGAAGTGGTGTCATAGCAAACACGTGCCCTGGAGGTTTTTTTTCAAGCAAGTCCGGAATCCCTTCCACATAAAGCCCCCTATAGAGCAGTAGTGCAACCATCAGACCCTTCCCGAAACAGTGGGCTTTCTGAATGGGCACTGCATTCTGAGTCATTGCATTCCTTCCTCCAATGCCTGTCTTCTTCTTGCCTCATTCTAATGCTTTCCAGAAACACAACATCTGTGGTCATTTAAAAATCATATGATGCAGGGACGCCTGGGGGGCTTAGCTCGTTGAGCGCCCGACTTCAGCTCAGGCCATGATCTCACAGATCATGGGTTCAAGCCCTGCTTGGGGCCCTGTGCTAACAGTTCAGAGCATGGAGCCTGTTTCAGATTCTGTGTCTCCCTCTCTCTCTGCCTTCCCCCACTCTCACTCTGTCTCTCTGTCTCTCTCAAACATAAATAAACATTAAAAAATTATATGATGCAGAAAATAAAATCGATCTTATTCTTGATGTCACGCTTCCTGCTTTTAAAAAGTATGGACACAAACCTTGAAAACATCTAGAAATTTTTTAAAAATCTAGTTGATTTTTGATCCAGTTCAAAATATATTTGCAAAACACAACACTTATATCTTTTACTTTGGTTTCATCCTTCAAAGAAAAAGGCCTATTGTAATTACTGTGTTCATTTAACTTATTTCTTGATATGGAAACTTTGAAGTGAAACAATGAAAGGCAGCTGGGGGGGGGGGGAAGGTGTGAATACTGCTAAGAAAATTTCTTTCTGACAAACACTAGAGGGCGCTTAGTAACACTATATAAGAAAATAAGTGGTTAAGCAATGTCTGTGACTTTACACAGCAAACTTACTGGCTATAATAGAAGTCATGCCTTATTGGAAAGATTTATGTTTTTCTGTAACTTTGCTTACGGATGAAAAATAAAAATAACGGTATGGGCACATGGTAAAACCAGCGTACCTTGCTTTAAGAAAAGCCAAGATTAAAAAATTAACTCACAACTATAAACTAGTTGATGGTTTACATTACAAATAGATTAATCATTTACTTACCCCAACAACAAATTCTCCCTGTACATATTTGGTATAAAAAGTGGCAAAGGGGCACCTGGATGGCTCAGTTGGTGAAGCGTCTAACTTTGGCTCAGGTCATCATCTCACAGTTCGTGAGTTCAAACCCTGCCTTGTGCTGTGTGCCATCAGCACAGAGCCCGCTTCAGATCCTCTGTCTCCCTCTATTTACCCCTCCCCTGCTTGGGCTCTCTCTCTCAAAAATAAATAAACATTAAAAAAAAATTTTTAAGTGACAAGATCTTTTTGATAATACAGTGCATATGAAGGGTAGTGTACCTAGATGACTGATATTTTAAAAATCAACCAGACTAAGTGAAGATGATAATATCTAGGGTAAGAATAGACTTCATTGTTTAAACTGTGACACTTTTGAAAGTGAAAGCGGAACTTCCAGGAATCACTCTGGGAGACAAGCATAAATAAGGACAGTGCTGGACAAAACAGTAGTGGGAATAAAATGGTTCTGAAATGACGCTCCATTTCAGAACCTGTACAGTGATATCTACTTCTGTGGGTTTCCCTACCTCCTGAACATTAACGGCTTCTAAAAACCTTCCCAGACTTGAGTTCCTCCGAGCTACAAACTCAAATCTTTCTCTAACTGCCCTCTGGGCATCCCCAGAGAAATGTCCTGAGTAATCCATTCTGTAATTTAATTTTTGGATTGATTGATTGATTTTTACATTAAGATCTCTACATATTTTTATAATCTTGGGGGTAGTGAGCAAGAGTTGCATGCATGCTTTATGTACTAAGTCAGCCAGGTGCCCCCCTTCTGTAATTTTAGAATAGTCATTTCTCCAAGCCAGAACTTCCCTCATGTCCAATTGGTCACCAGATCATTCTTATTCCGCTTGCCATTCTGGCCTCTCCTCCTGTTCCATACTACCACAGTCTCGGTTGATACCTGTTCACTGCAAATTCTGTTCAAATAAAGGCAAGGTAGCAATCAACCACTCTTTTTTTGAGAGACAAAGAAAGAGAAAGAGGGGTGGGGGTGGAAAGACAGAGGAAGAGGGAGAGAGAGAGAATTTTAAGCAGGCTTCATGCCCAGTCCAGTGCAGAGCCTGACGTGGGGCTTGTGATCTCATGACTATGAGATCATGACCTGAGCTGAAATCAAGAGTCCGATGCTTAACCGACTGAGCCACTCAGGTGCCCCGCCAACCACTCTAGTCTAGACCTCTGTGGCAATTTTCCAGATTCCTGGTGCCCATATCTTCAGCGTCTTCACTCGCCAATCTATCATCCCTACTGCAGAAGAATGTTTCTGAAATTTCAAATCTGATCAGTTCATTGTCCTACGTAAATACTTCAATGTTCTCCAAAGCCCACAGGATGAAGCCTACATGTTCTTGAGCATGGTGGGCAAGGTTCCTCATGACCTGGCCTCTGGGAACTTCATCAGCGGTGTCTCCTGCGCCTTGCCTTACAGCTAACCTTTCAGTAGGCCAAGGCCAAAGTTTTTCTAGTTGTAGAACACACTATGTTGTTTCACATCTCCCTGCTTTCCTGGTACTTTTCTCCTGCTTAGGAAGTACTTGATAAACTCCCAGTAATTTTTATTTTATTTTTTTTCCCAGTAATTTTTAAACACATAGGTCAATACTCATCTTCTCTAAGAAGTGTTCCTTAGCGTATGCCTAGTGAACAAGTTAATTATTTCTTCCTTAGAGTTATCTCTTTAGCCTGTACCATGCCTCTCTTATTGAACGCTATGTTATAATTACTTTGTTTTACATACCCGTTTTCCCTGCTGGCTGTGAGCTCCTGGAGAGCAGGGTTTATGTTACATTATCATGTTCATTTCAGTATCCATAGCACTAGCACAATAGCTTATACACCAGGTGTTAGGTAATGCTTTTGGAATTGAAACATATTCTTATTTTTTGCCCTACCGTTTTGTCAGGATCAGAGATGAGCCCAGGTGCTTTTGATGTATAGAGGTGGTGGCCTACTTTCCTTCCAGTCCTAAAGATCTCTTCGATGACTTGATAAGCAAGGGAGCTTTTGTTGTGGCCAAAGGAGTAGGGAGGATATGGAGGAGATGGGGAAGTAGAGGGGTGGTGCAGCACCTTCCTGAGCCAGCCCTTGGAGACTGGGCTCTGCGACTTGGGGCTCTGCATTGCAACTTCAAGGCCCCGTTGTCAGGGGGCAGCACTGAAACTGAGAGAGGGCCCCTGCCTCTTCTCCTGCGTGTAGCCTAGCATCACTCAGATTTCGAGCATGGTGCCTGGGGAACATAGGAAAGTAGAATCTTGACTTAGTCTTTGGCATTTTCTTACAGACATGACAAGCCAGTGGTAGAAGGGAGGTCGTTTTGAGCACTGACTATTTGAGAATACAAAATGCCTGGGCATCCTTTAGGGGATTCCCAGAAGTAAGGGAGTAGGAAAGGGCTGTAGACTTTTTCAAAAGAGGGCTAGGACGAAACCAGTTAACTTAGGTTAATGTAAACTGTGAGATTTGGGGCTCATGAGGTTTACGTGACAATTTGCAAACAGAGGTATTTTCAAGTTCAAGAGGCAACATTACTGTGATTAAAAAAAAATCATTGTGGGAATGAACCCACAGTGAAATCCTTCAATTAATTAATTAATTAATTTTATTTTAAAGTTTATTTATTTATTTTGAGAGAGGCAGAGACAGCGTGAACAGGGGAGGGGCAGACAGAGACAGAGAAAGAATCCCAAGCAGGCTCTGTGCCTCAAGCTGCGGAGTCTGATGCAAAGCTCAAACCCATGAAGAGTGAGTGAGATCATCACCTGAGCTGAAATCAAGAGTCGAATGCTTAACTGACTGAGCCACCCAGGCGTCCCTATCCTTCGCTCTCTTTAAAGGTAAATATTAGTTACTTATTTGGTAGAAGTCTTTGTAAGGCAACCTTTTCTTAAATCCTTCTAAGAATCAATCATGGGCTTTTCTGGACTAAAGGATTGAAGGATGCTTGAGAAGTCATTAAGACCAGCTCTGGGCATTCGTTTTGAAATCTTTCAGCAGTCTCTTACACCATCAGGACTGTTGTCATAGTTAGAAGGACCTTATTTTCAATAAGAGTTCTTGGAAATACCTGAAAGTTTCAGTAGCTTTTTCATCAACCTTTTGCTTTGGTGGTCTCTTCTTGGTGCCCAGGAGCCTTTTCTACTGTGATATCACTTAAAAAAATTTTTTTTTTAATGTTTTTATCTATTTTTGAAGGAGAGAGAGATAGAGCATGAGTGGGGGAAGAGCAGAGAGAGAGGGAGACACAGAATTCGAAGCAGGCTCCAGGCTCTGAGCTGTCAGCACAGAGCCCGATGTGGGGCTTGACCTCATGAACTGTGAGATCATGACCTGCGCTGAAGTCACTTAACCAACTGAGCCACCCAGGCGCCCCACTACTGTGGTATCACTTGAAAGCTCGTGCTATTTTCTCCCCATGAATGTCTGCATTTAGGTTATATTGGAAGTGGAAAATTTGTACAACAAAAGGATCAGTCAGTCCATGTCTGAGCTGTGAGAGGAACTAATCTTGGGGAAAATATTTTCTCAAGAATTGAGACACCGGGCAAATTCCAACCATGACACCAGAAATGAAAAAGCAGTGAGTTTTTCACAAAGATTTCTTTCCTAGTATTTCCTTTGAAACTTAAGAGATCTCACTGCTTCCTACATATGCTCATGCTTGGATTTTAATATGCACAATGCATGGGAATGAGGGACCCAATTTTCATATACATTTCGAAGTAGCTGTATCTTCCAAAGATCCAATTGGAACAACTCATGTTTTTAGAAGCCTAATCTCGTAAAAGTTTATGAGGTCCAACATCAAAAGAGATGGCCAGAGTTAATTTTAACCTTTATTTTTGTAGAAAATAAGAATTATTTTTCAAAGAGATCTTCAATGTCAAACACCCATGTCTAAAAGTTGAAATCCGAGTACATTGGACAGCCTTGGTAGAGCATAATCAGGGGAAAAATGTGTCAAACATTTTAATACGTAAAATATGGCACCTGGTGGCTTAGTTATATTTTTCCTTATTAGTACAGATGATGGATATTTTTCCATTAGGCTCCTGGGGAGTGTATTTAATAGTCTTTCATGTTAACTCTGTTCTTCCTGTTTTCATGTTTTTCTTGTTCATTTGTGAGAGCTTTTACAAGTCATATTTCCCTCAATATTTTTCTTAGTCTGGTTGAATTCTTAGTTTATTTATTGTTTCACTGGGTATTTGAAATTTTATCTTGTCAACTCTATTACCTTTTTTAAATTACAATTCTTCATGCTATATTTAAATGTACTGTTATTTCCTTTCAAGGTTTAACAATGATTTCATTTTGCTTTCTTATGGATTTGAGATTTAAACTCAACTCTTAATCTGTCTGGAATTTATTTTAGTATATGTTATAAAGAGAAAGTTGAAGGTGATTATTTTTCCTGTCTAACTGCAAAATTGCTTTCTCAGCATGGTTCTTCTTTCCTTTTATTATTTAATGGATCCTTTAGCAAACATTTAAATTTCATATTCTATATAATAAAGTTTATTTCTGGGCTCTCTACAGCTCTTAGCCATAAAATGTTAAGGCAAACAGCTGACCAACCATCCTAATTGAAACATCTATCAACCATATTAACCAGCAACAAATACAATGAAAGTTCCCCATAAACATAGTTTTTCAAGGAAAGTCATCAAAACGAGAAGAGACTGTAGAGACCAAGTATATTAACTTTCTCCACAGATCTTGCCTTGATTTATTTTAAGGCACATGGGTCACTGCATTTTTCCTTCATTGTGTTAAGCTTCAGTCGTTTGTGACTAGCCAGGCTCATGCCGGCTAAATCCTTTCTCTGAAGGCACTCCCAGACACTGAATACCTACCCTTTCCGCTAATTCCTCCACATCAGACAGAAGGCTTTTCATTGTGTTCTCAGCATTGTTGATTTGTATCTTTCTTAGGACATACTGGTTTTCTCTTTCTGACAATTTTGTCTGTGGAAAAGAAAAATGTTTTGAAAAAAAAAAATCAGTAGATGTGCATACCAGGCTTTTAAACATATACATACAACGCTTTCAGTGTAAGGGGACTCAGAGTAGAATGTGAGCTTCTGTTACCAAAATCGTGGGGTCTGAAGGCTGCTGCCACCTTGTATGAAGGTTGGGGTCTGCACAAGGGTTCCCATGGTCTTCAGAGCTGAAGTTCTACGAGCTCTGCTCACTGGGCCGGAGACCCTGAACCAGGCTGTGCTGGCCATGAAGAAAGGGCATCTTTTTCTAATTTCACAAAAGTACCGTATAGACTGGTGGAGGCCCAGCATGTGTGATCTTTAAAATTTCCATTTTGGCAGATCTTGGAGGAAATGATCAAGCCATAAGGATCAATGTAATGTAAAATGGAGTTTGGAAATTCTCTTTCTTCTTTTTAGTGCAAGGAGAGTGATTCTCTTTATTTTGGACCATTTTCCCTTTCTCTCCCATTTTTGCGGAGTTTGGTCCAATGTAGCTTTCCTTGGACTACTTTGGAGAAAGCCTTTCGATCCTGGCACAGGCGTCCTGTCCTGTCCGTTATCATCATACCTATCTTGATGTTGTGCTGTTGAGGAAAGAGAGTTCAGGCGGTGTCATGAGGCCTGTGTCTGGGTGATTCCTCGGAAAAGTACTGCCTGCATGTGTCCAAACAGATGAGTTTGGACAGGAATGATTGTTAAGTTTGGAATAGGATGCTCACTAAGAGTCCATCCAGCTCTACAATTTTGCGATTTTTGGTTTGCTTCACAGTTTGCATATTTGGCCAATTGCTGTGGATGCCATCTATTTGCACCTCTAAAAAGTAGAGTGATGAGCACTTTCTATGGTGTGCACTGTTGAAACTGCTCTACGTATATCGCTTGCTGAATTCTCGCAACAACCCATAAGATGGGCGTGATAATTATCCTCAGTTGAGAAAACTGGAGAACTAAGAGGTTAAAATAACTTGCCCAAGGTCACGTAACTAGTAAGGGTGAGAGCTGGGATTTGAATGCAACCGATCTGGTTTCAAAGTTTATGCTCTTAATCATTATGCTAGGTTGACAAACAGTAAAAATGTGTGCTGGCATTAATTCTATTCTTCTTTCAGTTAATTATCATTGTTTCAAAAAATGTCTGTTGGTTGTGATAGAAGCCGATGATTTAGAAGGGAAAAATACCTCTTAAAGTTTAGCTGTATAAGCACTGTTATAATCTACTGTTTTTGACTGTTGTCAGCCTTTAACTGTTTATCAGATATTAACCACTGGACCTATGAGGAGACCCAGGGCGTGTATGTCTGTGTGCTCCAGTGTGTGTGTGAGTGTGGGAAAATGAGACAGACTGTGTCTGTAAGAAGGAAAGGAAAGGGTGGGAGGGAGAGAGCAGGAGAGAGGTTTCTAGAGAAACTCCCCAAAACATGGCAAATTGAGGCTAAGGTAACGGTAAGTTTGTGGGAAGGATCTGAACGATCAATGTACAGCTTACCAAAGAAGTAAGAGTGTTTTCCTTCCCTCAATAGTTTGGTAGATAGATACTCCTTGTTTTAGTTATTTTATTTAACACCTTAACTTCTTTTATAGATGGCAGTCTTTGGTTTAGGTTGAAGTTCATGGTTATAATCAACGTTTCATAATTTCCTAATCTAACAATCCATCTGTAATAACAGCCATGGGACTCAGATGATAGAGGAGATAGAAGTTCTAGGACAGATCGTGCAAAGCCAGCATGAGATACAGCTGAAGGTACAACATGGCTGCATACTTTGAGGAGGTAGATGGTGGAGTTGAGTTCATTCACGTGCCTATGAGCAGCGGCTCCGGATGATACGCTCAACAGACCCGATTTGCTTTCTTCAATAGAGAGTGCCGCTAACCGAAGGTCATCGATCAGATCCCAGATGCACTTATCACAGCCTGGAGATAAAATGCACGTGTTATTTCTTTAAAACTGAAAGTCAGCCAGGAAGCATGTGCGCTAGTAGATCATTATGTGTACTTCCTCTGTTAATATTATTATTTTTATTTTAATCTGAAATTTATTGTCAAATTGGTTTCCATACAACACCCAATATTATTTTTATCTTAGGGGTGCCTGGGTGGCTCAGTCGGTTGGGCGTCCGACTTCGGCTCAGGCCATGATCTCACGGCCCGTGGGTTCAAGCCCCGCATCAGGCTCTGTGCCGACAGCTCGGAGCCTGGAGCCTGCTTTGGATTCTGTGTCTCCCTCTCTCTGTGCCCCTCCCCCGCTTGTGCTCTGTCTCTCTCTGTCTCAAAAAATAAACAAACAAATAAATAGATATTATTTTTATCTTTGTGCCCCGAGGAGCTGTTCCGGGTCACCGAACCAGTCCTTACACTCGAAGCAGACGAGAGTCTAAGATGACTCAAACTGTGCATCAGGCACGATCCCCGCTTAAAACAACAAAACAACACATGCGACAGGGAAGGAGGCTAATCTGGACTCTCTAATCGCTGAACTGAAAGAAAGGAAGCTTAAAAGGGCAAGACATTTGCAAGATGGGTGGGTAAGGAGAAGCACTCCCTCCACTTTTGCTTAGTGGTGGGACAGCCCTCTGAGATGGCTCTCTTCCTATCAGGCTTTGGGCTTCTGCTTGGTGCCCACCGGTGAAGACGCCGCAGTTTCTGCTCCTTGCAGTTAGTTGGAATTCGAGTTCCTCCCACTGCGTCGTCACCCCCGGAGGCCCAGCGCCCCCTTGTGGCACACTCAGAAGGACAGCCGACCATGCTTGGAAGCCTGTCTTGACCTCATTTTGAAATTTTTCTGTTCCCAATTATCTTTCCCCCAGATTGTCCCCTTTTCTAAGGAACCAATAAATGAAGACTAAAGGGTTAATAGTTGTTAATGTGTTAATTTGTTATTTGAAGTTTAACATGATCTTTCTGATAGGCTATCTTACAGGAATAAACTCCCCAGCCAGCCATGAGGCAGCTGGGCAGCCATTTTGATAAAAGGCTTTCTAAGGCAAAGCTTCTTTAAATCATTCTAAGAATCAGTTTTTCTAGACTAAGTGCTTGAAGGATGGTTGAGAAGTCATTAAGACCATCTCTAGGCATTTGTTTCGAAGTGTTTCAGCAGGTTCCTGCACCATGAGGACTGCTGATTTGAATGAAAGTGATGACAGAGAAATCCAGGAAAGTAAGATGACAGTTCCATTCTATAAGGTGGGAATAGTTTATTTCTGGTGCCACTTCAGTTTTGGAGTGATCTGGGAAAAGCCACTCGAATCTCTTAGTGTCTTGGTTTCCCTAGTGTTGTAAAGCATTGTCTACCTCACTATCTGAGGACTTGAAGAGATAATATAGAAAAAGGAGCCAAAATGAACTCGGTCACTGGGAATTGTGTTTCTGAGTCTGCCTTTACCCACTGGGTAAGATGCTGAATTTAAGGGCTTCATAAAATAAGTTTTCTAAAACAGAGCTGCTTAAATGTAAGTCACCCATTTGCCAATTGGAATCAAGCAGAGCGTTGAATATCTTTCGCTCAGGGTTTATTTGGTGGAGGCACAGACAGGGTTAAAGCCAGGAGTGGGGCTTAGGCAGTTTCTAGAGAGGCTATTGCATAGCTTTTCCTAATCCTACACCTGCAGCACATTAGAGAGAGTGGGGTTAGTCAATCATGTACTGTTATTTTTACTTATGGTTGGGCAGTCCATGCCTGTAGGGGGTTCAAAACCTTCTTCCAAGCACTCTCCGGTTACGCTGTCACATGGGCCTCCCCCACAATTGCACACTGTGGGAAACAAAAACAAGAGGTTAGGGCTTCGTTTCTTAAAATGCTTAAAATATGGCAACGTTTTCCTGGTTTCTAGAAATACTGGCTATCAGTATACAGTTCTTCCAAAGGGAAGTAATTATATTCTTCCTTACCACCATGTAGAATCCATGAACTAGAGATTATTCCCCTCACCCAGTAAAGCCCAGCCTGGTGAGATTTTCAAAGGTGGCCCTGGGGCAAAAGTAAATCTGAATTTTCTAGGACTCTTTTCCCCACTTTCTGGGATGCTGACATGACTGTGCAATTGCTTCAGTCCAAAAAGATCCTGGTAAATTTCACAAAGTACAAAACGATCCTGGAACCCATCATTCAGCTGGAATCTGAGAGCCCTCCTTTCATCGCAGACTGATTCTCCAGTTTAATCCAACTCCAGGGTTGATCATTGCCAGGTGTGAGGGAGGAGCAGCCCAGAGGGAGGGAGGGAGGAGGCTCAAGAGCGATTCTTGGCTCCCACAGTGCTTGATCCTTGGCAAGTCTGACTCCAAACCTCCATCAGTGGGATGGCTAGGAGTAATGTCGTGGAAAGAATTAGGAGCATATTTACATGAATTTAGAAGACCTGAGAGCCCACTATTAATCTACGGATGATTTTCAAAAATGCCTTTTGGAAAAAAACAAAAGCAAAACCCCAATCTCATCAGGCTGTTCATTTTCCACTGAGTTGCTCAGTAGGAATCAATTTGTAATATTTAAAAAGGATTTCCTAAGCTATCTATGCTGGCAATAAGCTGGAATAGTGTTGTAAATTCTCCCCCACCTCTTAACTGTCTTTACAGAATAATCATAAAAAATTAGCTTCAAGGGGGAACATGCATTTATTACATTTCAGCTGTTTAATGTTCCACAAAATGTAGATTTGTTAAACAATTCAGCAAGATCATGCTATCTTTTCTAAGAGTGATCTGCATCTATGTAGTTTAACAGGAGTTTAAAAAAATCTTTTGAGAATCAGAACATCAATGTCTAAGGCTTGGATTTTGCCAACATCCTTTCTGATGCCTGCTTTCTCTCTTTAGTCTGACTGGACACAGAACTCCTCTCTTGCTTCTGTCATTTCTGGTTTCATGCCTCTGTGCACCTCGCTTTCTTATAGACACGTTTACTTTTACTGTGAGTGCTGCAGATCTTATGTCTTCTTCTCTACTTTAGACTCTTCTTAAAATCTTTGCAGGTGGGAATCTGTTTCGGTAAGGGGATTCCAGAAGAAGGATGCCACAAGAGCACAAGGCCTCTGCCTCGCCCTCTTTCCTCTCAAAGTCACAGAGTAAGAAATACTCACTCTCAACCTTCCTTTGTTCCTAAAGGAAGTCAATTCACTTTTATTTCTGAAGAGTTCCACTCTATGCAGCAAATTGATTAGAGAAATCATGAACGAAATGTGTGCATTTCAGTCTGACTGCAGTTTAAGCAGGAAGATTTCTTATACTATATCTGCAATATTTACTCTGACAATTTGAGGAACTTGGGGGATGACTAAACTGTACCCTTGGCTTGCTAATCTGTTTCACTTAGAAGTCAGTTTTACTTCTTAAAGCTATGACCAGCTTCCAGAATAAGAAAACTGATGTAAATCTTGTAAGTTTTCATTCAGAATTCTGGTCAGTGATAGGTAATCCATGAAAGTCTGGCTTACTCCTTTGATAAAAAATTGGAAGAATATAAGGCAAAAGTTCACTTGTGTGAGTGTCTCATGGTTTAATCTACCCATGAGCTAAGGTACACCAGTAGCCTTGATAATATCTACCCTGGTGAGTATGGGATGCACATTCCTAAGAGTGCACAGTGTCCTGGAAAAGTGACAGTGGGACACTTGCAATATTTTCCCAACATCGATCCATCTGAATTCGGTGTATGTGCTGTACCTGCGCAGTTCTTGGCGACCCTGGCATCCCCATAGTAGCCAGGGGCACAGCGTTCACACTTGAATCCCGTGGTGTTGCGTAGGCAATTCCTACACTGGCCGGTGACCTCGTCACAATCTTCAAAGATCAGGTTGGGATCTGAATTTCCACTGCAGTCACATTTCTTACAGGTGCTTCCAATCAGCAAGGGGTTTCCATAGTAACCCGGGGCACATCTGGAGGAGAAATCACAGGTTAAAAATTTAGCAGCCATAGTTTTTCTTGTCTTTTATCTTCTTTCCTACCTAGAAGACAGTGTAGTGAATATATGTGGATTGCTCGCCTGGAATTCATTCCCTTTATCGCAGCTTCTTAATAGGACCAGACTTTGTTTTTAAGGAACCATTCTTCTCTTCCCTATTGGATTGAAGCCCATTTAGTATGATCAGACCCCCAGATGCAGGAGTGTCCAGATATGATCAGTGTGTGGGCATTTTTCATCACCCTAATGATTGGGGTGCATGGCTGCTATATGACCGAATGGTACAAGATACGCTAAATGTACAGCAAGAGATGTACCACTGGGGCACAGCTAAGAATTATCCTGGACGAAATGTTAATAATACCCTTATTGAGAAACACTGGCATAAATCACCATCTGCCTTGCCATAACGAATTGTTCGGATAACCTAAACCTGAGCCAGTTAGTGCCTGGCATTGTCCTGGCCAAGACAAGTTGGCTCAGGAGTGATCTAGTCGGAGTATTATAGCTCAGGGCTTTTTTAGCTGAGGGTTGTGGGAAGGCATTCTCTCTATCCACAGGTGAACATAGAGGCAGGTAGCACTCAGCTGGCAGCCATCTTGTGATGGCAGGAAGGCAGTGTGAAGATAAAGCAGAGAGCAGGGCTGAGAGTACCACACATAAATGAAATTGGAGCCCAGATGGCCATTTTTGTGGGCATTTTAGGTATGTAAGCCTATAGAGACCAGGCACCTAACTGCATTCGTTGTGAGGGCAGAGCTAGTGCCTATCGTCATGCCAGCGGGGCCCTTAAGGACAGACCCCAGCTCAGTTGGAGAGTAGAGACCAAAATCCATCCAGCCTTTGCTGGCCTTGCCAAGCTGTGCCCTCTGGGTGGAGCTGCTTCTACTCAGAAGAAGAAATGCCTTCTCTACTTTTCCCAAAGGTGCCTCACGGGCCAGGAGAGGAGGCCCTGCTTGTGAGTAGTGGGACTGCAGGCTCGATCGAAGGGGTAGCTGCTACTCAGCTCCTGTCAGCTGTTTCTAGATTGTAGCCTTGAGGGAACTGTGTTGCTAGATCTTTCTATTTTTGGAGAGAAAAGCTAAAGTGTGGATTTTTATGTGAACTTACAATTTTGAAAGTTTGGCTCAAACTTTGTAAGAATACCCTATGAGCCAAACTACACATGTTTTCTGGCTGGCCATAGGCTCCTCTTTGCTGTGACCCTAAACTAGTGTCAAGACTGGCTAATTGGGGCTGAAGATGCTTTGGGAGTGGCTGGAAAGAATGTGTGGTCACCCCTTCATGGAGCTCAAGGTCAGGTGCAGGAGTGGGTTCTGATGTGAGCGAGAAAAAGAAAGGAGCAGATGGAGGTTTCTGTGATGAAAGCAGAGGTGGGGGAAGCCGGTGTTGGCTCCAGATGCAGGGTGGATTGCGGGCTGGAATGGGGAGACCAGGCTGGGGTGTGGAGAGCCTGGGCTGGGCGTTGGCCTTGGAGAGGAGAGCTGGGGAGGACTTTCCAAGGAAATCAGGAAGACCTGGCCAATAATAACAAGACACTACATTTTTAAAAGGCTTTCATGATTCAAAACATTTGAAAAACAGAGAAAGGGAAAAAAAAATCACCTGTAATCCCACGATCCTAACAAAATCACTGTCCGATATTTTGCACATATTCTTCCAAGCTTTATGTCTCAGTTTTTTGGTGTAGTTGTAATGATGGCGTACATTCAATCTTTATGCCCTTTACTTGCACCGTACCTCATGGTTTCACTGAGGTGAGTTTAGTTACCGCACACACCCGGGAGGTAGGCCACACAGGCCTGGCATTCTGAGGCTGAGAGGCTACTTAGGTTTTCCAGGCTCATATAGCAAGGAATTCACAGCACAAGACCCAGACCTTCTGACCCTGATGTTCTTTCCTTCACTCCACCCTGGACCACACTGCTGCTGCTATAAGTGGATGAATGAATTCACCCAACAGAGGGACAATTCATGTCTATTTTATGTAAGGCGTGGAGAGACAGGAAGAGGAAAAACACACAGCCCGTGCCCTGAAAGAACAGGAAACAAATCGAGCATAATTATGCATAAAATCATAAACTCTAGAAATCAAGGTCTACGAAAAAGATAAGAATGAATGCAAGTGCCACACAACCCACAGAGAGACACCCCCCTAAGAGGAAATGTTCAGTGAGTTTTGTTATTCATACTCATGCCTTTGCACCTTTGATTTACAGGTTCTCTGGTTCCCAAGCCAGCACAAATCATTCCTCTTTGGAACACATGGTTGGATTGAATTTCTATCCTTTGCTGCAGTTCACCAGAGAGTATTAGACTCTTGGTCCCATTGAAATGGGACTCAGACCTGGCACCTCAATGTACTGTAGGGAATCGTGAGCTCTGGGCGTGGGACCTTGCCCAAGCTCACAGAAGTCAGATGACACTGACTTTCTTTTCTCTGTTGAATTCCATTGTACTTGATCTCCATAGGTTGTCTCTTGGTCTTCCACGAGAGAAAAACCAAATTCTCTATTCTGTAAGTCAGAAGCTCAATCACAGTGGAAACCTACTTTGAGTTTCAAGAACATCTTTTGGTGGTAGGTTCAGATGCAATTCTGAAGTCATAGTCCAAACTTTAACCCTACAGATTTTATAGAATAGACATGCAAAGGTTTCTTCCTATAGCACTCTACAACCCCTTACTTTCATAGACAAGGAAACTAGAGTGTGGAGAAGCTAAATAATGTGTTCATTACTGCAGGGCTCAACCCTATGATGGGACTCCAAGCGTAATACCCTTTCCCCCCACAAGTCTGATATTAAATGAATTAGCTAATTGATTAGCAATTACAATAATTGAATAATCAAATGCTATCAATGCATCCAATTCCTGCCCTCAAATAACAAATAACAAAGGTTCAAAAGGACCAGCAGTTGGAATTAGAGTCAGCACTGGAGACTTGTACCCCGTAGTCTGGTTCTATTTTTTTTTTTTTTTCTCCCATAATCTCATTTCTAGCTTTATTAATGACTTGATTCACTCATGGAAAATGGGTTGATACATTTACAGTGGAAATGAGAGAACGGTGGCATATGAACATTGTCATTTCAGTTAGTGATCACAGTATTTAGGCAAAATAGAAAACAAAGAAATATGTTTTAGGAGAAAAAAAAAAGAAAAGACTTTGACCAAGAGCTATTGTGTTGGGAATTTTTGGAGCTCTTTTTCTCTCCTCTCCTCTTTCTCCTTTGCTTCTCTTACTAGGGCCATACAACTGTCACTGAATACCTTTACCAAGGGTGCCAAACTCCCAGGTGGCACAGTAGTCTTTCTGGGAGGGATGCCATTCTATAGCTGTCATTGGTATTAAATTAAATGCTGAAAAAAAAAAGAGCCTGTTACATAGTAGATGCCATATAAATGCTTTCTACTTCTCTATGAAACACTGATAAACAAGGCTAGGAAAATGTAAGTAACCCACTCAAGGTCACAGGATAAGAATCCAGAAGTGGAGCAAGGTAGAGAGGAGGGAGTCATAGAAGAATTCTATGTAGATAACAGAGGGTGAGTTTGAAAAAACATAGTGCCTGCAGAAAGAATAAGACTAAACCCTGGAATCCCAAACTCAATAAATGTTGGCTTTCTTTTCTTTCTCCTCTTCTTTATTCTTCTTCTCTTTTTTTTTTTAAAGTTTATTTATTGGGGCGCCTGGGTGGCTCAATCGGTTAAGTGTCCGACTTTGGCTCAGGTCATGACCTCGAGGTTCGTGAGTTTGAGCCCTGTGTCAGGCTCTGTGCTGACAGCTCAGAGCTTGGAGCCTGCTTCAGATTCTGTGTCTCCTTGTCTCTCCGCCCCTCCCCTAGTCATGCTTTGTCTGTCTGTCTCTCTCTCTCTCCAAAATAAATCAACTTAAAAATAAGTTGATTTATTTTGGGGGGCAGGGGGAGAGAGGGAGAGAGAGAATCCCAAGCAGGCTCTATGCTGACAGGCTCTGTGCCAGACTCAATCTCATGAACAGTGAGATCATGACTTTAGCAGAGATCGAGAGTCAGGCACTTAATTGAATGAGCTATCCGGGCACCCTTATTCTTCCTTTTTATCATCAAGGCCATTATCAGCATCATCACTGTCATCATTATTATATCTGTTGATACTATATTCAGCCTCTCCTGTTAGGGCTTTAGGGTCCCCTTGGATTTGCTTGAATTCGGTCCATTCTTCTCTCCTGATCCTTAAGCAATAAGATCCACATGATAAGTCCTCATACTATCTTAGTATGTCTCTCACTCCACTGCAAAATTGAATGGATGAAGGAATACAATTAAAGCTGCCATGGGGGACAATGCGGAATACTGAGGTATTGAGATCATCTACATTTTTTTAAGTTTATTAATTGATTTTTAGAGACAGAAAGTGCATGAGCAGGGGAGGGGCAGAGAGAGAGAGGGAGAAAGGGAATCCCGAGCAGGTTTTAGCACAAAACCTGACTTGGGGTTTGATCTCGAGAACCACACATAACCTGAGCCAAAATCCAGAGTCAGACGCTTAATCACCTGAGCCACCCAGGTGGCCCCTACCTGAAAACTTGGGATTGTGGCCCATACCTGAAAACTTGGGATTGAACATCAAGGCTCTTGGGTTTTGTTTTGGGTTTACCACTAACCAATTGTGTGACCTTGGACTAGGTCTCAAGGCTCTATGTCTCAGGCTTCTCATCTTTTCAAATGTACTACATAGAGCGGAGGGAAAGTCACACTGGGATGAAAATGAGAATTGCAAAATTGCTGGCTATGAGGCTTGTACATTTTATACTCATTTGCATCACATGGTAACTTCCATTTGCAACCTCTCTTCAGCCAGAGGGCAGTGTCTTAACTCACTCAATTTTGTGTTACCCTCTTCCATTTTCCTGGCACGAGGAAGAGTAGGAGATCAAACAGACCATGAAATGACTCACTCTCATCACTACAGGTGCCTTTTTAAAGGAACATTAAAAGTACCATTATTGTTTTTTCATTTAAAAAAAAAGATATTACTTAAACAAATATAACTGAGTGCCTACAATGTTCCAGATACTGTGATGGGGGAAGAGTCGTAGAGAAATGAATGAGATGCCACTTCTGCTGAGAAGCTCATAGTTTAATAGTAGAGACTGAAAAAGAAAACCCAAATGTGTGATTTTGAGCATGTGGCTTATCTTCTCTGTGTCTTACTTTCCTCCTCTATAAATAAGGATGAAAACGGTATCTTCTAGGATTTTTTTTAGGTTTAAGTGTGTCATTGTATGCAAAGTGCTTACAACACTTTCTGGCACACAGTAAGCATTCAATAAAAGTATTATTTTTATCGTCACAGTCGTCATCTAAATGCAGCACAATGTGGTGAGCTCTACAGTTGGTCTGGCGGATTTGGGGAGCAGCGGCTCCCACAGGTGGAAGTTAAAGTGTGAGGTGGGAGGAAGACGTTGGGAAAGAGCCAGCCCGGGGCCAGGGCAGGCTTAAAACATGGACCTCATTGTAAAAACAAGTGTATTAGAGCTGTGTTACATGGTACAGTAAGAGGTTCGTGTTTTATGCTTTGGACCAATGTTTCTCAAACTTAAATGCAGTGTGGGTCCCTGTGGAAGGCAAAAGATTTTCCCAGAATACCTCTGCTAGTGTTCATTTAAGTTACGTTTCAATCTTTAAATAGTTCAAACATAATACAAGGTAGAGAAACTCTTTATAACTATGGCTCTTATACATCTTAAAAACCAAAAAAAAAAAAAAAAAAAAAACCAAAATAAATTTTACGATAAAACACAAACTATGAAACCAATTAACCAAGACGATGGATGGTGTTGTCTTGTTGCAGCTGAATGGCTACTTGCAACATGGCGTGACAGAGGATTGTGTGAGCTCAACATCTATGCCCTGCCATGTGTTATGTGACGGCTCAGTTTGTTTTGATGTCATGCCATTTGGCCTCCAATTGTCTGTCATGTGTCATTGACACACCCCCGGCTGTTATTTTCTCCTCAGCTCTGAGGCAGATTTCCCTTTATTACAAAGTGGTTCTACAGAAAGTCCAGAACATGTTTCGAGTAACTTTTTCCTCGAGATTATCATGGAAATTAAACACCGAATTAAGAAAATATTCACTGAGTCCTCATGAATGTGGGACATGAGTCCCACAAATATTTCTGAGGACACCAGGGGTTCTTGAGCTATAGTTTGAGAAACAGTGTTTTATATCATGCAGGTGTGATATAAGAGGTGGGGCAGTAGTTTGCAGGCAGTGAGAGGATTGGCATGAGAACCCAGTAGAGTCAAAAAATAGGTATCCAGGCCTCACCCATACAGGTTCTTTTTCTGTGGGGCATGGATGGGATTTGGGGATGGAATCCAAGGTTTCTAGGGGATCTTATATACAGTCACATTTGAGAACCATCCCTTGATTAAATGATCTCTAAGTACGGAAACACCTAGTGTTTGCAATAGATAGACATCCATACAAGTCAGCAGCATATTCTGAAAATGCCTCGTGGTTAGGTCCAAGTTCATAAATACATTGAAAATATAGATTAGATGAAGCTAAACTGGGACAATTTAACAACTTCACTGTTAAACTCAAAACAAAACACCCCCCTCAGTCCCAGGGTCAAACACAAAACCAAAGCAGTGAAGACTTCTCCCTTCCTAATGACCCAGCCCTCTCTGTGGGAATGAGATCACTCCTTCCACTGCACTCTTGAGGAGCCTTTGCTTGTCCTTCTATTTGGTATTTCCTTTCTTCTGCCTTGTGATGAATGGTGTTTGGGTTTGTCTCCTGCTCTAGCCTTGATTTTCACTGAGGACAAGAGACCATGTCTTGCTTGTTATCACGTCCCTGTCCCATCCACCAATCTGCTGTGTGGTTGCTTCCATTTTGAGGAAGAGTCCCCTGGATTTTTGGTGTAAAAAGTCAATTTTGGTGTAAAAGGCCTGCATCCACTCTCCTTAAAACAACAGGGTATAAGGAAAGGGGGACAGGAGAGAGGAGACAAAACAGAGAAAGTTGCTCAGAGTGATTGTCCCCCAATGCAGATGAAAGGCCTTTGAGGGGGCACTTATTTCCAGCACATTTGTTGCTGCAGCCTCCTGTCAAAGGGAAGCAGGTTAACTGTGCTTCTCCTGAATATGAGAGACTCATCTAATTCATTAATTGTCAAAGTTTAATGTAGGAGACCTTTGGGGCACCTGTGTGGCTCAGTTGGTTAAGCGTTTGACTCTTTATTTCAGCTCTGGTCATGATCTCATGATTTGTGAGATCGATTGAGCTCTGTGTTGGGCTCTGCAGCCTGCTTGGGATTCTCTCTCTCTCTGCCCCTACCCCTCTCACATGTGCTTTCAGTGTCTCTCTGAAAATAAATAAATAAATAAACTAAAAAAATAAAGTGGAAGACCTTACAAAGACAATTGGGAAAAACAGTATTGGCATAGAGAAAGAATCCAGATTTGTAAGCCAAACTGTGCGGGTCCTGGTGCCCCCACTTAGCAGTGTTGTGACTTTAGACCGGGCCCATCACCTCCCTTAGCCTCAGTTTCCTCATCTGCAGAATGACAAAATAGCACCTGCTCTCAGGGTGGTTGTGAGGCTAAGAGATGAAGAATGTAAAGCAAGGACACAGTGGACAATCAACAAAGGGCACTACCTAGTTCAAATCTATCATTTCTGGCTAAGGAAACTGAGATTCAGGAGAATGAGCCAGCTTGTTCCCAGGCACACATTATGCTGGTGGGGGAAACTGGACAATGGCCACCATGACTCCTACAGTCACCAGGTAATTTTTATTGAGCGTCTCTTAAGTGCCATGTGCCATACCAATAACATCACAGTATCACCTCACAACAGTCCTAGGAGGTGGACATTTTCATTTTCTCCATTCTGGAGATGTGGAAATGGACACTTAGAGCTCAAATAACTCCCTCAGGAGGATCCCAAAGGGCTCGCGCTGAGAGACAAACTCAGCCAGGCCAAAGCTACATCTCCAATATTTGACAACTAGTGCTCTCTCCTTGATCCAACCATTCCAGATCCAGGAGAGGCACCGGATCTAACCAAGACTTACAGGTCCAGGAGCCTCCAATGTGCATCAGGAGACTTACATCTACAATCCTACTTCTGAGGAGGGCATGCTGTCCTGTCCATGCAGGCCCCTTACCCTGACTGACAGAACCTCTATCTGCACCCCTGTGCAACTTTGCAGGACCGAGCCCTGAGGCACAGAGATTTCTTCACTTCTGGGAGGGCTTGCATTTGGTCAGCATGGCTCTATTTAAGGCCATCCCAGGGGCCAGCAAACACCCATTAGCTGGTAATACTGCTCGATCTCTGTCAGACTAAACAGAGTTTTACCTCAGACACTGAGGGGACAAAGTTCCATCCCTGGCTGATTAACAGTCCTCTCTGAGCCAGAAAGTGAGCAAACCAGGTGCCTCAAATTCCCGAACCCCTAAGTAAGAAAATACGGAGTGAGTGTGTCACAAACATTAATTAACCAAATGTCTATTTGTTCCTCCCAAGGTATAAAATCCACATGTGCCATCAGCTTTGACCTTCCCTTCCCTCGTAGCAAAAAAGAGAAAAAAATACCTTTAAAAAGTCTTCAGTAAGAGGATTAGCTATGATTTGTACATTTAACAATCATAATAGTAATGCCCTCCAAGTATAGAGATTTTCTCTGCACTGTAGACACTGTGGCTTTTTAAAAAGAATCCCGGAACTACTCTTTGAGATGTAGAAGGTGATTTCTTAGGAAGTGAGATGGTTTATCATTTAAGGTTGACATTTTGAGTCCTGGGCCGGTTTGTGAACTGTACTCAGGGCAGTGGGAGCACGCTGCTGGGAGGTGAGCATGTGCGGATGTTGGACCAGAGGTTTGAGAGGTACCCTGTCCTTCCCTCCCACATCATCTTGCTGCCTAAAGACAATGGGGAGGCTGACATTAATAACATTTTTTTTTTATTTGAGAGAGAGCAGGAGAGGGGCAGAGAGAAAGGGGGAGAGAGAGAGAGAGAGAGAGAGAGAGAGAGAGAGAGAGAGAATCTTAAGCAGGCTTCATGCTCAGTGCAGAGCCTGACTCAGGGTTCAATCCCATGACCCTGGGATCATGGCCTGAGCCGAAATCAAGAATTGGACGCTCAACAGACTGAACCACCCAGACGCCCCTGGCATTTCTCTTAAAAATAAGAAGCCCTCTCTGTAACACTCTTTTAGCAAAAATCATTTTACTTGAGAAAACTGAGTAGCCTCCAGGTGGGGAGAAGGGGAAATGTCTTGCCAGGAAACCATGCAGTGGGACGCCTCACAACTTTAGTCACCAAAGTCCTTCTTATTTAAGCAAAGCCAAGAGCAACTTAAAAAAAAGAGTGTTAGATGTCAATACCAACAGGGATTCAGAAAATCCGAACTCTCACGAAATTTGTTTACTTTTCAGGGAAGGAGACAGTGTAAAGAATAGACTAAATAATAAGTTCACGCTTTTTCAGTGTATTGCTTTACTGACAGAGGATTCACTTTTTTTTTTTCCTACTGAGGAAGCCTCTCTATTAACACTGCTGATTCTCAATGATGAAGAGAGAGGAGTGTTACCAAAACCATCTAAAGAATCTTTTCAAAATATAGATACTAATTTTCCTCTCCACCTGACCATTTATCCTGAGATGTGGTCCTGACCTGGACCCTTAGGGAGCATTTTTTTTTTAAGTTTATTTATTTTGAGGGTGACAGAGAGAGCACGAGCACGGGAGAGGCAGAGAGAGAGGGAGAAAGGAAGAACCCCAAGGAGGCTCCACACTGTCAGCACAGAGCCAGACGCAGGCTCATATCCACAAACTGTGAGATCATGACCTGAGCCGAAATCAAGAGTCAGACACTTAACTGACTGAGCCACCCAGGGTCTCCTAGGGAGCATATTATTATAGCTCTACCTGGGGCATCCCCCAGGGGTTCCTCTTAAGACGCTCTGGCAGAGCTGATGAGTGCCAAAACCAGAAAGTTTCCTTTGACCCACACAGAAAACAGTGAATTTTATTAGCCTACCTTTCACAGTTAGGTCCAGCATAGTTTTCTTTACAAATACACCTAACGGCTCCATTTTTTCTATAGCAGGATTCTGCAAAACTAGACATACAAGAGAATATTAGAAGTCGATTCCATACATCACTGAAAAGATTGTCTTAACTTTTAATTAGGTCATCTCTACTTTGGTCCAGTCAAATTCTAATGGGTGTGATCATTTGTTTTATTTAAGTCAAATCTTCCTTTCAGGAAAATTTAGACCAGCAGTCCAGACAGAAAAATGCCAAGATGCCCATCCATTGGTGAGACCATTTCCCAGATCCACTTACTTATTTTGCCATAGAAGCACTTAATTATTTTTACTTGAAGCAGTGGGAATTTCCAGAATATATATATATATGTGTGTGTGTATATATATATATATATATATATAATGCAAGTCTAAAACACATATTCTAAAGCCAAAAATCAAATAATCAAGTTATTTTATGATATTTACGAGAATTTCTTGTTATTCTCAGCATTTTCTGTGTATACATTTGAAAGTTGTTCCCTTTTTTCTGCACTAGATCTCTTCCGTTCTTCAGGGTCATGAACCACTTCTAAACTATACTCTATAATCTCCACTGAACCTTCATGTCTTCATTGTATACCTTAAAGATTGATAATTAAGGGGGCAGGGACCGGCTGTTTTGATCAAAGTCACAAAACCAGTACACAAGTAATAAATAGGACCCACAGGAAAAGGATTCGTGTCCATAGAAATCCTTCTCTTATTTTTTTTTTGCTTGTTTGTTTATTTGTTTTTTAGATAATACAAATTAGGACACAGGACAGAAAAGCAATAAAAATATTGCTCAACTCTTAAGGCAAGGGAAATAGAATATAACTCACCACGTGTTTGGAAAATTTTACATTGACACATGAATCCATCCATCTGAGGGGGGTGTGAAAAATTTTAAAGACTTCTAAATTAATTTTGGCTTAGGTACTGTGCTATCCATGGCGTGTGACCTGCTGTTCTCACATTCCTGCATGCATCAACAATTTTACCCTAATGGTCTTTGGAGGAAAGCAAATGGGTGTGTTTGCTTTGTTTGAAGACATTTATAAAATCAGTCAGAAAACAATATACACTTGTCAGTGAAAGGCAACATCCACAATTTATTTTTTCTGTCAGTTTGGCTAAAAACATTTCAACAAAATTACATTTCTTTGGCTTTTATCCTTCATTTTGCTTGTTCTTATTTTTCAGCCTACTTCAAAAAAACACTGTCAGTCAAGAGTCCAGAGCATGGACAAACCCTCATGCATGTTTCTTTGAAGATATCACCCTTCCCCACCCCCCCTGCCCCCGCCCCCAGCAGTTTGCCCATGGCTTGAAGGACTGAAGCATCTGCCGGTGTCTGGAGTCGTCTGCCTTTAGCTAATGTCCTGCTGTTTCAAACAGATGACATTTTCCTTAATTGGAGCCATTACCGTGGCTACTGGTAGACGGCAGGGGTAGGGGGGGGGATGTCTGGCCAACTCCAAAATAAATAAATGAACTCTGTGCAAATGGTCCCTGGGAATAGCTGCGTGACCATTGGTCTCAGTGGAGGGAGACTCAGAGGCAGTCACCAGCCACTAAGTTCCTTTTTTGTTGTTTTTTATCAGCATTAATTGTTTATATTTTTCTTAGGGTAAAGTCTGTTTCTGGCTAGGGAAATGAAAACACTGAGCCGTTCTCAGCCCACATTAACAACCATGGCGCCCTCTCCAAGTGGAAGGGAGCCTTTGTCCTTGGAAACCTTTATGAAACCCTAAAGAAAAATAGATTCAGCACTATTTGCTTACTTACCTCCCCTGAGCATAATTTCTTTGCTTTCTGATGTGGCTATTGTAACTGGAAATCCAAATCCTGGTCTGGAGGCTCAATCAGAAGATCTTGCAAAGTGTAATTTGGATTCTATTAGGTGACTTTTTGAGCTCAAATAAAAGTTCTGGCACTTTAATTTTTATAGAAAGTAGCAATATGAATTTTTTTGAAAAGCTGAAAGGGGCAGTGGATATTTAATTTTTGATGAGATGTTTGATTAGTATCTGAGATTAGTTAACTAAATCTCTAGTAAGGCCATATCAAAGGCTAGAACCATACAGGATCCAGGCAAATTTGTCCTGTCCTGTGACCACAGATTACCCCCCTCCAGCCCTCAATCCCCACCTCCCTGTTTGTAGTCAGTTTTCCCCCACAAGGGATCCGGGAAGTTGAATTGTTGCCACCTCAGAGAAAGCAAGTCTCCCACAATTTCCCCACACCTTCACACAATGTCTTATATGGGGGTGGGGGAGGATATAATTTTGCTTTTGGGCTGATTTTCAGCAGGCTTTTCAACTTCAACGGTGTGCTTTAGAGGTCTCAGTTTTCATATCTGTGAATGTGTACCTAACTGCTGGGTACATTCCCTAAGATAGTCAATTGCTCTTTGAACCCGGCTCTGCTCACACACCCAAAGAACATGTATGGAAATGGTGATTCGATAGCAACTGTTTCCTCCTCCAAGACAGGAAGCTCATCACCCAATTGGCACGTTCTGCTTTGTTTATTTGAAAGAGCCTTTGGGATAGCTTCTTGATCAGCTGAAATGCAGATAACCTGGCTCAAATGGTAAATGGTCATTTGCTTCAGGAGCTTCAAAATGTTGCTGTACCTTTTTTTAAATATGTATTTTGAGAGAGAGAGAGAGAGAGAGAGTGGGCATGAGAAGGAGAGAGGTAGGGGCAGAGAGAGAGGGAGAAAGTGCCCCAGCTCAGCAAGGATCCCTGCTCAGCAAGTATCCCTGACCCGGGGCTCTATCTCCTGCCCATGAGATCACAACCGTGAGATCATGATGAGAACTGAAATCAAGAGTTGGACGCTCAACCAACTGAGCCACCCAGGCGCCCCAAAATGCTGCTGTATTTTGACCTATTTTAATGAAGGCAGGACTTTTTGACTGTTTTGTGTACCGCTGTGACCAGCGGCTAGTAGTACATGAGTGGCATGTAATAAATAAGTGTGTGATAAATATTTGTTGATTGGATATAGACAAACTTCTCAGTCCATCAGTCCTTTGGAATGAAGTTCCAAAAGTCTCTTATCTCAAGACATTAATGTCATAATTTAGATAAGAAAGTCTCATCATGTGAATAGGACAAAGAGTGCAAAAGTCAGATAATACAATTTAGAGGAACCACTTGGGATTGCCTTTCTAATTAATCTTTTAGTTTCTAAGGAAACTGCAACTCAGAGCTTACAAACCTGTTTTCAGCAGGTGAGGCTACATAGATCTTTGTTTACATGGAACAATGAGGGGAATCTGTTATTGCAAAGTTGGAGATCGGTGTGTTTAATGAAATAACTACAGCTTGGCAAGAGAGCAGGATGCTGAAACAGCTCATCAGATATGGTTAAGACTAATGTTTGGGAGCAGAATATTAATGAACAATTAAGGAATATGAGACAAAGGGAGCTCATAAATCAGGACACACTTGGGTGAAAATAACAGAACATTTAATGTTTGAGGTTTCTACTCTCCCTCTCAATACTATCCATTCTGCACACATTAGTGATACCATGGGACATGAAAAATCACAAAGTAAGGCTTGAAGTAGGTTAGTGGTTTCTAAGGAAAAATGGGGCTGTAAAACATCTGACTTCTTCACTCACTGTCAGACTCATCAGAGGATTTGAACAAATCACAAGCTTTTAGGTGAAATGTTAGTTGGTGTTGGTGTTCAATTAAGAAAAAAATTAAGAAAAAAATGGTGTCATCTTTTTTCTCTTTATAAGAAAGTGTGTGTGTGTGTGTGTGTGTGTGTGTGTGTGTGTGTGTGTGTGTGAGAGAGAGAGAGAGAGACATTCAGGCCTTTTTAAGAGTTATTTTATAGGCATTGTTTAATTTAATCTTTACAACATCTATCAGCTAACTATTATATCTAAACAGTTAGAACATTGCCTGGCACAGAGTGAGCAAAATGTTAGTGTTAAAAAAAAGTACAAAGTATGTGTTCAATAAAGCCAACAGCTAACATACAGCTTTCTGTATGTAAAACACCAACTCAAATGCTCCACATGTGTTATCCTTGTCCAACTCTATGAGGCAGATCCTTATACCAACTGAGGAAAAAAATACATGAGATCAGAGCAGATAAAAGGAATCAATGAATGGAGCCATGATCTGAATCTAGTCTCTTTGACCCCAAATCCCATGGAAAGTGAGACAGAGGGAGAAAGTACCTTGCCTGAGATCCCACAGCTATTTTGTGCCAAAGGAGGGATATGAACCTAGGTTCATTACTCTTTCCACTTGTGGTATAAGAAAAAAATATGTATTTGGTTTTTGTCTTGTTCTTGGCACAGAGCTCCTAAAGCTCTTGGAATTTCCTGAGTGATAAGATTATTGTTTGTTATTCAGAATGAGCCCCTTTCAGTCCTACCTGAGTTTATGCTAACGAGGTGACACTTGATGGGCCCCTAAGTAGATTCAGGATGGGGCTGGGGGCATCTGACCAGAGGAGAAAACTACTAATTAGAGGGTTGGAACTTTCAATCCCATACTTCCCCCAACCTCAGGGAAGGGGAGAAGGGATAAAGATTGAGTTTTAATTACTGATGATTTAATCAATCATGACTATGTAGTGAAACATTGATAAAGCTCTTTAAAAAATGAGGTTTGTGGAGCTCCTGGGTTGGGTGAACACATTGATTTTCTGGGAGGGTGATGTACCTGGACAGCAAATGCACAGAAGCTCTGCTCCCTCCCATCTCCCCCTCCACACCTTGTCCTAAGGATTTCTTCAATTTGGCTTCAGTTATATCCTTTAGAATAAAATTGTAGTCGTAAGTACAGCACTTCCCTGAGTTCTGTGAGTCACTGTAGAGAATTATTGAGCCTGAGGGGGTGTTGAGGCAACCCCTAAATTTATAGTTAGCTGAGTAGCTATGTAAGTAGCCTAGGGACCCTATTTGTGGCTGGCTTCTGAAGTGGGACCTAATCTATGGGCTAATTTGCTCTAGGTAGTTAGTGTCAGAAGTGAACTGATTGTAGGACACCCACTTGGCTTCAGAGAATCAGAGAAATGGTTGATCTCAGGAAAACCTGAGAACTTTGGATACAGCAAAAATAAAAAAGAAATACTTAAGGGGATAAGCAGCAGAAGGGAACATCTTCTCTCAGAACTTACTTGGCCATGTGGGGCAAAGGACAGGGACATGGCTGGCAGAACCGGGGTGCTCCCCTGATGGAATCTCCGATATAACCATCTAGACATTTCTCACAGTGCTCTCCTGTTGTGTTCCGCTGGCAGTGCTGTGAGGCAAAAGATAGGAAAATTGACAAAAAAAAACAAAAAACAAAAAACAAAAAACAAAAGAAATTCTATACACAATATATGTGGGAACCAAACAATACTCAAAGCAAAGAGGATGTCAGGCTGATTGAATAAATGGTCAGGACAAAGGAGGCATGTTGGCTCCAGTCAATGCTAGAAAGTGTGAACAGTGGCAGATGACTTCACCCTGAACTTCTGTGGGTGCACTAGCAGCCTGAGGAGTTTAGACTTTGTGTGCAGAGGGGAAACGCATCAGCTTCTCATTTCAGTTCAAAGTGATAATCAGAAGGATCAAACTCTGTGCGAGAAACATCAGTTTATTGACTTGGATTGAATATGAAATGAAAAAAAAATCCCTCTGATGTTTACCCATGACAATGGGAACAATTTAAGGATTTGTGGGCAAAATATGTCAGAATGAAGCATAGATGGAATAGAAGGTAGGTAAAAAATGTCCTGCTAACGGGTTGGTGACTTGGATAGTGACATACAAGAAATACTATGCCGGCTTATTTGTATGATCTTTCCATTTGTGGTGAGGAGAATGGAAGGAAAAGCACCAAATGGACTGATTTTTCTGCTTATAATGCCTGTTCATCTTTCAAGATCTGTACATGGCCTTGAAACCTCCAGGAATTCCTTCTGATGTCCCCTCCTGGATCCTCCCCTCCTTCTACCACCCACACTGTACTGTTACTCTTTGCTCCCAACCTCAGCGGCCCTTCCCCCACGTTGTGCCTCTCAGTACCGTACTGCTACTAACTCAAATGAAGGACGTACTCAGTAGACTGGAGTCAACTCAGCAGTGACAAGTTCACGGATTAATTTCTGTCTAGTACTCTAAAGAGTCAGTGATGCTAGTCTCATAGATTTCTCCAACAGGACTGAACTGGGTTGGACAAGGCAATGGCATTAGCACTGTGATATTTTCAGCTTTATATCCCCCAGAGTGTATAAAAGTCGAATAGCGTTTTCAGTGAAAAATTATGCTGTTAGAATTAGAATGTCATCAAAGAGGCACCCTCCTGTTTGGTCCATTCCCTTGGTAACATCTGTACACAAGATCTTCAACAGACAAAGCTTTTTTCAAATAATGCTCAGTGGAAGAACCTTAGGGAGGCAGGATGGAGTAGCGGTAGTAAGGTGAACTCTAAGCTCTTTATTTTTGTCATTGTGTTCTGTGTTGAAGTTCAAAATGGACTAATAATAGTGAAGTTAAGTCCTGCTCTAAACATTTCATATGGATTAATGAATTTAATTCTTACAATAATGCTAAAGTAAGTAAGTTACTATTTTTTCCCCATTTTACATACGAAGAGATGGGAGGCACAGAGAGGTGAAATAAATGGCCCAATAAATTGTCACACAGAAGGAGGCAAAAGTGAGATTCAGACTCAGGCAATCTGGCTCCAGAGGCCAGGCTGTTAATTCCCATATTATACTACTTCTCCAATATGTTAGACAAAAGTCTCCTTTCCCAAAAGAGTCATAAAATGTCTATATTTTATGTAAGTATCATAGAATTTTACTAAGAGTTTGGACTTTGAATCAAAAAGGCAGAGTTCTAATGTAGGCAACAGGTTATCACGGTTGAACACTCTTTGGGCATTTGATCAGCCATTAGGAATGGGCAATCTTTGGCTCCTGATTAGAATTATGTTAGAAGAACAGAATTTAGAGGCCAGTTCAGACGGCCTGACAGATTAATGAGAAACTGGAAAATAAAGATGTGAAGACAACTGTTGTTAACATATTTGTCCTCCACTTCTTAATTCTGTTTCCAGAACTATGTCAGCCTTTAGTAAATATTTGTGGGGAAAAAATGAAGGAAAAAGTGGGAAAGCATGAATTAATGAATTAGTGTCTGGAGCACATAAAAGAAATTAACATGTACCCAAATGAGCTCAAAATTGGCAAACTCACATCCCAGGGAACACCAATGAGCCTTGCCCGACTACCAGGAATCTAAGGCACAAGCAATCTGGCATGTCTGTTCATAGGCTGAGGTCAACTTTGTCTGAGTCCTTGTTGGACAGATGAAGCCCATCTGTGCAGAAGAAAACAGGCTTGTTGTAAAATGTTAGGTCATTCTTCCTGCCTGAAATGCCTATTAAGCTGCAAAAATGAGCTGATTCCCTTCTGTCCCCTTATGGCTTGATGGATGCTTTGGACTTCTTGTCAGGGCTCTAATTCTGCCATGGCAGCCACAAGGAGCAATTATCCTCAAGGGCTAACTCACCAAATCTCTCTGACCTTTACATGCTCAGAGTGCAAACACGGATTTTCCTCATCTGCCTTCTTTTAACGGGTTTGTCAGGGAATTCCCTGAAAGGCATTAATGTACATTCTGGAAGACTGTTGGAAATGATACTGGGAGCAAGGGCAAAGATTTCTACTGCTTCCATGTTCTAGCTGGTGGACTTTGAACGAATCACTTGATCTTTTGGTGTCTGTATTCCCTATCTGTAAAATTAGAATCCAGATGAGATGGCCTGTAAAGTTTCTTCTAGCTCTGAAGCCTTTTACTCTGGGATTGCAAATATGCCTTTAACCCTCAAAGCTCTACCATTTAAAAAACAAAAAGAAAAACTGGCAACAATAAATATGTTGTGGAGGGTGGGGGGGTGGAATTTATTTTTTTACATAAAATTGACCCCACTTAAAAATGAAAAAAACATTCTGAATCTTTGGCCAGTTGTTAAGAAAGCTGCATGTAGACAGTTGATTGCAGATAAGTGGATAAGTGTTAGGAATGGCATTTGGGCACCAGCTGTGACTCTTCACATGAGAAATGCTGTCTCAATAACTTGGCCGCAGAACGAACATAATGTTGGAAGAAGCCTAAGGGGATCAGGTTGGCCTTCATGTGGTTTGTCACATGCATTATGCAAGATTATAGTCTATATAGATCTGTGGTTCTCAAAGTACGTCCAGGGAGGTCGAATCTATCCTCATAATAATATTAAGATTTTATTTATCTTTTGGACTCTCATTTTCTCATGCTGTAAGGTAGAATTTTCCTGGGGCTACATGACATGGAGATATCACCACGGATATGAGATCCAGCTGCCTTCTCTTAAGCAAAACATGAACCGTATTTTTAATTTGTAAAATATGTTTATATTCTATAAAAGCATATTAGTTATGTTAACCTGCAATGGGTTCATTACTGTAATTTTCAAATAAATTAACAAGAAATATGAGAAAAGTTTTCAGTTTTAAATGTCAAATGCAGTAACTATGGACAGATACAATCTGCATAAACAAAAGACCTTTAGTTAATTGAATAATTCTTATGAATGCAGAGAGCTCATGAGACCAAAAAGTTTGAGAAATTCTGCTCTATCTAGATCAGTGCTTCTTCTTCTTTTTTTTTTAAGTTTATTCATTTATTTTGAGAGAGAGACAGAGAGAGAGAGAGCAACTATGGGCACTCAAGTGGGGGAGTGGCAAAGAGAGAGGGAAAGAGAATTCCAAGTGGGCTCCAAGCTCACAGCATGGAGCCTGATGCAGGGCTAAATCCCAAGACCATGAGATCATCACCTGAGCCAAAATCAAAAGTCAGATGCTTAACCAACTGAGCCACTCAGGCCCCCCTAGATCAGTGCTTCTTAAACTTCACTGTGCATACCAATGCCCTGGGGATCTTGTGAAAATGCAGATTCTGATTCAGGATGTCTAGAGTGTCAGGATGCCTGAGTGTCTGCATTTCCAATAAGCTCCCAATTATTGCTAGTGCTACGGTCTAGCCTATACTTTGAGAAGCAAGGGTCTAAATAGAAACACCTACTATAGGTAACACTGTTTGCTAGTTGCTCAACATTGGGCCTGAGCCTGAGTATCTAGCATAAAAGGACAGTACATTTTACTGCAATGAAGAGTGACCCAAGTGGCTCATATGATATAAAATTAAAGATTTTTACATTTGCTGGTTTCTTATTTTACTAACTCATTCGTTCATTCATTCATTCACTTAACAAGGCTGGGTTAAGCTGCTATCACGACAAGGAACTGTGACTGCTACTAAAATGAAGACCAGGTTCATTTATGTGTCATTTTGTCCTTATGTGTCATTTTATGAAAAAGACCCGGTTCTTGCAGTTGAGTAACTCACACTTGTGAGGCAAACTACTCAGAGAGAGGTAAACAAACAATAATATAGAGTGCTAGGTGCTATGACTGAGGTATGTGTGAAGTACGTACCTACTGTGGGACAAAGAGGATAGAAAGGGTGTAGCTCATCTCGAGAAAATTGGAGAAAACCTAATGGAGGTGACGACACTTGAACTAGGCCTCGAAGGATAAGCAAGGAATCCCAGGTAGAGAGCAGGTGAACACAAGTTCAGACTCAGGGGGTGCTCGTACAGAGTTAATTTTGGTGGTAGTGAGAAGCTCAGTGGGGCTGGAGTAGAAATTCCTGAAAGATTTTAGAAAGGAGAATGCCTTGACTAGGTGGAAGGATGTCTCCATTGCTGGTTAGGGGAAGGTAAGTCTGGAGCAAGGCATGATGAGTAGTTGGGGAGCCATGGCAGCGGTCAGGGAGCGATGCTGTGGACGTGAATTAAGGCAGTGGGATGGCAGAGAAGAGGAGAGGCTTTCTTCCAGGTTGAATGTTGGGGAAGTGGAAAAGGAAGCCGAGGAAGCATCTGGGACATCTTAGCATGAGGGTCTGGCAGAATGATACGGTAGTTAATTGAGAAGGGGAATATCAGAAGAGGAACACATTCAGGGTTGGAAGAAGAAACTCGAACAATATATGGAGAACTTATTTGCAGTCAGTTCCCATTATATTCTTACACGACTGGCCGCAAAGCAACAGAGAACTCTGAATTCTTTGGACATGCAATTTTCTGACTTTCTTTCAGATTCTGTAGACTCTGCTAAGCTTCAGTTAGCATAGTACCAAATCCATCACTATTGCAAAATTTGGGGGTTTTCCAAGTTTGCAACATATTGGAAAATTGTCAAAATTTTGTTGTAAGAATTATGCACTCGATCTAGATACCAACTTTGTAGTTGGAAATAAGACAGGAAAAAGAAGTCTCTATAACTGAATTTTTTCTTGCTCTGGGACATCTAATGAATGTGCTGGTTTATTAACCACACATATTTAGTCTTACAGGAACTTACATTGGTTGATTTCTGTCTTACACACATAATAAAGGAGGGTTTGAAAAGCATGAGAAAAATGCTAGTATCTGCAGAAATTAGAGATGCAATATCTTTGCTTTCCTGAATGAAGTTTTAATTAGGCTTTGAGAGTAATAAAAAATTCATTAACCTTCAATATATTGGATTACTTCTCTTTCTCCATTATGCTTAGGGTGGGGTAGAAGTCCATTTGAATATCAATCTTTTTAACTATAAAATTACTATAGGCAGTTGCAGAAAATTTCGGGAGGCATATTATAAAGTGAAAAGAAGAAAATAAAAATCCATCCATGTCTCCACTAGCCAGATATAAATACTTAACAGCTTGACAGTGTCTCTTTAGATTTCAATTATATTTGTGCAGTTCTCTGGTTTGAAATCTGAATATTTTCATTCAGATTTACAAAAAATGTTTTTCTTGCAATGCTGGCACAGACCCTGTATTATTTTTAATTTTTCATTTGATTGCCACTGAACAGATAGGGGTTTCTGTGTGTGTTTCTAAAGCTCCCATGGTCCTCATACCTTGAGCTTTATTATATTGGTCATGTCCACCAGCATTTTCGAGTGGGTGCTTCTGTCTGGACAGTCCTTCAACCCAACCCAGTGTCTACACATAGGTGGTGCTCAAGTAAAACACTTTTTTTGTTAAATGGATAGATGAAATCAATAGACGAACCGATCCTTAATCAAAAGGAACCTAAGGAGCGCTGTGTCAGTGGTGAACTTCAAGTCAGATTTTCTTCCGTCTAGTTCTGGTCAGTGGGCGCCTGGCTTTCTCTAATGATGAGACAACTTATTGGATGGGAACTGGCCTTAGCCATGGTTTCTTCTTAGTTCTCTGGGCCTAGTTTATAGACTTGGGATAAAATATGGGTTATTAGAAACTGAGCATTCCTACCACCAGCTATCTGTCTGCTTCCACATGTTTCTTTTCCTTAATTCCTTTCTCATGCTTCCTTCTGGAGCCTTTCTAGAGAGTCTGCCATGTTCACTGGAGTACCTGGGGCCTCACCTGGCTGACTCAGCTGAGAACCCTTCCCAATGCATTCTAGTTCTGATAAGATGCAAGGTGGCTTTTTGGAAACATCCAACATATGTTGGATTTCATTCACTTTTCACTTTTCACTTAGCCACTTTCCTGCATTTGAAGCGTTAGCATCCCTCTTGTGGAGACATCTCTAAGCTCCTTTGCTATATCTAAAATGGTAGCATAACTTTGTCTACTCTATATTCTATTGTCAAATGGCTTAGTTCCTTAAGATTAGTCTGTAAAAGATGAGGTCAAATTAAAAATGGACGTTGGAATGGGGGAAGAATCAGAAACAACGGGGGGGGGCGGGCAAGGCAGAGGCATTACAAGCCTTCGAACTAAGAACAAAATGAAACAAGATGAAATAAAAGAAGGCCGTTTATTTTTGGCTGTGTATGGAAGATGGGGGAAATGAGTGAGGCTGTTAAGCAGTGAGAACTGATTGAAACTCGGGCCCACAGTCGGCTGCGAGGAAGTGTTCCTCCAGGCCACTGCTTCTTGTCTGGTGCCCTGACAACTGGGTGAACTGAAGGAGCTACAGGGAAGGAGCCTAAAATCTGGCACTGCTCGGCCAGGAGGCCAGAAGGGGCTGCCAAGGGAAACAGAAAAATCTGAGTTTGATTCCAGTGGGACACCGTTGACAATATATTTGCCATCTAAATGACAACATATCGTTACTATATGGGCAAGCCTCTCTGCTCACTACTTACGTTCAATTAAATACAAGTTACTTCCTTTTTTTTTCTGTCTTTCCAAATGAAATTTATAAGAATATATATGTGTATAGATATACATATATACATTTAGCTCTGTGGGATAAGGTTGTGGGTGATTTTCACTTTGAATTTCATGTAGTCTAGGTCTGTATTGTTGTTTTGTTTGTTTGCTACATCCAGCACATATTACTTCAGGGAAGAAAGCTATTTCCTTCCGGGTGGGGTAGGACGGCTATTTCTTTCTTTCTTTTTCAAATGTTCTGTCTTGGAGCAAAGTAACGGCGGGAAGATTGGCAGCTTCCTTGAGCAGGCGTATAAAAACTTACCCCCTATCCCATTCCCAAACTTTTATTGGAACTTCGGACGCCCAGAAGCCCTGAAGGAGTCACGTGATGACTGTCCCTTTCGGAGGCTCACGTCTAGGTCAGAGATGAAGCCATGACAGTGCCTTTTCTGACAACGTCATCGTCAGGAAGAGTGGCTTTGTCATAGCTCTTCGCAGGCACTAGCAGGATGGTCCTTTTTGTCCTTTTACTTCAGTGTTCCATCTTACTGGCTGCCTGACAGCAGCTGACGGGGCCTACCCGTCCCTATCGCCTTCTATTTTAATAAGCCAGATGGCAAAGAGCCTCTACTTGGTCAAATCATCAGAGATGTACATCATTGGTTCAAGTGCATCCATGGGATTTTCTTTTCAAATGTCACTGGGATTAAAATAACAGGAAACCGGAGATGGAAGCATTAGAAAGGGGCAGGTTTTGGCAGCTGCGTGTGCCTACACGGCTACAGAGGACATCCTGGATGTAACGGTTATTAAAAAGATGGGGGGAAGGGGAAGACAGAAACACCAGGACTGAACAAATACTACAGAGAGACGGCAGTACCCAGTGTTTGCCACTACATACTCTCTGTCTCTAGAAAAATGGCAACTGCTAGGTTCCAAGTAGATGAAATGTTCTAATTTGCATCTTAATGTAATGCATTTACAGTGGGTAAAATCACACCTCCATGTGCATACCTCAGAGGCCACTTGTAATCAAAATGATCTGCTTAACAGGGATAATTATACTAATTTTGAGGGAAACAGGGTGTACTTAATTAAGAATTCTTGTAGCTTATGCAAAAATACTCTTGCAATTTTGGAAAGTCTCTTCTGCCTCAGAGGATCCTGAAGAATCTGATTTTCCGGCCGTGTGGTACAGCTCCTGATGGAAAACATGATCTTGGGGCATAAGACTTTCAAAATGCCTCCTGGGACTTCTCCTAAAGCCATTTCTGGTAAATATTTCGGTAGCCATTTTCACAAAGTTGCCAGTCCATTCAGTGAGAATAGAAAAGATGTGGCAAGCACTTTTTGCGAGAAGGCTTGTCTTGTCTCCTCCATGAGTCTCTATGATACTTCACTGAAGAAGAGTTAACTGGGGAATTCAGGGATTCACTCCAGTTAAGGGGAAAAATAGTCCTCTCGGGGCTGAAACACAGAATTACAAAGACCACAAGGCCAGAGCTTTCGTTTTTATTAGCTATTTGGCTCAGGCCTTTTTATTTTAAACAAATTTTGATCTGTAGACCTGACTATCTTAAGCTGTGAACTATGCTATATGAAACAACTGTTTTATTCTCCTGGTTTAGGTGGAGTGAAGCCAAACATATGGCAAACTATACTATTACAGAGGAATTTGGATGGATGGTTTCCCCCGCCGTGTATTGTTTTCAGTCTCTTCACCATTGGCCTCCGGGAAGAAACCAGCTGCCAAGGGTGGTCAGTCAGTCACCCTTCAGGAGGACTATGTACAGTCACACATATGCCTTGATGGCCACTTACAATCGTAAGCAGTTTCTATGAAGTGTTTTACAGGAAAAGGTGAAGGATAAAAAGAGAGCTTGATTAGCTCTTTCCTAGGTAGCTCAAAGGTCCAGGAAGAATATTTTATCCCCACTTAAGAAACAGAAGGCCAAGGAAATGTCTGAAAAGTGATAGGTGCCCCCGACCTACCATACAGAATCCAGAGCCATCCAAGCACTCGTTGGAATTCCCGTTGCAGTCACAGGGCATACATGCTCCCGACTGGGCGAGAAAGAATCCGGCACCACATTTCTGAAACAGACACAACAAAAAACATGTGCTTTATTGAAAAGACCTATTTTGGTCAATGCTTTCTGTGAAGAATAGGGGAGATGATTATTCAGCTATCTAAATATTTCTTTACAAAATGTACCAGAATAAACTATTTACACTGCCATTCAGTGATGTATGTCCAATTTTCTTTGCTATCTTCCCTCCCCCTCCTTTTTAAAAACTGTTCGGAAGCATAGGAACACCTTTAACACTGTCCTAATATTGTAAGGAAGAATAAGGAGATTTTAGGTAACAGTAAAGGAGAAAGAAATTTTCTAATGTTTTCTAACAAAACGAAACAAAACAAAACTCTGACAATCAGTCAAGGTGAGAAGTTGCTTTAGGTTCCCTATAAATAAAGACTTATAGTATCACAAATTACTGGCTATAGTATAACAGCTTAGGGATGTGTCTTTTATGCCTGGGCTCTTTAAAAAAAAAAAAAATCTATCTCTTCAGATCCTAAAATTTTAAAGGGAGGAGTAGGGAAGTTAATGAGTTCTTACACTTGTCAGGTCCTGTGTGGGTGACAGAGATTCCTTTTATCCAAGCAGCTCTGCGAGGAACACATTATTTTCCTTCATTCTAGTGGCCAAATCCTTAGACCCAGAGGTGCTAAGTGGGTTGTGGTGACGTTAAACCACCTTGTGCTGCACGAGTCAACCTGCACAATGATGAATTACCCTCCCACCAATGTCACTCATGCCCCAGTTGAGAAGCTTTGTAAGATTTTTTTCCTTATTTATGTGATTGGAATTGTGACTATGTCTTTTATGTTTCTTCAGGATGCCTTGATGATGCAAGGCAGCAATGGCATTGTGGACGTGGAAGTCCACTCCCTGCCCATCAGACAGATTTACTTCTAAAGAATTCCAGACAGATAAGCATCTGGGTTGTTTCCACAAACTTACAGAGTAGGAGATTTCACATCACCCTTCCCCCCACGCCCCATTTCATTGACTCATTGTAGTTTGTACTATCTTGGCCACCAGGAAATTTTTCATTATATCTGGCTGAAGTCCCTCTGACTGCTATGCAAGCCCATTTCCTCTTGCTTTTTTGTCTGTAAAGAAAGAACCACTAGACACTGTTCACAGTATAAAAACACCACCAGTTGGGATCCCAAAACTAAAATCTAATATATTCAATTGGGAGGAAGTTTAATAGGGCATAATGACACTTGTCCATGAAGAAAAGCAGAAATTCCATTTTTCTAAGTGAGAGAAAGTAAGACTGAGAGGGAGCCAATTTATAATTTATAATGGAGAGTTTGTGGTTTTTCTCAATTCCACAAGGAACAATAGAGAGAGAAAGGTGCTAAAACTGTGGCAAGAAGCGTTTCATTTAGACCATCTGATTTCATACATGTATCCATTGCAAAATGATTACCACCATAGCTTTAGATAACACAGCCATCATGCCACCTAATTACCATTTCTTTTTCTGTGATTAGAAAATTTAAGATTTACTCTCTCAGCAACTTTCAAGCGTCTGATACGGTATTATTAACTACACTCATTGGGCAGCACATTAGGTATCCAGAACTTGATAATCTTGTAACTGGAAATTTGCACCCTTTGACCAACCTCTCCCCATTTCCCCTATTCCCCAGCCCCTGTGACCACCATTCTGATCCTTATGAGTTTCTATGAGTCCCAGTGAGTGGGGCAGAGACTAGAGGTGCATTAGGAGGAGAAAAGCATGTTATGATGGTAGGGAGTCTGGTAGTGATGCCTGGAAACAGAACATGAGAAGATCTACTTGTATCATCAACTGTAGTAGGACCTTCCTCTGGCCCAAAGCATCAAGTTTCAGTGAAGGTGCTCTCAACTGATATTAGTTCAAGCCTTTTGGGCACTTCTGCAGCTCTTTTTCCTGAAGAAGGCAAAGAAAATTAAGATTTGCCCTGAATAAATGCATCAGTTTGTATATGATGGTAGCTAATCCCTTATGTCCTTGAGGCCCTAGCTAAATCAAGACACTCATGTTTTAAAAACAAAAATAGTTGAATCACTGTATTATACACCTGAAACTAACATAACACTCTATGTTAATTATTCTGGAATAAAAAAAACAATAAAAGAAAAAAAACAAAAAAACAAAAATAAAATTACACAACATAAAAAAAAACCCAAATAACAATAGCAATAAACAGTTTTGGTAAATTCTGCTGGTAAAGTTAGAATAGCTTTAGATTTATTGAAAAATTACAAGAATCTGGTAATTAGTGTTCTAGGGTAAGAAGCACTATTGACAATAGCCAAAGTATGGAAAGAGTCCAAAAATCCATCAACTGATGAATGGATAAAGAAGATGTGCTATCTATCTATCTATCTATCTATCTATCTATCTATCTATCTAGATATAACTGGAATACTACTCAGCCATCAAAAAGAATGAAATCTTGCCATTTGCAACGATGTGGATGGGACTAGAGTGTATTGTGCTAAATGAAATAAGTCAGTCAGAGAAAGACAAACATCATAGGACTTCACTCACATGTGGAATGTAAGATACAAAACAGATGAACATAAGGGAAGGGGAGCAAAAATGAGATAAAAACAGAGAGGGAGACAAACCATAAGACACTCTTAAATGCAGAGAACAAACTGAGGGTTGCTGGTAGGGTGTTGGGTGGGGGGAAAGGCTGAAGGGGTGAGGGGCATTAAGGAGGACACTTGTTGGGATGAGCGCGGGGTGTTATATGTAAATGATGAATCACTAAATTCTATTCCTGAAATTATTACTGCACTATATATTAAATAACTTGGATTTAAATTTAAAAAAAAAAAGTCCCCTGAAGATTCCAAAGGGTGACCAGGTTTGAAAGGATTGCTCTACAACGTCCCTCATAGTGCCTTGTACATGTTAATTGCTCAGTGAATATTTGTGACTTAAATTGTTTGGCCCAAGATAGGAAATCTGAAGCATATGTGCTGTTGGAAACCAATGGTTTATGCTGCTAATAGACTCACTGCTCCCAACTAGGGCTGGATTTGGTCTCCAGTCTTTTTCGACACAGTCCAGGCAGCCACTGCCCAGACTGGACGTGCCAAATGAAATCTTTATGTTGTGCCAAGTTTAGGAGGTGACTTCACCCAGAGAGTCTGTCATTATCCACTTATCCACTCCCCAGGCTAAGGCTCTGACCTTGTGTGAAATTGACTTGGCTCCAGTCTCTTAAACTGTGGGAGATAGGAAGAAAAAGGGAGGCAGGGATAGGGTCATGTGGGGCAGTCATTTGGCCCCCTGCCGGGAGGGTGGGGTTGGGTAGAAACCCAGCCAGCTTCTTTCCTGTAGGGCCTTGTTTACCTGAAAGATTATATTTTCTAATTCGTCTATCCTGAGGGGAGGCACCATTTTAAATTTGTGTAAAGGCACCATATAGGCTAATGGAAGCCCTGGGCATTCATTGGGAGCTTCTGATGTCACTACCACATGCACTGGCTACCTTGGACCCTTTGTGTTGTAGAATCTTAGAGGATTTCTTGGAATGGTAAATTCTTAAGTGGTTCAAGAGAAGTTTGAATGTCCTCAAGGAAGAGCTGTAAAATGTTGTTCCTTTTATGTAGAAATGTTCTGTCATGGCTCCAGAAAGTTCTGTTAATTTGTACTAACTGTCTTGAAATTCTGTAAAAACTGGCGAAATTGACCTTCGTTATAATATTAAAAGGTAGATAATTTTAGGAATGAAAGTAGAGTTATTTTTAGTTTGGTTTCTGGTTAACAATCTCTTGGCTTAGTGATTGTAAGACCTGTGTTATTTCGAGACCTTTGAAAGCTGAGTGGTCTTCCCACAGAGAAAACAAATGTCTGCCTGATTTCTTTTGGAATGTTCTCCAAAATTTATTAAACAAAGATGGTGTTTATGTATATATGTGTGTGTTTGGGCAAGAGAAGTCTTACAATCAATTTTTAGATGCCATACTGAACACTTTTGCCCACACGAGAAGACCTGACCGATAGCATACAACTATATGAACACATGGGTGGCTGATCTGAGAGCATTCAGAGGATTTATACTGCCTGGGATGGTGCCAAGGCCTTAAAAAATTAATAATAATAACAAGGATAATGATGATAAGAATGAAGATAATTGTAGTGTAGCTGTTATTCATTGAGGGTCTATATACCAAATATTATGATAAGAGCTTCATCCATATTATGACATTTGCTCTTTGTAACAACTCTGTGCATTAGGTAAAAGTATCTGCATTTTAGAAATGAACTGAGGGTCAGAGAAGATGAAAAATGTATCCGATGTCACACGGCTTTATAAGGAGTTCAGATTGATCCAAATCTTGTTCTTTCTCTATTATAACATGCTGCTTCTCATAAAAACAAAAGAGAAAGATGAAAGAAAGAAAGAAAGAAAGAAAGAAAGAAAGAAAGAAAGAAAAGAAAAATTTAATTGAACCTTTAATTAATTGAACATAAATATTACTGCATTGATCATGTTGTATACTTCTCTCATTTTACCCCACAATAGCCCTATGAAGGTAATAGCTGTCACCCACATTTTACAGATGAGTCTCTGTAGCTTATGGGATTTGTGATACAGACCAAGTGACACAGATGAGAAATGGTGGACCTAGGATTTAGATCATTTGTTTGACTCCTGGGTTTGAGCTCCTAATCATCTGGTATACCATTAATATATATTAACCAAACCCCTTTTGTTGGACATTTTGGTTATTTCCAAACTTTTGCTGCTACAAACAGTTCAAAGCAGGTTTAAAAGGATAAAAATGTACAACCTTTTCTTTAAACTCCAGAAAAAAAATCTTACAAAATAGATACATGCTTAAAATATATAGTTATTAATATATGAAAACTATTGAATGGGAATATCTACTCTTTAAGCAATTTACTTCAGCCCAGTTGTCATTTTGACAAATTACTTTCCACTAAATCACTTGGAGACTTTCTACAGCTCTCCATTATTAGCTACTATATTATTACAGCTTGTCTCGCTTGAATACTGATTAGATCAATCAATAACATTTACCTCTGTCTTCAAAGAATAATAGTGAAGATTACCATTTGATTACTTTGTTATCATTAGTATGATGTCTTGCTTTGAGTAAAAATCAATGTACGTATATTTGACAAATTTTACATTTATAGAAGTTGGATGGAACTTTAAGAAGAAATTAGTATAACCACATGCCACATATATTTAAAGGAACTGGGAATGGCAGTATATGTTGATATCATTGCAGAAAGCATTATTTCCACAGGTCCATCGTACAATCATAATATTAATCATTTCATAAGTTAATATTATAGCAAAGTAAGACTATTTCTTTTTTTTTTTTTTTTTAATTTTTTTTTTCAATGTTTATTTATTTTTGGGACAGAGAGAGAGACAGAGCATGAACGGGGGAGGGGCAGAGAAAGAGGGAGACACAGAATCGGAAACAGGCTCCAGGCTCTGAGCCATCAGCCCAGAGCCCGACGCGGGGCTCGAACTCCCGGACCGCGAGATCGTGACCTGGCTGAAGTCGGACGCTTAACCGACTGCGCCACCCAGGCGCCCCTAAAGTAAGACTATTTCTTAACAAAGAGGTAACACTTATATAGCTGCTTGATAATTTTTATTCTCCTATGAAGAAGTCCCTTGAGAGCAATGACTTAAACTGACAATATTGTCATCATACAGAACATTTTTTGAATTTTCTTAAGATTCTGAAATCAGGCTTTTTTGAGGTATTGTCCAGTCTGTATCCCTTGGGTGTAGCAAACTCAAGCTAAGTAATACCATTTTAGGTTAAAAACGTTCACAAAAATCTCACTGTGTTTTCCAAATATTGTCACAGAGGAGCTAATTGGCCCAAAGTCACCACATATGCATAGATATTGAATCTCTAGAACCTTCAGAATTTCTGTTGAAAACCCTGATTGACTAAATAATTTAAATGCTCAAATAGCACTCTCTAGCAATCTGAGGTCCCCAACCACCCATTAAAACGACAAAAATTGATCAAATTTAGGAGTCTGAAGTTGTCATCTGCTGTGAGACACATCTTGAGATCACCCTTGGAGAGAAATCAGCTCTAGCAAATGACCGTGGATTAATTATAATAGAATTCCATTACAAAGAGCATACTCTACAGCCCTGTGCCTGTTCTAGTAAGATCTGACCTATAATATGGTAGTCCCCACCTTATCTGTGGGGGATACACTCCAAGACCCTCAGTAGATGCCTGAAATCACAGATAGTCCTGAATGAACCCTGTACACATTATGTTTTTTCTGATACATACATACCTGTGATAAAATCTAATTTATAAATTAAGTACAGTAAGATTTCACAATAACAATAAAAAACAATTATAATGACATACTGTAATAATAGTTATGTGAATGTGATCTCTCTCTCTCTCTCAAAATATTTTATTGTACTGTATTCACCTGTCTTCTTTTGTGATGATGTGACATGAAAACATGCGTACATGATGAGATGAAGTGAGGAGAATGATGTAAGTATTGTGACCTAGCGTTAGGCTACTATTAACCTGACAATACATCAGAAGGGGGATCATCTGCCTCTGGACGGAGGTTGACTTCAAGTAACTGAAACCACAGAAAGCTAAACCATGGACGGGGTGGAGGGGGGCACTGTAGAAATTGTCTTTGTGTCTTCAATCAAGGATTTACAAACATTTTACAAATACCGATTCGTCTTGTCTTCTGAATTAGACTTTTAGAATTCTGATTCATCAGCTTTTGCTTTAATTTACTGAGGCTCAATGTAGAAAGCATTTAAAAAAAAACACCCCAAACCAAAAACCTCTCTGAATTCATTCACTTGTGCCCAGAGTCATTGCTACCTTCCAAATTAGTATTCTTCAAATTTAAGAGCCCACATTCAATTATCTTTCTGCTTGGGTTTTTGTATGTATATAATGAATCCACTTTTCTCCTTGTTTCTAGGCAACAACGATTTTAGCTCTACTCTTAGTTTTGGTGAGTTCCATTTTTTTAAAGCGATTATTAAAAGTCACTTTAACATTGAATATTATGCTCACTTAGGAGCCAAAACTTTGTGCCTTTACTCTGAGTCTACGCATGTTGCAAAATGCTGACTTCCATCTGCTTAAAACTTGGGCAGGCTTAAGAATCTGTATTCAGAGCTCTTCTAACGGGGATGATTAAAATAAATGGGCAACACCTATTCAAAAACATTGACTTAGCCTTTGCTGGGGAGGAGCCACTTCTGAAAACATGTGAATTTATTACATAGGTAGGCATCTCACAGTACCTTTTTTCTGTGTCTATAAAAATAAAAGGTAAAGTATCCGGGATGGAAGGCAGTCCTGGGGTAAGCTATTGGTAACTTTTAGCTCTATGATTTTTCAGGTAGGGCTTAACACGTCCCGGTTGTTCATACACCAAACTATATCAAAGTGCCAAAATATGTTAAAGGCATCATGCAATGTGCTACAGCTAGCAAGAAGTTGACTTCTTGATTGATTTTACTCGAATGTGGACAGAATTACCCACGTATCCTCCCTTGGGCCTCTTGAAGCGCTTGTTTGCGTAATTGAAATTCCCCACATTTTTAATAGGTGAAGTTAATTTTTAGATTTTGACAGTGATTTCACCATAGCTTGATTAGGAAAGCGGTTTCAACATTCTTCAGAGGTTTATCCAGTTGAAAGGCATTTCTTCTTATGATTGGCATAATACAGCGAGGGCATCGCGAAACACAAACTATGGTGCTAGCGTCTCCTAGTTGGCTCTTAGAGCTGCCTTCATGCCTGTTGCTCAGGACCCGTATCGGCCATGCACTGGCCGGCTTGCAAAACACTCCAGCTCTCCATTTAATCACCAGTGAAATAGAGACAAGGATTTAGGGTCTGAGGAATTCTGAAAAGCACAGAGCCGTCTTGACCACGGGTAAGCCAGGTCCTTTAATTCTGTGAAGTGGAGAGGTATTTAGCGTGGCATTTACATCGCATTAGTGTGGCTATTTCTCAGCACTTTTTATGGACCTTGTGAGCGTTCTCTTGGGCAGGGAAACCAGTGCTCCACCCAAAGATTTCAAATAACTTTCCCAAACTGTACACTTGATCAAATGTTGTTAGGACTGTAGATACCAACAGACTCAGGCTGTGATGAAGTACTTATCACACTTGGCTCTCTTTAGTTGTATAACTAAAAAGGATCAAACAAGAAAGTTTAGAGCCCTAAAGCCCTAAAGATTTTCTTTTTGAAGTGTTGGATTTGGGGATGATTATGTTCATTAATACTGATGAAAATTTCTTTAATTGTCTCCTTGAAAAGTTACTTTAAATGCTTTTTAAGTTGCTCATTTATAGTAGAGATTGCACTTATATAACATAATGGAGCATTAGTGTTGCCTTTTTTCCTTTGATTTTCTTGAAAAAAAATCTGCTAAACATCTGGCTTTCTGCTCTGGGTTCTCCTCACATCATCTCATGTAACTGGCTTGTTCTTTTCACTCCTCGCCTTCCAAGCTACAGTTACACAACATAACCTTTGCCAGACTTTTTTTTATATCTGAAAACTGACTCAGTTTTATTTAATTTACTGGAGCAAATGCCATGGACACATTTCCAAGAAAGGAAGAGATGTGGCGTACAAGGGCTATAAGAACAAGTAGAGAGAAATGACTTCAGAGTTACAGGCATTTAGGGGATTTTTATGTGAGTCTTTCGCCACTTGGCAGGAATCAATGTTGTGAGATGACAGGCATTTCGGTCATCCTCAACTGGGTTTTTTGAATAATAACAGCTAATATTTATTGACCGACACCAGGCACTGAGTTAAGTGCTCTGTATAGACATTCCAATTTGGTCATCACCATTTAATGGCCCACAGACATCTGCAAATGTCTGACTAAATTGCCTTTTCTTTTCACAAGGAGTTGGGAGACTTAATTGTCTGTAAACTTGTCGTGGCTTCCTCTCAGTGCACCCAGGGAAGGCAGTCGTGCTTCCTTGGGCAGTTGACTGGTTGGGGTGTTCCATCAGTTTCCTTTGCTAGTAAATGTACCCCTTCTGTCATGAGGTACCCCCTAGTATTTCAGTGCTACCCTCACCCTGGATCACTCAAGACGCAAAGCCGAAGGGGAATAGAGTCCTGTTTTTCTTTCCTTATGCTTCTCCTCATGGGTTTATGCATCACTGAAAAAAATGCTATTGCAGATTAGTAGGAAAGGAGAAATATATCCCAAACCTCTACTGTACTCATTAATTCTCAGGAGATAATCTTACCTCCTCTTTCAATGACAAAATAGAGGTCATTGGGCAGAAAATCTCATACTATCTATTTTTCTTCTCGAAATTCATCTTTATCTTGACTCATTCTAATTTCCTCTGCTCATCTCAGTGGAGATAGCACTCCTCATAGTAGAATAGATTAGCCCTCTCCCTGTGCTCTGGGACCCATCCACCTGACCCTGTGCTATCATCTGGCCTCCTTCTCTCGCACACCATCCATCAATTTGCACCTACAGGGGTGAGGAGAGGCAGAGCACCATTAGGTGCTGGGTTCTGTGTTGGATGAGCAGTTTCTTCCTTGTGGCTCATATGCCTTTTTTTTTAATATGAAATTTATTGTCAAATTGGTTTCCATACAACACCCAGTGCTCATCCCAAAAGGTACCCTCCTCGATACCCATCACCCACACCCTCCCCTCCCTCCCACCCCCCATCAACCCTCAGTTTGTTCTCAGTTTTTAAGAGTCTCTTATGCTTTGGCTCTCTCCCTCTCTAACCTCTTTTTTTTTTTTCTTTTTCTTCCCCTCCCCCATGGTCTTCTGTTAAGTTTCTCAGGATCCACATAAGAGTGAAAACATATGGTATCTGTCTTTCTCTGTATGGCTTATTTCACTTAGCATCACACTCTCCAGTTCCATCCATGTTGCTACAAAGGGCCATTTTTCATTCTTTCTCATTGCCACATAGTACTCCATTGTGTATATAAACCACAATTTCTTTATCCATTTGTCAGTTGAAGGACATTTAGACTCTTCCCATAATTTGGCTATTGTTGAGAGTGCTGCTATAAACATTGGGGTACAAGTGCCCCTATGCATCATTACTCCTGTATCCCTTGGGTAAATTCCTAGCACTGGCTCATATTCTAAGAACACCTTCCCTCAGCCCTACCTCCCTTTCATTTTCCTCCTCGTTCGCTCAGCCAAACTTCATGTGTGAGAGAGAATTCAATCACACTGGCTCTGCTTTCTTTGTGCCCACCCGTGCCTCTATTTGTCTGACTTCTGTCTGCATTGTGCCACTAAAGAGCTGTCAGAGGAGCCAGGGCAGAGCTGTCAGAGCTGTTGGTTGATGTCTTGGTGGCTTTGCTTTTCCAGTCTTACTTGTTCTCCTTCTAGTACTTCACCTGGCTAAAATTCCCACCATGAAGTTCTCCCTTCTCTTGGTTTCCAGGACAATCCTGTCTTTGGGTTTTTCTGCTGCTTATCTTAGTATTTTGGAGGGGGGTGGGGGTGGAGCGGTAGGAAGGAAGTGCTGTCCCGCTTCCTCTGCTGCCTCCACACTGTTGATGTTCTCCAGGAATAGCCTCCGGATCCCTCTTTTCCATCTACACACTTTGTGATGTCAACCTCTCCCACAGTTTCATTCTCCATCTATATTCTGGTGACTCCCGGGTCCCTCTACATATCCCTGATCTCACTCTTATATGTCACACTCTTGTTTCCAAGTGCATCTGTAGTTCTATAGGCACGTGGACTTGAATGTGTCCCATAGTAACATTATTATATCCTCTCCCCAATCTACGTCTCTTCTTATATCTCAGATTAAGATATAGAACAGAAAAGGAAAAAGTAATGGGCTGATAGTTTTAAATTTTATCAATATATTTTGCAGTAATGTAATTTTTGGAAATGCTTCCAAAAGAATGGACTTGGCAAGGATCAGAAAATGGTTTGCACACAGAATGAGAACCCAAGTTAAGTACCCAAGTTCTGTCTCTTTCTTCTCACAACCATTGTGCTATCATTGTTTATCTCAAATCCATGGTTTAACTGGAGACAGATGGAGTGCCACAGAGGTTAGAATCCCAAGTCAGAAAGGGCCTTACACAATTCTGAACTGTTGTAAACTTATTCTCTAAACTAACACCTCCATCTGTATCAGGGGGACTGTAGGACTGGAAGTTCCCCGAATTAATTTCTGTGTAGAATGCAATGTTTATTAAAGATTAACTAACCGGAATGTGCTAATTTGAAGCTTACATATTTGTTATAGTATTAAAACTCAACGGTAACCACAGTAACTGTGTAGAACTTAGACAACAAAAGATTTTTTTTTTTTTTTGAGGGAGGAGAATTTTGTCATTGACATTGTTTAGAAATGCTGGCACATGGGGATAATGAAAAGCAGACTGTGGTTCAGCAAGTTTTATTATTGTTTTAAAATTCTCTATACACAATGTGCCCCTCATTGCCTCCACCTGGGTTAGACAGTTCCCACATCCTGCCACCCTTCGGATGCTGCTACCTCGTAGAGTTTATACTCTAGCTCTGAAATGTTTACCAACATGAGTTTTCCCCTTGTTCCCCAAACCACTGTTTAGTTCAGGATCTTGGCGTTTCTTTCCTAGATTATTATGATAGTCTCCACCCTACTTTCTTGGTCATCAGACTTTCTCCCTTGCAGCTCATTCTTCATTACCAGAATTAATTTTAAGAAATCTTACAATACTACTTTTCTGTTTCAAAACTCCCAGTGGCTCTTTATTCACTGCTTAAACGAGTAAATAACCTTCTTTAGCATGATGTATGAGGCTCCTCTTTCACAATTCAACCTTAACTTGTCCTTTAGGGTCAACCTGTGCTCCCTATACTTAAATTACATATTTCCACTCTTCCCCATCCCCCGAATATACCATTCTCTTGACCATGGTGACTTTGCACCAGAGTCTGGGGGTGTCTTTCTCCCCTTCATTACTTGTGAACCTTTCCCTTAGTCTCAGACTCGGTCCCTTTTCTTCTGTGTTCTCATGGTTCTGTGCACACATCTCATCGGAACACATGGAACATGTTATTACAATTTTAACTTTGCACTTCTGCCTCTTTCTGTGAGCCCTTGGAGAACAGGAATAGTATCATGCTGATCTTTGTATCCGCAGCAACTATCAGAGTCGTTAGCGAATAACAAGCAGGTTTTGAAAATACATTAGTAGTTGGGGCGCTTGGGTGGCACAGTCGGTTAAGCGTCCGACTTCAGCCAGGTCACGATCTCGCGGTCCGTGAGTTCGAGCCCCGCGTCGGGCTCTGGGCTGATGGCTCAGAGCCTGGAGCCTGTTTCCGATTCTGTGTCTCCCTCTCTCTCTCTGCCCCTCCCCTGTTCATGCTCTGTCTCTCTCTGTCCCCAAAATAAATAAACGTTGAAAAAAAATTAAAAAAAAAAAGAAAATACATTAGTTGAAAAAAGTGGACTTGAATCTGTAACGAAGGAACCAAGTGTGGGCAAACTGTGTAGAAACTTTGGAGAGCTTTTGGCAAATCTCACAAGTAAAGATCTTCAGTTGTGACTGAATTTTTAAAATATAATGCTGAAGAAAAAAAAAAAACAGCTGCAGAACAGAAACACTACATTTATCCTGCATTTGGAAACATGTAAAATAATATTATACTATACAGTGTGTAGGGACACACACATATAAAGAAAAGTATGAGATATGAACGGGAATCTAAGAAATCAGGCCATTTAAGGGTAGAGGAGGGGAAGGGGATTGAGGAAGGATATATGTCGGCAATGTTTTATTTATTTATTTTTTCAACATTTTTATTTATTTTTGGGACAGAGAGAGACAGAGCATGAACGGGGGAGGGGCAGAGAGAGAGGGAGACACAGAATCAGAAACAGGCTCCAGGCTCCGAGCCATCAGCCCAGAGCCCGACGCGGGGCTCGAACTCACGGACCGCGAGATCGTGACCTGGCTGAAGTCGGACGCTTAACCGACTGTGCCATCCAGGCGCCCCTATTTTTTGAGCTCCATACAGGGCACACAAATGCTCATGAAAGAGTAAAAGCACGAAAACATGAAAAAGAAACAAAAGATGACACTTAGGTTGGCTGGATTTTGGATTTCCTTGTCTAGACCTGGTGAGGTCTCTAAAACATCATCTCTGGGAAGTGACTAATGTGGTCTTAACAATAGATTTAGATGCTTGTGTATAATTTCCCTAACTTCCTTGTTATTCACTTTATGTACCATGATCGTTATACAGAGTTAAAAAAATAAGCATAAGAACATTCCTTTCTTAATTTGTCCTTCCTTTGTTTTTCATCTTACAGCTAGCAGCTACAACAGCCCATGGGAAAGCCTGGCATGTGTCTGTATGTCTGTCTTAGTTAAAGCATGCATCAGCTCTTAGGTTTTTCTCAAATGTTTAAAAGACTATTTAACTTGAGTTCCACTAACTAACTCATTCCAGCAGTAAAGCTACATGTCCTGGGCTATCTGTGCAATCTGGAGTACTTTTAGGGGGCTTATTTATTCTAGTTGGGATGTACTAATTTAAGGCAGAGGTAAAAGATACTCAAAATGGTGCACAATTTTCCAATGCCTGAGAAACTAAATTTTAAAATTCAAGGAGGAGAAATCACAGGCTAGTTTTCTGTTCTAAAAGGGGAGTTGGGGTCCGAATTCAGACAGCCCTGTTTCCTGAGGGACAAAGACATCTGATAAGTGGGAGTCCCACCCACTTCTGGCTTTAGATTGGCAGAACGTGGCAGAGTGACCCAGAAGCTGGGCTAAAGTTTGGCCTCTCCAGCTGGCATGGAAATGAAAAGGGGAATAGGGAAAGATTGAGCAATGATTCAAGCCAAATGGAGTTGAATTGTGGAATGTAAGGTTATGTTCTTGCGTTACGTGGAAATCAAGATTATGGTCTTTGCTTCATTTGTTTCGGTATGATCTCTTCCTCATTGTTCCCTCACCTGAAAGTAAATAGTTCACAAATTAAGACAGCTAATTGCAGCAGATGCCTTGGGAAAGTATTCCCCCACCTGAGAGGAAATGGTAAAAGCCATGAATTTCCAAAGAGAGCCTGTCCATTGACACAGTCGGTCGTCAGGGGCCCAGCACGAAACAGAATTCACTTGACAGGGTTCGAATGAAGCGTGGGGAAGTTAAGGCAGCAAGGCATGTAGAGGCAATGGGAACAAAAATCTACCACACCTAGGTCCCAAGGAGTGAAGAAACATTGTTCCACTAACCCAGGTCGGGGCAGAGCTGTGGAGAGGCCACCATGGGCTCTGCAGTCTTGCCGAGGCCACAGTTTCTGCCCAGGAGGCAGTGCTTAAGGCAGAGAGGGAACAGGCAGAACACCAGCCCCCCCCACCCCCTCCTGTTTTCTGGTTCAGCAAGGCAATATGAGTATCTCAGTCTGCAAGGGTGGGCCTCTGCAGGCAGAGCAAGGCAGGAGGGCCAAGCTAGGGTCTGGGGGGAGCAGGTGCAGAAGAGTAAACAGCACGCCATCGCCCCCAAGAGTGTGGCAGGAGAAGACACTCAAGCAGCAGTAGGAAATAATTGTCATGCCAGCTCTTTATCTGGGGACTGCTTAATGGTCCAGCAGATGTGTGAAATGACATCTGATTGACTTTCTTTTTCAGACGGTCCTAGGCCAACGCCTCTTTCAAATAACCAAGTTGTTTTTTTTAAATCAAATCTTTGAAGGCTGATTAAATAATGTTATTTTACCAATGAGGGTGGTTTTAAAACCCTGCAACGGAAGCAAACTTGGCTTTTGTCAGAAAATTAGTAAATGTGATACCAGAAATCGCTGCGGCTGTGTGCACTGAGCTAAAGTTAGTCTGAAAGTTTAGGGTTATTTATATCCAGGTGCCTTTTAATCACACCTGCTTCATGGCCCCCTCCTCACTGTCTTTGTTGGTGGGGGGCAGTTTGTCTCCTTCCCAGATGGCCCTGTTCCTCAGTTTTCCTCAGTCACAGCCTCTGTAAACAGGCAAAACAAGGATGACCCCCACTATCTCCTCCAACATCCCAAGCTCAACCTTACATTTCATACAAATTTGCTCAGCATTTAGGAGAGAGCTGTTTGTTGTTGAAGGGGAACGGTCTTTTTAGCTATAATTATTCTGAACATTAGTGTGGCAGTGACAACAGATGTTTAAGTGGTCCCACTAGGGGGCTGTAGTCAGGAAAAAGCATGGGTACAACTACCTCTTACAAGGCATTTTGGAGTAGCAGGTAACAGACTGAAAAGAGATAACAAATTGAATTCTATCCATCTGGGGATCGAAATTGCACTATCTAAAGACAGATTGCACTTCATATATTTGGACCCCTTCTATAATAATTTATAACAATCTGAAAAAGGCGACATTTCCCCCCTGTTCAGTTGATGGAACACATATCTAGGAAATCCAAATAGATAAGAATTTGTTTTCAAAGATAGGATGCCTTTCAAGTAATCAAGTTTGGGGGTTCTCAATATAACTGCAGTGAATCAACTGTGAAATCAGGAAATAAAGAGCATTTCATAGGGAGGGGGAAAGTTTCCTTCCAACGTGTTCCCTTTTCTTTCTTCTTCTTCTAACAGCTTACAAATTCTCTTTCCCTCTCTACATACAAATACGTAACTTTAGGTCATTTTCCTTTAGATTTTGCCCCCCCCCCAAATTGTCAGAATATGATGAAAATCTACCCTTGGGTATTTTAAGAAATGCACACATGTGTATCCATGTTCAAGTTTCCATTTGTTAACTCTGCATCTGGCAGTCATTTAGGAAGTATTTGTTGAGTGAGTGCATCAATTTCTCCTCCAAATATGCTTGCATTTAGGACACCCCCAGCTTTAGACCTCGTTGATATATCTCCCATGTGCATTGATGTGATACACTATACCATCTTTCCTTACAGCAGCCATAATTCCCTACAGTCCCGTCCTTTGGAGACAACTTGGAGCAGCGGAAGGCATGGGGTCACCTGGATTCCAGTTCCAGTTCTACAACCCAGGCTATTTAATGCTAGCCTCTCAGTTTCCCTTTCTGAAAAAAAAAAAAAAAATTGGAGTGGTCACCATATTGCTTCCTAGGGTGGCTCTGAGGATTAACTAATATTGTGCCTTCAAAGTCCAACAGAAGGACATGCAAGGGGTTCAATAGCTATTAGTTTCCTCGTTTCCTTTTCAACCTGTCTGTGTCACAGTCATCTGTTTTAACTGGTGGCCCTGCAGTGCGGTGTAACTCTTTCTTTATGGCACACAGCTCAGCAATGACACCTGAAGTTACCGGTTCATCGTCTTTCCTTCCCAGAAGGCTTAACTCCCCAAGAACAGAAACTGGATTTGCCTGATTTATCACTGTATCCTTGGTGCCTTGCATAGCAGGCGTTTAATAAATATGTACTGAATGTATCTTGGTGTTACAGAATCACAGGACTTGAGAGCTGGTGAGGATCTTAGTGATTACCTTGTCCAGCCCCTCATTTTAAATGTGGGAAAACTGAGACTTGGAGAAATAAGGGACTTATCAGAAGTCATTTACATAGAGTGTGTTAATGCAGCCCTTTCTACTCTTTCCACTAAGCCACACTTCTTGATGATGATGCAGAAAATGACGTTGAGAATTGCAAGGGTATTGTGGAAACTCACATCTCTTCTGGGGCTGCAGACAGGCCCACACTGTCCTCCTCTGCCTTCCACAGGTATATATCTGGGATAAAACTCAACTCTGCTCTGGGCACCTGGGTGGCCAGGTCAGTTGAGTGTCAGACTCTTGATTTCGGCTCAGTTCATGATCTCATGGTTCGTGGGATGGAGCCCCACATTGAGCTCTATGCTAACAGTGCTGAGCCTGCTTAGGATTCTCTCTCTCCCTCTCTCTGTCCCTCCCCTGCTCATTCTCTCTCTCTCTCTCTCTCTCTCTCTCTCTCTCTCCTTTTCTCCCCCCCCCCAAATAAATAAATAAGCATTTAGAAAAAAATCAACTCTGCTCATGGTTATCAGATTTGACGAGAATTTTACTAAAGTTATACTGCTAGTACCATCTTCCCATTTCACAGGTAATTGCCAACATCATCAAAAGGTCTTAACACCACTCCCCAGGCAGGACGGGTGAAGGCGTGAGGGTGGGGGTGGGATGGACAGTGGGGGAAGGTGATGAGAGAGAACACTTTTAAGCCTTTTTCAGGTTGCCTTTGAGTGTAGGGTGCACTCAAGATAGGAAACATTGCCTGTCAGCCCTCTGTAATTACTTGATTTGGCATATGCCAATTATTATTAATTTAAATATAATAAGTTACAGCTGGCGTTTCAATGTGTAACACTTTCTGGGTAGTGCAGATAGAAATGGACTGCAAAGCAAATAACGTAGATTACTCATTAGGGAAGTCAACCCTTGCTAGAAGCTGGTTGTATGACATCTGGCTGTGTCCCTGACACCTCCCTTGTTCCATGTGAGGGATCTGACAACGGGCCTTGGGAAAGGATGCCCCTCTGTGTCGTATACATCAGCAGGTGTTTCCCCTTATGAATCAGAAGCGGATGTCTGGTTAGGCAGAATGTATGGCAGCTTGACATGTCCGGCCCCAACTAATAGGGAGACTATGACCCATAAATTGTACTAATAAAATACCATCACTATAATTTTGACAGAGCCATGAAACCAGCAACACGGAAGGAGGCTAGATCCCACAGAGGGGCTTGTGATTGGCTCAAAATTTAGAATTGTTTGTTGAACCCTGCACCCTGCCATTGATATGTCTTATGAGGCCAATTTTATGAGGCAAACGACAATGAGACTCAACCCCCAAGTGTTCTTATTTGTAAAATGTGAGCAGAACTTATTAAGCAAACATTTTATGTCTCTGCTCTGTGTCAAGTGCCCAAAAGTCTCAGAAGAATGAATTTTCAGGGCAAGATCGGAGTCTGTTTAGGGACTCTGATGACAGGGCCATTTTCAAACAGTTCGTAAATAAACAAATATATCAAACACCAAGTGCTTTCAGAAAGTATGGGGAAAGAGTTACCATCCTGCACATTTAGCTCCACAATGTGGGAAGCTAATTAAGAAAAGAAAGAAAGAAAGAAAGAAAGAAAGAAAGAAAGAAAGAAAGAAAGAAAGAAAGAAAGAAAGAAAGAAACTTTTCCAATAAATGGTAAATCTATGCAAACAAAATTTTAACTATATCATGAACTGTCCATAAGCTACTTCAGTTCTTTTTAGAACATGAATGATATTCAAAATTGGTGCAGAATTGCCATCCTTTTCCTATCATTTGGGGTTATTTCCTATGATTTTTTTTGTCCCCAGCTTCCCTCCCCTAAAAATTTAATTGTGTCATTTTGGTAAAATGCTGCTTAATTTCTAACTTTACTTCGTTCCGGTTTACATTTATAAATGGCACAAATAACCTGTACCTTTCTTTTTAGTAAAGATTCTGAGGATAGTTTCAGAATCACTTTACCATCTGATGGTATCTGTAGCTTTTAAAATTTGCCCCCAAATAACTACCGTAATCATGATAGTTACTGGGGTAGAGCATACTCACACCAGTGAAAAGATACAAACTAGCGTGGAAGGAAAATAAGGACAAAGTAGCTGCCAGCGTGCAGAATGCTACAAATCTATTCTGTGCACAGCTACTTTACTGACAACAAAATAATACACATTTGTGAAAGGAAATGGATGGGGAAGGCTGAGGGTGTTTGATTTAAAGTAACTCTGTTATCTGTCATTTGAGGGGGGAAAGTTGTGCTGATTTTAAAACAATACTTGAGTTACAGATGTTTCCAGACCCCTTCCCTGATCCAAGGAAACAAAATACCATTCAGCAACAAACCCAGATTTGGAGATGGGGCTTGTTCCAATATAAACATTTCTTAGCTAGACCTTCTCTATGAAACTGCATCGTCAATTTTTCCATATACAGTGGGAAAGACAAAGCTTTTAGCTTAAAAGGCATTTTCACCCGCAGTGCAGAGCGCCTGGAATGCATAGTGTAGGGACGCCATGGCTCACCATTGATGTCAAGTTGAATGCTGATAGGGCCACCAGAATTACAGAGTTATGTCAGAATGTACATATGCCGCAAACAAAAAACCCAGCACTGCTTTGGCTTTCAGTACTTGGTATTTACTTGGTCATTTAGTCTTTCTTTTTGTTTTATGTACCACCGTTCACCTGAGACCTAGTTTAGAGTGTAGCACAAAGCAGGCATTTGACGAATAAGTGAGAGATGCATAAATTATTACCTTTTTTGAGCACTCCATACTGAAGGCACTTGGCAAGGCAATTTAGGGAATCAGAAGATGAATCACGGACACTGATGGCCTGTGTAACTTGCCATAAAGGTAGGGTAGAACGTACTAAGATCATAGTGTAACAGGAGAGGTACAGAGAAATGCTGAGAGACTGAAGAAGGAAAGCTTACTTTTTTTTAAAGTTTATTTATTTATTTTGAGACAGAGAGAGAGAAAGAGAGAGAGAGAGAGAATCCCAAGTAGCCCAACATGGGGCTTAATCCCAGAAACTCTGAGATCATGACTTGAGCTGAAACCAATAATCGGACTCTTAACCGACTGAGCCACCCAGGCGTCGCAGGAAAGATGACTTTTACCTTGGGAATGGGCAGGGGGCGGGGGAGAGACATACTTCAGAGGAGGTGACCATTGTGTCAAGGGTTTTTTTTGTTGTTTTGTTTTTGTTTTTTTTTGTTTTTTTTTGTTTTGTTTTTTTCTTTGTTTTTTTTTTTTGAGGAAAGCTGGAGCTGAAATGCTGGAAAGCATAGGTCAATTTTTAGTCACTCCCCATAAGGTACAAAGGCTCAAACTTTTATTCCTTCTGGTTTTGTTTGTTTGCTTGTTTTGTTTTGTTTTCTCAAAGCAGGCATTCTTCATTCCTGGTAATCTACTTCAATATACTTCAATAATCCACTTCAATCTATAAGTTGGACCTACTATTTTTCTACTTTCTGGGATCTTCTTTGGAAAGATTGGTTTAATATCACCATTAAACTCATGTGACATCTTTTGTAACCTTCTTGCTTATACTACTTGCTATACTCACACAGAGATACGACTCTCTCTGTTCAAACACTGTAGATAATATTAGAGGCATCCCCTAAACCCTGAAGTAAATGTTAAGTATGCCTAGAAGCCTCAATAATTCTTTGTGGTCCTCAGAACTCCACGAGTGACTTTCATGTGGAGAGGAATGTAGGAATTTTGGAAGTGGCAATAACTTCCAAGTTATAATTGATGCATGGGGAGAATGTCATTCAATTATAAAAAGAGGATCTTTTTGTTTTATCCTTTTTTCATTTTGCTGTCTAGTGAAATTTTCCCAAAGTGAGGGGAACAAAAGAATGGTGGTAGAAATGCTTGGTTTTCTGGCCCTCTGAGTAGCTATTAGATTGACTTAATTTACTTAGAACCCACCAAGAATTATAGCAAAAACCTGGTACCCTTGGTTTTCAATACTCTATTGTCAACAGCCCGGTCTCTGAGCAGCTGAAATAGAGCAGAAAACTGTCCTCATTTAAAACTTCAACTACTATTTCAGTTTTTTTTTTCCTTTTTGAAGTTTGTAAATTTCTTAGTTCAGATGATTTGAACTAAGCTTGAAGGAAATCCATGCTGACTCATGACTTTGAGGAGAAAGCACATTTTCTAGTTGAATATGAGCTTATGTTAGCAGATTAAAAAAGGAGAGAGATTGTAATCAAAGGAAAATCAAGACAGTTTAGATAATCTGAGATGAAGATACGTCTTAAAACTAAAAAAGGGTCCCACACTTGTTAGCTTTCAAAATAATTAAAATGGAAGAGCAGACAGAGATGGTCTACAGGAAAGAAACAAAAAACAACTCCATGCTTATTTCCACCGAACATTTTGATATATTGCAGGTCCAGAAACACGGGTCACAGGAAAAATGTGGTGCATCTGCCAAAATAATCACAAATCCTCTCTGAGAGTAGGAAGAATCCAGCCCTTTAACAAAACCAAGAGATTTTAAGCACCGAAGAACATTATACTTCCCTCATAAAGATTATTACTCTGACCTTACGAAGATACTTGTATCACCTTAAATACAGTATTACTGTCACCATGCTGAGGATCCTCCTCACATCCAGGGGGGAGGACCAGGGGGGAGGACAAGCGAGGATGGTACCTGCCATTTAGAAAACAAACCACTGACTGGGCAGCAGTTAAGAGCTATTCTGCCTCCCACAGACCTTCCTACCTTGCGGACCACAAAGGTCAGCAACCCCCTGAGATTGTCGTTATCGGATTCAGGACACGTCTGAGCAGATGCTGCTCATGGCACAGTCCCTGGATTTCACCAACTATAGTTCTGCTGGGACGGGGCAGATTTTATTCGCGACACGGGTACTAATGAAAGTAAAGTAGCTGAAACTCGGAACTGTCACAAAGCAGGGTGGGAAGGTCGTGGTGGGATGTGTCTGCCAGAGTAGACTGCTTTGGTGCTCTCCTACGTTTCATTTTCCTCATTAATTTCTCATGTTACAGTTGTTTTGCTGCATGGTAGGGGAATTTGTTAAAGTCATGTGGAAACCTGAATGATGCTCATGCGCAGGGGGAGTGGCAGACGCGATGTGGCCTGGGAATTTCTCAAATTAGCTCTAAAATTGCTTTAAAACAAAAGCATTACTGTTCACTTTTGAAATCGATTTTTTTTTCTGTCTTCTTTTTAAGATCCAGGATGTGTTGTTTATTTTTTAGGACCATCAGAAAACTGTAGCCGGAAATTCTGGAATCTTATTGCTCTCGGAAGTCTTCTTTCTAAGTATTGGTGCTGAAAGCATAATTTAAGGGGTCAATAGCCATAGGGGGCCAAGGCAAAGATCTCTGAAATAAAAGAAAGGTTATGAGTGATGTGGTTATAAGTTAAATTCAAAACTGGGATACATATAATGACGCAAAGGCTAAGAGAATTTCCAGTATTTCTGTACCTAAATTACTCAGGACTAAGGCATAGGTGGTGACATAAGACATAACACGAAAGTCCCATGGATGTGCTTTTGTCTGATGCAGCTTGTTTAATGTCTCGACACACACGGCTTCAGCTGTTCCTCACCCCTCTTACTTGTTCCGGTGATGGTATTCATGCTGTGATGCGGGGCGAGGGGACTGCTCCAAGAGCCAGGAAACTTGGTTTCTGGCCCCAGCTCTAGAAACCTGCTGCGGGACCTTGAGGAAGTGACAAAACTTTTGGCTCATTTCCTTCTCTTTCAATGACATTAGTGGCAGAGTGATTCCTCTTCCCATCTAAACAGTCTGTAATTCTGTAAAGTTTCTTGCGGTTGCAATAAGGCCACATGCTATGGGACTGTGGGAAAATCATCTGACATCTCCATGTTCCCATCCATTAGATTAATAACCCGTGGCCTGCCTGTTTTATAAGGTGGTTGCCAGGAATAAAGGTGGAAAGAGGCAGGGATACATCTAGAAGACCATGGAAGCTTTGTAAGTATTCACATTATTTTCCAACTGAGTTAGTAGCCATTGGAGATTCCAATATCTGGCAGCTATGAATAACACTTGTCCAATGTCAGTAGCTTTTTTTTTTTTTGATGTTTATTTTTCTTAGTAATTTCTATGCCCAGTGTGAGGCTCAAACTCACGACTGCGAGATGAAGAGTCACGTGCTTCTTTGGGCCAGCCAGGTGCCCCTAATATGAATCGCTTATCTTTCAAGATGTAGAAAGTTTTCCTAATTCGTTGGAAGATCGGTTCTCCCTCGGTGTTCTGCATATACATCACAAAGCAAAATAAAGCAAAGTGAAAATTGCCTTGATGACACTGTGAAATGCTTAAGGTGTCACTGTTCTTATTCAAGTGAAAAAGTAAAGATAAGTTACAGTTTGTAATATTTATTTTCTCCCTTTTCATAGACGTAACATTTATGTGGAAGCATTTTAGCCTTTGGGGGTAAAGGACCACAGACCAGTACAATGCTGCATTGAGGGAGGGAAGAATAAGATCAAGAACCATCTTTTTAGCTCAGAGTGCGGGTGAGAAGCTGGAGTTTAGAACAAGATGAGGCTTTGGATAAGTGTTGGAATAAGATGATGTTTATGGCGACGGAATAATTGGATTAAAAAATAAAAACCAAGCAAACATCTGACCGTTCCTCGGAGGACAAAGACACCAGTTATCTGGTCTGCTCCCTACCACCCTATCCTCTTTCCAAAACTCCTTTGTTAGGTGTCCTGAGTAGCCCCAGGTAATAACTGAGACAAAACTGGAATTTCCTTATTTCCTAGGAAAGGGCCAAAAATATCATCAAACAAGGAAGAGGAAGCATAAAAATATCTCTCAGGAGAGCACCAATTGTTTAGAGGTTTCTGGTTCATGTTTGGCACAGCTGCAGAGGTGCTCGGAATGTCAGAGGCTCTGTGCAAATCAGCAGGTGTGTGCACCGCTGGGAAACTGCCTAGGAGACACTGATTTGGACGACATTTGGGGTACCATTTTGGAGACTGGTCATGATTTAGAATATCAACGTGGGAGCTCCCAGCATAACGATTTACTCATATGTTACTCAAACATTTTAGAGTAGAGATCTCCTTCCCCCCACCCCTGCCCCCCGCCCCCCAGTGAAATAGCATGTGGAATTCATCTACAAAACAGATTTAAAAAAAAAAAAAAAAAGCAAGAAGATGTTCTGGTTGAAGGAAGCAAAGCCCCAACTTCCTGCTGCTCAGCCTCCCTCACCCCAAATTATAGCCAAGGCATTTCTGTAAGGCTTCAGCTTGGAAGTCACTGATTTAGTAGGTCTTGTGTTAAAAAGTCTCCAAAGAGATTTTTCCCCATGATGTAATATGTTTCTACAAACATCAACATCAGCAGCGCTTTTGACAAATCTACCCCTCACCCTTGCTCTCCAAACATACAAGTTGTCTTAATAGAGTCTCTGCAATGACCACAGCATCTTTTTCCCTCCTTTCCAGACTACAGCCACCATTCGCTTCCAGGACCTTCTTACTCTCTCCTGGATAATTACCAGTGCATGACATAGGTGATTTTTTTTTTTTTTTAGTGTTTATTTTTGAAAGAGAGAGAGAGAGAGAAGGGGGAAGGAGCAGAGGGCGGGGGGGACAGAGGATCTAAAGCAGGCTCTGTGTTGACAGCAAAGAGAGCTCAATGCAGAGCTCGAACTCATAAACTGTGAGATCATGACCTGAGGTGAAATCAAGAGTTGGGCACTCAACTGACTGAGCCACCCAGGTGCCCCAACATCGGTGATTCTGATTCCAGGCTCTCTGCTGCTTCCTGCCCAATGCATCTAGTAGCCTGTTTCCAGATTAATGTTGATCTGGAAGCACAACTCTCATTGAGTTTCTTCTCTTCTCTGAAATCTTCAGTGACTCCTGGTTGTCTAGTCTCACCAGCTGAGACTCTATCTCTTTCTAGAAGAAACCCTCTGTCTTTTGTCTTTCCTTATCCTGTCCCTTCACCTTGAATTTCCCTCAGTCTTAAAGATTTAACTCAGGGGCGCCTGGGCGGCTCAGTTGGTTAAGCATCTGACTTCGGCTCAGGTCACGATCTCACAGTTCGTGAGTTTGAGCCCTGCATTGGGCTCCGTGCTGACAGTGAGGAGCCTGGTTGGGATTTCTCCCTCTCTCCCTCTCTCTCTCTGCCCCTTCCCCACTTGTGCATGCTTTCTCACTCTCTCTCTCTCTCTCTCAAAAAATAAATACATAAATAAACATTAAAAAATAAAAATGAATTATTGCTTAACATACTTCACTGGGTAGGTGTTATGGTTCCTATGTGTCTCACAAATTCCTACATTGAAGCTCTAATACCCAATGTGACTGACTGTATTTGGAGACAGGGCCTATAAGGAGGTAATAACGGTTAAGCAAGGTCCTAAGGGTAAAGCTTGATAGAACCGGTGTCTTTATACAAGAGGAAGAGGCACTAGAGAGTCCTTTCTCTCTCTGCACATGCATGGAATAAAGGACAGGTGAGGACCCAGAGAAATGATGACTATTTACAAGCCAGGAAGAGAGCACTCACCATAAACTAAGCCTGAAGTCTCCCTGATCTTGGACTTCTAGCCCTTTTCTAACCATTTTCCCTAAGGACCCGCTTTTACCACATTTTGGTTTCCCTCTTTATCCTTCTCTCAAGTTCTTTTAAGTCATAGATCCACAAAGTAAACTCAGGAACCTACTGAGATGATTAATGCTTAGCATAGTTGGAGACACGCGAAAATATACGCTTTCAGAAATTACGTCAATTTTTATTCCTATTACGTCCAAAGAAGAACCTTTCATTGTTACTGAGATGATAAGGTCAGTTTATGCTCTAAATTAAAAAAAAAAAAAAAAAGCAAAAATATAAACATACCAGTAATTAGAATATTCTTTATCGACTTGTCAACTACTATGACCTTTCTGGCATTCCTGGAGGATACTGGGGATCCCTGTTAGTTGAGCTACCGTAAGGCACTGTGAGATTTAGAAACATAGATGTTAAAGGATCCTTATAGGATAAAGATTACAAGCTTGGAGCCAGATTCTAAGCTGTGATCTTGGATAAGTTACTCAGCTTTTTTATGTGACTCAGTTTCCCCATCTGTACAATGGTATTAATGGTAGTGCCTTCCTCACTATGTTATGAGGAATAAATGGATTAATAATGCAAAGCGCCTAAAACAATGCCTGGGACACAGCAAGTGCTAATCACATGCTTAGGAGTTAAAGCTAAAAGGCTCTTTGAAATCAGTCAACTAGGTGTCTCAAAGGGGTTCGAGGATAGCTGATGTTCAAGGCTGTTCTAAAATAGCCCCTCTCAGGGCTGGGGCTGCATCGAGGAGATTTAGAGTCTGCCAGCAAGATGCAGATGCCCCCTCTGATGCACGAGAGGCACAGACCCTGACTCACGAGCACTTTCCTACAGATCTCAATCCGTCTAGAAAAATACCAGCTTGAGAAGGAGCCACGGCAATTCTCATCTTGTGGACGTAGCTCTTCCCTGTCTCTTCACGTTATCTTTCTAGCCTAGCACAAAGACCACACTTCTCACTCCCGGGAGACACATGATCCTGAATTAGAAAGCATCCCTTATTCACAAGAGAAACATTACGATTCCACTATTTCCTGAAAGGCGTGAGCAACACCCTATTTTCAAGCAGTGCCACAAGTAAATTCTTCCCCTGCCTCGCCTCCCTTACTCTCAAGGACACAGTCTCCAGGGGTACCATTTCTAGGCCGGGGGTGCTGTGTCCTGCCCAATCTAGGGCAGGTTATCAAATTAGGCTTCCTCTTTACCTTAACATGAAGTCTCAGTTGATGGCTAGACTGTGCATACTGTAATGCTGTGATTTCAGTTGATTTTTTTTTTAGGTTGATTTATTTATTTTTGAGAGAGAGAGAGAGAGAGAGAGAGAGAGAGAGAGAGAGAGAGAGCCCGCATGCATTTGAATGGGAGAGGGGCAGAGAGAGAAGGAGAGGATCGCAAGCAGGCTCAGCACTGTTAGTGTGGGAACCCAATGCGGGGCTTGAACTCACGAATCATGAGATCATGACCTGAGCCAAAACCAAGAGCTGGACGCTCAACCACCTGAGCCACCTAGGCACCCCTCAGTTGACATTTGTGATGAATCGATAATCTGTCACTGGCTTTCCCTTCCTTTTGCACTGAGTGTAAATACATTCTCCTTTCTAGAGCTTGTTATGTGCCTTTCACTATTAAGAGATGCAAGGACACGAGCCTCCCCTCAGTAGTTCTCTGTGTCCCTCACTTCCTCTAACGTCATCCCTCCGGTGTCTCTGTGTGGAGCTTCACATTTACAGTCACTGTGAAGGGTCTGGATAGGGCAGGTGGCAGCACTCTGGAGCCCAGGTGTGGGAGAGTGACTTTCATGGACACACTTAGGTGTCTGCAACTGAAGCTGTGTGGGAAGCCTCCTTGGTGGTCACCTTGGAAAGGCTCATGTCTAAGGCTGGGCCAGTGTTCTGTCCTGCAACCACCCTCACCAAGAAGCAGGGAGAAGGGCCCATTAACACCCCCACCTCCCACCCCCACCCCACCAGATGGGTCCCTGTGTTTCCTTTGGGCTCTAGGCTCCTCAGTCCTGGGGTTCTAACCGGGGTGGCCGCTGTGATGCTGAGTGATTCTCTTCCTTAAGCCAGCTTCCCTTCAAGTAGCTTAGACTGTTATCTATTCATTAGATAATCACAGAACTCCGTTGCTAGAAGTAACCTTGTTTTTGTTTGCTTATTTTGTTTTCTTCTTTTTAAACTGTAGAAATCGAGGGCCCAGGAGGTGAAGGGACGTGCCCAGGTTCCTTTAACTGGTAAAGGTGATCGGGTTGTTAGTGGCATGGCCAAGAACCAGAAGAGTTGGTTCCAAAGTCACATTCCAGTGCTTGTCCCACTCTGCTGAATTCCGTGAGCCTCTCTTACTGATTGTTCAACTCAAGAATAAATAGAAGCAATAAAGAGCAAAGTGAATAACAGTATGTTAGAAGCAAGCAACTTTTCCCTTAAAGATATATATCTTTAAGAGAAAAATTATATAGATAGATAGCCCATAGAAATAGCTTGAAAGAGTATAAGGCTGGAAGTCAGAAGACACAGTTTTTGGCACTGCTGGTAATGAATGAGCTTTGTGTCTTTGAGTGAAGCACCTTAACCATCTCCCACCCCGAGGCTCAGTTTCCCTATCTACAAAATGAGAAGGTTGAATCTCTAAACTCTCTTTCTAGATCTAACATTCTGTGATCCCTTTGATTTTACGGTTCACACCGCAAGATATAATAGAGTCATACATCCAATAATAACCACCCACCGCCTCTGCATTCAAACACGTCTCCTTTACGCCGAGTTCTGTGCTGCAACAGGGGCTTCAGGGCTGGTTCCTTATAGATGGAATTTCAGTGAGTATGACACACAACAATTCCAAGGGAACAATACAGAATGAGGCAATTTATTCATGCACCACAAACACTGGCTCATCGCCAGGCATTCAGACACTGTTCGGTCTCCAAATAACACGCATTTAGCACCTCACCTGTGACCTGGGGATTGACAGAATCACAGACGACAGAATCACTCTCCTGCTCTCAGGACTCACAGGCATATCAGCAGGTAGAGAGGTTACTTTTAGGTCACTCTTCGCTTGTTAAATTGTATCACTGTTCGTCAAGGGGGAAACACACTGTTGCCTGGCCAGTGAAACTTGAAAGGCATTGTAAAATAACTCTCCTGTGGAAGGAGAGGCCAGCCCCAATTTTAAGCCCCAGATCCCGAATTTGTGCTCTGGTTCTTGCTGTAATACTAGATGGTTCTACAGCCCTAGCATCCCAACGTATGAGGCCCACTAAACATTTTCTTGCCTTCTGCTGGTGTCTATATTATACATTCCTTTGGGCTGACACTTGGCTTTACAGAGCTGTGTAGTGAGTGCAGTGTCCTATGTTGCAATTTACTCTGTAAACAGACAACATGATTGCGCGGAACAGTCACCTCTGAGGCGAGTTTTAGTGAAGACATCTCTGATCTTCAGACTCCCTCATTTCCTTTGAAGTAATCGTGCCACTTCATCTAATGGAGGGCATGATTTCAAAATAAATATGAATGCACAAAGTCTGCACTGTGCTCAAGGGTCCCTTTAGCGCAGTATGCACAGCATGGATTACTGGTCTAGTCTGCGAGAGACGTGCACACACGCAGCTGTTGGTGGTATGGGATTTCTCCAACTCATCAGTTCTCATGGAGTCATAAATGTAGATATTTCACTCCATTTAGGTAAACACTAGATGTCTCGCTTCTTCCAAAACACAACGTACAAACCAAGAAAGTGCTGGAAGTGAAAAGAAGGTCATATTGCATATTGCTCAAAGTATGTCAGACCACCCCTCTCTCCTCTTTTTTTTTTTTTAAACAGTACTTGTTTCTGTATTTTTTTTTCTTTATGCAGGGGATTTAAGCTTGAATATGGACATTTTCCCACTACCATTCAGCCTCGGAATGCTGTTTTCCCCAAGTTTCTCATGATAAAAAGACTCAGATTCAGACCCTAACTGCTGGCAGCTGAATTTCATTAAGACTTTGATGGGAAACTTAAGTTGGAATTACAAACATCTGTGGCTAAGCTTCCCTTCAGTAAACCATTTCCCAGAATTTAACTTTACCACACTAGGAGCAAAAAAGAAAACAGTTGGAAAAAGAATGCTGCTCTTTGGCAAATACTGGAGTAGATATTTAAATATTCTTCTATGTGGTCACCACATCTCAGTGAACCAGCAGGCTTCCTGGTTTTAGAAAATAAATAAATAACTGTTTGGAAATACCAACGTGTGGAACTCAAAGATGTACTGGTAATCTGGTTTAATGGTTTCTAATCAATCAAATGTCTCAAAATTATGTCTGGCCATCATTATATTTATATGGTTACTCTGAGTGAGGAAAAGCCCAAAAGGAGAGAAGTGTTTTTGACGTTACATATTTCAAAAAATTATGAAAAAGTCAGATTTGAGAATTTAATTGTGAAAGAAAAAAAAAGTTATGGTCCTTTTCATATCAAAGATGTTGGTATTTTTGTTTAGCTTTTCTGGAATTTAGAAAAATTCATTCATTTCTCTTCACTGATCAGATCACCCAACTGGGGAAAGGCTATGTTTAAAGAACCATTAGGGATACAGTGATTATAAAAATTAAAGTCCAGTCTCCGTCTCCTCCAATGTTGCCTGATCAGTACATTTGTATGGAAAAGTTGGAAATAACCAAATTTACAGAATAAATAAAAATTTAGAAAAAAATTAAACCGGTAAAACAAGTCTTAACTTGCGGTAGATAAAAACAGTGGAAGAGAAAGGAAGAGAAGGGAGGTACAGAAGAGAGGGAACTAAAGGCAGACTTTGTTAGGCAGCTCCTAGACATTATTTCACAATAATCTTGCAAGGCAAATACTTTTCTGTTCATTCTACAATCAAACAAACTGAGCCTCTGAAGGATGAACTAATTTGCTCAAAGTCAAACAGCTAGAAAGTAGTGGGGCTGAATTCACAGCACATCTGTCTGGCTAGACACCCAAGTTGTACCTTTGGTGAAAGGTGAATTTCAAATGTTGTTGAGCAAAGACTGAAATAAACAGCGCTTGGGCTAAATTGGGCCATCAGACGCACTTCCCACAGGGTATTAAAAAAAAATGAGTCAGCAAATTTACTTAAGAATCCGGACTCTGTTTTCTCCTGAAAAAACAAAAGACCTGGCAACACAGAGGTGGGTGTCCCTCTGGAAGAGGCAACCCTTCTCCTGTCACTTTGGATCTGTCACTCACAGGATGTATTCCTTTCACTGCCCGTTTTTTTTTTTTTTTTTTTTCGTTAGTTTGTTTGTTTTTGTTTTTGTTTTTGCTTGGCCTCTCTAGGAATCCAAGTTTTAAAACTTTTTCTGTACCATACAATCAGCAATTCCACTTTTGGATATCTACCCCAAATTGCTGAAAGCAGACTCAAAACAGATATGTGTAAGCCAATGGACACAGTAACACTATTCACAGAAGCTAAGAGGTAGAAACAACTCAAACGTCCATCGATAGATAAAGGGGTAAGCAAAATGTGATATATACATACACTAGGATATTATTCAGCCTCAAAAAGGAATGAAATTTAAACACATACTAAAACATGGATGAACCTTGAAGACATTATGGTAAATGAAATAAGCCAGACACAAAAGAACAAATATTGTAGGTTCCACTGATATGAAGTATCTATCAGAGTAATATTCATGGAAACAGAAAGTGAACTGACAGTTGCCAGGGCCCGGGGAAGGGGGTACTGGGGAGTTGTTGTTTAATGGGTATTGAGTTTCAGTTTGGGAAGATGAAAATATTTTGGAGATGGATGGTGGTAACGGTTGTGGAACAATGTGAATGTACCTAATGCCACTTAAAAATGATTCAAATGGAAAATTTTATGTTATGCATATTTATGGTTAAATCAGAGAACTCTGGAACCATAGCAAATGGAATTCTTTATTTTCTAGCAATTTTATAATACATTCTAAGATAGGCCATGTATTCCTATAGGTGGTGGTGTTCTGAATTCTTTACCTATTAACCTAAATATGGAGGTTCTAATGTAAACTGTAGCATCATGTAGAGGAAACATACTAGAATATGTTTAAAAAAGGAAAATGGGATGCAAAAAAGACCCTAGAGTTAAAAAAAATCTATCAGGGGGACCCAGTGATATGCTGGGGAGAAAAGAATGGGATTTGGTAACCTTGGGCAAAATACTTACCATCTCCAAACCTCAATTTGCTTATCTATAAAATGGGTATAATGTTCACTATTGACTACTACAAAAGATAATACATGTAGTTCCACGGGACATAGTAGAAGTCAATAAGTATTAATTTCTGTCTTTCCTATATGAGTAGTTTAAAAAGTAGTTATTAGACTCGCCAGGAAAGGGAAGTTATCTCGATTCTTTGATAATCCTAACATTGTATGCAACTTATGCTACTCATCCAGCAAGCATTGCACAAATAGTCTTTGAATGGCATTTTATAGATCTTTAAGAAATTTCTAAAACTTTGACTAAAACTTATGCCTACAGATAGTTCTATTTACCTAATAACTTTTTCCTAGGTACTCTTGCATAGTTGAATTACTTTCATAAATTCCATCCTAGCTGTGCCACTTACCGGGTAAGGTGCCTGGGCAAATCCTCTCAGTTTCCCTGTTTTCAAAGTAAGAGAATAACTATACAAGTTCCATTGAGTTGTTGAAGGTGAAAAAAAATAGCTCTTGGAGAGTGCTTAGATTAGTGTGTGACACACAGTAAATACTCAATGAGCATTAGCCATAAGCCATGCTATTATTATTACTACTGCCGCTATATTTAGTCCTTCTAAAATAATGTCTCCCAGGAACCTTCTTTGGTATTTGGTGAGTAGGTTGATTGTGTCCTACTGGTCTGGCTCTGGAGTAATACTTTTTCCACATTACCCCCATGGCCCTTAGCTTCCAGCCACTTTTACAGAACATTAATTCATTCAGCTTTATATGGTGGCTATGTACATTTTTCTTTCTCAGATTGCTTACTCCTTGAGGGGAGGGATGTGACTCTGCCTTCTTCTGTCCTTCCTGGCACCTACTTCATTGCTCTGTATACAGTAAGGCTCCAAACATACTTGCTGGATGATATAAAGTGAATGAAATAATGACTGCATGTGGGAGTTCACATTACCTACACACACTGTTGGACAGCAATATAGAATGATGGCCCAGGCCAGTGACTAGAGGTCTTCACGTGATTCAACAGGGCCTCTTTCAAAGTAAGGGCCCAAGAGAAGGAGAAGGAAAGTAGACAGTGAAAGAGATCTAAGCTGCCTTTTAATGAACATACTGCGATCCTTTAGTGGCAGGGCACCAGTTATGTTGGAGCATAGGATCATGTATCCATGATAAAAAGAGTCTAGAGGAAAAGTTGCTCAGAATTAGTCTAGTTCATAGTGCTTTTTTAAAAGCAAGTAAGTTTGTCCAGTGTGGGGTACACGTGCACATGTGGTTCACGGGCCACTGATTTTCCTGGAGGGAAGCTAACAACAACAACAAAAACAACAACAACAACAACAACAACAAAGCCCAGTCAAGTTACCAGGAGATAAATTCCTGTTTTCTTTGCTGAGAGAAGTTTGCTCAACACTGTCATTTATTTCCCTTAATTTCTCAATTATCTACCAAGGGCAGTAACAGCACCATTGCCCTCCATACCTCTCATTTTGCCTTTCCAGTGGAGACTTCACTCTTTAGAGTCTCTGTGTGGTGGCTTCTTCCCACAGTGTCAACCTCTAACCTAGTGTTCTCGATCTTATTTAATTCCTGCTCCTTTTTGACAGACAACACTGTCATTCCTGCCAAGGACACTGTGACACCCTCTTCTTGGGGATCATTCCTATCCCCATCTCTGTACCCCTTTCAGTGCTTTTGCAGGTCCATATTGGTTAAGAAGGCTTCTGCCTGGTTTTACTTGCTAGAGTGTATATGATAGAATCAAGACTTTCTCTTCTTAAATGTAAAATATTAGAACATTGAATATGCTTTTTTGAAACCACCCCATCACCCTTTTGCCCATCCTACTGAGAAACACTGCTCTCACCATAAACTCAGCAGTGGTGAACGTGGGAAATTGCCTGTGAAAAAGCAGAAGGTGGGGAAATCCTACCAAATTAGCACCCATGGTTGCTCCTCTTTTCAAACCCTGTATCCTGGGGGAAGCTTGGGCTTGTTTGAGAAGGAAAGGAGGGACTTTCTTTCTTGGTCAGCCCATGCTCCTCATCCTTTTATTCAGTGTGTATTTCATGTCATTGAACCCCTAACTCACACTGGGCACCAGTGTGCCAGAGTCTGGAGTCCTCTGTTGAGTGCCAAGGACCCAGGGGTGGAGAGGGCACAAGCCTTGCTGTCTATCGAAGATCTTTGGAGCGCCATCAGCCAAGCCCTCCCACTGCTGTATGCTTGCCTTAGTATATTTTCCTTCCGCCCCTTGAAGGAAAATTGAGGAATAACCATTCATATAAATCCAAGTGAAGTAAAATGAATGTATTTTTAGAATATCCCTCCATCTACATCTCAAACCTCCTACAAATAACGTATCACATATGTCCACGGTCTCTTTCTCTCTCCGTCTATAGATGTAAATACAATCTCCTTAACCAGTCAGTAGAATGGTTGCACCATATTATTAAATTTCCAGAATGTATTTGGTTTACTGGCTATAAAGAGCATGGGAAATCTGAATGGTGGGGCATTGGGATTGCCACGGGACCAGAAAGGAACTGGAGGTATTATGTGAAACTAGGCAGTGGGAATGTAATTACTCCAATCCCACACTTTTTACATCATATACTTTGACACTTCTGGAATGACTAATAGCTTCTTTCTGTTTCCCTAAACCAAAAGACTGAATTGGCATTCTGAACCTATTGGACTCTGACAGTATTACACATTTAACTCACTATAGGATATTCTTTCTGGTAGGAAAGATATAGACAAACAGACATACAGCAATATTAAGTAAAATAGCGCCATAAAAATAATGTTCTGAGAAATATTCCCAAACAAGGGTTTCTTTTAATTCAATCGTCTACATATTTTATACTATTAATAACAAGACTTAGCATGTATACAGCATTAATACCATATCAGGTACTGTGTTAAGCATTCTGTCTGTATATTTTATCTAATTCCATCACAGTAACTCTAGGAAGTATGAAGTAGGCATCAATAACTTCTTTAAGCCTTGGTCTCTTTCTGTGTAATTGGGCATCTGGAATTTGCCTAAGGTAAGGAGGAGGTAAGCTGAAATTTGAACTTGGGACCATCAGACTGCAGAGCCTGCAATCCCAAAACACTCTGCTGTGCTGCCTTCCTATTATTTCACTGAGCACATGAGTATATAAGAAATTCCTCAGAGTCTCAGCAATAGATTTAAGGTTCCCTAAAAATCAAATAATTATTTTCTTACTTTCTGTGGGGTAAGAGTTACAAAAAGGTATGTGTGCCCATCTCTTTAAAATTAGTGGACAGAAATACAGAAGGTTTAGGTAAATTTGAGTTTCAGGTAAACAATAAATAATTTTTACTGTAAATACATCCCATGCAACATTTGAGACATAAACAAAAACATTTATTTGTTGCTATCTGAAACTCAAATTTAATTCGATGTCTTGTATTTTATCTGGCAACTCTGCCCCTAAGCATTTTGTTCTGAGACTTTCCACGCTCAAAGCAACAGGTGGAAATGCTTCCCAGGGGTTAATCCCAAGCCCGTGGAGACGCAATGCCTTCCCGTTGCACGGTGTCTATCTTGGCCCGGCTTCTCCCCAGGTCTGGGGAGCACAAAGCTGAGCAGAAGCCAGCTGTGCCCCACTCTTTCCTATAGAGGTTATTTTTTGAACCACAATGGGAGGTTGGTATGCTCTGGCCCTACACACACCCCCCCTCCTTTTTTGGGGGGTGTGAGTGGGGCTCACTCCTGGAGACGGACCATCTCCATGCACCTTATTTTAGTAGTAATAATAACTATAGTTATACTAACAATTAGTAGAATTAGTTGCAATAATCCCAGACTTTGGTGCTGTTAGAAATGATGTCAATCTATATAAATGCTTTGGTTCTATAGTTGCTGTAACCATAGCTGTAGCACGTGTGTGTGTGTGTGTGCGCGCGCGTGTGTGCGCGCGCGGTGTTAGGTCAATTGCTCCTTCCTTTCCCATGAACTTAGGTGACTTCATTTTCCTCCTACTTAACATCTCCCACGCACTGGACATGCCCTTGTCGTCTTGGCTCAAGGGACTCTTAAATCACTTACTCTGGATTCATCCTCCTTTACCCAATTTCTACTTTCTGGTTATGCTTTCAACATAAAAGCTATTGCAAGGTACTCAAACAGCAGCTCTCTGCATAAACATATCACCAGTAGCACATCCCAATCATTTTAACTTTGGGGATGGGGCTTGATTTCCATCACAACTTTTTGCTTCTGGAACATAATGGCTCCTATCTACTTAAGGCATCTGCTCGGCAGTTTCCCAACAGATTCTTTAGTATCCCATCACCCTCAGCCGCTCAGTCCCTCTCCCCTGTTGGAGAGGACCTTCTGCTTGATTTGTGACAAAAAGATTGGCCCCGCGGTATTGTTCCCACTGTCCCAACATCTCAGAAGAGCAGGAAGCCGGGGACAGGGCACACACTTTAAGTAACCCTCCTGGGACACACAAGTGGCAGAAAGTCGCAGAAGCGCCACGGCAGCTCCAGGTGAGAATCCAAGCAGACCGGCTCCCAGTACACGGAGCACATGGCACTTTTGCTAGTTGGAACAGTGCCGGGTTCCAAAGCCTCAACTCACAACTCGCGACGCCCAAATCCCACTGACAAAGTAAAACTCTTCAACAGGGTGCAGGTGAAACTCTGAGGGATGGGGGAGGGGAGGAGGTGGGGGCGGGGGGGGGAGAGAGACGGACGGGAGCGTGGCACCCACAGCCCGCGGGGCTCAGGTGCCCCGGGGCGGGGTGACAAGGGCAGGGACACCGTACCTCGGCAGCGGGCGGCAGCCTTCCGGGAGCCACGCGGGGCTCGCTCGCCTCGGGCGGGTCCAGTCTGCCGACCGCTGAGCTCCCTTCAATGTCAAAAGGAAAAGCGCTGTCGTCCCCGGCCGCGGCGGCCGCGCAGGCAGCGCCCCAGAGGAGCCAGAGCCTCAGGACGGGGCGCCAGGCTGAGCTCACGGCCATCTCTCCGCTGCCATCCAGCAGGGCGCTGCGTGGGGCTCGGCGGCTGTGCGTCCTCGTCGGTGCCCCCGTGGGGCGGCGGTGCCTCGCGTGCATTACCTTCTCGGCCCCCGCCTTGTCCGGATGTGGGAAGTCAAGGCGGCCCGACGCGCAACTTAGTGAAAAAGGCACAGCGAGAGGGTGAGCGGGAGCCCTCCTTCCCCCCTTGTCTCTCCTCTTTCCTTCTTCCCCCTCGGTTGGCTCTCGCACTTTCTCTCCCGCTTTCTCTCTCCCCAGAGGCTCTGGCTGAGGGGCGTCCAGATGGAGGCAGCTTAAGGCTGAGCACCAAAAGGAGGACGGGGTTAGGGCGAGCCCCGCCGGCCACCTCCTGTCCCGGGCGGGTGGGGTCTGCGGGCTGCGCTGCCCTGCCTTCCTCCCCACATCCATTCTCACCACTCCCTTTTTACCTTCCACTTCCAGGCCCTCCCACTCCAAACGGCATTTCACACAGGGAGCTCGGGCCTTTCCCTGGCCTGCCCTCCCCGCGCGCTCTCAGTTTGGAGCCCCTCCAAGGGACCCCCATGAATATTCAGCCTTTGTGATCGCTTCCTCACATCTTTTATTTATTTAGCCAAGGTGCTCGGTGTCTTATCTGTATTTATGCAGATCTTTTATGTGACCCCCGAGTTTGCGGGCAAGTGAGGGGGGAAAGGGATTCCAGGGGTAGGGGCAGGAGCCAGAGAGGTGCGGCTTGTCAGACGGCAGAGGGGGAGGGCACCCACTTTCTGGAGCAAGGTTTCTCATTTTCTAAAGATGGAAGGCTGCAGTCTTTGAGCTATCTTCATTGAGACTTGCTGGCCACCCATCCTCCTCCTGACAGTCCTCACCCAGAGGGCTTGGGAGAAGAATATCTTTTACTGCGGGGCTGGAAAATGACTTTATTACGCAAATGCATGAACTTTTATTTACAAAGAACATCTTGTTTTCATCCTCAAGAGGTGCTTTGTAAGGGGTCTGGAACAAGGCTTACAGTGTATGAGCCTGTCAAATATACTGCCCACAGCCCTGGCCTCTTCCTCTAGGCCTGTAATCTCATGCCTGCTGCATCCCTGTGAGTCATGTAACCTTTCTAGGACTTTGGGCGAAGTGGGCCAAAATTGTGCCAGGCGCCCTGTGGATGGGTCAGTGGTCACTGCAGCCGCTAGGTACCTTTGCTTACACTGGCTTCAGAAAGGAACTCTAAGCATTCCCACAAGACATGTCCATGGCTTTAAAAGGATTAGATGAAGCAACCATAAAACGACACCCAAGTAGGTCGCTAGATGCTTGAAATCATCCACAATCGTGGAGTGAAGCATTTTCGTAAAACCTAATCCTTACCTCTGTTTTATAGGACAAAAGCTATTTTATCTAAGCAAAAGCAAAACACCCATTTATTTTGCACCAACTATATGTAATATCTTACATACACCATACTGTGTAATCAGTAATTACATATTACGGCATTAGTAAGCCTCACAGCATTCCTGGAAAATAGGACTTCATTTCCTTTTAAAGAAAAAAAAAAAAAAAAGGAAAGAAAAGAAAAGAAAAGAGGAAAGAAAGGAAAAGGAGGTTCTGAGGGACTAAGACGTTTGCCCAATATCACGCAGCTGGTAGAAAGCTAAGCTAAGGTTTGCACTGGGGCATCACTGATTCCAAAATGATCTTTCACAGCTATACCACCCTGAAACTCATAAAATAGAGGGTATACATTCAGAATAGGAGATATGGCATTCCCATTTTTGGGGTACTTCCTCTGTGCTGAAAAGTTTGCATAAATTATCTCCTTCAATTTCATCTTTACTGTAATCCCATGAGACAGGAATTGTTATATATATTTAGTAATGGGTGAGAGGTACAAGTGCTACTATCTGATGCTAAGGTCATTGATTTTGGACCATAAAGTGATAAGAGACAACAGGGGACAAAGCTGGTAGAAGCAAACAGTTCTCATATATCCCCAAGTGTTTGTAATGTTTTCATTTTAAGATACAAAAGTAGTATTGTCCCGAACCAGTAAGCTAAACTATAATCATCTTCCACATAAACTGGATAACTCGCTAAATTAAGTGAAAGAACTTAAAAATATGTTTGGTTGGTTCTTGGAAACTTATGTTGGGAGGCAAGATGGCTAGAGTCCAAGAGGAAAAGATGATGCTTAATTATCCCGTCCCCATCTCCCTTTAAAAAACCTTAAGGGATAATAAAATAATAACAATAATAACATATGCATCATGTTCTAACTTCAAATACAGACCTCTTCAGTACACAAAAACTGTTCACCTTTGTTTGTTTTATGTCCTGTTCTTCACTGTCAATCAATCACACACTTTTATATGACATAGGCCATGTTCAGTGTATTTGTTCAAGACCCATGAATTTTTATTGTTGGTTAAATATGTGCTTCCCAATCTTCCTCCTCATCTTACTTTTTGCAGATAATATTATTTTTGAGGCAAAACTGCATAATACACAAGATCCTGGGCTCTGTATGAAACAAAATAAAGTTCAAACCGTAGGTCTGTTTACAATTCTGGGAGCTCGGTACACACATAGTCTCTCTGAATGTCAGTTTCTTCACCCGTAAAATGGGATAATGGTGCTTCTTCTACTGAGTTATGAATGAATAGTAAATGAAATAATGCAAATAAAGCATTAACACAGCCTGGCATATAGTCAGTGTCCAATATATACTATTTAGCTCTACCATATTTAAAAACCTTAAAAAAAGAACAGAGTAACTATTTTTAAAGAGGAAAAATAACCACATTTATTTATCCTGTGGCTCGGGTAACCTCCCATTTGCTGAGAATAGCTGTTCACATTTCTGGCTGTTCCGTGGGTCTTCCTCATATTAACCATGAACAAGACAGTCATGGATGACAGAGTAATAGGGCAGAGCAGGCAAGAAGGGAGCATGGCTGACTGTTTCACAGCAAGTTAGGAGCCAGTAGAACAAAGGGAATCATCTCCTCACCAAAGGGCCACCCTCAGACCATCAAAGGCCTAAGGGTGGAAGGATTTTACTCCTGCTACAACGAAAGACAGACAACTGGAGAACTTCTTCAGTGTGGCTGCTTTCTTATCATGACCTTCCCTCCTTGTCTCCTGAGACTGAGGCTGGGTATTTGCCAAATACTTTCATGTTCATTATCTCCCTTGGGACTCCCACCTGCCCCGTGATCAAAGGATTGCTGCTCTATAATCCCTGATGCACAGAAGGGAGCACAGAGGGAGGCGAAGAGGTTAAATGGAAAGGACACTGCACCAGTTAATGCAGAACTAGGGCCCCACACCTTCCGACTTCCAGATCAATGCTTCCCCAACTAGACCTAACTATTTTTAGTTCTGGCAGCAGCAGATCTGGAGGCCTGGAGGCTTTATCAAAAGAAGGTTCTGGAATTCCCTTCTGAGTCCCCTGGTGGGTGCGATTATCAGCAGAGAAATATCAGGGCTGCCCACTCCCTTCAGCACTTGCTTGTTGGGCCTGTCCACAGCATCCAAGGATCTAGCGAGGGTGTTGTTAATGCATCCCATATGCCCTTCTGTAAATAGAAATTCACGTCAGATGCTATTTTGGATTTTTAGGCGCTAATCTTGGACATAATTACACAGGATTGTTGTGGGACTGTGTCCTAGTGACAACGATTTTACAACGAGGTTGGTCAGAGAAGCAGGCGCGAGCTATCACCTGCCATGAGGTCTCTGACAGTCAAGTGGCAGGAAGGAAAGGTGAAGAGTGGTGTCTCCTTTCTGCTGACACCCCTCTCCTCTGGGGCTGCACTTGTCCTCTGTGGATGACCTGGTGACCTGGGGGGAGTCCAGCCATGTGAAGAAGAGCAAGAGCAAGAGGGCTGGGTGAGGGTGGGGACTTCCAAAAGCCATTCTCCCTCCCATTCACTTTCTTAGACTTTTGTTCAGGATGTGGACAGCCTCTGTTATCTATGCTTCCTCTCTGGGCTATGACACTTGTCACAGCCTCACTTGACTTTTAGCATGTGCTTCCTGCATTCTTTCCATCTGTCCTTCCTTCCATCTATTCATCCATCCATCCATCCATCCATCCATCCATCCTTTATTTAGTTATTCATTAATTCATGTAGTCATTTATTTAGCATTTGCCAAACACTTCAATATGGCAGGTTAGATGCTGAGGGTAAAATGATAAAAACATGTCCTGACTCTGAAGGAATTAAGAGCCTGCTGAGGCATTCTTAAGTAGACCCCATGGGGAATGCAAAGTGGTTAACAGGAATTCAAAGGGAAAGTCCAGACAAGCTGCTAAGAAACCACGTAGAACAAGCCCCTTGCGGGGACTTCGCTGGCCGGAAGAAGGGGGCAGCTGTCCTGAGTCCTCAGTGATGAGAGGAGGGGAAACCCGCATTTGCAGAGGTACAAACACATCGGAGACATGCTGCCACAGGAAGGGTGAAAGAGTCATGGCATCTTGGAGGCTCTTTGAGTGCCTGTTCATGGCCACAGTCATTACCTGCAAGACCTGGGCCAGCTTGAGTGAGAAGAAAGCTTCCCAGCCTCTTCTGGGTCTCTCAACTTGCCCCAGGCTCTAGGCTGCACTGGGGTCCTCCCCAAATGCAAATCTGAACCCTCTGAGGGGCTTTTCACAGTCACATTTGTGTCCTGAACAAAAGCCTGAGGAAACCAATGGGAGGAAGAACAACTTCTTATAAGTTAATAAAAGGTTTGCATTTCATTGTGGTAAGAACTTAATAGGAGAAGTACCCTCTTAACTGGTTTTCAATGTACAATCACCATATGGTACAATGTCACAGAGGGAAGAATGACTCTTAGAAGGCCCCGCCCTCCCCCACCCAGCTCCCTTGCCCTGGCTTCTTCTCATGTGGCTGGACTCCCACCTGAGTCATCCACAGGGAAGCCCAGCCCAAGAGGAGAGGGGTGCTGGCAGAAAAGAGACCTCATCCTCCACCTTTCCTTCCTGCCACCTCACTCTCAGAGACCTCATGGCAGGTGATAGCTGGCATGTGCTTCTCTGACCGACCTCATCACAAAATTGTTGTCAATTTTAAAATTTTAAGTGAAGAAACTTTAGCCCAGGAATGACATAATCACAGTTGCATTTAAAGAATTTAAAATGTAGCGGATATAATTATAGTCAAATTGGAAATTACAGGTATGGAAAAAAAAAAGAGGAAGAGGTGGTCACCAGGAATTACCTCTCTGGGGTAATGACTTAAAACACTGGAAATGTTTGGGTGCAAATACCTTCCGACTTGTTGCATCTATACCGATACATTCCGTGCCTTTAAATATTTACATATTCCATTTTATATATGTTTTGCATGTGTATAACATATATTTTATATATCCACTTTATATATCCTATTTTTTCATACAAAAATGAATCAAGGGGCGTGTGGTTGAACATCCGGCTTTGGCTCAGGTCATGATCTCATGGTTCGTGGGTTTGAGCCCCGTGTCGGGCTCTGTGCTGACAGCTCAGAGCTTGGAGCCTACTTTGGATTCTGTGTCCCCCTCACTCTCTGCCCCTCCTCCACTCATGCTCTGTCTCTGTCCCTCAAAAATGAATAAATGTTAAAAAAATTTTTTAAAAAGAACAAAAATGAATCAAAATGTACATAGTATTTTAAAAAAAAATTTTTAATGTTTTTATTTATTTTTGAGAGAGAGAGAGAGAGAGACAGAGAGAGCATGAGCAGGGGAGGGGCAGGGAGAGAGGGAGACACAGAATCTGAAGCAGGCTCCAGGCTCTACACTGTCAGCTCAGAGCCCGACGTGGGGCTCGAACTCATGGACTGTAAGATCATGATCTGAGCTGAAGCTGGGTGCTTAACCTACCGAGCCACCCAGGCACCCCTGTACATAGTGTTTTTAAGCTTTTACTCCATGTCAGTGTAACCTTAATATGCTACTGTGAGGAACTTCTTGTGTTCAGATTTGCACTGGGGGAAGATTCTCAAGTATGCATGGGATCATGAGTAGAGGGCATCACTGAGAGACCAGTAGGACCACTGGCACTGGCTCTGTATGCTCCAAGTGCCTAGACCCTGTAGGGGAGAGGAGGGACCAGGTTACACTGGGGAATGATAACAGTGATGAGGACATCCTGATCCGAGTGGTTCAGCCTGATGGAGAAACAGGTGAAACCAACGGATGAGGGAGAACGGTCCTCACAAGGATTATCGACCACCGTGGCTGTGGTCATCACTTAGGTCCACTGGGATAATTACTTCATTAGGTGAAAGGGAAACGATTGCTGCTCAGCGGTAACGCAATCAACTGAGAACAGAGGTGTCAACATCCATTTGCTCAGTGATGAGATCAATATAAAATAGGAGCTCCTGGGACTTGATAATGAAATGAGACAGTTAAGGAGAATTGAGCACCATTCAAAAGAGGATACCCAAGAAACTGGGTTTTTGTGTCCCTGCACCCATCCCAACCCAAGCACCACAAAGGGAAGAGAACTTTCCTTAAGAGAAGGATGGCTGTCACCATGGTGAGTGTATAATCAGGGTGGGGGTAGTTAAAACGTGTTCTAACCTGCTTTGAGTGGTGGCAGAAACCGGTCTGTAAGAGTCTAACCTGAAAGCTCTATATAATCTAGCTCTGTATCCCTTGCATTATCCTCTAGAAAATGCATGCTGGGCATGCTCACTTTGGGAATTTAACCGTTGTTGGAAAAAATGCCAGAACTGGAGCGTAACTATAATAATGTCTCAAATTTGCACTGTGCTTTACAGTTTGGGATTGAAATACAGTTGTTGCTTCTCTAACAAGTGAGAAACTGACCCGGTTCTAAAACTTCAAATGTACAGATTTAGACCTTTAGGAGAAAGATTCTCAAATTATTGTCTACCACATATGTTAGGTGGCCTGCATATTTAACACTCTAAATAAGATTTAACACTCTAAATGAGATTTATGCATCATTCATTCATTCAACAAATATTTTGAAAAAGTCTGCTTTGCAATTGGCCCTTGTCTTGGCTCTGAGGATAGGGCAAAGTAGAAATCAAGCAAAAATTTCTGCCTTCAGGAAGTTTACATTCTAATGGAGGCAAGAGTAGGAGAGAGAGAATCAACAATGAAGCAAGAGAAACACGGATGCATGGGATACAGTGTGTCAAATCGAAAGTGCTATGGGGAAAAATAAGCAGGGTAAGGGGGGTAGAGAGTGCAGGTGGCAGCAGGTGGAAGGTGCTTGCCTTGTTGAGAAAGAGGCTAGAATAAAGTGGTATAGGCAGAGTGGCTGGAAATAAAGTCAGAAATTTAAGGGGCTGTGTGGGATGGATTATGTAGGACCATCAAAATAGTTGTAAAGACTTTGGCTTCTACCCTAGTGGTTTGGAAAGTATTTGGAGGGTTCTGTGTATTGAAACAACATGACAGGACACATTTTGCCTGCCATACGGGAATGAGGGTAGAAGGAAACGATGAAGGAGGAGCCAGGGAGACCATTTAGAGGCTGTTGCAACAATTCAGGTGAGGGACAACGGGGACTTGGTCCATAATGTTAGCATTAGAGGTGAGAGGTCATCAAATTCTGGATTTGTTTTGAATGTACAACCAGTGAAATTTTCTGGATATGGGGAATGAAAGTAAGAAAGGACTCCATCTTTTTGGCCTGAGCAGACTTGAATGATTGATTTGTCATTATTAAATGGGAAGGAAGAACCATTTGGAAGAATGGAGATGATGAAGAGATTAGTGTGGGATAAAATTTTTTTTTAGATGCCTCTTAGATCAGATTCTTAACACTCTCTTCTTTTTCTTAAAGAACTGTTTTAAAAACATACACTCAGTGCATAATACATACTACACAAAGCACACACTGTCTTCTTTTTGGGATCTACTAGGACAAGGCACTGTGAATAACACTATATAGTAACCTTATAGTCTAACGAGGGAGGGTTACAGCATGCAGGTATCAGCAGCGCCTATAATTTGAGTCAGTAGGTGTTCAAGATGGGTACAAATCTATTGCTCTTGGGGATCAAATAAAGCAGGAAGGGATACTTTGAGCTCAGTGAGAAGAGAAAACATTATAGATTGGACCCGGATCTCCACACAAGTATAAGAATTAGGTATGGGAAGATGAGTGGAGAAAGGGTGTGGAGAAGGGACTTTCAGGCAAATGGAACAGCAGAGACGCAGGGATAGGAATGGGGAATCACATGCAAATTTAGGTAAGAGAAAGGGCAGATTAGCTAAAGAACTGTGCAAAGTTTGTTTGGGTGGATAATGAGAGATACTATAGAATAGATAGGTATGGATCTGATCACTAGCTTACTACTAGAAGAGAGAGATAGGATCACAGGGGAGCTAAGAAGGGTTAATCTGATAGCCATGAGGAGGGTGCACTGGAGTGGAGAGACAGGAGCCCAGGGGACAAGCTGAAGACTGTTGCGATAACAGTATAGGCCTCAGGTGATGCCCAGAATAAATCTTATGAACCGTCACTGTGTTCCCTGAACACAACTCCTCACTCCTGGGACAATCCACATGCAACCCAGACATCTCAATTTGTAAAACCAATATTTCCTTGAAGCTGAGATGGATTTTAGCTTGAATGGAGTCAGCCCCTCCCTACTGGAGGGAGAGGATAGGCCAGGAAAGAGAGCAATGTTTGACATCGTGTTTGCAAGCCAACACAACACTGTCACTGAAGCCACAGTACATCGGCTCTTGTGCCAGTGGAAGATGTCAAGTGACAGTAATTCCTATGAGAACGTCTACCCATCATATACTTCGTCCTTTGGTAAAGTTCATTAATTACTGGCCCGGGTCTACTTGGACTATTTTGACTACTTCCAAATAACTCATGAATGTTTTTCTCCTTTCTTTTCTCTCTCAGTCTTGCTTTCTTTCCTTTTTTTTCCCCCTTCTTCTTCTTTGTCCTCACTTCTTTTCTCAAAAGTCCCACACTGACTTTAATTACATTTATCTCAGGCTAGGTGCATAACTTATTTTATTTAATAAAAAGATAGAGGTGCCTGGCTGGCTCAGTCAGTAAAGCAAGCGGCTCTTGATCTTGGGATTGTAAGTTCGAGCCCCACACTGGGTGTAGACATTACTTAAAAAAAGAAAATATGTTTAAAAATAATAAAAAGATAGTATTTCCAGGGTATCTGTCTGGCTCAGTTGAAAGAACTTGGGACTCTTGATCTCGGGGTGGTGAGTTGGAGACCCACATTGGGTGTAGAGATTACTAAAATAAATAAATAAACTAGAAAAAAAGATAATCTTTTCTATTAAATCAGCTCTCAAGGCCTTTTTTTCCTTTTTAATAATTAAAAAGAAATATATGTAATACATATATAAAAACAAACAGTTATGATATTTGGGACTGTAGTCCATGTAGTTCTTTACTAATAAAATAACCCATGAACATAGGTTATCACCTTTAAATATAGCCAAATTTCTCTATCAAGATTTTAGACTAGTTCTTACCCTGACATCACTGGGACCCTAGAAATGATGATGGGAACTCTAGCGGACATTAAGAGACTCTTGGTAACAACTCTTGTTTTCCATGGAGCATTCACACCTCTTCCACACAGTACTTGTGTTAGTGTCTCATTGTTCTAGGTGTGGGGTATTTGGATCAGATTAAAATTAACAGTGGGATCCTATCCCATAGTGGAGTATAATTATAGGGTCAGAGATGGTCATATGACCAACAGGCCAATCGCATGGAAGGAGAGGTTTGCTAGGGTCTTCTGGAAAGAGGTTTTCTCGCTTCTTTTGGAGACAGCTTCTAGAGGTGGGCAGCTTTTTTCTCTTGCATGTGGCAGGTAGACTTTGTTCCCCTGGAGTCATTGGCAGTCCCAAAGGAAGCCACTTGTAACAAAAGAAGCCACAGAAAGCAGATTGAAAAGTGGAATAAAATGGGTCTTAGAAGGTGTTGTTTAGGTGTGAAATCAAATTGACCTCTGAACTTTCAATTTCATGGGCCAAGAAATACTTTTATTGCCAATTTGAGTTAGATTTTCTCTTACTGACTCCCAAAAGGATTCTGATATGAGAACAGTAGGAATTTGAGAAACATAGGATTTTTTAAAAAAAATTTTTAAACGTTTATTTATTTTTGAGAAGAGAGAGACAGAGCATGAGTGGGGGAGGAGAGAGAAAGAGGGAGACACAGAATCTGAAACAGGCTCCAGGCCCTGAGCTGTCAGCACAGAGCCTGTCGCGGGGCTTGAACTCATGGACAGCAAGATCATGACCTGAGCTGAAGTCGGACGCTTAACCAACTGAGCCACCCAGGCGCCCCAAGAAGCATATGATTTTGAAAGACTGTGATGACCATATCAGTGAGAAGTAAAACATGCTGTTTTGCAGAGTAAGGATGTTAGTCTTCTGGAAGAAGTCATCATAAAAGCAAAATTTATATATGGATATATTGTTTTTCCATAAATTTTCTAGTATGTAGATATTTATTAAAAGAGAAATTAGATGCAGTTGTTAAGAAGCCTGTCTATAGATTCAGATTGTCTGTTTGTGTCCCTCTATTTTCCTACTTAACCTGCTGTGTGATCTTGGCCAACGATTTCATTCTCAAAGCCTCAGCTGCCACATCTGTAAAGTGCGAAGTGTAACTGTCTCATGAGGTCTTTGTGAGGGTCAAATAACACAATGTACATAAATTTCCCAGAAAAGCACTTGGCGCATAGTGAGCACTCAATAAACTTTAGCTGCTATTATTGTTACTAATAGTACTAATATTACTACTGTTATTATAGAACTAATGTCTTCTGGAGAAAACTAGAAGACAGAAATAGGCTAATGATTACACAGTGAATAGAACTCTTTGTTATCTACAGAATAATTCAATAAATATTTTTCACTTTCAGTAATTTTAATATCTGGAAGCTATAACTTAATTACAGAAGCTTCATTATCAGTGTCGTACTTAACATTTGTTAACCCTTCTCATGGAGGCTGCTACTCAGGGTAACAATGGTTCTGGTCTCATTACTGAGCTAAGACAACATCTAGCCCTTCATTACTAGTCCCATCTTAATCCTTAGCCCCATCCAGATAATTCATGGCTCCAACTACTCCATCCTCAATTACTTGACTCTTTTAGTCCAAAGTGATTTCAATATAAATCATGTCCTTAGTGGACTTAGTTCTCTATTTGAATTTTCATTTGTAGACTCAGACATGGTTAAACTCCCTAGGATTAGGTGACTAGAAGTGAACAGGCTTTTCTAGAGAATTAGACCATAATTTAGGGGACAGTTTCCTGTCTGGTATTCTCAGGCATTTAAATTCAGACTGTAATTACTGAAGGTTTTTAGAATTATGGAATTTTTACACTGGTTTTCACTTTCCATCATTTAGAGCATGCAGAATGCTGTCACCTACAGCATCTGAAGCAATTCTGACAACCCTGTGGGGTAAGCACCATCATCCATCCAACTTGAAACTGACAGAGATGGAAATATCAGTGAGAAGCTTGATCTGCAAGCTCCTCAGCCTGGTGTAATTTCTTCCCATCCCATCTAGCTCCCCAAGTCATCTGTCTTTGACATTTTTGACTTGTACAACCCAAATTAAGTCATAGCTGAGCAGCAAGCACATAAAAAGAGCAGCATTCAAGATTATGCCCATCAGATTTTGAAAAAGAAAATCACTTATTATCATTCTTAAATTAAAACTTATTAAAAATGAAAATACCAATGACAAAATAATTGATTATGCGGTAGGAGGAGAGAGGGAGCACATCTTTGGAAGGAGACACATTTCATCATTAAATGACTGAATGAAACTGAAGGCTTAGTCTCCCTTTCTTTATGTGAGTACAGACTACCTAAGGACTGGGTTTGCCATGGCTCACACTTGTATTCTTCTTCTGGGTGAATATGATTATGTACTAAAGACCTTGAAATAGCTATTTCTTCCAGCTAGCTATTGAAGATGGGCCCATCACATTTCTGTGCTAATTTCAGCTGGATAGCCTTTAGGAAAAGTCTAGTGTGTTTTTAACCTGGTGTTATAATGAGTGATGACCAGCAGCTTCCTGAAGGGCCAAAGAAAAACCACAGGGAAGAGAAAAGGCTCTACACTATGGGTATTCCCATCCCAGGGCTGCACCTCACTAGTCACAGCCTTGAGCTAGACTTCTAAGCTCCCTGGCCTCCACTTTTTCTCTCTATAAGATGAAAAGTGAGATAAGATGCACCTGGGATCCCACTCAGCTTCAAGGCTCTTATGTTCTAGGAAGGGACCTATACCTAGACATTGACTATTCTGGTCATGGGCAGGAGCAGATTGATGGTTTAGAAAGTAACACTAAGAGGACTGTCCCATGGCCTTCTCTGCTGGAATAATTAAGACCAGGGTCTGGTAATCTATGCCTGAAGCTATATTTTAGGTGCCTCAGGAAAGCCTGTGGACAGTTAATGTAACAACTCAAATGCAACAAAGGGAAGAGAAATATGAGTTATTATCTTAAACTCTGCCAGATTCAGAACTACAGGCTAGAAAAGAAATAATGCCGCTGGAGACTACAAAAGGAAAATAATTTAGAAATATGTCTGCTGTCCTCAATTCACCCCTCTGTTATACAGCCCTTCGCTGGCCCTATGGTATGTACTTTCTAGAACAATAGGCCATCAAATCGTGTAGTGCTGGAGATGGAAAAAGACAAGGCAAACCACACAGGATACTGCAACAGGAAATTGTGACTACCGGCAGAAAAGGGTGGTTGCTTCCAGCCATTAGGTCACCTGTAGTGCGATCCAAAATCATTGATTGAGTTATAGTGTTCAATGAAGTTGAATTCCACTCCCTTCCTTTAATCCATGTCTTCTCTTAGCTGTGAATTATTTCATCCTTGCCCTTTGTGAAGATGTTAAATGTGTAATCAGAATTGGTGAAAAGCAAAAGGGTAAACTATGAACACAGTATATATGAAATTCATAAGCACCCCCCCCACACACACACACCCCCAAGGCCAAGTGTAGACACAAGCTTGGTTGGACTGTATAGAAGAGAAAGGAGTATCTGCTGGTGTGCAGGATGCTGAGGAACATGGGGAATTAGTATTATGCAATTTGATGTGTAGATTTGTTATTTACTCACAGATTTTAAACAGTCTACTACTTAGACTAAAGAGAACTCAATCTTTCATGGAAGATGTTCTTATTTAACCCAACAAAGCAGCAGTAAATTTGAGACCATTAAGTAGCTTGTAGTAGCACATATGGCCACAGTAAGACACAGACAAACTCAACACTCTGGTCCATGTGTGACATAGATAAAAAGATAAACCATTAAAAAGAGAAGAAATTTAAAAATAAACAGCAAAAAGCCAGGAGCATTAAAATACAAAGCAATCACAGAGAGATCAGAAGAACATTGTGCCTTTCCATCTCCTCATACCCATCCCTTTTAATAACTTACACAATTGCCTCTGACCCCTCCTTGGAATGGTAGACAACACCATACCATATGCTCATGGTCTACCCTCCATCTTGGCAATTCCATTACCGCACCATGGTTGGGCATCATGGCAGGACATCAGTCTGGTAGAAGTCAGTTGCATCTGGGAAGAAGTTACAATATCAATAGCATGTCCAACAGGCTGACTAAATGGCTGATCCTCTATTCCAGAGACAACTGCCAGGATGCTTAGCTTTAATCAGCCACTGCCTTAATGAAAGGTTGAGCTGCTAGCTAAACCTGCTCAAAGTGGTAGGTCAGAATTCACCGCAGATCTTCTGGGAACCTCTAGACACTCTGATTCACTGATGTGACTTCACGTTTTATTAAGTCAGTGGGTGCTACCTTTACAATTGGGGCAACACCTTTACCCACTTACCTAATCGTCACACCAGCATAGCTAGGACTCCCTGGATGAAAATGGAGCAATCGAGTGGACTATTGCTCATTTGAGTCAATCAGTCAGTTCTAAAGGCCAATCTATCAGTCGTCAATGCAATGGTCTCCTGGGATTCATCGCTGCCTCACTTACTCCCATACTCCACCCACTTCCTGCCTCTGCTCCAGGGCACAGGCTGACTGCCAGTGACACAGAATGTCATAGTATAGCGCAGGCTCTATACCACAAGTTCTTTTTCTTTACCCTATCAGGGTCCTTCACAAATGCCTCACGAGCCATTTATTCATATGTTTTGAATTCTTTTTGCATATTTTTAGAGGCTGTTGTAGTGAACTGGCACCAAACTCTGCGTTCTTTGGCAAGGCCTTGTGTAAAGTGGGTGGTTGTATTGAATGGTCTCCAAGGTCTCCCCAGCTCTAAACTGATTTCATGTCTGAACCTTCTCAACCTCCCTCAGATGTCAGTCTGTCACCACGGCCTTCCCTCTCATGGATGCCACTGGATTCTACTTTACTGAGACACACATGACAGGTCCCCTAGTTTCTCTTCCTTTCTGTAACTTCACTATCACCCACTAGTGTCTTTCAGGAAGATGGGGCTTGACCCATGCCAAGACTGAACCATGTTATTGCACTCTTCTTTCCTTTTCCTCAGTGATTTTAGATCTTTTATTGATATATAAAAGATTATTGGCATTATAAAACAAATCCATCATAGTAAAAATTTAAGAAGATAGAATTAATTACAATATTGGGCACCTGGGTGGCTCAGTCGGTTAAGTGTCCGACTTTGGCTCAGGTCATGGTCTCATGGTCCGTGAGGTCGAGCCCCGCGTCGAACTCTTGTGTAATTCTGTGTCTCCCGCTCTCTCTCTGCCCCTCCCCTGCTCATGCTCTGTCTCTCTCTCTCTCTCAAAAATAAATAAAAGTCAAAAAATAAAAAATAAAAAAAGAATTAATTACAATACAAATATACTTACTTCTCTTCCTCTACTTCCCATCCAATCCTATTCTCCAAAGATAACTACTTTAATTTGCTGAGTATTTGTCCAGAATTTTTTCTATGTAGATATAAATATAAACACATGTATATATAAAACAAATGTGAATCTTTTCACAAGCAATTTACATGTTATGCTGGAATATATTTTTAAAAATTAACATATCATTCAACACATATTTATTGAATACCTACTGTGGGTCAAGCTCTATGCTAGGGTGTGGGTATACAAGAGTGAGAAAACAGACATAGTTCTTGCTCCAGTAAAACTTACAGTTCAGTGGAAAGATACTCTAAGTTTCACTTCATTTTGGTATATACGTATTTTTCTCATTATTTCTAACAGGTATAAGGTTTTCTATAGAAGAGGTCTATTATGATTTATTGAAACATTCCTTCATTGAAAAATATTTAAGTTTTCCATCATTATTATTAAAAAATTAATGTATTTTTTTGGGGGGGAGGAGCAGAGAGCAAGGGAGACACAGAATCCAAAGCAGGCTCCAGACTCTGAGTTGTCAGCACAAAGCCCAATGTGGGGCTCGAACCCACAAACTGTGAGATCATGACCTGAGCCAAAGTTGGACGCTTAACCAACTGAGCCATCCAGGTGCCTGTAAGTTTTCTGGTCTTTTTTTTTTTTTTTTTTGCTATTATGACAAATATTATAATGAATATCCTTGTACACTTTCATTAGCTTTTCTTTGGGATGGAATTGTATTATGAAATTGCTGGGCCAAAAGGTATACACATTTAATATTGTGATATATTGTCACGTTGCTCTCTAAAAAGCCTGTATCAACTTATCTTCTACCAATAGCAATCAGAGTCCTACCAGGCTCTTTGAAAATTTGCTTTATCAACTATCCCCCTCTTATTTGTAACCGTAATCACTTCCTTTGCCTACAAGAAAGCTCAGGCAATCCTACATCCTAGATGTGTGAGGATTCCCTCTATTCTGCTGCTTCTTAAGTTTATCAACCTATCTTTCTCATCTCCTTCATCGCTGACATACTAAGTCAGTCCTCCTGGCCGTCACTCTCTGCATGCCTTCAATTCTTAACACTTTCCGTAAGGCTTAGGTCCCATCACAATGCTGACAGTCTTCTCTGGAAGATCCCAGTCACCTCAAATCACTACACTCAATGACCTTATTTCAGGTCTTTGTCTTTATAACCTTTGGCTAGCATTTCTTCCTTGTGGAGACTCTCTCCTCTTCTGGCTTCAATAGGAACATCTGTCTCCTGTTCTCTCAATTTTCTGATGGCTCCTTAAATGCAGGGAGACATTCTACTTTTCACATTCTTTCTTCTTTATCAGTTTCTTCCCAATCTAATCTACTGCCCTGGCTTTAATTATTGCTTCTTCTTCTTGTATTTTTTTTTCACTTTTTAAAAAATTTTAACATTTATTTATTTATTTATGTATTTATTTATTTAGAGAGCACGAGCACACAGGGGAGAGGCAGAGAGAGAGAATCTCAAGCAGGCTCCATGAGGCGGGGCTTGAACTTAAGAACTGTGAGATCATGACTTGAGCTGAAATCAAGAGTCGGATGCTTAACAGACTGGCCCCTTCTTTTTTTTTTTTAATTTTTAAAGTTTATTTATTTTGAAAGAGAGAGAGAGAGAGAGTACACACAAGCAGGGGAAGGGGAAGGAGAGAGGGAAAGTCCTAAGCAGTCTCTGTGCTGTCAGATTTCATGACCCTGAGATCATGACCTGAGCTGAAACCAAGAATCAGACACTTAACTGACTGAACCACCCAGGCACCCCTAATTATTGCTTCTGCATATGCCTGTGAAATCTTCATCTCTGGTCAGGACCGTTCTAGTAAGCTCTAGTCCTGAAATTCTAACTAATGGACAGTGATATCCCAAAACGTATCTTGGTACCAAACTCAGTATGCTCAGAATGGAATTTATCATCTCTCCCCACACAAAACTTTCCGCATGCTTCCTTTCTTGCTATAAGAATTGCCATTCTTGGGGCGCCTGAGTGGTTCAGTCAGTTAAGCATCTGACTCATTTCAGCTCAGGTCATGATCTCATGGTTTGTGAGATCGAGCCCCACGTCAGGCTCCATGTTCAGCATGGGATTCTCTCAGCTTGGGCTTCTCTGTCTCTCCCTCTCCCTCTGCCCCTCGTCTGTGTATGTGCATGTGTTCTCTCTCTCTATCTCTCTCTCAAAAATAAATAAATAAAATCTTACAGAATTGCCATTCTTTCAGTCATTCAGGCTCAAATGATAGCATACTTTTTATTACTGTTTTTTTTTTTCTTGAATCTCATTTCCCATCCACTGCCAAGTAAGTAGAGTCTACTAAAGCAGCATTTCACAAGCCACAATGTTGCGGAATTAAACAAAGGTTTAAAAACAAACAAACATAACACGTCTCAGAGTCTTATATTGTGAATCCCAGGTCCCATGCATTTCTCCACTTAAGAGACCAAAGTACACTTCTTTTCAGGAGAAACCTCTTGAAGTCTCTCTAGAGGTAAAGGAATACATTTTACTAAATGCATGCATAGAAAAAAATGTCATTCTCTAATAAAAGTGTTTTGATGTATTATTTCACTGAATTCGTTCAGAAGTGAGCGATGTGAAAAGGCCAAGTTTGGTGAGATCTATGCAGCACGAGTGATGGGCTTCTTGCCTGACATTGTCCCTGATCCCAAAACTAAACATTTGTGCAGTTTATTGCTGGCAAGTTCCATAATCAATGTGAAAGTAATCACATATGCACAGGCATTTTAAAACCAGGTAAAAACAGTTCCATACTTACTCAGTATTACCTTGGCTAAAAATTCCTTTCAGTGGTCATCAGTCATCTCACTCTGTCTCTCATTTGGTCCTGCTTAGGTTTACCAAAGAGTTATCTTTTAAATGCTATCTATTAATTTCCATTGAAAGCTATTGTTTCTATGTATCACCAAGTGGAAAAACTATGTTCCAAGACTAGTCAAGTAAACTGATGAATTCAGCCTTTATAAAATGCTAATTGATTCGGATGAACAAATACATTACACTTTCCTTTAGATCCTGAAATTGACTTTGGTTATTTCTACTCTCACCTGTGTATAGCTCTGAAAACATGGGCCAGAACCTATATTCACTGCTTTTATAGCATTGTTTTTTTTTTTTTTTTTTCACATCAAAGAATATTTCCAGAATCTAATATGTGGAATTCTGGAAAATAGGTATTTATTTTTTTCTTTTGTGTGTATGTGTGTCAGCAGCAAGTTTTAATTTTTTTTTATTGAGGTATAACTGACATAACCTTATAGTAGTTTCAGTTGTATGACATAGTGATTTGATCACCACATTAAGTCCAGTCAACACCCATCACCATACATAATTACAGAATTTTTTCCCCAAGTATTCCTCTCCTCTTCACAGGAGAAATTCCCACATATATGCAACAGGTCATGTGCTTAAGAATGTTCATAGCGGCTCTGTTCACAACAAGGAAAACACGAAACAGTCCAGATGCCCACCAATGGGAGCCTGGGAGCATGATCTGTGGTCTGTTTATACAAAGGGAGATTACGGTGTCAATGAATGGATTGATTTCAGCAACATAATATTAAGTTAAAAACATTAAGGCTCAAAGATTACCTATAGTATGATACCTTTTTTCTGAAGTTAGTAACAAGCAAAAGTAAAATATACATTTTAGAATGTGTATAGATGTAATAAAACTATTTAAAAAGGAAAGCAAGGGAATGGTCAACACTGGGTTCTAGATGATGCTACTTTAAGGGGGATGGCTAAGGGGATGAGGAGGAGCCATATGGATCCATGTAGGTTATTTTCAAAGTTCTAGCTTTTGGGGGGGTAGTTTCATAGGTACTTATTAAATTATTTAAAATAATCAAATAGATAATTCAGTAAATACAGCCAGGACATGCATTTATGAATGATGAGACTATGTCATGAAACAGGATTACAATGAATCTAATTCTGTGTACTTAAGGGTCAATGGAGGGTCAGGGAAGACATTGGTAAACTCGCAGGTGAGGTCTCCAGGAGTTGATCAGTGTGCCTTGATGGAGACAGTGGGAAGGGAAGGGTAGGGAGCCTTTCTCAGACACTGGTCCCTGTGTTGGCTTCACAGATGTGCACCTTGACCTTAGGAAGAATGGCTATTGCAGAACTGAATGATCATTTTCATGAGGAAATTTAAAAAACAAGTACTTGAGCATGACTGCTTCAGCACCCCTGACAAAGTACAAAACTGAGTGGGTGATAATGGCCTTCTTCCTGCACCTGCTCAGAATACATCTGTCCATGGCCTGTAGAAGGACTCTTCACTTTGGGAGCACTGGGTATGAGACTCTTGGCAAGATTATCAGAGGTCTTGCGGAGTGTCAAACAGTCAGGGCTAAGATAAAATGCTGTATAATTCAGAGGTCAAGAGCAAGGGCTAGAGGAAGAGTGCATTCTTTTACATGCTGGCCCTCTACTTACCTTGTGCATGCTACTGACATTCTTTGAGACTGAATTTTCCCATCAGTAAAATGAAAATAATAATAGCACATACCCGTAACTTACCACGAAGGTTTAATGATAAAATCCAGTAGGTAGAATATAGAGAGCCCAGCGAGTAGATTTTAATGCACCCTCTTAATAGGTGCATGGACAAAAGATATCAAAGAGAGCAAATACATTTGGTCAGGTCTCTAGAAAGGTCATAAGAGGTACAAGTGAGCGGTGGCCTGTTAACATACAATGACTGCCTCCTAGTGCATGGCAACCAACTCAATGTCTATGATTGGATGTGTCTAAGTTTAACAAGGGCCTTCATTCTTGAGAAAGAGTTAGAAAGGAAATGAGCTGGGGCGCCTGGGTGGCTCGGTCGGTTAAGCGTCCGACTTCGGCTCAGGTCATGATCTCATGGTCCGTGGGTTCGAGCCCTGCGTCGGGCTCTGTACTGACCGCTCAGAGCCTGGAGCCTGTTTCGGATTCTGTGTCTCCCTCTCTCTCTGCCCCTCCCCTGTTCATGCTCTGTCTCTCTCTGTCTCAAAAATAAATAAACGTTAAAAAAATTAAAAAAAAAAGAAAGGAAATGAGCTAACATAGGGAAGGAAGTGGGTCAGATGGTGAACTTTTTAATAAAGACCCGGGTCATCAAAAATTAACGTAATTCAAATGTCCTCTTTTTATGAAGACATAGATATATGTACATATTCAAAGAGCTCCATCCAAAAAAGACTGACCGGCACACACGAACAAAACTGGTATTTAAAGTAGTAAGTTCACAACTATTCCCACAGCTGTGCTCCCCAGAAGACTGGCTCGATGGGCCGAGAGGTGGACACCATTTTCTCTACTGCACATTGGAAGCCTACCAACGTCCATTCTGGGTGTGATTATCACCCTGAAACCCATTCCATTTCAATGCATTCTACATTAACCTCTTCTGTGAAGCATGCCAGAGATAAAGAACGACATGATAAGCAACAGCAAAATTAATTAACACACGCCTAGCAATATCCACCCCCCCCCCCCCCCCCCCCCCCCCGGGGGGGATTATCTGTACTTTTCTGGTTTGGAACAGACTCTTAAATCCAAGTTTGAAAAGTATTTTACTTTCTGAATATACTTCTGGATATGTGTTGAGAGTCAGCACGTTATGCAAAGATCTAAGGAATAGACATTTTGCACAAGCCAAAGTAGAGACGATTAGTTGTCTTTTTACCTCTTTCTACAGTTTTTGAGAGTTATGTTTGGAAGTTATGACAGTCAGAGCAGTCCTCTAGACCTAGGGAGAGAAATGTTCCTGCTAAAATAAAAAGAAAGGACTACAGGATAAAGAGAATTATGACCATGTAACCAAGATGCAGCTCTTGGTTAAGTCCTTCCATGTCCCCGCCCTGTCCTGCTCCATCCCTTGGGGAGGGCTGCTGGAGCAAGACGCTGTCACTTAAGCAGACTCAGCCTGTGGCTTGGCAGCTGTCCTTTCCTGTATGGCACATTCGATTTACAGGATTTGGGACCAAAGTTCTATCTTTTCTCTTCTCCACCCAGATGAAATCATTTCCTCTCACCATCCTGCCACTTAGTTCTTGTGGAAGAGAAGGGTTAGGGTGATAAAAGAGATGGGGAGGAAAGGGCAAGGAAGGAAGAGGCAGCTTATAATCTTGCCAGGCTTTCATATGTGAGCTTGAAAGACAGCTCACCCTCGCAGGGAGACAATGGTGCTTAAATGTCTGACCTGGCTGCCTTTCCTGAGGATCACTGTTCCCATCTCTGCCGAGCCAGACCCTGGAAATCTACCATGTCATTTCCCGAAGGGGATCCTTGTTAATTAGCTATGTTTTGTTGTTTCTTTTTAGCGATTATTAGGGCTTTACCACGTCAGAATCTTGTTGGGAGTTAACAGCCAGTTTTTGAAGTCGTATGAAATCATGGGATGGAGAAAATACTCCCTGATCCTCATAAACTTTCAAAAATGGAAAATGGCCTGCTTTGTCTTTTCTCTGCAGCACATGAAATTTGAAAAATAGCACAAAGGCTGTATCCAAACCCTCCCTGCCCTAAAAATGGCATAGCAATCTACGGAATGAGTACATGTAGTGACATATGTTGTCAGCTGTCTCAATAAAAGGATGTTTCCATAATATGATGTTATTTCTTCAAGCCACATTCAATATTCTTGGCTGCCAGACAACAAGGGGAAAAAAAACCAAGACGCTCTTAAGGCAAAGAACAAAGACTCAAGGACTGGGGGAAGGGGAGTGAGGACGGGAGGAATAAGGTAGTTTGAAACTTGTGTCTCCTCTGTCTGTCCTATTTAATTTTTGAGATGGGTGGAGAAGAGACACATAAGAGTTTGGGGCAGACCAGTTGCCTCAAGGCTGGCAGTAGTTTGAAGGATATTTTTATCTATTTAGTTAATTTTAAAAAGTTTATATATTTATTTTTGAGAGAGAGAGCACGGGAGGGGCAGAGAGAGAGAGGAAGAGAGAGAACCCCAAGCAGGCTCTGCACTGTCAGCTCAGAGCCCAACATGGGGCCCGATCTCGTGACCTGTGAGATCGTGACCTGAGCAGAAACCAAGAGTCGGACGCTTAACTGACTGAGCCACCCAGGCTCCCCTTTTCGTTTATTTTTATATTGAATGCTCAGTTAACCAAACGGCCAAAGTTGGGTGAACATGGGCTGATGGCAGGAGGGAAAGGTCCTGCTCCTCCCTAGTTGTCCTCAGGGAATAGCCAGGGTTGCTGTTATTCTAAAGGCTGGCTGCTCCCAGAGTTAGCGTCCAAAGAAGGCAATCATGAATGCAATGATTATTGGCTTAAGCTATTTAATAAGGGCATGATATGAGCTCTGTAGTGTTGTAGTCAAGCTCTGGCCTTTCTCAATTTGTGTGTGTGCATGAAAACACCCTCCCTAGCCTTACTTCTGGTTAAGAGAGTATTGTTTTTTGTTTTGTTATATAAAGTGGCAAAGATGAGCAGCTTGAGAAGCTGGCCAGTGGGGCCTTTTTCATAACCCCTTCCACTCACTACAGACTTCTGAGCCTTCAAAGGATTTGCAAATTGCTGGTGGTTAAAAAAAAAAAAAAAGGCTGAGGATATAAATTTTCATCCATGTTTCCTATGTGTCCAAGGATTATTATTCCTTTGGCCTCTTCTTCATCCATATCGACACAGTTTAGGTTGTAAGCCGGTTGAGGGTAGGGACAGTGAACATATATGCCCTAGATTTTCTAAGATAACCCCGATTTCAGATGTTCTGTTGTGTGGTCCCCTGAAATACCCTTAAATATTTCAGAAGGTCTGCCCCGTCTGCATGGCCTCATGTTCAGAAAAGTTGTTAGTTAAACTTTGTGGTGAAGGCAGTGACAAGTCCTGATTCATACGGTTGGAGTGCGGTGACATCCAGGCCAGGGTCTCCTCTCGCAAGAGCTGCTTCCAAGAGAGGACCCCGTAGTTTTATTGTGCTCGGAGATCCAGAGGAAGGAGAAAAGTCTCTCCATGGCATCTGGGAGAATTTGTATTTCAAATTGTGAGCCTAAACCATTTTGCTTGATAAAGTGAAATTGACTCCAGTGTTGGCAGTGACTGTGTGACTTTCCTATTTTCAGGAAATGATCTGTGGCTCATACATTTTGCCAAAACATGAATAAAACTAAAATATCCCGAAGTGAACTTAAAACCTCTTCTGGAACAGAAAAGCTCCCCTGTGAAATGAGACCTGCCTTTTTCTTTCTTCTTCTTTGTTTTTTTTTTTAAATCTGTGAAAATGAAATTTTACTGAATTTTTCTCCCCCTCCACTTTCTCTTGGTAACTTTTTCAGCAGCCCAAGTGCAGAATCCACCTCCTTTTGGCTCTGGTGGAGTGCCATGGCAGGTTTAGGACGTCCTTCAGTTTGGATCCCCTGTTTTAATCCCCACCTTCCCCTGTGCCCACCCCCCCACCCCCCAAACACACGTACACACTGCTGGGAGAACAGCTTCTGGGAGCCGCTGACTCCAGGAGCACGATGACATCTGCTGTGGACACTCAGCAACACAGCTGACATGTAGTTGAAAAGTGAAGTGTTACTGTCATGTAGGGAGCATTTCCTCCCTCCAAGATGAACACTTGGATTAAGAGAGAGTACTTCGTTCTCATGAAAGTTAGCATCTGCAATAAGTGTCAGAAGCAAATCTCTTGACCCTGAAGTTGAGGTCAACCACTCCTGGGCAGGGTCAGATGCGGAATAGAAAGGTTGTTAATAGAGTTTAATGGGGTGAGGGCTCTTTCCAACCGAATCTTCAAAAGCCCTTCAGGCTGCAATTAGAATTTACTGTTTGCTTAAGAGAAATGACTCGACCCATTCAGAGTCATTGATTCTTATTTATTGATACTACTTTATTTGTAACGTTAAGATAAGATACTCAAAACATTCGACCGTATCGATGTTTATCTTTCTTCCTTTCTCTTCCCCGCGCTAGCCATACCAAAGGTTTTTACATTTTCTGAACAAGCCATATCATTTGATGTCGGTCTTCAAACATGCTGTTTTCTCTTTTAGTGAAACTCTTATCGTTTCCTTTGCCTCTCTGCCTGGCTAATTCCTCCTCATCCTGCAAGTCCTGAGCTGCATTTATCAGCATCTCTATAGCTGGGTGGGGTGCCCTGTGCTCACCCACCCACTCACCTACCCACATGTCACACTTTAGCTTGTCTGCTCGCACCTTCCACCTCTGCACCAAAAGCTATTCTCTCTAGTGCCTGGCACATACTAAGTTCTCAATTAATATTGGTTGGCTGAATGAATAAATGAAGGCTAGAGGAATGGACAAACAAATAAAGTGCTTTGCAATTAGTGGAAGTATATTGTCTTTTATTTGGTTGTTTTCTAAAAATTTATTTATTTTGAGTGAGGGAGGGAGGGAGAGAATCTCAAGCAGGCTCCTTGCTGTCAGCGTGGAGCCCCATGCAGGGCTTGATCCCACTCACCGTGAGATCATGACCTGTGCCGAAATCAAGAGTATGTCGCTTAACTGATTGAGCCACCCGGGTGCCCCAGCGTAGTGTCTTTTCAACGTGATTGTGCATTGGGATCGTTGGAGTATTTGATAAAAAAGCACATTCTCAGGGATTTTGCATGAAATGCAATACATGTGGTAGGCTAGAAAGAATTCGTTAATGCTAGAGCATAAAACGTGAGGCTGAAGTTGAGGTTGATGAGATTGGAAGAATGGGCAGGGAGCAAGATTTGGAGGACGTGTCAATGGGCTTGAGTCTTATCTACAGTACAGGTTATAGGGAGTCAGCGAAGGGCTTTTAGTACGATTAGATTCTTGTCATCTGTAGAAATTAGATTCCACACTGGTTCTTGACCTTGGCTGTGTATTAGAATTATCTGGGTAACGTTAACAAATAAGCAATAATGCCTGGGTCTATCCTGAGAGATTTGAATTTAATTGGCCTGAGGTGTGGCCTGGGCTTTGGGCGGTTTTAAAGCTTCCCCACTGATTCTAATATAAAGTCAAAACTGAGAACTACCAAAATAGAAGAGAAAATTTGTCCATACAATTTGGCAATCAACTGTCTTGTGACATCTCTTAAATTGTAGCTGTGTATTGAGGAAAAGCAAATAAAAAAAAAAAAAACAGTGAGATATCACTATGCATTTGCCAGAATGGCTGCAATAAAAAACAGTAGTAAGACTAAATTCTGGGGAGCATTTGGATGTCTCATACAGAGCTGGTGGGAATATGATACAGGTGCTGGGCTCTATGATGATTTCTTACAAAGCTAATGATACAGCTACCATACAGCCCAGTACTTGTCCTCCTGGGCATTTACCCCAGAGAAGTGGACACATAGGTTGACCAAAAAAAAAAAAAAAAAAACCCCAAAAAACCAAAAACAAAAAACCTGTATATAAATGTAAATAGTGATTTTAATGATAAAAGCCCCACATTGGAAACAATCCAAATGTCCTTTGATGGGAGAATTAAATAGATTAAATAGTTAAATACATTCCGGTATGTCCATACTATGGACTACTACTCAGCAATAGAAAAGAATAAACTATTTACACATGCAGCGACTTGGATGGATCGCAAGGGCGTTATGCTTAGTGAAAAAAGCCAATCTCAAAAGATGACATACTATATGATTCTACTTCTATAACATTTTCTTGAAATGAGGAAACAATAGAAATTGAGAACAGGTGAGTTGGGCCAGAGGCCAGGGATAGGACTGGATGTCATTACAAAGGGATATCTTTAAGGGGTCCCTTTGTGATGGCGGGATGGTTCTGTATCTTGATTGTGGTGGTGGTTACAAAAAGCTATACAGGGGATTAAATTGCATAGAACTATGTGCACACACAAGCACACAGTTGGGTGACCGGTAAAAACTGATGAAAACTGAACAAAGTCTGTAGTCTAGGTATTAGTATGGTACCAATGTCAATTCCTTGGTTATGATATTTGTACTACACGCATATAAGATGGTATCATGGAAGTGGGGAAAAGGGTCCATGGGACTCTATGTACATGTTTGCAACTTCCTGTGTGTCTACTACTATTTAAAAAAAAAATTGTAGCTACGTATTGTTATTCATTAGTGGTGTTATTTAAAATTTAATGCATTTATATTTTAATTCTTTAGATAGATTGGAGACTTAAGTATAGTGACAGTGTGTCATAATTGTCCTAATTCAAGTCAATATAATAATTCAATGCAGTTAAACTCAAATCATTCTAATAAACATTTGAGGGACTACTGGACACAAAATTAATGTTTTAGTCTTCTCACCCTTAATATTAATTTCTGTTATTTAGATTTTTAAGTCACAAGGACTGATTACAGTATTTATATGATCCATACATTTATTTTAGGTTTTAAGTTGCAAGTATGTCTTAGTCTCACATCCAAAGGCATACTCTATATTTCTATTCTTACCTTGAAATCAGGACAAAACAGCTTATGCTACCAAATGACATTCTTAGTCTTTTTTTTTTTCTTTAATAATCACTAAGCTTAAATTTGTGGGGAGGAGTGCAATTTTCTTAATGTTTTCTACTTGGTTCAACATTCTCAGACAGCAATTACAAGCCAAATATCATTTCAGTAAATGAGAAATTCTTGTTTTTATGTGCTGATTGGCTTTATTACACACGAAGGTTAATTGGGAGGCTTCTGAAGCTTATCTGGGTAATGATGAACAGCTGCAACAGATTGCACTCCCCCTGCCCCCACCTCATTTTGACCGAACTGCACCCAAACAAAACCTTATGCAATGGGAACATCATTAAACTGCACTGCAAACCCGGCTAGTGGTTGTATCTGCGTGAGCAGCACAGGAAGCCAGAGGGAAACAGATCGCATGAGAGGAAATGCTCAGTTTAGCAGTGGTGGCCCCCTCCCCACTCCCGGACCACTGCAGCTATAGGCCTTGACTTCTGGGGTCCCAAAGTACTGTGCTTAACCCGATCTTTATCCTGCATGAAGAAGGGGGGCCACCCACGCAAAAATGTGCTTGATGTTACCCTGACGCTAAATGGCAGAGTTTTCTAGCTCCAACATGAGAGTAACATTGTTGATTTCAGGACCAAAGAGAAAGGATGCCTCTGACCGCTTTGAAGAGCTTATCGAGTATATTACCTGTCTCATAATATCTTTAAAAACAACAGCTAATGTGTTTGAGCATTTTTACGTTTGAGCTAATGTGTTTGAGCATTGTACGAAGTATTTCATAGGTATCACCTCAGCTAATATTCTCCATAACCCTAGGATAGAATTATTGTGTGTATGTTAGAGATGATGCCCAGAGTACCCGCGAAGCTTCTCCAAGGCTACAAAGCCAGGAGTTGTTTGGGCCTGGACTTAAGTCCAGGTCCATCCTTCCTCAAGATTCCCTCTGCTATCCAGGGAACTCAGTGAGAGAAAGTTGCCCGGTAGAGAAGTTATTAGGACAGTAGACACCTTTCCAGTTTAGTTACCAACAGGCCAAGTCACCAAGTGGATAGCCAATACTCTGTCTGGCTATCTACATGCATATTTGGGGTGGTCAGCTTTCTACTGTGTGGTATTGTGATAAAGCAGTGTTTGTCAGGGAGTGGAGGTTTGCAGGTAAGAGCAACTTGCTTAGTAATAAAGGAAGAGTTTGTCAGTAATGCTTCGGAGGCAGACGGATGTATGCGATTGGTGACCTTCCTTGCTGACTGGCTTCCCCTCATCCAAGGCTCCTTTAGCCTGTGCACATCTCTTTGACCTCTTCTGCACAGTTTGGTCCCATCATGATCGGCATCTGTGGCATTCAGGGGTTTAGTAAACAGTCATTCCACTGTCTGTTTTTAAAATGATTCCCTCTACCTCTCTTATCTTTTCAGTTTGTGCCAGCAAGGATGTAGAGTAGTAGCTGAAGAGGGCAGGTTTGGAATCCTACAGACCCAGGTTCAAATTCCACGGTAGGCACTTGCTGATGCTTAGACACACAGTTTGGTCAGGTCCCTTAATGTCTCTGGGCTTCAATTTTCTTGTCTGTAAAATGTGAGCAGTGACACAGTATTTTGGGGTGGCTGCGAGAATTACATGAGATGATTCACATAAAGTCCCCTTCCTGGTACAATGGAAGTGTTCAAATGTTAGTCACAAACAATTGCCAACAACAAGGACTGATTACAGTATTTATATGATCCATACATTTATTTTAGGTTTTAAGTTCAACCCCACTCGTTTCTCATCTATTTTACCTGCTCTTCCCATAATTTGGAATTATTTCTTTCTTCACTAATCTCTGAGCTTCCTTAGGCTCAATGTACCATTTAGCAAACATGAAGACCATGCCTGTGTAGATCTGTGCAATTGCAAAACTTACATTGCTCTGTATTCTAGCTGCCAAGCACTGTAATAACCACTGGTTTCTTAATTTTTCTTTCCCTGATATATTTTTTAGCACCTGTGTAAACCTATGCAGCTGTGCTCAGCTCTGTATAAATGTTTGCTTATGTGCTTCTGTTATATTTATTTATGTGATTCTGTGTACAGCCAGTTTCTCTATTAAATTATAAATTCCCCAGGGCCAAGGACCACATTTTCTGCTCTTGCAACAGGTCCGGGTGTCCTTCCAAGAAGAGATCTCAGGAAGGCTGAAACTAAAACATATAGTACTGCTTTAATGAGATGTTAGTGGCAAGTTTCCAAACATTGTGTTTTTATCTAAGGCAGTATTTCTTAAAGAAATGTCAGCATTAGCCAGCATTCTATAGAAATGTTCAAACTGGGGGCCTTCAGTTGGTGACTTTTGACTTGAAAAATTAAAAGAACAAGTCTACAATTTGAGAAATAAGTCATCATTGACAAATGGAAAAAAAGAGTTTAGTACTTGTTACTTTCCATATTTCCATTGATCAGTGAAGCGATTGACACATTGGATTATGAAAATGTGAAGGCATGCATAATGGTCATCATAATAATGAGCTATCTTTAAAATTTTTTTAAAAATATTTATTTATTTTTTAGAGAGAGAGGGAGACAGAGATAGAGCATGAGCAGGGCAGGGGCAGAGACAAATGGAGACACAGAATCTGAAGCAGGCTCCAGGTTCTGAGCTGTCAACACAGAGCCTGACGTGAGGCTTGAACTCACTGTGAGATCATGACCTGAGCTGAAGTCAGGTGCTTACCTGACTAAGCCACCCAGGAACCCCAATAATAGCTGCCTTTTAGAGTACTTAGTAGGTGTTGGTGCCTTACTAGGAGCTTGTCTGGCTGTCTCTTCTAGTCTTCCCAGCATTCCCACGGGTAGACATCATCTTCCTCCCTATTTCACGTATAGGGAAACTAAGCTTAAGAAAGGTTAACCCATCATCCAGAATGCGGCGGAAAGGTGACAGAGTCAGGCCACGTTGACCACTAAGCTATACTGCCTCCTTCACGTGACAGGGAGTTTTACAGTTGAGCTATAAAGATAATTCCAACCTTCCTCTTTTTCTTCTTCCATACCGCCCCTTCCTGCCCCTCCCCACCCAACAAAGGGAAAGAAAATTCTATTAGTATATTCGTGATTACTTAGCGTAAATAAATAATGACAACTGCAGGAGTTTTGGACAGTTTGCAAGAAGAACTGAAGAAAGAAAAAGAAAACTCTCTCCCTGGTTGTATGCCTTCGTATGCTCCCGCTCTCCAGTGGGCTGGCTCTCCATTCACTGCCTGCTGCTGGAGTCCATAAGAGACTCCACATTGCTGTCAGAATGAAGCCATTAGAGAAAATGCCTCACTGCCTTTCAAGAGGACAGACAGGAAACATCTTTCACTTTCTTTCTCTTACTCTTATCCTCTCCCTTTTCCTTCCTCAGCTCTGTTCTTTTGAAATAAGTAATGGCTAACTTCACCCAGGCGTTGGGTAACGTGAGACCTCCCAGGTCACAGTCTGAGAACTCTGGCTCTAACCACACACACACACACACACACACACACTGCAGGCAGCCGCTTGGGGCCCTGCTTTCTGGCAGCCTCACCGCTCTCATCAGCTCCTGCTAGATCACAGGACCCAGTGGTTACAGAGCCGGCCTCTGCGCCTGCACGTAAAGCATGCTTTAATAATAAAAACATCGAGTTGGGCTCGTCCAACTTCAAACATTCGGTGAGTCTCTCAGCCTTGGGTCCTAGGGGATCCAAGAACCTCTCAGCGGAGTCAGGACTACGCTGTGGCTGGTTTGTGGAAGCATCCTTTCATTTGTGGTATTTTACAGCAAGGGTACCAAGAGAGTTTCCGAGCGACAGCAGCACCCTATACCTACATAACAGTGGAGGGCGGAGGGGGAAGGAGGGGAGCATCGGGCTCCTCAAATGCCTGGATTCCACACGCCTTCTTCATAGTTCTCTGCTCTGTTTCTTAGAGGGCCTCCCAAATTATACAATTTGCAGGCCGCTTAAAACCTAGATCTGCCCCCAGCTGGGCGACTTTTTGAGCAGCGGTTCAATCCATATCATGTTTGACTAAGAAATTTAAACCCTTGAAGGTCAAATATGGAGAGGCTGGTGCAAATAATATGAACAACTAACATTTCTTGAGTCTTTACGTGTATTAGGCACTCTTTTAAATATTTTTCTTATATTAAGTTCTTCAATCCTTGCAAAAAGCCTAAGCAGTAAGGTCTATTATTCGCCCACTTTTTTTTAGGATGGGGATATTAAGTTACTCACCCCAGAGTTCCAGCTGGTTAGTAACAAAGATTGTACTTGAGCCTGGGAAGTTCGCATCCAGAGCCTGTGCTGTCGGTCACTGTCTATTTCTCACTCCTCATCGTAAAGGCTCTTCTGCAGAATATACTTACATTGTAATAAGTATAGAGCATAATATAGTGTAGACATATTGTAAGTACAGAATATAGAATAGAATTCTATCTGTATGCAAAGTTTGACTTAAATCAGTGCCTTGATCTTAATTTTAAAAATTAAAAAAAAATTTTGGGGGGCTCCTGGATGCTCAGTCGATTGAGCGTCCCAGGGCTGAGGGGTCGTGGTCTCACAGTTCATGAGTTTGAGCCCCATGTCAGGTTGGGTTCTGCGCTGACAGGTCAAAGCCTGCTTGGGATTCTCCATCTCCCTCTCTCTCCGGCCCTCCCCTGCTCATGTAATCTCTCTAAAAAGGAAATAAACATTAACAAAAATTTAAAAAATTCTTTTTATTTTACTTGTAAATAATTGTATCTTTGCTCACATCAAAAGAAATTCCAGGTCGTATTACAAAAGGAAGCAGTTAACTTCTGTGACTCACACTATCATTACTTTTCAAAAAGAGCCATTCGATAAATAAACAGTTCCTATTTCAGTTCAGTGTTGTTTATGTTTTCAATACATTCTTCTATAAAATCTAGCATAAATATATGTTGAACTTGTTTGTTTAGAGGAGCCCCAAACATTTACTTTTACATGAAGAATGAAATGGAGAATTTTCTTTTGAAGCTTAGATGTTTCTCACAGTATTATGTAGTTAACTGGAGTTTCATGCACACTCAAGGTCACTAGATATCTGAAACTCTCAGGAAACACATTGTATTATTGTTCTTGAACCACTTGAGCATTATAGATTGACTGAGTTAAAAAACCATATACTGGATAAAAAGCACAAAGTTGTGTTATTATGGTCTTCTTCATGTAATGCCAGAATTTTTAACTTTGCTTTCAATGTTTAAACAGCTCTCTCAAACATCATTTCAGATAATGATTATTTAAATGATCTGTGTGTAACACGTGAAGGCTCACAATATTCTCTGCCCTCACCTAACCCATACTATGAATTTCCACTCTTCATATTTTGCAATAATTCCTCACGAAGCCTTTGGGCTAGAAAGGTAACTGAAATGGCAGGAGACCCAACTTGCCCAGTCAGACATCTGAGACCTCTCACCTCCAACCCCTGGGCCTGTCAGTCTCTCCAATTCTAAATAAGGAGAGAAAGAGAGGAAACAATGCCTTTCAAGACTCTAACTTCTCCTTAAGAGACTACACTGTTTCTGTTTTTTTTCACTTTCACATTCTTGGAAAGAGAGTTGACATGTGTTACCTCAATGTCCTCACCTCTTTCAGTCCTTGGAAGCCTCCTCATCTCTGTGACGGGAGCACTGATGTGCTTGGTCATTTTCTGAACTTTCTCCACTTTTTACTTTTTAGACACTACATACTTTTGCTTCTCTTCTTAGCTCTTGGCCCATTTCCCCCTTCTTTGTCCCCTTTTACTGATTGTTCCTCCCCTGCCCGAATCTTAAGTGGTATCTAAATTTCCAATTGTATTTTTTGCACCTTTCTTTAGCTTTACAGATCTCCTGGAGTGATTTTACCCAATCTCTTGGCAGGGAGTCTATCAATTTTTTCTACAAGTTCTAGCTCTTGGTCGATCCTCTTATCTGACAACCAGACACAAACATGCAATTGACCTTGAACTGCTCCAGCTGAAAGAACGAAGCACCTTAAACTCAACATGTACAAAAATCAGACAATCGTCTTCTCTGTAAAACCCAACCTTTGCTTTGTGTTCTATATGGATGTGGGTTAATGTCATCACTGTTGATGGATCCACTTGTCTTAAAATGTCAGAGTTCTTCACCTCCTCCTCTAGCTCACTCCAGTAGCCAAGCATCCACCAAAATCTTGTCAATTCTATCTTGAAATGCCTCTCAAATTCATTTACCCTCATCTATTCCACTTGTTATTCTTTTAAATATGTCACATAATAATAATATTAATCTCTCAGTCTAGGTAATTCTTTTTTTTTTAATTTTTAAATGTTTATTCATTTTTGAGTGAGAGAAAGAGAGAGAGAGAGCACACAAGCAAGGAAGGGGCGGAGAGAGAGAGAGAGGGAGACACAGAATGTGAAGCAGGCTCCAGGCTCTGAGCGTTCAGCACAGAGCCTGGTGCGGGGCTTGAACTTGCAAACAGTGAGATCATGAAGTCAGTCGCTTAACCGACTGAGCTACCCAGGCACCCCTGTCAGTCTAGATAATTCTATCTGCCCAGGAGTATTTCTGATTTCGGTATCTCCCTCCTTCCCTTCACCTCCATTGCATTCTCTTTAGGGCTCCAGGATGGTCTTTCCAAATATGCATCTCATCAGGAGATGCCTCTGTTTACAAACCTATAGTTCCTTAAGGATCCATAGCGTTAGGTGAAAAAAAAAAAATCACACAGCAGAACATGAGGAATAATCCCAATATTAGTAAAAATAACACAAAAGCACACAAATGCACACACACTATATCAAAATGTCAGTAGTGCTTCTCTGTTATTGCTGAGTCATGGTACCGGGATGAGTTGTATTTTCTTCTTTTTTTGCTTGCTCTTATTTTCTGTACTGACCATATGTGACTTAAGTCACGAGGCAAGAATATTATTGAAAAATAAACTGATGGGGTAAAAAAGGAGCTGACTTAAGTAACTTTGGAAAATAACGTTTTTACTAGATATTATAAGGCTAAAAACAAAAGGACTATACGTAAACACTGTACTCTGGCTGGTAAATTCATTTCTCACAGGATTATGGGTTAGCGATTCTGCAACTCCACAAACACACAAAGGCTGAGTGGACATGTAAATAAATTGTAGACAATGGGATCCAGGTTTCCCACTGTCAGGGATAGAAGTGACACATAAGCAAGTGGGGAAGGCAGGAATAAGCCCTGTGGTGCAGGATTGGAATTGGAAACATCGGTTCAAACTCACATTTAATTTACTATTTAGACAGATCGATAGATAAAGAAATAATTACAGGCATGTGTGTATACATGTATATATCTCCCTGCTCTGTCCTTAGGACCTGAAGCAGTAAAACTGTCATATAACAGCAAGCATACCCAGCACCTAGAGTTTGGATTCCAGATGTCATTTTCCAACAAAAAGAGCCAAGTCTCCTTGGAGAAATGTCTGATTTCAGTCCTGGGTCAGGGAAAATCCAAGGTGAGCCTGGGGCACTTGTGGTGCCACAATGAAAGGAAATGCATTTGTTAAAAAAAGATGAAGCATGTCCAAAGGACATAGGAGCCAACTTGAAAGAGCTTGAAATGGCCAGAGGTGAAACAATTTGAGAAATAAAAAACATTAGAATTGCATATGACCTGAAAAACAAAACAAAACAAAACTTGGCTCCATCCTAATATAAATAACTGATTGAGTAAATAAATAAGGGAGAAGAGGCAGATCTTTCTTAAAGAAGGATTCCAGATAATATATGTAGATGCTGCTTCCGTCTCGGGGGCTGGAGCGTAATCCACCTCTCTTTCCGTGCAGGCTAGACTTAGCAACTGTCTTCTAATGAATTGTCATGACTTGCCAGCTTCTTGTGAAACGGGAACACTCTAAAGTTATTTCAGGAACATGACAGTTTATTAGAAAAGGGGAAAAATTGTCCCTGCTTCATGGAGAACCCTGACAGACAGCCCCTTAACCATGTGAGTAGGCTTGACACATCACTAGTGATAAGCAATTTTGACATCATGTCCCCTGATATGATGTGATGAATGGGGAATGTCACCTCTGAAGAATTCTTCCCCAAATCGTGAGAAAATATCAGGCAAGCCGAAATTGAGGGAGGGTACGTTCTGCAAAATACCTGACCAGTGCTCCTTGAAAGTGTCAAAGTCATAAAAAAAACAAGAAAGACTAAGAAACTTTCACAGATTAGAGGAGACTAGGGGACACAATAATTAAATATGGTGTGGCACCCTGGATTGGGCCTTGGGACAGAAAAAGGACATGAGTGGAAAAAAGCGCGTGAAATTGGAACGAAGTCTGTAGTTTAATGAATCAATGTTAATTTCCTAGTTTGGACAAATGTTCCATGGATATGGAAACTGTTAAGATTAGGGGAACTTGGGTGAGAGGTATATGGGAACTCTATACTAACTTAATAACTTTTGTATAAATCAAATATTAATCCAAAATAAAACCTAAAAAAAAAAAAAAAAAAAGGAAAAGAAAAAACATGGCTTCCCACTGCTTATGCAGGGCTTGTCTTAAAAAAATCTCCTTGGAAGTTTTTGAAACTTACATGCCTGGGCTCCACCTGGGGGATTCTGATTCAATAGGACTGTCCTTGAACCAGGAAAGCTCCATAATTGTAAAGTGGCACAGGAGATTCTCATACATTCCACGGGTTGCAAAACCACTTGTCTGCAGGACAAACGGAGCGGCCAATGACATGGCCCCTACAAAGACTTTAAAATTTTTTGTAGTAAACAATTGTTCAGAGGCTATAGCCAGAATTGCTTTTTACAATTAAAATTAAGAATATACTGGGACACCTGGGTGCTTCACTTGGTTGAGCACCCGACTCTGGATTTCGGCTCAGGTCAGGATCTCATAGTTTGTGACATCAAGCCCCGTGTTGGGCTCTGTGATGACAGAATGGATCCTGCTTGGGATTCTCTCTCTCCCTTTCTCTCTGCCCTTCCCTGCTTGCACGCACACGCTTCCCCCATCTCTCTCTCAAAAACGAATAAACATTAAAAAAGCTAAAAAAGAATATACTAATTAATAAGATATACACGATTGTGAGTATAAGGAATACAATTAGTAAACTGAATAACTTTTCACTCAGAGAAGTCCATGAAATCTGTGTATTTTATTTTTAAATACAGTGTATTATAAATTTGCCACTTGACAACCATAGGCCCAAAAGCCTATTAAATATTTACAGACCCAGGGGGTGCCTGGGTGGCTCAGTTGGTTAAGCATCTGACTTCAGCTTAGGTCATGATCTCATGGTTCATAGGTTCAAGCCCCACATCAGGCCTCCTGCTGGTAGTGTGGGGTCTGCTTGGGATTCTCTCTCTTTGCCCCTTCCCCATGCTCTCTTTCTCTCAAAATAAATAAATAAGCTTAAAAAAGTTTTATGGACCCAGGAATTATTTTTACATCTTCATTTTGCATTCCATTTACTTTGAAGTGAAAATTTACACATGATAGATTTCCAGCAGGATTTTCATATGGCTGTCCTATACTTACAAGCTTTTTGTGAAACTGAAACACTTTAAAGTTATTTCAGTAGGGACGCCTGGGTGGCTCAGTCGATTAAGCCTCTGACTTCGGCTCAGGTCATGATCTTGCAGTTTGTGAGTTCGAGCCCCGTGTTGGGCTCTGTGCTGACAGCTCAGAGCCTGGAGCCTGCTTCGGATTCTGTGTCTCCCACTCTCTCCGTCTCTCCCCACTTGCACTCTGTCGGTCTCTCTCTCTCTCTCTCAAGAATAAATAAACATTAAAAAAATTTAAAAAGTAAAGTTATTTCAATAAACAGAAACAATCGTAACTAAACAACAACAAGAACGACAAAACCAAACTGACTTGGTAAGATGTAGGGGAAAGTTAAAAACAAAATACTTGTTAAAAAAAAAAAAAAGGTTTGAAACAAGATTAAATCCAGAAAGGCCATGTAAATTCAATTTCAAGTGTATGTACATGCCTTTGTGAGAGTATGTGTGCATGAAGCCTCTCACTGAAGTCCATGAATACCCAGAGATTCATGAAGAAGTGTTGGGGGTTCCTTGGACTCTTTGAAATTGAAGGAAAACATATGTACATACATTTTCCTGGGGATTCTCAATGAGGAAATGAGGACAATGAGCCAAAAATAATGAAGAGACACTGACCATGGGGGTATTCTTTTGAGAAATAATAGCATACTTTTATATTAACTAAATTACCCTTGTAAATCAAATAGTGAAAAAATAGATGCACTGTGATCTTATCTCATAACAAGAGCTATTGTTAATGTAGATATTTCTTTTTCCCAACAGAGAGTTGAGAAAAGTCTTAGAATGCAATGAACATTCCCCGAAAGGATGATCAAAATGGAAGCCTCAGTCTAAGGATAGGTCGTTCATTCGTCAAATGTTGGCAAAGGTTTACTATGTGCCAGGCACGGTTGTAGGAATACGCCTGATGCAGGGCTTAATCTCATGAACTGTGAGATCATGACCTGGGCCAAAATTAAGAGTCAGATGCTTAACTGACTGAGCCACCCAGGTGTCCCAGGGTTTATTTTCAAGTAGGGAAGATAGACATCAAAGAATAAACAAAATAAGAAGTCACATAGTATGTTAGAGAGTGATATAAATGTGATGGGGAAAAAAATTGAGCAGGATGAGGGGAGTTGAAACTGGTAACTGGGGGTGGGGCACAATTGTCCATTAAATAGGGTGAGTGGAGGGGGGCGGTGCCTGGGTGGCTCAGTCAGTAAGGTTCAGACTTCGGCTCAGGTCCTGACCATTCTCATGGTTTATGAGTTCGAGCCCACATAGGGCTGGCTACCATCAGCACGGAGCCGGCTTCAGATACTCTGTCCCTCTCTCTCTCTCTCTGCCCCTCCCTTGCTTGGACTTTCTCTCTCTCAAAAATAAAAAAAAAGAAAAAAATAGAAAAAATGGGGTGACAGGGAAGCTCTCATCAAAGAGGTGAGATCTGAGCAAAGATTCGAAGGAAGTGAGGGAATTAGCCAAGTGGATCCTGAAAAAGAACTTTCAAAGTAGAGAAAACAGAGCAAAGGCCATGTTTGGGGAGCCACAAGGAGGCTTCTGGCACAAATAACATGAACAGCCAGACACGAGGGGAAGGACAGGCAAAGGGGCAGTGGGGGCTTTGCAGTCACGTAAGGACATAGTTTCTCTCTATGGGACATGGGAGCCACTACAGGGTTTTCTTTCCCTTTTGCTTTGTTTTGTTTTTACAGGTTTATAAGTATAAACCTTAACATGTATACCTTCATCAGAAGTTGACAGATCAAGTCAACACAGAATATGGAAGGCTACAGGGTATTTGCGAAGCCAAATTAATGTATTACCAGTTCTAAAAGCATTTGCTTTTTAAACACACAGGAAACAGTTATAAACAATGTTCATGCATTAGATCACAAATTACATCTTAATACATTCAAGAAAGAAGAAACCCATACATAACGTATTATCTCACAACAGTGCAAAAAAAAAAAAAAAAGCAGGCATTAACAAGAAGACTGTTTTTCAAAATGTATATATGCACTTAGAAATTTAAAAGCACCCTTTCAAAAAACTCTAACAAGTATATCAACCCCAATTACAAACTAGGGAAGAATTAATGACAAGAAAAACACTGTATATTGAAACATGTGTGACATAGTCCATATGCTATCTAGAAATAGTAAACAGAACTCAAATCCTCTTGCAACCTCTTATATTGAGGTTCTGGCATTGACCGGGAAGTTAGAGGAAAATCCCTGACAAATCAGGGATGAGAGCACGCAGGTGGATCTAATCTAACCAAAGAAATTGGGGCTCTAATTTTTTTTTAATGTTTTTATTTATTTTTGAGACACAGAACAACAGAGCATGAGCAGGGGAGCGGCAGAGAGAGAGGGAGACACAGAATCTGAAGCAGGCTCCAGCTGTCTGAGCTGTCAGCACAGAGCCCGATGAGGGGCTTGAACTCATGGAGTGTGAGATCATGACCTGAGCTGAAGTCGGACGCTTAACCGACTGAGCCACCCAGGCGCCCCAAGAAATTGGGGCTCTAAATTCTGCTTACTTTGCCAGTAAAAGGAGCTTTTCCTCTCTAATTGAGAAAGCTAGTCTCCCTTAGGCTGAAGAACCAGCCCTGTGGCCTCCCCTGAAGCAACTGTCTTGCAGGAAAATGCTAACAACCACACGGCTATAATCAGAGGAATAGCAGAGCTTATGTTTCAGACTAATTACTCTGGCCGTTGTGTGGCAAAGGACTCTAATTGGCAATAATGGATGCCAGGAGACTGTTTAGGAAGCCATTATTGTGATTCAGATGAGCGAGAACAGGGACTGGGCTATTCTGGAAGCTGTGCAGGTAGAGAGAAGTGATCAGAGTCTTGACGTATTCTGAGGGTAAAGCCAGCATGATCTTCTGACTGGTTGTATGGGGGATGTCAGGGCAAGTAGAGTCAAGGATGACTCCAAGGTTTTTGGCCTGAACGAATAGAAGCATGGAGTTGCTACCTCCAGATAGGGAGGAGGCTGTAGGTGGAGAAGGTTTGGGGAGAAGGTCAGGCAGGACTTCAGTTTGGGATCTGTTACATTTGAGAGGTCAGACATCCTAGTGAAGATATGCAGGAGGCAGTTGACTGCGGGAGTCTAGAATTTGGAAGAGTGGTCTGCTTTGGGGATCTACATTTGGGAACCATCAGCGTACAAGTGGTAAGGTAGTCACAGGACATGGGGAGGTCCTAAGGGAGTAGGGACAGATGAAGAAGGAAAGAGGCCAAGGACTGAGCTTGGGACTCTCCAACACTAAGTCTTCAGGGAGAAGTGGCAGAAGTAACCAAGGAGACTAGGAAGGAGTGACCAGTGGTGCACTAGGAGTGTACCATCTTGGAAACCAGGATAAAGAAACTGTGTTAAGGAGTGAGTGACCTACCTTGTCACATGCTGAGCTGACAGGCAAGTGGGGTGATCAGTGAGAACTGGCCATTGGGTCTAATAACATGGAAATGGCTGATACCTTTGTCAAGAACCGTCTCAGTGGCGGAGTGAGGGCAAAAACCCAACTGAGTGGATTCAAGACAGAATGGAGGAAAGAAACGAGAGAGCCAACCAAGCACTTTGCTGCTGGGGGAGTGAAGAGAAGAGCGTTGATAGGGAAAGTGGGGTCAAAACAGGTGCTTTTTTTTTTTCTTCTTAAGATAGGACAAATCATGGCAGAGTTTGAATCCTGAAAGACATGATCCAACAGGCAGCAAAAAATTCATGGTGTAGGAAATTGCAGAACTGGTGGGCTGACACCTAACTTTGGTTAGGCAAGAGGGATGGGATCTAGCAGACAGGGGCTGACACTTAGAATGGAAATGTCATCCACGGAAGAGTTGGGAGTGCAGAGAAAGTGGGTAGATATTTTGGTAGAAGCCCGTGGAAATTTTCTTCTAATTGCTTTTTTTTTTTTTTTCTCAGTCAAGTGAGAATTAAGGTCAGGAGATGAGAGCAAGGATAGTCCAAAAGTTCTATGAAGATATAAACATGTCAAAGAGACCCATTACTTTTGAGCTCCTTCTATTAGGCCATGTTGATTTGCCAGAGTCTCACCTGAATGGAATGAACAGAGGCAAGAATTCGGTTTGGTACGTGCTCTAATAATGTGTACAAAGAACAGTTGCCACGGACAGCCCACGTCTCGATGTGTGATGTAGAACTCAAAGTGATATCCTTCCAGAACTTGATATACATGGATGAAAATCCCAAGGCTTCACTCCCTTAGAACATGTTCTAAAAGGAAGGTAACCCATGGCAACTGCTCAACCTGCTCTCAGATGACTCACCAGAGAACTTACGAGTGGAAATCCCATGGAAACAGTGCAGACAGATTCACCTTGACCCCGGAGGTCTGGTTCCACCCAAGGTTAAAGTGTCTTTCCTCTTTCTACCCTGAAGCAAGCATTCATGTTTAGCCCCATTGTCTCTTCCCATTTGGCTGTCAGTTCCATTTAGGTAGCCAAAGCCGCTTTAATTCTCACTGCCTTTAAAATCTGAGGGTTCTTTCCCCTGGCTTCTGTCTCCTGAGATGCCTCACAGCGGTACACCCGTGTGCACACCTTAGCTGGACAAGCTGCCTTTTAGCAGGGGGCTTCCTGGGATGGCCTAGCACTTCTAAACAGAGAAACACATTAGGAGATTGACCTCAGTCATTTAGTCATTCATGTGTCTAATGTTGGGATTTAAGAGTCCCCTCACTTATAAAGGCATTGCGAGAAAAGAGGGGAATGTTAAGAAATTGTTTTAAAAAGAAGAAGAAGAAAGAAAATGGTAACTCTGCAACTTTTATTTCTGTCTTGGATAGTTAAACCTACAGAGAAGATTAATTTATCTTGTTAGTAGTATGTGTGTATGTGTGTGCGTGTGTGTGCACGCACCTGTGTGAGTGTGTGTTTGACAATCTGGGCAGACCATGACCTTTACTCACCCTCGTATAATGCGCAATTCAACGTTACCTTAGGTTGGGTCTCAACTTTTGGAGCCAGTCTAACTGGTATGAATCAACGCTTCCTTCGCCATTCAGGGTTAAGTCTCTTCACCCCCTCCCGACTGACTGGGAACCTATTGTTGAAGGGCAGGCTTCCGCTCTCCCCACTTCCCCCCAGGCTGGCCGATTCTCCCTCCAGGGTGGAGGAAATACAGGAGACCTGCTGTGTTAGACACTGGCTCCCAACAGCTGATTATTAGACATCAGGAAAATTGTGAGTAAGCTGTTAAACTGTTGGTAGCTTGAATCCGGTCATGGTGAGAGTCTCTACACCACAGAAATTGGCAAATGCTATAAATCAAGCCTTTCCCTCTCTGGGTAGCTGTTTTGCTAACACCCCACTGGGTTAGGGAATGGGGAGTTCTCCCTGGCTCTCAGGGACTTTGAGATCTCTAGACCTGTCAGATTGTTCACCTCTCCTCTCACGATCTGCGAGTTCCTCAGAGACTCCCATCATCATCGGATACCTCTATGGTGACCTTGTACTTTGGCAGACCACTGCTGACCACCAATCAGCTTCTGGTTTTAGATGCTCACCCCACAGATTCCTGTTGTTGGGGGTCCCTTTGCACCCTGGGCGGGATCCTTGCTGATATTATATTAGTTTTCTATTGCTGCATTAAAAATCACCAGAAACTTGGTGGCTTAAAACAACACACCTTCATTATCTCAGACTCCTGGGTCAGGGGTCTGGGTACTCTGCTCAGGGTCACATAAGTTTCCACATAAGGTGTCAGGTGGGCTGACCTGAAGCTTGGGGTCCTCTTCCAAGCTCATGCGATTGTTGGCAGAATTCAGAATTCAGAATTCGGTGGTTGTTAAGACTGAGGTCCCTGTTTCCTGGCTGGCCGTCAGCCAGGGGCTTCTTTTAGCTCCCAGAGACTACTTGAGTTTTTTGTTTTATGTCCCTCTCAAAGGACCTTTGACAGCATGGCAGTTTATTTTTTTTTTTTTTTAGCAGTTTAATGGGTGCATTTTATGTGGAATTAGATCCTCCCCTTCAAATGCTGTAGTTGGGGGCTCCTGGGTGGTTCACTTGGTTAAGCATCCGACTTCGGCTCAGGCCATGATCTCGCAGCTCATGGGTTCAAGCCCCGTGTCGGGCTCTGTGCTGACAGCTCAGAGCCTGCAGCCTGCTTCAGATTCTGTGTCTCCCTCTCTCTCTCTGCCCCTCCCCCACTTGTGTTCTATCTCTCCTTCAAAAATACATAAACATTAAAAAACTAAAAAAAAAAAAAAAACCAAGTGCTGTAATTATCATTGCTTCAAGTAAAACTTGAATAAAATATTGAAACCTCAAAAAAAAAAAACCCAACAAAAACATAAGTTAACTCTCTCTATCCAGTTTGCAAAGAGAGTCTTACATGATGCAATGAATGTAATGATGGGGGCGGGACTATCCCATCATCTTTGCTTAATCCAGGGAGTGACGTTCCAACGCTTTGCCACACAAAGTCGCATCATCAGGAGAATTGCCATCTAATCCCCTTTGCCATATTCTGTCAGCGAGAAGCAAATCACAGGTTCTGCCCACATTCAATGGGAGGTGGGTGTATAGATTGTGACTCACTGGAGGTCACTTCGGGTAGTGTCTGCCTTACTGCTATATGTTCTACATCTGAGCTGAGTTCTACAGACTTTTGACCCACTGTCAGAAGGGAGCGCAATTTCCTCTCAACCCAGACTCAGCTTTCTCTTTATCTTGCCACCAAAGCAGGCTGCTGGCCTCTTCTTCCCATTTCTCCTGTGTTCCACTGGAGGGAAGATGGGGGTACCCCTCTAATGGTCACTTTGAAGCCCATTGTCTTTGGACTTGAAATATTTTAAAGCCAGACACAGATATCAGAACAATGTCCATTGCTTGGATTATGTACGATTCCATTTTCTCCTAAGTATCAGTTTTCCTGAAGCCGGCAAGCACATATTTGAAAACAAAATGCTTGAGGAAATGATACTACATTAATCTCACCCTGGAGTTTGATGTTTCAGCGGACCAAGGGGGAACATACATTTTGCTGTGTTACTTCATTCTTTTTTTTTATTTCTGAAATAAACTGGGCAGACTGCATGCTGCTTCCAAACTATTGGAAGCTCTTCATCCTGTCTCAGTGGCATTAGCTGAAAACTGATGTCTTATATGGGGCATTAGTGCGAACACAATGCCGTCTTTCAAGTAGAGGCAGGTGCTTTATTTCATGGCTCTATACTCCCAGGTTAGCTCTAAAGGAAGAAATTAGTCTCTCTCTCTCTCTCTTCCCCACATTTCCTCCCTCCCCTCCCTTCCTCTCACCTCTGTTTCTCCTTTCTTGCTGTCTTCTCACTTCTATTTCCTGCATTGTTATTTTGATCTTTTCTAATAAGATAATGGATTGCTTGGTTCTTTGTATTAAATAAGACTGAGAGACTTGTAAAAGAAACTTAGTTAAATTTCCATTATTCCACGTCATAAGAAAGCTCTTCTAGGTGCAGTAACTTCTACAGTTTCTGCTTCATGTTTCAAATGTTATGAATCTGCAGGTTATCCCTGCCCATAACGTTGTGTCTGGATGGCTCCACCCCTCTGTGGAGTCTTTTCTTGGTGGCCTTGTGTCCTTTCACCAGGTGTCATGGATTATTTAAGTCCTGTGGGCAGGCATTTAAACACTCAGGTTGCCTTCAGACATTTATTTTTTTTCTTTAATTCAACCATGTGCCGATCACCTCTTATCAAGGGGAAGAAGATACACATATGAATGGGGGATGCATCATCGAATGATGGTGACATAATTAATAATGACACTTGAACAGTAATTCTTGAACATTTCCCTAGAACTCCTTCCCCACAAAATTGAGTATCGGGAGAATGGCATGTTAATTCCCCTTCAAAAAGCCATGAATGAAGACTACAATCTTAGGGGCTAGAATTAACTTTATCTTGTCTGCCTCCCTTCCTCTCTTGCTCCCTTCTTCTCTTCTTTCCTTCTCCCTTCCTCTCTTCCTTCTTTTTTTAAAATTTTTTTAACGTTTATTTTTGAGACTGAGAGAGACAGAGAGAGACAGAGCACGAGTGGGGGAGGGACAGGGAGAGAGGCAGACACAGAATCGGAAGCGGTCTCCAGGCTCTGAGCCATCAGCCCAGAGCCCGATGCGGGGCTCGAACTCACGGACCGTGAGATCGTGACCTGAGCTGAAGTCAGACGCTTAACTGACTGAGCCACCCAGGCGCTCCCTCTCTTCCTTCTTTAAAAAAATCTGGACTGGGATCTCAGCTGACAGCTCAATTAAGTGAAGTGAGCAAAGATTTCCCAGCTGTTGCCAACTCAAAGGGAGTTACGTCCATAAAGAAAAAGCAGTCTTTCTAACCAGAAAGCACCAAAGATCTTGATCGTAGGCAGCACGGATCAGTGCAATCACAGGCATGGACAAGGAGTCAAGAATTTCTCTACATTGACTCTCTCTGTACAGAATATCTCTACATTGTGCCTTTAGAAAAAAAACGGAAAGAAAATATCTGGCTCGCAGAGAACTTGTACTGAGTAATGAACTATAACAGTGCTCAGCACAGAGCAGGTGCTCAGTAAATACTTGTTTGCTGAAGTAACGTTTGATTTGAATGGACTCTAAAATGCCTTCATCTGACTAAGTGCCGTCTTACATCAGCTTTCTCAGAGTAGTGTTTCCATACAGGCAAACCTTCTAATCCCCAGTAAAAGAAAAGATTACATAAATATTCAGTAACTTGAAGTTTTAAGTAAATGCCCAGTGTCCTACCTCTAAACATGTCTGCAGATGATCTTGGTTTGCTCCCTGGAGAAGAACCAAATACTTTAGATAAGGGGGGAATATTCTCTCTCTCTGCTTGTATAGACCTGGCCTAACTTAAAAGTAAATGTTTAGTTAAGATGATCTCCAGCTTGACCTTTCTGAAGGCACGGGAAGCTGGCTTGAGCATAGCTGTCCATGGCTATAGATTGGAATGTCTCAGTGTAGGTGGAACAGTGTTCTCAAGGGAAGCCCTTCCTCATTTACTAGCTGGGTATGTTAATACCCTTTGGTATTTACCTCAGTCTTCAACAAGTCAAAATCTGTGGGGTAATATATACAGTCGATAATTCTTAAACCAACATAATACACTGAGATGCTTGTAACTGATGAGTGAGTTAGGCTCAGCCTTCAGCACTATGATTAATCATATAAATTTGTAAAAGGTGCATAATCGTAGCTACTGAGAGATACTGCTAACTGTGCTTACAGAATGTGCCTATTCCCTCCTATTTTCCTGGAGTCTTCTAGCTCAAAAGCTTTTGGGTTATGGATAGGTAAGTTGCATTTATCAAGAACCCGTGGAAGAAGTATGATGCTGGTATTTAAATCTCATCTCTCATTTAATATTGGGGAAACATCTGCCCTTCTCTGAGAATTAATTTCTTTATCTTATAACAGTGCAACATCAGGGGCTGAGTGAGATTTTTCATGTTGTCCCAGAACCATCAAAGACTCAAAGCTGGGAATATGTACCCCAAATTCTAAGCCCCAGGAACCACAGCTACTGAGACCTGCTATCTCTTTGCAGGACTTGATAAGGATTATCCAGCAGACCTGGGGTTACTACTCCATTGTCTTTCACTTCCTCCTGATATTTAAAAACAACAACAACAACAACAACAACAACTGAGAAGAGGAGTCTTTTGAAGGAACAAAGTGTTCACTTTCTCTCTTCATCTCCTCCCTTGAAGGAAAGAGAGGGAGGTCCAAGAGAATCGTTCATAAACTTGGGAGTGGCTAAGGAAAGGCAGACTGACACTTTATTCCCTGGTTGAATATCTGCTTATATAGCAGAGCTGATGAACTACCTCTGAGCTGTCAGGTGTGTAGGTAGGGCGTTTATAGAGGTGATGTACGTGCACTTGCATGTTGGGGAGGGGAATGTCAGGTGGAGATGTCATAAGATTTCTCATCACTCCCCCAGTTGACACGTGCCCCTTTCCAAGATATACTGAGATGGTTCCACATGTACTTGTTGCAAGCCTGGGAACTGACCAAGAAAGTTAGACTGAGTTTGGGGATAACTGTCTCTAGAGGAATCCCACAGTGAAGGACAAAAGCATGTGACATGACAATGCTAGCTGGGGTCAGCCAAAGATGTGGACATAATTAATTAGGAACTTCCAGTGCCCAGAGTTGTGGGTTGGAGGGGGCATACTGGAGAGCATGAAGCACATTGGAACCACAGGTAAGCAGGGAGGTATGCAGCCTTACTCTGCCCTGCTCCACCTCTAGAGGAGATAGTTCTGGAAAGAGGAGAAAGAGGGAAACTGATAAAGACCGTGCCCCTGGCTGGGGGAAGGCAGAAGAACATGATGAATTAGATGTAACATTAAGACTTAACCAAATAAACCCATGGACTAGGGCTAAGATGTGTGTGTGTGTGTGTGTGTGTGTGTGTGTGTGTGTGTGGCGGGGGTGGAGGGGTCGGTCTAGCATAGATGGGGACAGTTATTGGAAGAAAATAAAATGGTTTCATATTTATAGTCTAATGAGTTTAGACTTTTCAATACCCCCATTTGCCTTCTTGTTCACGGTTCATCCTGCCAATCTCAAAATATAGTCTCTCTCACAGTCCAGTACTGTTTGTAACATATTTAATATGTGATTCCACCTCCCCCTCACATCTCAGTTACATAGATCCTTGAGATTTGTGTCAAATCCTACCTCTTTCCAGAAGTCTTCCTTAATAACCCCAGGTCCATTTTCCACCCTACCTCTTCTCCATTGCCCTCTGTCATTTTGGCATTTTCTTTTGGATCCACCCTTGCGTTTTTCATTCTTTTCATTCCAGTGGACCACACACTACTTTGGGACCTCATGTAAACTCACCTTCAAAGTATTGCCACATGTTGCCAAGGACAACTGGTTGAGCCATTGCCGCATTTGGCGAGCCATGCGGTCTAAAACTTGACAACAGCAGCCCATGGGAGTATGTGTTTCTAAATTACACAAGGACTCTGTCAGCTCACCAGGTGTGTGCCTGTGAGGTGATGAATGCTCAATGCTCAGCAGGAGCATCTTTTCCTAAGTTGTATAAAGGTGACCCCGCACTTTTTTAACCATCCCTTGCCCCCACCCTAGTCTCTCTTAATTTCAAATTCTTTTGTACATGGCTGACAAATCAATTTCTTTTTTTTACCTGAAGGAAATTTCTTTTTGTACATAAAAAAAGACACCATTAAGGGCACGAGCAACATCACATATATTGGGTGTTGCTGTAGAGGGGCTGAGCAGAGACTCAGCCTGGACATACAGTGAAATAAAATCTTCCTAGCACCATGATTCTCGAACTTTAATGTGTACACAAATCACTATCAGATCTCATTAAAAGGCAGATTCTGATTTGGAAGATCTGGGTGGAGTGTGAAATTCTGCATTTCTAACAAGTGCTTATGTGGTGCTAATGATGCTAGTCTGAGGACCACACTTTAGCAAGCAAATTTCATTGAATTCTCACAAAGATCCCTATGAGGTAGGTTTTATTCTTTTTAAAAAATTTTTTTTAAAGTTTATTTATGTATTTATTTATGTATGCATTTATTTCTTTAGAGAACAAGTGGGGGAGGGGCAGAGAGAGAGAGAGAGAGAGAGACAGAGAGACAGAATCTGAAGCAGGATCCAGGCTCTGAGCTGTCAGCACAGAGCGCAACAACGTAGGGCTGGAGCTCACAGACAGCGAGATCATGACCTGCAAGATCATGAAGTTGGACACTCAACCGACTGAGCCACACAGGTGTACTGAGGTAGGTTTTATTCTTAATCCTACTTTATGAATGACAAAACTGATAGTTGAACTGATTAAACAATTTGTTCAAGCTTGCATAGCTTATACATAAAGGAATAGGGACTCAAATTCAGTTCTGATTCAAGCAATAGCTCTCTCTTTTTTGTTTATTTATTTCTGAGAGACAGAGAGAGAGAGGGAATGAAAGGGGCAGAGAGAGAATCCCAAGGAGGCTCTGCTGTCAGCACAGAGCCTGACACGGGGCTCAGACCCACAAACCGTGAGATCATGACCCCAGCCGAAGTCGGATGCTCAGCTGGCCGAGCCACCCAGGCACCCCAAGCAACCTCTTTTAAATCACCATGGTGTATTCCCTCTAGAAGGGTCAGGACAGAAGAGAATTAACTTCAGGAAGGAATTCTGTTCAGAAAGTAAGACAGGCAAACTTGGTAGTGGATTGGCCTTGAACTTCTCAGTTGAGTTGGTCAGGGACTCCTGCACTACAAGAAATGGAGTTTGGGGCAGCAGGAACAAGAGGTTTGGGAGTTTGAAGGGTTGAGGGCAGCTGCAATGGGCCATGTGTTGGGGAATCAGCAGGAGGGAAGTTGAGTGGATTGAATTTGCCAAAGTACCAAATCAGTTGTTGCTAAACTCCATATTAGAATCACCTACGCACGGTTTTTTTAAAGCTTTCAAAGCTGAGGACATACCCCAGACCAGTTAAATCACAGTCTCTGGGGCTGGGACACAAACATCAATATTTTCTGAAGCTACCCAGGTAATTGCAAAGTACAGAATTTTGGAGAACCACTGCTATTGACTATTTGCTTCTAATATGAAAGGGGCACAGTCTTTAATTATTCATAAAGAGCCCAAGGAACACTGAAGAATGGTTTTGGGTTTTGGCATGGTTCAGGGTTTGGCAAACTTTTTCCGTATGGAGCCAGATAGTAAACAAAATGTTTTAGGCTTTGTAGGCCAAGAGGCAAATTTGAGGATATTATGTAAGCGCTTATGTAACAAGAGAGAAAACAGATTTCCACAAATTTTCTGATGAAATTCAAAATTTTACGGATGCTCAACTTGGAATTTCATATAATTTCTATGTGTGATGAACCATTATAGTTCTTTTGATTTTTCTAACCATTAAAAATTTAAAAAATTATTCTTAGCTTGAGGGCTGTACAGAAACAGGCAGCAGGCTGGGTTTGGCCCCTGAGTTGAAGGGTTGAAATTTGCTGACTCATGGTATAGTTAACGATGTACCTTGATGAATCCAAGGAAGTCCTCAGACATGTGTATTTAAACAAAAACATCAGTATTCAAATGAGTGCTGTACCTGACTAGCAGTAAAACTAGCCTTTGGAAAATCATTATCCTTTCTGGGGACAGCGTGCAAATCAAATGACAACATTTTGAGACAAAGTCTACTTTAACCATATTTTTCATCATCATAAATTAAAAATGACTGGTTGAAAATATGGCTACACTATAGTCTACTGCATACAATAATATGCTTCGTAAATGATTCCAATACTTTATTTCTAAAATATCTTATGAAAAATGTAAGTAGGATTTCAATTTGACTTAAAAACAGCTTGTGTTTAATCTAATGTCCACTCTTTCCAGGCCCTGATTTGCTAAAGAGCCCTGGTTGCAGAGTATAGCCCTCCTGGGTTTCTATTCTGTGTGTTTGGATGTGGGGATTATAGGTCAAAATTGCCATTTTATGGAAATGCTGTCTGTGTCATTAGGTAGATAGTCTGAAATGCATTAGAGGGTTATAAAAATCACTTTTTTTTTTTTTACCCCTAAGTGAATTTCAAGGATTACTTAACTCCTCCAAAGTCACACATCTGGTAATGATCAGGGAGAAACTTGAACCCACATCATCTGACTCAGACTGCAGATTTTTATGCTTAGTCCATTGCACCACTCACACTTCACAATATTCTGCAAAAGGAAAAGCTGAGCCCTGCAGACACCATGTGTTAGAAGGTGTTGTGCATCTGGGCTGTTCGTTCCAGGCACCAGAATTTTTCACTGGTGTCAGGGGTACTAACTGGCTTAAATAGAGCACACGTGCTCCCTCTCTCTCTTTAATGGCCCGATGCATCCATTTCTTTATTTTTATTATTTATTTATTTTTTACAATCTGATATCTCTTTTTCATAATGGCTACTGTTTCTATTAATTCTGAATAGTAAAACAAAAATATGATGAAGTAAAAGAATAATTATATTTATACTTCAGAATGTGCTATGTCCATTTCCCCAGTTAAATGTAAATACGTATAAACAAATTTAAAAGCAATATAAAAACACACAGATATAGATATGACTATAGTGTGCTTATGATGTGCATTAATCAAACCCTACTTGTGTCTCCTTACATGTTTTCTGTGCTATTCGTGGGCTATTTCCCATGAGTCACTATCAGTTGTCCTTCAAGGGCAGCAATGTGGTTAAAAATGGTCCTTTTGTTGCCACACCAAGGTCTTGTAGTTTAACAGTGTCATTTCCACTTAAATAGAAGTTATGTGTAAATTGGCTAGGCTACTTATTTCATACTCCCTTGTTTTTCTTAAAGTTTTTTTATCTTGAAAATTACTAGCCTGAGGAGTTAAGTCACGATACGAAAAAATGATTTTAAGTGAAAAGATATTATACTTACATAAAAAGAACACTTGGAATGTGCTTAAATTTGGTTAAGTACCTACATTGGTTAAGTACCTCTTAGGACATATACTCATATTACTGAGTATTATGTAATTATTAAGAGTTATGTATACAAATGAATTTATAATGGACTATGAAATGTTTTGTTAAAATGTGGATTATTTAAGCAAGATGAAAATGATAAATTCTACACATAATACAGTCATCAATCTGACTGTATATATTAATATGGAAACAAACTTATACACAAAAGAGACTGAAAAAAAAAACTAAAATGTTAACTAAGGATATATCTGAGGGCTAAGCTTACTGTTTTTTATCTTCTATTTTTACTTATTTCCCATGTGGAGCATGTATCACTATTCTAGAAATCTTTACATTCATTTTAAAAGAAATCCTATTGACTGATTCATTATCATAATTACCAAATATTTTATTATTCTGGGTGTAACTGCTGTTACTCTATTATCTCGAGGCATTTTATAACTAGACCGCCCTGAATTATTGCATTAATAACTTCAGATAGTTTCTCATTAGCAAAAAAAATACAGTTAAAATTTTTAAAGAAAGGAATCTTAGGACCTGAAGTTCTAAAAATTATGCTTGTAATACATTTAGTTTAGTTTAGTTTAGTTTAGTTCATTTATTTAGTTGGGTTTTTCCCCCATATGTATGAAAATGTTCAATGCTGGTAGAAGTTACCAGAAAATAAAAAAAACTCCTTCCCTTGAGTTTGTCTGCCTTGAGAATTTGCCAGGCGTTGAAGGGAGCCCTCTGCTGTTAGCTATATTTATTACAGTAAACTTTGATTTATATTGTTTTATGTCCTTCCTTGAACCTACTCAGGTTTTTAATGTTTCTGTTATGATTGTACATTTCACACAACAAAGAAAACATAAATTCCACGATGCCAGCTGGCACAGTTAATAATCCGTCAATTCTGCCCTTTTTGAACTATACCACAGCATTGGAACATCTGGCAGTTTCCAATTTCCATGTTAGAGTGGGGTTTTGACCTCTATTTCACTTTCAAATGGGTCTCTTCGGCAGAATAACTCTGCTTTCTCCATTAACTTCACCGCTCACACCCTTGACAAGTGCATGTGAGGCTTTACACCTAGTGCTTTAGAAGGTGCTGTGCACTTGTCAGAGGAAGCTACCGTTCTGCTCTGCTCCCTTAATCGCCTTTGTTCATTGCTCCTATCCATTAACTACCAGCGCTCCTCGAATCTCCCTCTTTGGGCCTTTGGTTTTTAAAAATATCTTCCTCTGTTGCGTCTGAAGGCTCATCCACTTCCACAAGCCTAGTTATCAGTCTGAACTAATTGCTTCAGCTCTGTCCTCTCCAGGGCCCTGGAAGAGAAGCAGGCAACAAGGGGCCTTTGGGTGCCTGGTGCATGAGCACAGTGGTGTGTGTGTGTGTGTGTGTGTGTGTGTGTGTGTGTGTGTGTGTGTACACATAAAATACGGATAAAAAAGATAGAAAAATACATCTCCTTGCCTGTCTCCTTTCACTGGCATCAGGTAATCTCCACTCTCTGGGACTGAACTCTTGGGAAGACGTTTCTTCAGCACCTGTGATTCTGAGTTTGCCCCTCTGCTTTTCTTTTTTTCTAGCCTCTCGCACTGTTTCCTTCTATCTGCTCTGCATGTTCTCATCGCACGAGTCTTCCTAAGAAACGCATCTTTAACCATTTCCCTCTCCTTTGAACATATCTTCCGTGCTTCTCTGTTGCTGAAAGGTTCAGTTTCAAATGTTTCACCCTGATATTCTAGGCCCTTTAAATTTTGACTTTACCTCTCCAGCCGAATATCTTGCTCCTAACAAGGCTATTCCGGCAGGCCGGCTTCCTGCCTCCCGCGTTCTCCGTCCAGGTCTTCCGTTCTTACGCTAGTGTGGTCTCTTTTCAGTCCTGTCGAAAATGCTTTCTTTCAATGTACTTGTCCAAATCCAACTCCCATTTGAAATACTCATATTTCCATCAACTTTTTCTCGAATAATCAGGCAACATGGATATAATCTTTTCTCAGCTACCTGTTCAGCATTTATTATGAGTTCCATGCATTAGAGTATTTTGTGGCATTTAATCTGATGCTAGTGTGTATTCTCTTGGGTGCTCTTAATTGTTCCTTTTATATCTTGTCTTACTCACAAGACTATATCTGTGCATATGAGGATAAGAATATAGTCAGGTATTTCACAGAGCGGTACCATGCTGGGCTTTATCAATGGCTTAAACTCTGGGCAATTCATTTCCTTCTTCTGTAAAATGGAAATAATGATGCTTCTCTACCTATCCCTTTTTGACACTTGAAGCTAAAATGAAATAAAGTGGGCAAAGGCTTCAAAGCTTTCAAACTCAAGTATTACCACAATTATCATGATGCATAACCTCTCTTTTTCCCCCTGAAATACCACCTATTATAGGGTCATGGAATTTCCTTCTGAGGATAGAGTTAAACACCAAAAAGGGTCACAGCCATCATGAGGAACAGACACCGTCTCTCTGAAGGCGCATCAGATCTGCCAGAGTAAAAGACCAAGGTCAGTATCTTCAACTCAGGTCTTCATTTTTCTCATCCATAGATGTTGATAGTGTCTATTCACATTCACATCAAGGCTCTTGTAATATTAGTCTGCATTTACTGTTTATACTCCAGCAATCTTGGGTCAAAACTCACAAGTATACAGAAATTTCTTTCGAAAAGTGACCAAGGACGTCCTAATTATTTAATGGAATAGCTGCTCTTCATCCTTACCTCCTAGGCCTTCTGTCACATTAGATGCCATTAAGTATAGTTGTAAAATAAGGTTCGAAGAAACGGAGATGTTCCAATACAAGAGATCATGAAGGAGAAGGCAGATTTGACTGCATTAGAGTGGAAGACATGTCTACATCAATAATTTAAAAAAACAAATGAAAAGGCAAACAAAAAACTTGGAAAATATTTGCTTTGTCTTTGACAACCCTATTAATATCCTCAGATTAAAACCTTAAATAACATGGGAAAAGATAAACACTGTAATAGGAAAATGGGCAAATGTTACAAACATACAAATCACAGAAGAGAAAATATAAATATCACATGTATAATGCTCAACTTCACTAATAACGTCAATGGCTAGTTTTAGGTCCCATTTTTTTTCCTCTTTGAAATGTTGCAAAGTATATTAAACTTCTTTTGAACAGGTTCTGTAAAAAATTCTGATTAACCTGCCCAGAGTCCTTCATGTTGGACCCAGAATGGTGGACCTCGTCTGCATTGTACTTGCCTGAGAGAATCAGCTGGGCACAAGTTTTCCTTTTTTCCCAGAATGCAATGGGGCATGTGCGTCCTAACACCAATCTTGAAAATAGCATTAGCTTCCAAAGGTATGTCTATATCAACTTATGCCTTTAATAAAGTGTATCTGCCATCTCTCCTCCAATAAAGAATAAAATCTGAGAGTGACTGATAAAATCGTGCCCGGTCTTGTTGAGAGAATGAGTGATGGGTTGTTTAAGAAGGCAAAAAACAAAAAAGGAAATTTCATTTCCATCTAAACACTGCTTTGTGTCTACACTGTAGGTTTGTATCCTTGGTTCAAGGTTACAGATCTTCCCAATGATACATTAGCTGTCAAATATAAAGTCTTAGGCCATGTTGCAAGAGCATTCTTATTGCCTTGAACATTCTTTTTTTCCCCCTACTATATTAAAAAATGCCCTTTGGGACATGGGTCTGGAAAAGTATTCCTTTTTTTAGAGCTACTAATTTCAAATGGAACTGACATTGCAAAGATCCTACAAATATTCTCTTCTGTTCTCATAAATTAGGCACCATTATCGAGTGTAATGTGCCAGACATTTTATATACACAATTCATTTAATATTATGATAATGCTAGATAGAATAGGATGTTTTTGTTTTTTTTTGTTTTTGCCTTTTTAAAAATTATCTATCTATCTATCTATCTATCTATCTATCTATTTATTTACATTTCACAGAAGAAATGTAAATTCAATGTAGAATCCATGTCTCAGATAAAATAAATCACTTAAAAGTTTAAGCTACTGAGACGCCTCCTCTCAGGTGAGCTCAAGTTTGTCTGGCTCCAGAGTCCACGTTTTTCTACCTAACCTCATTTTTTTGCTGTTTCTTTTCAATTCTGTAACTTTCATACTATGTTTAGCTTAAAATTAACGCAAAGCTTATCATGTATCCTCAGCGGTAATTGCTTGGTGTTCTGTTTAAGGTGCTTTGGAATTCTGTAGATTGTGGGGGTCTTTTCTGATGGTTTCCACTAACCCTATAAAATGATTTACCTACTGCATTTGGAAACATCTATAAGCTCTTATCAATCATGAAAAAGTTGAAGAACTCCCATTCTGAAAAGAAGAATAAAATTGAGCATCTGCAGGACCTCAGAAAGCAGTGTGATTTTAGGCCGGTTATGGTCACAGCAAGATCACTGTTATGAAATTTATTTTTATCTTCTGAGTTCTCAGGGGTATTTATGGCAGGCTTGGACAGAAGTCTTATTAAGGAAGATTCCTGTCTGGCCATCCATGCAATTTATTTTGAATGCTCTGGCTTGACTCTCCCTTGGAAGTTATCTTTAGTGTAGAGATTCTAGTACTATTTGATTTAATAATGTTTGGACATGGTGGGCTGCCTAATCAGTACCAGATAGAATACAAGGAAAATTTTCTTCCTTTTTCAGAGCTCACAGTTATGGCAGGGGATATGCCTCTGCTGGGTTCAAGTTTTGGCTTTGCTACTTGATAGCTACGTGACCTTGGCAAGTCAGTTGACATCTCTGAGCCTCAGTTCTCTTATCTTGTATAATAATAATAATAATACCCATAGCATTGTTGTACAAGATGTAAAATAATAAACATAAAAGCATTTTTGTAAACTTTAAAACTACTGTACACAGGGGTGCCTGGGTGGCTCAGTTGGCTAAGCATCTAACTCCTTCGGCTCAGGTCATGATCTCACGGTTCGTGATTTCAAGACCCGCATTGGTCTCTGTCCTGGCAGTGTGGAGCCTGCTCGGAATCCTCCTCTCTTTCCCTCTCTCTCTGCCCCTCCCCTACACTCTGTCTCTCAATAAATAAATAAGCTTTAACAAATAAAAGTATCATACACAAAGATAAATAACTCACTTTAAAAATGGACAAGTGATCTGAATAGACATTTCGTTAAAGAATACCTACAAATGGCCAATAACTACATGAAAAGACGCTCAACATCATTAGTCATCAAACCCACAAGGAGATACCACATTACACCTATGAATAAAATAGCTATAATAAAAAAGCCAGGTGAGAATAAGTGTTGTTGAGGATGTGGAGAAATAGGGATCCTCACACATTGCTGGTGGGAATGTAAAATGGTACAGATTCTTGGTAGAACGGCCTGGAAGTTTCTTTTAGTTTAACATAGTGGCCACATGATTCAGCAATTTTATTTCTGGTTATATACCCCAAAGAAATAAAAGTACATGTCCACAAAAAAAAAAAAAAAAACAACAAACAAACCTGTACATGAATGTTCATGGGCATTATTCTTAATATCCAAAGGTGGAAACAGCTCAAATATCTAGCAGCAGATGAATAGATAAATAAAATGTGGTATACTCATAGAATAGAATATTACTTGGCAATCAAAACAAATGAAGTATTGGTATGTGCTATTACTTGGACGGACTTTGAAAGCATGCTAAGTGGAAGAAGCCAGTCACAGCGAATCACATATTGTATGATTCAACTTAGATAAAATGCCCAGAGTAGACAAATCCGTAGGTACAGGAAGTAGGTTGGTGTTTGCCTATGGTTGAGGGGTTGGGGGCAAATGAAAAGTGACAACTCGTGGATATGGGTTTTCCTCGTTAGGGTGATGAAAATATTCTAAAACTGATTTGTGTAATAGTTGTACAACTTTGTGACTATACTAACAACTATTGTAAATTTCAAATGGGCGAAATGTGTCCTAGGTATGTGAGCTATAGCTGAATAAAGCTGTTATTATAAAAGTACCGCACTGTATAAGTCTATATTACCATTTGTTCTATTTTTATATTTGTCCTTTATCACAGCCATAATAGACTGGCATTCTCAGCTTTTGGCTCTAAGCTAGAGACAAAGTACGCTATCCATTTCTTGTGAACTCTCATATTGGAAGGTTTTCTCAGCTACGGTAGTTCACAAAGGAATGCCACCAGCTTAGCTTTACTACAAGAAGTCCCAGGAACACCTGTTCCAGGTCAGCTTCTCACCTGGTTAGTCCACATCGATTATCATCGCATGGAATTGGTTCAATCAGGAAAAAATGGCATCAAGGTGAGCCCTTCCCGGTTTTCCATTTCTCTAAAATAATTTACCATGGTTCCTGGGGAATCGATCTATTTTATGTTCAGCATTTTGCTCTTAGAAACTCTTTTGTTTGTAGGCTTCTAATTGAAACCAAGTCATCCTCCCACAAAACACAAAAAACAGCTCTGGCCCACAGCAATTTGTTCAGTAGATTATAATACACTTTTATTTATCTTCTCTCAGTACATTGCATGGTCTGCAAGGATAAGAAGTTCCGTTTTATTTAATTTTGTATTCCGTGGGCTTGACACATAGTCAGGGCTCAGCAAGTGGTTTACTGAATGATGAATCAATAAATGAATGCCGAAAACAAGGTGAGCAGAAATAGTGACATTTACCTGACACATGGGCCACAAAGACAGCCATGCCAATTTGGGTGAATATTGCTCAGGAAGTGATATTCTCAGGCTGAACATGGAGGGTTTTGTTATTCACGAGTTAGCTTTTCAGACCACGGAAAGTAGAAATTTGTAGTCAATTTGAACTTCACAGGCTTTGACAAAGGTGGGATTGTAGGAGCAATTTCTTAGTGAGTGAGTGAGCCTAACTGGCCCCCATCGAGGGCATTTAAAGTTAGTGTGCAAGCATCTACTTAGCTTCTCATCAGAGAAAGAGAGGGGAAATAATTACTTGTTGTATTCCAGAATCTTGGAGATTCTGGAAGGCCTTCAGGAGCATCCCCTGGGAAATGTCCATGACCTATACGGCCAAAAATAATATTGAAAGAATAGCTAATGGAGGGTAAATACAAAATTGGGATTGTGCTAGAATTGAGTGGATTAGGAGGAAACTATCTGGGCAGGTTGCTATGAGGCAGTGTGCTGGGGCCTCAGGAGAAGCCACCAGCACTTTGGGTCACTGCATTTACTTGGGCTCACCCAGCTGCGTCACACGTCCCGGGGCCATTGTCTGCTGTGCCAACTCCAATCCACCACCACCTGGAAAGTGTGAAACTTGGCCCACAGAAGACCACTGAAAAGGGTTAAATCCTAAAGGCACACGCGTCTGGCAGCAAAAGGGCAATTTGTAAAGGAACTCAGTTCACAGGCGTTGACCCCTGCCTCTCTCCTCATTTTCACACCTCAGACTGCAGGATGATGTGTGAGGATTCCTTTCTCTTTAGTTTCCCTCCTCCAGAAAGAGTAAACCTTTATCTTTCATCCTGTATTACCTGGCCAGCTATTTACAGATAAGGCCAGTGTCTCCTTCCCGGATCTGCAGAGCAGACCCTGATAGGCTGATTCTTTCCTCACTGTACATACTCATGGATGGTAGGGAAATTGTATCATTTTCCGCTAACACATCTGAGTCTGATCATACCTACTGTTGTAGTAACTTATTTACCTTTTGGCATAATGAGGAATTTGAGTTTCCATTATAGTTTATTTTATTCCATTATAAATGCCTAAATTTTCCTGGGATATATGCTAAGCAGCCTAATTCTTTGATCATTCCTTTCTTATACAAAGCTGCTTCTCTCTGAGCAGGGAAGCTCCAGGAACAAACTGGAAATCAGGACATGTTTGGATGGAAGAGAAGCAAAGTGCAACCGTCCGTCTGCCTCATTCTCTGTTGTAAGTGAAGATACCTCGGTTCCATTAGCTGAAGTGTCCATTAGCTAATCAAGAATTTAAGCTAAGTGTTCCAAAGAGTGGAAACATGAGGCACGGCTGGGGCAGGACCTGGTCACTCAACAAATATTTGTTATCTGCCTAAGCACTGGGAATACCAATAAGAGTGAGATGAATTTTTTGCCCTCAAGTCATTCATGATGTATTGGGGAAGACAGACCAAAATCAATGAGGGTGCCAGGTGCTATGAAAGAGGCAAGCTGTAAGCACTAATGGGGGCAGGGGCGGTCTGGAGGCACCTCACATTCCAGATCCCGGAGACCCAAGACTCAAAGCGGGGACAAAGGCAAATTCAAAAAGGCCCCCCCCCCCCCCCCCGCCACCATCTGGTGGTTCTGGTGGTTCAGATGCAAATCAAACATCTTTAATTTAAACTTTAGCATTTGGAGATATGTCCTTGAGGCTCAAATGTAAAGAATGTGTGCTCACAGATGAAGCTTTCCCTGCTGATTCAAAGGAAGCTAACTTGAGCCCCATGAAGCCTTTTGATGTGGGGAGTAATCACTGTTTGTTTTCTCTGTGACCACAGAGAATTCAAGCAAAGCCTTTTTCGGAGCAATAACAATAGCTATTCTTTTAAATACTCCCTGCATTTCCTATTCTGTTAGGTACTTGGCATATGATTTCTATAGAAATCCCGTAAAATAGTATTAGTTTACCTACTTGGCAGAAAAGAAAACAGAAAGAGAGAGAGGTTAATTTAGTAATTTAGTTGCTCAGATAGTTTTGGAGCAAGGGTTTTAGTCCATGATGCACTGCCTCTAGAAATCCCTGCTTTTAGTTATATCAAACCTGCAAATTATAATCTTAATCTAATTTGTCAGTGCCTGCAAATACTTCCTGAACAATGTCTCTAAAATGCTTGAACATGCTTACTTTTACGTTTTTAAAAAAATTTTTAATGTTTATTTACTTGAGAGAGAGAGAGAGAGAGAGAAGGGGAGGGGCAGAGAGAGAGAGGGAGACACAGCATGTGAAGCAGGCTCCAGGCTCTGAGCTGTCAGCACAGAAGTCGGACACTTAGCCGACTGAGCCACACAGGCGCCCCATCTTTTTTTTTTTTTTTTTTCAGGCAAAGGCATGTGACATTTCTGCCACTGACGTGAACCAAGGGAGGGCTTGTTATGTTAGAGCGATTGTCAAAATTGGATCCATTCTTAGCGGTGACGGTCAGGGGGAGAAATTCTTCTGGAGACCACACTACAAATATTGTTTTGAATTTAGAGTCATCGCCGTCCATTTTCTCTGCAGGGTGTGCAGGGGTTAGTGCACATTTCTTGGTTTCTGATGTTTTTCTGTAAGGTTCTGATTTAAAAGTTCATTTCCTTACACACCAGGAGCAGTGTTTGTAGGTCAAGCTCCCAAAGTGTGAAATACTTGAACTCTCTAGGAAATATCCTGGGCATATGATTTAACTTTTGGCTGACTAGGTCTTGAATGGGGACATTGGAAAATATGAAACAGGGAGAAAGGACCTCCAACCACTGGTGCAGGGACCTCATTTTGTATCTGGCCTGAATGGCATAATTAAGAATCTTAATAGCTTTTTGGCAGTCATCTTACTTCTTGATTACTGCATCCTCTCACTGCTTCTGCACGAAGCTGAATCCGGAGTGTATCTGCCTTCTCTGTTCCCATGCTCAGGAGAGTAAACAGTCTGGATGAAAAGCCACACCACCTGCAGATCAGGGACCCTGCAGACACTTGGTCTCCAGTCTCGGCTGGGTCCTCAGAAATTCTTGTCAGTGCTTATACTTGTTCAGAGTGTCCAGGTCCCTCAAAGATTCCCCACACTCACCGAAGTCCTTCTGACCCCCTTTAGTGCCCTCTTCTTCTGTCTCAGCAGATGACCTTGCTGCCCAGACACCGTGGACATTTAGGTCTCAGGTAAGCCCATCATCAGCCACCAGTTGAGTACCTAATGCTTCCTTCTGTCGACACCCATGCATGTTCCCAAGATCTGTCTTCTGGTCTCAGAGAATGCCTCACTCCTTTCTCAAGTCCAAGTCCACTAGGACACGGACCTACGTCAACTGCCCCCAGGCCCCTCGGAACTCTATGGCATCTCATTCCTAGGTCATTGTCCCACTCTCCTGCCTCTCCAGCCTTGCCCTCCCCAAGGCTCCTAGAAAAATAAACTGGTCATTCCCTTTTCAGCTACCATCAAGGCTCTCTCTTCTTTGAGAATTCAGATGGTCAAGGGAGTGGGCTTAACCCCTAACTTTGCTTTCTTACTTCATACAGGTATCTGGCTTTTGTCCCCACCATTCCTTAACTTCTCTCACTATGGTCACCAAAAGCCCCTCATGGCCAAGATACAACTGACCTTTTTTGGTCCTCCTGGGTCTGTGTGTGGCACTTGGCTCAGTTGACCACTCCCTCTCTTTAAAAACATTCTGTGTATTTCCTTGGTTTCTCCAACACTCTGCCCTTCTGGTCTTCTCCATTCCAGCCTGGTTGTGCTTCCCTCCATCTTTCATCACTTAAAAGTTCACTGAAGGTAGCCTTTGGTGGTACAAGAGTGAGAGTTTCTGAATTAGATCGTCTCTTACTATTTGTGCTTCCATAGATTCTTAACCCCTCTGTATCCCAGTTTCCTCTTCTTTTAGAACGAAATTAACAACGTTTCACATTGTTATGAGGATTGACTCAGATAAATGCATGTAAAGTACTTTGTATGGATTTTTCATTTCAAAAGGAAAATTTAATTGCTAAGAGCTAACACAATCATATCAAGAAGCATTTCAAATAAAATATTATACTTTCCAATCTGCAATAGCAACTCATCCAGATTCCATCATGCTTTAGATTTTTCCAACTGTAAGTATCCTAAGAACTATTTGGACCACGAATTTGTTGTGACAGCGCCGATTCAAATTTTTTACTTACAAAGAAACATTTAGCAGGATTCCTGAGCATCTAAGACTGTTATAAAATAACTGGACGTCTAGTTTGCGTGATTATCTGAAGCTTTTTTTTTCTTTTAAACAAAGCTGTTATTACTAAAAAGAAGATTCAAAACCGCAAAAAATCTCAAAAGCCTTGTTTGGAATCACAAACAAATTTTGTTTAACTTGTTTTCATAATAAAAGCAAGCCATTATTAAATCTTTGAAAAAATAGGTACATTCAACCTTTCTTTCCAATAAATTAATATAATTTCCGGAGATTTACTGGCTCTTAAATACAAATATGGTTGATTTCAAACCTATGTGTGGAGCTCATCATAAAGCACCACCACTAAAATGCTCCTAAAAATTGAGATACATGAGTAACAGAAAAATCTGTTAGTTTTGACCTGGTATTTCTTCTATTTCTTATTTGACTGTTTTAGAAAATTAAAAACCTATATCAACATTTCAGATTTCTGATGCACATTTTTTCCCTAAATCTCAACTTCACTATCTGTGGTCAAAGTTTACAGATTCTCCTGAAGGTGCATTAACCATTTAGAATGTTAAGACATTGTTTAGTGAATTTTTTAAATTCCCTAAATTGCAAGCATTTTGGTTCTCTGGATTCTTTGATCTTGGAACATCACATCAATGGGACGAGGCCAAGCATTCCATGTTTTAGAGGCTATGCCCATTTTGGCCTTACTAGGATGACCTATTATCTTGATTTGCTCGGGGCAGTCCTGGTTTTGGCAGTGAAAATCCCTTGTGCTGAGAAATTCCCTGGTCCCGGGCAAACCAGACCAATCGGCCACCCTAGGCTCAGCCAAATCCTCCATGTGAACAGACCAAAATATTCTCCTTGTTTCAAACAACAACAACAGCAGCAGCAACAGCAACAACGACAACAACAACGAAAACCACCACCACAAGACAAAAGAAAAACAACCCCTCGTACTTTCAACTCACTGTCCCTAATTAGAAACTAAAGACATTGATTGCATGTTGCAAACAGCTCAGCCAGGTTTATTTATGTGCTTTATTTCGTGTTTCTTTTTCTTACAACCTGAAGCTGAATGTTATAAGTAAACATTCTCAGATCAAAGTGAAGCAAGTTGGGCCTACCGTTTTTGAGCATCAGATGTCTGAACAGGTTCTATGTCTGTATCAACAGCACTTTCGTCTTTTTTTTTTTGTTTGTTTTTTTGTTTTTTTTTTTTTTAATTTTTTTTTTCAACGTTTTTTTATTTATTTTTGGGACAGAGAGAGACAGAGCATGAACAGGGGAGGGGCAGAGAGAGAGGGAGACACAGAATCGGAAACAGGCTCCAGGCTCCGAGCCATCAGCCCAGAGCCTGACGCGGGGCTCGAACTCACGGACCGCGAGATCGTGACCTGGCTGAAGTCGGACGCTTAACCGACTGCGCCACCCAGGCGCCCCCAGCACTTTCGTCTTTAACATCCACTCAGCACTTAGAAATTGGACTTCTGATCAAAACTGTAAGCATCCTTGCATCTGGTGATCTAAGACCACCAGTCATTATGAGAGTAGGTCCAACTACTCTTTTTGTGCGAAGAGTATTCACATTTTTGTTGATTTCACTTACAGTTTACTGACCACTGGAAGGTGCGTCTTTTACTCCCCCTGGAGGAGACCAAAAACTGCCTCAGTTTCTAGGACATCCCACATGGAGGAGACCCAGTGAAAGCTGGCAGAAAGTGGCAGGGCCATGGAGTGACTCCCCCCCAGCCATCTCTGCTTCCCGGTGCAATTTAAGGTAGATGAATGGTTCACTCTGGGCTCCAGGCCAAAGAACTGGCCCCGGGGGGAAATCATTCTCACACCCACGCTTGATGCACATACACCCTGCAACTCTCCTTCCTGCCCAGCAGCCCCCCAGATGGAATCCTTATACTCGAGGAAGCAGTGGGTCTTTCATTGCCGTCTCTGGGCTACAAGAATCAAAGAGCAAAATGGATGTTTTCCTCTGAGAACTGGCACTGAACAGAAGGAAGGAAACGACTTCTCCAATTCAAGCATGTTTTAATCTCTGGAGAAGTGGGGACTGGGGAGGGGCAGAATTGGCTGAGGAATCAGTGGGAAAGTCATAAATTTTGTCTCTTATCCCGGTAACTAAGATTCTTCCTTTACAGTGCCGCCCACTCCTTCTTCTTTTTTTCAAAGAGTTTGGATAATGAACAATCACTTTCTAAATTCTCAAGTTCAAAAATCTCTCAGTGGAGGAAAAACCGGGAGGTTTTGAGTAAATCTCCAAAGGCCGGACGGATCCTTTATAAACATGCTCAGAAATTTCAAGATTCACAAACACCTCATGAATATACTGTCCTAACCTGATCTAAAGACTCTGGCACCAAAACAGGTCAACAATTCTTTACTTCTTATCTTTAGTACTTTAAATATTTTAAAAGGTCAACTCATATTCTTTCTTTCTTTTTTTTTTTAATTTTTTTTTTAACGTTTATTTATTTTTGAGACAGAGAGAGACAGAGCATGAACGGGGGAGGGTCAGAGAGAGGGAGACACAGAATCCGAAGCAGGCTCCAGGCTCTGAGCTGTCAGCACAGAGCCCGACGCGGGGCTCGAACTCACGGACCGTGAGATCATGACCTGAGCCGAAGTCGGCCGCTTAACCGACCAAGCCACCCAGGCGCCCCACTTTTGTTCTTTTTAAGACCATTGTTCAAAGATAGAGTGAACGGTAAATACCGTTGAGGTCCGCTTTTAAACACAATGACTCAGTTTGCCCTGAACCTAATTCTGAGGACACAGTTAGACAAATCCAGATGGACCAAGTGGCATGGACTTAACAAAATGTCAAGGTCCTGAAAAAATTAAAAAAAAAAAAAAAAAGTGGTGCCGGTGGGCTGTTCTGGAATAAAGGAGATTTAAGAGATATGACAAGCAAATGGAATATAGACTCCTGCACCTCGGTTTTTTTTCTTGTGATAATGATATTGTGATTATAAAGAATTCCTTCACTCTTAAGAATCACATGCTCAAGTATTTAGAGGCAAAATGTCTTGATAGCTCCAACTTATTATTTTTTTTAATCAGTAAAGACACAGATAAAGAAGAAGGAGAGAGCGAGAGAGAGAGGGAAAAGGAGAGAGAGAGAGGAGAGAGAGAGAATGTTAAACAAGCAAAGAAACTCCAGCACTCAAAAATTGGACTTCTGATTAAAGACTGTAAGCATCTTTGCCTCTGGTTGTATAAGACCACCAGTCATATGAGAGTAGGTACAACTCTTGACTTCTTGTGGGAAGATTATTCGCATTTTAGTTGATTTCACTTACAGCTTGATTGATTTGGAGTTCACGTTGGAAAAACTCCCTATTGCTTATTGTTCAAGGCCAGGCACATCCATAAGCTCACCATTTGGCTGCCGAGCCTCCACTATTCCTGTGTGTTCTAAAGATCTGCCTTGACTCCGGCTTCCATTCAAGCTCCATTCAAGCTATCAGGAAGAGCTTTACTCTCTGAAAAGGTGTGTCAGAGCAGAAGAATTTTCTTACAGATGTCCCTTCTAGAAAGATCCCAAATTCGTTTCTCTCAATTGATTTTTCAATTTCTACACCCATCTCATTATATTTTTAATTTAATTTGCAAATAAAATGGCATTTGCATTTTCTTGAGTAACCTTGTCCCTTCAATTACCTCTCATTTCCATTTCTAGAATCTCAATTATGTTATGATATGACGTGCCACAATAATTGCATTGTAAAAAGTCATGAACCATGATAATAGGAGGCTATTCATGAAGATATTCCCTCACTGTCTATTCACACTAAGGGCCTGATTCATAAATTTGAAAGAAAAATTCCATGATGATGTGAGCTCGTGGAGAATCTTTGTTTTAATAGGTCAAATAGCCCAGGGTACGGGGCATGTTCACATGTGGGAGTTTTTCAACACGGCTGTGAAAGCAAGCCTTTGGGGCTTCTTACTTTAAAAAAATATCAAAAGTAGTTCGATAAAAATTCACTTTCTAAAAAACAAAGGACCCTCAGTCCCAAATTTGACCATTCTATTCTTTTTCTGACTCATTGTTTTTGAGTACCTGACAGCACATGGGTCTATAAAGACTGATTTTCAGCAACTCATTGGCAAGGTGGACAATTTCAAAGTTTTGCTCCAACTCTTTAATATCTTTGAAAGACTCACCTCTTTATTGCTCAGTCTTTCACCACTTGTGCTTGAAGCACCAATATTCTTTTCTCAAAATCCATTCTGTAATTCAGTTAACTTCAATTGGAACTTTGGCATTGCTATGCTGAGCATCGTGTTGCACAAGGTAGGGGAAAGATGAAGGAGTACGATGTGCCCTCCTGGCTTCAAAGGAGAACATGACCATCAGGGAATGGAAGATACACATACACACTATTCTTACCTTAGCTGTAGTATGATATGTTGCATATGCGAATGATAAATGAAATCTCCTCCTGGTTTCTTTCATTACTCCAGCATAATTAAAGGCTTCTTCCTCCTGATTCAAATGCTGTCCACCCTTCACCAAGAGTGGTGCACATTGTATGGTGGTTAGTTGGGTTACCAGCGTAAAATGTGAGTTTCATGACATTTCATTGAATACTTTAGCACCTATCAAGCTTTGTGGTATATAGTAGGGCCTTGAAAATTGTTGCATAAAGTGAGTGGATGGATGGATAAGTGATGATCACCAAGAAAACCTGGATGCCTATAAATTCTTCCACGATCAGATCGATACAAGCTTCAGGGTTTGGAGGCTTTCAATTTCAATATGTTTCTGATATTGCTCTGTGAACCCAGGGATAAAATCCCTATGGTAAGGACAAGGAAAAGGAATTCAATTGTTTCCTCTCTCTCTCTCTATTTTTTACTACTACTTTTCTTCATTTGTAACAGATTGAATACTACAACAAGTCTTCAACTCTACAATCACGATTTTAGAAATTAACTTCTATACCTCTACTCTGCACTTGTTCGGTGTCTGGTCCAGTTTTATAATTTTCTTACCAATTCTCCATAGGACAAACCCTATCCTAGGTCAACAATTCAATTCCAGGACCACAGAGTTCTTCACTCATCTCTAGTCATTTGTTAGGAGATTGTAGCTCAGTACCCATTAGGAAGTAGAAATAAAGTCTAGATTCAGTGGACATACTGTTTCCAGTGCTACAAAAGAAACATTGAAATGGTTTTTTGAATATAAAGACCTTTAGGTCCATCTGATTACTTGGACAGGAGAGGGAAAGATTAACTCACTTTCAAACTACTTGAGTTTAAAGTAATGTTGTTATAGAGAATAATGTGTAATATAGAGACGGCTTCAGTTAAGTATCAAGAAGTCAAAGCTATTAAATGGCTTGTAAATCTTGGTACTCAAAACAATGAATGAGTGGTAAAGAAAGCAAGAAAAATACACTTTTTCTTACTTGAGAAGACATTAAGGAAATGGCAACGAATCTATAAGTGCCACTGGTGACTTCTGCCTCTTCTTGGTAGGCATTTAAATGGTTTGAGTGGCAATTAAAGGTGCTTTACACACATTATCTATAATTCTCCGCAGAACTGTGCATGAAGCTCTATTTCCCCTAGCTTACAGATAAACAAACTGAGTCTCAGAAAGGTTCAATAACTGGCTTTAGGGAGACACACCTAGAAATCAAACCCAGATCTATCGCTCTCCATGAGTAAAATATCTACATGAACTTAAGAAATTCGTTAATAAAATGAATGTCTGACGTTGACCTAATTATAGCATTGAGTGGTATACCAAGCTTGAAACATGGTAGTGTAGCTTCCACATTAAACCAGGTCTGACTTCAGCATTTCCAGCTTCAGGATGGTCTTCAGTATGAGAATGGGCCACCATTCTTCCTCAACAAGTCTTTCCATTCTTCCCATTCTTTCCATTCTTCCTCAACAAGTCTTGTCTTAATGCAAATCGCAAGATCAGATCTATGTCCCTGAGTGAACTTAAGTTTTGTTTGCTTTTTTGTTTTGTTTTAATCTCAGTAACACTGGAAGTTTTAGCTTTCCTCTGTTAGTAAAATGTTTTAGGCATGTTACAAGAATTTCCGATAGAAGTTACTAAGAGACGTATATATTTTGGAGATGCTACTGCACGTGAAATTCTCGAGGCCGTATCTTTTGTTGGATGTAAGGTCATTCGTGTATTATTCACTGTATAATTATTCATTGGAGATGTATTTATTACCTTCTGTATGTCAAATGTTACACCAGCTACAGGATAGGCTACATAATTTGCAGGTCTTAGTTCAAAATAAAAAAAAGTGTTCAAAGATGAAGAATTTTAAGATAACAACAGCAGAACATTAAGTCAGGCGTAAAGCTCTTCTCAGTCTTCCATACAATTGCATAGATCGGGCATCTCTAAAGCTGACCCTGGCTAGGTGCTCAGGATATAAAGGTGAGTAGAAACTGCTCTTGACCTCATGGAACTTATGGTCTACTAGGACAGACAGATTAGAAGCAATCACATCAAATATTTTGATTATTTGGCAATAATAAAAACAGTATTAATAATAATTCCATATTAAGTACTCCAAAGGGGTGGGGGGGGAAGATTCTATGAGATAGTTTATCCAAGGAATGGGACTTAGGCCTGGGTTCTGGGAAAGCTTTACAGAAGTTATGTTTAAAAGACAAGAGAAATAAACTAGGGATGAAGGGAAGGAGGAGTCCCTCAGGCAGAAAAAATATTTCATCAGTACTTGCTCAGGGGCTAGGGGGAGGGGCTTAGCCCATCCTAGAATTGGATGAAGGACCCTGTATATGGGGGGGAAAGGGAAAGGGTGGTGGGAGTTAAGACCGCAGAGGTAGATAGTTCCCAGACGCTGGCCAGTACCTGGCCTTGTAGGCCTGTGTAAGGATTTTGGTCTTTATCTTAGGGACAATGGGGATCCACTGAAGAGTTGTAACCAAGGGGCAGGCAGTGGTGGGTCTGAGTAACAGAAAGACTGGAAGGGGGCTAGGGTAGATACAGGGCAAGCAGTTAGGCTGTTGTGGTAGTTGGGGCCAGAGCAAGTGGTAGCTTAGCCTGGGATAAGGGCCAACGTGGTGGGGAGATGTGGCTGGCCTTTAGCGATGAGGGCTTGGGGCAAGCACGTGCAGAAGGGAGGGTTTCGGCTGAACTTGCATGAGCATGATACCGGCAGATGTTTAAAATTAGGGGCCCAAATGACATTTTGCTTGGCCTTGCTCCTCCTAGAAACTATTCAGAAAAATGGGATAAATACATATTTGGAGCATGAGAAAGGATGAAAAACTTCCCTCTTCTACTAACCCGTCTCTCTGTGGGGGAGAGGAAAATCGGTGACTGTTTAGTCTCTTGAGTAGGGAGAGCAGTGGGTGGTTGAAGTTAGAGGTCCGAAGCCTCCCCTACGTCTCCAGAAGCAGGTTTGTCCCGCACTGTTGGATTAGTCCGCAGGGGGAACGGATGGCCCGAAGAGCTGAAGTGCAAAATTTTTGCTGTATTTTCCCTTACTGACGCAACAGCAGCGCCTTTGCGACTCTCAGCTCTCCTTGAGAAGGGAGGTCTGGCCGTTTCTGGAAGATCTGTAGAGATAGGAAGCCCCGAAAGCAGGTCTTTCTTGTAAAAGTTCTCTAATTAAAACTGGCTGCCAAAACCCGGCACAGAGCAAAACAAGCCATTTCTTTGATATAATTAATTTAAAAAAATCATAGTGGAGCCCTCTCAGTCTTTTGGGCTGAGGAACAAGAGGGTGAGCATCATCATAGCAGGAGTCCCCTCTTTCCAATGCCTTTGCTCTCCTCCCGATTTAGCTGCTGTGATTCCTACTTCTTTTCAGATGCTCCTTTCCCGGGGCCGAATTCTCACCTACTCCAAGGATCATCCTAAAACGTTATTCTCCCCAGGGTAATTTTTACAAGCCCATGCTTGTTATAGCAGGAAAAAATGTATTTGGAATGGTGGCATTTCAAGCTCTCTGCCAATGCACAGTGCCTTCAGCCGTTTGCCAAATCCTTGCAAAGCTGGTCCTACTGCGGGTCACTAGTTATCAGGTCACTAGTCGTGCGTCCATCACGTACTAAGTACAGACTATAATTACTTAGTAAATCCTATTAAAATGAAGCCCACCAGTATTCATGTGTAGTAATATCCGTGGTCTGGCGAACTATATCCATAATGAAATCCTATTTGAATTTCGCAATCTCTTTCCCCACTGACCTATCGGAATCGCTAACAAGCTCCAGTAACAAGCCCGTTAGTGACAGATCGGTGTTACGCATTATTTCCTTTCTTTTGGCCTCACTTGCAGAGAAATGAGCAGAAGTTAGATACCAAGAGGAAAAATTAGAGAGGATGGAGCAAATATAGGCTTGTTGATCTTCGAAAAATTGATGCCTGGAAACATCGGAAGAGCAAGAAACTCAAGACCTGCGTGAATATTTTCTTTTACGTAGACATCATTCGGTCCTCTTAATAAGGGTTGATGCTTTGGGATTTATTATAAAAAACACCAGAATTCTTGTTGTTAAGTTCTCTGTGATGCTGAGAAAAGTGATTATAAATTTTATAAACTGATTTCCCCTCAGCGAGGCAATGTCTTGGCTAATTTTACTCCACTGCTTCTAAAATCATCATGCTACAAATCTTGATGAATCTAACTGCGTGAGGGTGCAGATCTCATTTGCATTTATTGCTAATATTCATAAAACTTCCCACAAGCGCAAGGAAAGTGATGCCCATTGACTGGTTTCCTGCTGGCCATCATCAAGGCTAGGATCTTGAATAATGAAGGCTGGGGCTGCAGTTCCCACAGAGACGCGGTAGATGGCAGTGTGCAACACAGATTCCTGAGCTTGTGACCTCCGTAGCCGGGCAGATGACTGGGAAGAGATTGAATCTCTGGACCTGAATGTTGTTTTTTTCCAGCCCAGCCAGAGGAAGAGGTTGTCCTCCTAGGAAATGATGTCTCTGCATAAACTTGGTTTTGCTGAATCAGTAAACTGCAGTTCTTTTGAACTGCTCTGACCCCCAAGAATGTTAAGCTTCTTTAAGTCTGCAAAGAATCTGAACCTCAAAACTCTTCTTCAATGCATGGTGTAATCTTTCGGTTATACGATGTGCTGACCTTCCCATGCTTCATATTTTATTAATCCCTAAAACAAGATCATTCTGGGCAAGCTATAGATAAGCCCTCTGGACATTTCATAAGTACGTGCTGAGTACACTAGGACTTTGTGGTTTGACTTTTCAGCATCATGAGGAGCCTAATTTGAGCAGTCAGCGTCGACTGTGTTTTCTTTGGTTATTTTTAAAGCATTTATATATTTTTGCATATTCCCCCCAATAGAATGCTCATTTTTCAGTAGTCCCGAAAGGTACTTAAGGCAAGTAAAATTTCTGATTACAGAAGGGATAGGCATCGAGTTTTGTTGAAGATTTAGAAACTGTGATTACTTCGTTCATAAGCAAAGAAACCCTTTTTAATATGCTGCTCATTATTAAACACTAGCAAAGGAGACCTTAGTTGACATCAGTAACAGATATTTTTAAAAAGGGCATTTCCCTAGAATAGGAGCTCCTAGAGGACAGGAGAAATGTTATATGTAAATCGTGTGCAACACTTAATTACACTGAGATTTAATAATTTAAGTAGACATGCACCCATGCTCATGCTTTCCTAACCTTTCCTTCTGTCTGGATTTGTGTCCTGGGACTGGGGGCTTTGCTCCGACCTCTGTCTTGCAGCGTGTGTGGCCTGCCTGGCCTTTCCCACCTGGACAAATATGCTACATCATATTTATTTTTCCAGATCTCTTTGTCCATTTAGATTTCAGACCTCCACAGTCTCCCAGAACACCTAGCTTTGGCTTTTCCTGGCTTGACTTCCTCTGCCGGCACACAGGGCCCAGTGAGGCTGAAATGCTAGGTATTCTCAGAGTTGCCCCAGTGCACCGAAGGCCTTTGGATTATGGGATTATGTTGCTGATTGCAGGGGTCTCTTTCCTCAGTGGCTCCGAAATAATCTCTTTTGGGGATTGCTCTTCCCCTTCCTCTAGATGCTGGTGTTTCTCAGAGTTCTGCCCTAGGCCCTCCTTCCCCATACCGTACGGCTGTCATGGGCAATGCCCCAGCTACCATTTACACGTACCGCGTACACACAAATCCCTTCCACGCCCATGTCTGTAGCCCAGATCCTTCTCCTGAGCTTCAGAACTGTAGATGTCTCACATTTATAGAGACACTTAGATGTCTTGCTGTAGTAGGCACATGGGGTAGAATAGTTAGTCCGTTATTTGGGGTAGGACAACATGAGTCAATCAATAAATTCACTATGAACTATCAGTCCACAATACTTGTTAGACACTTTTCTGTGGAGAGTCCTAAATAATTGGAATTCTTTTAGGGTGAGAGGAGGGCTTGGTTAGAAAAGTAAAGCTACACGAATCACTTCCATTTGATTCACATAGGATAGATGAGTTGGCATTGCTTTCAAAGGTCTTTGATTTTGGGGTGCCTGAGTGGCTCAGTCGGTTAAGTGTCGGACTTCAGCTCAGGTCATGGTCTCACGGTTTGTGGGTTCAAGCCTCGCATCGGGCTCCGTGCTGGCAGCTCAGGGCCTGGAGCCTGCTTCGGATTCTGTGTCTCCCCCTCTCTCTGCCCCTCCCATGCTCATGTTCTGTCTCTCAAACATAAGTAAACGTTAAAAAATACAATAAAACTTCAAAGGTCTTCGATTTTAAGAAATAAACATTAAATGGCATGAGGGTTCTGAAAAGAGGATGTCCAAAAACAGACCAAATCTGTTGTCCTCTGCCATCTATATGTAGACGTGGTTAAAAAAGTATATGGGTGACTAACAGCCCATTATACACCACAGAGTGCCTTGTTTACTTCTCGACCTTACTTACCTTCTCATATATTTGTCTTACCTCCCTTCCTTATATTGTAACATATAAATTGTCAGCTGGGTCACTCCTGTGTTTTGGATCCCCTTAGTATTTAACAGAGTATCTGAAGCTAGTAGATACTCAATGGATGTTTGTGTGCAAGGCTTAAAGTGTGGCTGGCTCTTCTGAAGCAGGACAGTTGTCTCGCTTAGTTTATTTGGACCTACCTCATGGCAATGGGCAGCATGTTGCTAAGACACCGTGCTGTGTTTAAATGATAACGAATTGAATGACTGGACTGCATAATTCGTCCTATGTTGTGTTCGCAGGACTGTGCTGACTTTGTTAATTAGTCATTACCATTTCTTGTTTGGCAATGATACCGTGCTAAAGAATTCACTAATAGAATTGTAGAAAACAAACAAACAGACAGACAGACAGACAGACAAAAACCTAAAAAGTTAATGCCCAGGCATTCAAGTAATAATAAGGTCATTTAGAAATATGTGTCACACCTCTCTCTTTAGTTAGGTGATAAACTATCACTAAGATGCAAACAAATGGCAGAAAATATCGACAGGATCCAGAATTTTCAATCCCTAGATCAGATCTGATGAGTTACTATGATGATCAAGGCAGCACAGATTTATAGTTCCAGAAGCTAAAAGAATTAAGTTAGTGGCTATTTTAATCGGACTTCAATTGTATTGGATTGTATGCATAAAATAGAGACGTCACAAGATACTGATCCGAGCAGGATAGATGTTGATTTCGGTCTCATGTGAAAGATGACTAGAGGTAGGCCACCAGGGAGGCTTCGCAACACAGTGAGGGCACCTGGCTTGATAGAGTCTTAAAGTCATCGTCTGTGAGCTTAAGATGATGACAGCACGTACCTTCCGTAGAGCTACAAGAATTCCACGCTGGAAAACAGGTGAAGTCTTTAGAAAAATGCCTGCCAGAAAGCAAGTGCTCAGAGGGTGTGATTTATTCAATGTGAGGGAACCGCAGATGAGTCAAGCGACCGCGTGAATAAACGGAGAACCAGCACTGGGGTCATGCATAAGGAAGGATGCAGGAGGGTAGTACAGGAGAATATAACAGGGGCTTCCGCACTGGCCTCGACCACACTCCCCTCTAGAACTGACCCCCCAGCTGTGTCTGAATGATGGGTGAATAGGCGTTGTCAGGGTGGCTAGATGGGGCTGGTTCCAGTTAGAGGGAACTGACTGTTGTGAACTGTGGAGGAGCACAGGGAAGGAATGAAAGAAGGATGTATGTCGACATTCGAGAGGATGAGGCTGGAGAGAGGGGCAGAGGCCAGGAAGCCATGGTAGGGGCTTTGGCGTGTCTCCGAAGACGGATGGACAGCCACCAAAGAAGATGAACCGGTGGAGGAGGGCGTTACCAAGCCTGGATGGCTGCCTTGTTTCCTGGGCCGGACTGGTAGTCTCTGACCTCTGTGAGGCTGAGCAGCTGCAGGCAGGACTGCAGGCAGCTCGCCTTGATGTACCTCTACTCCCAGGACGGGGGTGGGGGGGGGGGGGGTGGTGAAACACAACTTGTTGTGAGAGATCTGCAGGCTCTATTTGATAATACATCGAGCGTCAGCTAATTAGGTGGAGAGGAAATTTATTTTGACTCCGACTTCCTCACCTCCACAAAAATATTTTGACAGCCCGAATCCGGAGGAGAAAACATACGGGTAATCTGAAAACGTTTCTAGTTGGCTCTGGAAACCCCGAGAGAGCAACAGCTCGAGGGGCAGGGTCACATGTGTGTGTGCGCTCCGGCACATTCACCGCTCACTCACATTCACACTGTCTCCCTCCAGCCTTTGCTCAGCATCTGGAACCTTCGAGCTGGGAGGAGGGTGGGCCCATTTGGGGTCACTAAGCATTACTCCTTTTTTTTTTTTTTTTTTGAGGGTGGGTGGCCTAAGGTCATTGACACATAGAGACCCAAGTTAGAGGTTGTTCTTTTCACAGGTAATTTGCCGCAGATAAAGACCTCTGTTGCCAGTTCTTATACAGAAAGGAACACACGTCGTGAATAAACCACATGAACATTCCCTTTTTTTCCTCCCAATTTTGGGCAAATAAATAAATAAATAAAAACCCTTCAAAGGAACAAAAAACAAGAGGCCCATTAATAGGATCAGAGTAGAGGTTACATATCAAATATATAACTATGGAGTCCAAAGGTCCGTTTTTGTAGACTGTTTTTGAAAATTAGTGCGAAACTGGGACATTCTGCCCGCAGGTCTCCCCCTGCTTTAGGAAGGTTCATGTTACACCATTTTGCTTTTATAAAAGACCTACCTTAGTACCTGTCTTCGCTAACTGAAAGCAATGCAAAGAGAATTTGCACTTTGACCAAAAAAAAAAAAAAAAAAAAAAAAAAATGTGGAAGCGAAGATAGCATTCAGCGTTTGTTTGACAGGAACCATTATACACGCAACGCGCGCTGGGGCAGCGGAGTGGCGCCACCAAGCGCCTCACCCAGGAATTACACCCAGCCTCTCAGCGTCCAGCTGCCAGAGCTCTGAAACAGTGTGGTCGCATCTGTGCTTTTTCTTTTATTTTCTGCATCCATTGGCAACATGTATCCTAAGGTATCCGAAATGCCTAAGAGGTTATTAAATGTTGAGTCTGGGGACACTCAAAAAAATGTCCATCTAAATCAATGGGGATTGTTTCTTCGCTTTACACCATTTCAGCTTAGGGAAGTTTTCATAGGAACCTTCTACTTTTGGATGGTGGGGGAAACCTGTTCTCTAAAGTGCCACAAATATTTTCTTTATGGGGTTTGCCAGGTTCGTAATATAGGCTCCCTTTGAAGAGGAGAGTGTGGGAACTCCATTAGCAAATTCTGGCGACATTACTAATTCAGAGATGTGCCCTCCACCTTCTCCCATTTAGACAGACGGGTCCACTTTAATGTGACCAGGCAGCCAAGAGCCAGGGAGGACGAGGTTTGGCGAAAAGAGGAGGCTGCAAACCAGAGAAAGCCCAGCGCCAGCGGAAGGAAGCTCTCTGTGAAAAGCCGCCCCACTGTAGCTGCTGCCTTTTGAAAAACGGTGTTTGGAACGAATACATCATCTCCTTGCAGGGATCTTAGACTCCTGATCGGGCTGACTGTGCCCGGCTCCCCCATCAATGGCTGTATCTTATCTAACTAGCAAGTGTGAAAGTCGATTTCTTTTTTAATCAGGGAGCTATGGAAACAAGCGTATTTTGTGATTTAGTCTTAACTCACGGAAGCACTAATGATCATTAAAAATGACGCTAAAGCTTAAAAAAATACACGCATTTTTGATCTGTTGTCACGAGGATGCTAAGATATTACACACAAGTGACTGCAAGTATTTTCAGCACTTGAACATGAAAAATGACATTTCTTACTAAATTCAGCATTACAGTAGTTATGAGGAATCTGGGAATTAAAGTATTTCTGGGGAAGATATATTTCTCCCAGCAGATAAAGTCTCAGCCACAGCCACAATAAGAGCTGGCTGAAAAATATAAACTCAGTGAGCAGTGATGCTTTTTGTGACAAATGGTCTGCTGAGGGCCTGATAGATGTTAATGATAGAAAAAAAAACAAACAAACCTGGTTTGGCATTGTTATTGCAGTTAAATAGTTTAAGAAGAAAAAAATGAAAAGAACCTTTCTATGATTGGGCAAGAAAGAAGAAAAACATTTCATATTTAGCTACATCGTATGAATTAGTTCTGAGACTACAGAAGCCACACGAAAAAGACCGTTGGGTTCATCGTTGGGGTCTTTGGTTGCCAAGAAACTAAGATTTGGAGCTGCCGCTTGGAGTTATGAAATTGGTTGAGAAGCAGTGGACTTCCTTTTTCCAATTAAGTATCTGTGGGAAGACAAATATTCTTTACAGGGTTCAACCAAAACAATGTATCGCGACAGATCAAGCAGAAGCAGATGTGAGAAAGCAGCCGTATTTGTTGATTAGGAATTATAGAGGTTTTCAAACACGCAAAATAATGACACTCTTCCACCTTAATTGTATGTTTTTGGTTGTTTTGGAAACTACTTATTGTCTATAAAGCCATGTTATTTATGTTACCATATAATAGTTTTGTTATTTTAACTGTGTGAAATAAATCTTTAGAAATGTTTGCAGTTTTCATGGGTAATACTGTAAACACGGAGAAGTATAATTTGTATAAACAGGAAGTTTTTGGGGATTTGCAGTTATGTTTAAGAGTGGAAAGGAGGGGCGCCTGGGTGGCGCAGTCGGTTAAGCGTCCGACTTCAGCCAGGTCACGATCTCGCGGTCCGGGAGTTCGAGCCCCGCGTCAGGCTCTGGGCTGATGGCTCAGAGCCTGGAGCCTGTTTCCGATTCTGTGTCTCCCTCTCTCTCTGCCCCTCCCCCGTTCATGCTCTGTCTCTCTCTGTCCCAAAAATAAATAAACGTTGAAAAAAAATTAAAAAAAAAAAAGAGTGGAAAGGAGCTTATGATGAAACACTTTTAAAAATGTCAGACCCCCGCTATAGATATTTAACTCATGGAAATGGAGACAGAAACTGGGTAAAAAGAGAGAAAAAGCTGGTCAATTGGCTTTGCATCAAGAGCAGGAACCCTGAGGAACGGGAGGTTGTTCAGAATGTGTGTATCTCAGGGAGAGGGTTTATTCTTACTTTCCCTCAACTACCGGAATTCATTGACCTTTCATCTCCCTTTTGTTTGATTATTGTGTCATAGTTCTCCTTCATTATGACTTTTACTGCTTCTTCTACTTTAGTTTTTCTTTTAGAGAGTGTGAGTATGAGAGATGGGCAGATGGAGAGAGGGAGAGAGAATATTTTTTCTTTCTCAATGTTTATTTATTTATTTATTTATTTAATTTTGAGAGAGAGAGAGAGAGAGAGCAAGAGAGCAAGGGAGCTTGTGAGTGGGGGAGGGGCAGAGAGAGAAGGAGACACAGAATCCTAAGCAGGCTCCAGGCTCTGAGCTGTCAGCACAGAGCTTGCGGCGGGGGTGGAGGGGGGGCGGAGGCAGGGCTCGAACCCAGGGACCCCCAAATCATGACGTGAGCCAAAGTGGGACGCTTAACTGACTGAGCCACCCAGGCGCCCTAGAGAAAGAGTCTTAAGCAGACTCCATGCTCAGCGCAGAACTCAATGGGGGTTGGGGGGAGGGGGATGCATCCTACAGCCCTGGGATCATGACCTGAGCTGAAATCGACAGTCAGACGCTCAACAAACTAAGCCACCCACGCACGCTTCTTCTACTTCTTACATAAACGCTATATAATTTATTGTTTAAACTGGGACAGATTGGAAAGTAAAAGGGGATGTTACTAATAATTATCGTGGGGTAACAGGCTTACCTGGTTGCTATCTCTCATCCTGTCCGATAACTGTCCCCGAAGAGCAGAATCACCGAGTCCAAGGATATGGAAACTGTTCTAGATCCTGTTCTCACTCAAAATAGTTTCAGAGATGATAACACCAATTATTACATTAGCCAAGACTTCATTAGATTTCAGCAATGCGCTTCTGTATTTGATCTCCAAAATACTTTGTTTTTTAAAGTTGAGCCCTGAAATTAGAGAATCTCATTTGCATGGCAGTAGGTTTGTTAGTTTACCTCGGAGGATAACCGCTGGAAAATCTTGAATGTGACTTCAGGCCAACATCTTGCGCGCGGAGGAGGGTTGCTTGAGTTTACTTGGTCAGGTTGAGATAATCCAATCTTTGGGGTGGAGACAATGACCCTGCGTGTGGGTGGAGACAATGTCATAGGAACTATATAAGGCCAGAATCTCTTGAGCTCAAACTCACTTTAGAGAGAAGCTAAGGCTAGGAGACGTGGAGGTGTAGACTTTGGACCTACGAGATGGCTGCAATTGTCTAAATCAGTGTAAGTAGTCTCTTCCCTCTGTGCTATTTCCACTGTCCTATTTCTCTCTCTTTCGCTACAAGTTATCTTTTAAATGCTTTTATCTTTAGATTTCTGGAGTCAGTCTTATCCTGTGTCAGGGAACTTTTTCCACCTTCTACTCTAATATTGTTAGTTAAATTTTTACTTATTAACTTCAGGTGGTTTTCTTTTTTTTTTTTTATTTTTTTTTCAACGTTTATTTATTTTTGGGACAGAGAGAGACAGAGCATGAACGGGGGAGGGGCAGAGAGAGAGGGAGACACAGAATCTGAAACAGGCTCCAGGCTCTGAGCTGTCAGCACAGAGCCCGACGCGGGGCTCGAACTCACATACCGCGAGATCGTGACCTGGCTGAAGTCGGATGCTTAACCGACTGCGCCCCCCAGGCGCCCCCAGGTGGTTTTCTTTTTATGCATAGAAGTGTTTTTTATTATTATTATTTGAATACATATATATATTCTTAAAATTTATTTATTTTGAGAGAGAGAGAGAGCACAAGCTGGGGAGGGGAAGAGAGAGAGGGAGAGAGAGAATCCCAAGCAGGTTCTGCCCTATCAGCATGGAGCCCGATTCAGGGCTTGGACTGCAAACCTTGAGATCATGACCGGAGTTGCAGTCAGATGCTTAACCGACTGAGCCAGCCAGGTGCCCCCTGCATACGTGTATTTTTATGTGTTTTCAATGACAAATGTATGTGTTTTGAAAGGGTTCCTTTTTATTTTCTAGCATTATTTCTTTTTTTTTTTTTTTAATTTTTTTTTTCAACGTTTATTTATTTTTGGGACAGAGAGAGACAGAGCATGAACGGGGGAGGGGCAGAGAGAGAGGGAGACACAGAATCGGAAACAGGCTCCAGGCTCTGAGCCATCAGCCCAGAGCCTGACGCGGGGCTCGAACTCACGGAGCGCGAGATCGTGACCTGGCTGAAGTCGGACGCTTAACCGACTGCGCCACCCAGGTGCCCCTAGCATTATTTCTTAAAGCTGTTTCTGGGTTTTTACTTAAATATATTTATCAATTGTTGTTTTTTTTTTTTTTTCCAAATGTTTATTTAAATTCCAGTTAGTTAACACACAGTGTCATTTTAGTTTCAGGTTAGAATTTAGTGATTCGTCCCTTACATACAACACTCAGTACTTATCACAAGTGCCTTCCTTAATCCCTATCGCCTATTGAACCCATTCCCCTACCCACCTTCCCTCCAGCAACCCTCAATTTGTTCTCTGTCACTGAGGGTCTGTTTCCTGGTTTGCCTCCCTCTCTTGTTTTACCCCTGTGTTCATTTGTTTTGTTGCCATTTGCAATGGCATGATGTGGATGTAGCTAGAGAGTATTACACTAAGGGAAATAAGTCAGAGAAAGACAAATACCATAGGATTTCACTCAAATGTGGAATTTAAGAATTGCTACTTTTAATAGCTGTATTATAATTAACAGAATTATTTCATTATCTTTATATGATTAGATTGTTTCTGATTGTTTGGAGTCATAGATAACACGGATAAGGACTTTTTACAAATGCAGTGTTTTTTTTTTTCTTTTGTGAATTTTTTTCTTGCATATATTCCAAGGTGGGTTGGGCAAGCTCTTTTAGATTGTAAGCACCATATTCAATTTGCCTTAAAAAGTCAGGTTTTGGGGGGTTCCTGGGTGGCTCAGTTGGTCAAGCGTCCCACTTTGGCTCAGGTCATGATCTCACGGCCCGTGAGTTCGAGCCCCGCGTCGGGCTCTGTGCTGGCAGCTCAGAGCCTGGAGCCTGCTTCACATTCTGTGCCTCTGTCTCTCTCTGCCCCTCTCCCGCTTGTGCTCTGTCTCTCAAAGCTAAACATTAAGGAAAAAAATTCAGGTTTTTGGAAAGTGTGATGGGGATTTAAAGAAGAGGTGTATCTCTTTTCTTTTATTAAAAATTTTTTTAACATTACTTATTTTTGAGAGACAAAGAGAGGCAGAGCATGAGCAGGGCAGGGGGAGAGAGAGAGGGAGACACAGAATCTGAAGCAGGCTCCAGGCTCTGAGCTGTTTGTTAGCACAGAGCCTGACACGAGGCTCAAACTCTCAAACTTCGAGACCATGACCTGAGCTGAAGTCGGATGCTCAACCGGCTGAGCCACCCAGGTGTTCCCCCCGCCCCACCCACTCTTTTTAACATTTATTTATTTATTTTGAGAGAGAGAGAGTGTATGTGTGTCTGTGAGCGTGATAACGCATGAGTGGGTGAGGGGCAAAGAGAGAGAGGGAGAGAGAGAATCCCAAGCAGGGTTCTGTCAGCTCTGTTATTGCAGAGCCCATCATGGGGCTTGAGATCATGACCTGAGCTGTGAGATCGTGACCTGTGAGATCATGACCTGAGCTGAAGTCAAGAGTCAGATGCTTAACCATCTGAGCCACCCAGGTGCCTCAGGAAGGAGCGTATCTCTTGTCACTCAGCCAGGCCCAATCAGACTGGAATGCCATCCAGGAACTGGAAGACTTCCAAAGACTCCAAGTTCCTTGTGGGCAGATGTCCTGTCTATCGTTACATATGTCTGTATCCCCAAAGTCTAGTGAAGGGTGGGAGCATGGAAAGTTCCTAGTAAGTATTTGTTGGATGAAGATGAGGAAACGTGTTCCAGGATGTTCTAGCAACCGAGTTTTTCTGGGCTAGCCTCAGGAGTGCCCATTCCTTTCTACTCTGTCCCTCTGTGGTAACAATGGCATGGCTCATGTTTTTGTCTCTGATTCTGTTACTTCAGCCACGACTGACCGTGTGGTTTGTGAATTCTCAGGAAGAAGTTCTGTTAGTTATTATTCAGTATAGGCCCTTTTTCAAGAAGAGTCCTCCGCTCACACTGTCTCACCGGCACTGACTAGCCTTAAGCGGGGCTGTCTTTGGGTCAGGGGCCCAACTTGTTCCAAGCCCTCACTCAAAGTACGCAACCTTTGCAGGAAGGCCCAGGAGGTGTCTCTAGGAGTGAGCTCTGGGAGGAGTGAGCTCTGGGAGGAGCGAGAGGATGCTGTAACTGGAGGGCATCTTCCTTGTCAGGAACACCTTTTTGGCTTGTGTTCAGACATTTATTTTAGAGAAGTTCGTGACAATGGTTATGTTTTTATTCATACTCAAGCCTTATGAGTTTTCTAAGAGTGCTTCAAAGCATTTCATCTGAATGATACTTCATCCTTAAAATTGATTCTGTAATGGGTATCTCAACCATTTTGCAGCGGTTTTCTCTAGTTTTTTACTTACATATGGTAGTTTTCTTTGAAATACTGAGGGCTTCTTAGAGCCACTTTTCTGTGACCGCTTAAGTCGGATTGGCTTTATTTTTATAGTTGGATTTGGATATGCAAATTATTTTTCTTGAACTGCAGGTGACCTACAGAGATTAGAGGCAGAAGCTGGGCTCCCAGATCCTGCTAAAGGCCTCATTGCACTCAGCTCCCACAGAGAGAAGCTGTGGTCAGAGCAGAGAAGACTTCGTCTGGGCGTCTCCACACAAGGTCAGCTGCCCCACCTGAAAAGATAATGTCCGCTGTCCTGTCTCTCTTTTGTGATCACCTAGCTTCTCTCAAAGATACACGGTTCCCTGTTTTTCTCACAGATAGTGCTTTTACTATGATTCTCTGGTGATTTAGTGCTGCTTTCCTGTATAAGCTGCAGGAAGATTTATACTATTTAATGTTTGTATTGGATTTAGGTACATCCTGATTATTGAAGAGCAGATTGTGTACTGAAGGCTCCCAATCGCTTTCAGAAGCTAATAAAGGGCGACTTCAGCTCAGTTCACTGCCAAGGAGTGACCTTCAGAGACCATGGCCCAGAGTCTGCAAGAGGAGGTGACCTGTCCGGTTTGTCTGGAAATTTTCTTAAGCCCCATTTTACTCCCCTGTGCACACATTTTCTGCTTTCATTGCGTGCAAAGATGGATGCTAGAACACAGGGATCTGAAATTGACCTGCCCCGTGTGTCGAGGGGTAAGTGACAGCCCCCCTTTGGAGGAATGGCAAATTGGAGCACTATCACTTCTGTTCACACAGCACAGTGCCCTACTGGAGAAAAGTCTGCACGTAAGCAATGAGTTGTTGAGGTTCCGGGAGGATATGACCCTGGATACAAGCACCGCCCACTCCTTCCTCATCCTCTCTGATGACCTCAAGAATGTTCGGTGTGGGAAGATCTGCCGCAACCCAGTGGAAGATCCCCAGAGGTTCACCCACCTGGCTTGTGTCCTGGGCACCCCATGCTTCTCCTCCGGCTGCCATTACTGGGAGGTCGAAGTGGGACAGGCGGAGGAGTGGACCCTGGGGATCTGCCAGGAATCAGTCGACAGAAAGAGAAAGGCCGGTTTCTCCTCCGAGCATGGCTTCTGGTTTATCAGCATGAAAGCAGGGACCATCTATACCAGCTCCTTCCCAGAAACCAGAATTCCTGCGAGCCCTGAACTTAGCCACGTAGGAATTTTTTTAGATGTTGAGATGGAAGAAATCAAGTTTTTTGATGTGAGAGGTAATGCCCTCATCTATACACACAGTCATCTCTCATGTGTGGAGCCTTTGCGTCCATTCTTCTGTCCCGAGCTGCCTAGAGAAAGTGACAGTGGTGCCTCCCTGAAACTCTGCTCATGAGAAACTCAGCACTTCCTAGAAGATTTCTCAGAGGTGAATGAGACCTTTGACTCGAGAAAGGGCAGAATGACCTAGAGAGAGACCATGTGTGTAGTAGAAAGGTTGTGCCGATTTTTGAAATAGATTTTGTAGACTTTGCAGCTGAAGAGTTTTTGGGGTGCATTTTGTAGACTTCGTAGCTAAAGAACTATGGGGTCTTAGGGGGTGTTAGTAAGCACTCGAAGCCCCAGTTTTCCTAGTCTTCAAGTGGGGATCATTATATCTCTCAGCCAAATAGCTGTGATGATCAGAGACGATGCTGTGCATTTATTTTGTACTAAATACAAATGGGCCATTTCAGATTGGAAGTTAAATAAAACATTTGTGGGTAGAGACAATGCCTTTTTCATTATTTTATGCCTTTTCTGCAATTCCTGATAATGATAGCTGTCTGGGAAAGAAGAAGGAAACAGCCAGCATCAGATATTTTGACATGAAGTTTCAGTGAGAGACAAAAGTACTGGGAAAGAACTACGTTTCTCATTTTTGTTTTCTCCCAAACACAGCTGCCAAAGTTTTCCTGAAAGACAAAACTTTGAGGTGTCTCCAGTTAATGGTGATTCACGTTTGTTCTAATGGGAATTGTCCTTTGCCCATTTCAAGGATTGGCCTCCCATGTGGTTGTCAAACCACCTCCCATGTGGTACGGTCTCACGGCAGGCACAGAGATGCCAACAGGCTGAGACAATGTCAAGCTGTTAAGATCCCGAACCTTCTGGAGTAATGAAGGAATGGGGAATGAGGGAAATGAGTAATGAGGGAAACGGCCCTTGAGAAGAGTGGACCCCTGGCCTTCCGCCCACCGGATGCATTTGTGCATGGGAAACCCTTCCTTCTGAGAGGAAAGGACACCTCCCCACACGCCTGAACTTCAGGCCACTGCTGTTGCTGTGGGAATTCTTATCAACTACGTTAAACTGCAGACAGATATTCACCAAAAACTGTTCTCCAGGTTGCTTCTGAATTCATTTTTTTAATGTTAGAATTTTAGAGGTTTTGCAGTTAACTCTCTGAGACGTTTGATGTTTTCCTGTTTGGTCGTGTTTGGTCCTCTCCTGTTCGGTCTGAAACTTGTGCCCCTCTCCCCAACACCGCACCCGCACTCTCAGATGGCGGTTTCTCATACTGGACGCTCAAGTGCTCATGATGGCTCCTTTTCAAACCATTCAGGTCCTTTAGGGTTGTGGTTTTTTTTTGTTGTTGTTATTTTTTTTTTTTTTTTCTAATTTACTTGAGTCAGCCACTTCTGAGGTGACATCTGCTTTGGAAGAGTTGGGTTGGGACATGTTCAGGAATCTGCTTTGACCTCATTTCCAAAGAAACTGAGGATAGTCAGCTTCCTTCTCTTACCAACTCCACCAGAGTGGGAGGACAGTCCAGGTTTGGTATTTCCCCCCCTTATTTTCTTTTGATCCCTGTGATTTTATTAAGGGGTCTCCTTGCCCTTCTCTGACTCAGGGCCTGCATCCACCCTGATCCACCTTAACAGGTCCTGGTAATATGGAAACAAAAGTTTCCTGAAACGGTACTTATGAGCGATACACTATAATTTTCTCTTTTATTATATTTGCTTTGAAAAAAAAATTGCTGGGCCCACACACATTTGATTTCACAACTGGTCAACAGGTTGAGAGCTGTAGGTTGAAACCCCGGGATGGGCCCTAGGCTTCTAGTCCCTTCCTATGTCCCAGAATGCAAAAGAACGGGCAGCCCCAGTTTCCCTAAGACCTGAGGTGACAGCTTGTATTGTATTTGCCTATTTCAGGTTCTCTCAAAGACTGTTTGTTTTGAGGGACTTTCTGTCTCTTCCTCACAGAGGTTTAAGTTCCAAGTTCCCTTCATCCCAGCTGATGGACCTGAGTGATTTTTTTCTTCATCAATCATTAGGGGAAAATGCCAGTGGCCAATGATTGACCTGGTTCCTTTCTCCTGTCTGATGGAATATTGTGGCCGGGGGGAAACCTTGAGGGGAATGAGTCACAAGCTCATTCTGTTGTCAGTCAGTATTCACCCTTTGCAAAACATTTCACATATCCAACTTTTTTTTTTTAATGTTTATTTATTTATTCTTGAGAGAGGGAGAGAGTGAGCGCGCGTGCGAGAAAACACAAGCAGGGGAGGGGCAGAGAGAGAGGGAGACACAATCTAAAGCAGGCTCCAGGCTCTGAGCTGGCAGCACAGAGCCCGTCACTGGGTTCAAACTCACGGACCTTGAGATCATGTCCTGAGGTGAAGTCAGATGCTTAACCGACTGAGCCACCCAGGCACCCTGCATTTTGACTAGTCTTAGTATTAAAATGATTGTTTGCTATTGCTTAGGGGTCCGTACAAGAAAGCATCATGGTGTGCCCATCCCTCTCACCCATCTGTGTCAGGTACTTTCCTCCTCTTCCCACTCCTCAGCCAACCCCCCTCCCCCAACTCTTGAGAACTGTAGCATGGGTACGAATGCCTGTAGACAGGTGCTGGGGTTAGAGGTGGTGTCACTTTGGGGAAAAGAACTCTGGCTGCCCCAAAAAGCAATAGCAGTATGGAAATACATTATAATTAGAAATCCTAATTAGCATAACAGGGTAGTATTAATTATGACCACCCTTCCCACCTCTCCTCCAAGAGCTCTCCACAAATTTCAGGCCTTCTCAGGCCTCAACCCATCCTGTCCCCATCTAGGATTCCTTCAAATTTTTTTTTTTTTAACATTTATTTATTTTTGAGACAGAGACAGAGCATGAACGGGGGAGGGTCAGAGAGAGGGAGACACAGAATCTGAAACAGGCTCCCGGCTCTGAGCTGTCAGCACAGAGCCCAACGCGGGGCTTGACTTCACTGACCGCGAGATCATGACCTGAGCCGAAGTCGGCCGCTTAACCGACTGAGCCACCCAGGCGCCCCACAGGGTTCCTTTAAAAAGAGCCTCTGGGGCGCCTGGGTGGCGCAGTCGGTTAAGCGTCCGACTTCAGCCAGGTCACGATCTCGCGGTCCGTGAGTTCGAGCCCCGCGTCAGGCTCTGGGCTGATGGCTCAGAGCCTGGAGCCTGTTTCCAATTCTGTGTCTCCCTCTCTCTCTGCCCCTCCCCCGTTCATGCTCTGTCTCTCTCTGTCCCAAAAATAAATAAACGTTGAAAAAAAAATTAAAAAAAAAAGAGCCTCCCCACAGAAACTTATACTGGCATCATAACCCCTGCTCTTGTTCATGTCTGCCTCTGCCTCTCCCACAATATCCATATACAATGTTCTTTCCGCCACCGAAATCTTGGGTACGACTTGTTTGGGTCTGACTCGTTTGATATAACTGACCCGAACTCCAGGTTAGGTGGGAAAGGAGAACTAGAAAAATTGTGGAGATGCAAGAGGGAAGGTAGATGGGATCTGGGGGAGCTCCTCCCTCGGCTCATGGAGTCTGGGCAGCTCGGTCCTCCTGACCTAGGGTCAAAGGGAGCTTATGAGGGGACAGAGGAAAAACGACTACTCTTGAAGTCTTTATTTGGGAGGGACATTTGTCCCCCACAACTCCTAGAATGTAGTTGCTTTGCGTGGCTTTATTTGGCCACAAAGGCCCAGACGACCGAAGCTGGCCAGAGCCACGGTCCTCAGTCCTGTGTTCTCCTTACAGTCTGGAGAGGGACGTTCAAAAATCTCCACGCCCGAGAACACATCCCAAACCAATCAAATCAGAGTCTCTGGGGATGGGGCTCAGCAGGACTTTCCCAAGTTTTCTCCGTGATTGTAACGTGATGTCAGGGTGGGGGATCGCTGGGCTAGAGCATCAGTTCCAAAACTTTATCGTGAACCAGAATCTCTCAGATGAGTTCAGAAGGTCTGGGTGGAGCCCAAGAATTTGCATTTGTAATACATTCCCAAGTGATGTTGGTGGGGACCATCTTTGAAACCAGTGGTCAAGAGGACACAGTGCATTTTGATTTTAATCTCTGTGTTAAATGAATCATCCGACGAATTACCTTTCAATTAATTAATTGGTTTAAAATTCATTCCATTTAAATTTAAGTTTAATTTTAACTCCTGCCTTTAAACAAACAAACAACCCTAGAACAATGAAGGGAAGAGAGGGAGGTTGATGGTTTTAGCAGGAATTAGATTAGTGTATTAACAAAACTCCTACAGTGCTATGGACATTCTTGCCTAATACCCTCCACCCTTCCCCACCCACATTTTTTACCACAAGATTTCTGTCATCAATTCTAATACCCTGACAATACCCAAAACTGTATGTAAAAATAACTGCTCACTACAGTGACCTAAGTCTGTGTTCCTTTTCTTAAAAAAATTTTTTAAATGTTTATTTTTTATTTTTGAGAGACAGAGAGAGACAGAGAGACAGAACATGAGTGGGGAAGGGGCAGGGAGAGAGGGAGACCCAGAATCTGAAGCAAGCTCCAGGCTCTGAGCTACCAGCACAGAACCCGACTGGGGGTTGAACTCACGAGCCTTGAGATTATGACCTGAGCCCAAGTCAGATGTTTAACTGACTGAGCCACCCAGGCGCCCCCTAAGTCTGTGTTCTTAATATTTGGTTTTGGAACCCTTGGTAAAGAAAAGGCTCTCATTAAAGCCTTTCTGGGCTAGTTCCCCGAGCCCCGCCCTCCCCTGCCCCCCCCCCCCCCATAAGAAGCATCCAGGAAAAAAAAAATGGTATAATCTTCTGCTTCTTATGAGGTTACCGTCTTTGGACAACCTATAAATACTGGCTTGGAGTTTGGCAAAAGCTGGGCTTGTTTTTCCTAGGTGACAGATTCTGCTGTGGTGCTACAATATGCATATAGCTGCCGCATGCAGCCTGGTTTCAGACTTCCTTGTGACAAGCTTCTAAGAACCTTCCCTAAGAGCCAGCCTCTCTGCCCACTTTTCAGGCTCTTCCTCCATCCTCTTGCTTCAAGTGCAGAGGCTACTCTCCTGGACCACAAGACTAAGGGGCAGCTTCAGCGCCCGAGAAGCCTGGACCTCGGAAGGCTGCAGAGACAGTCTGCTAGCCTTGGAACATGTAACCCCGACATCATCAGTGTGATGCAAACATAAACAGCTTTCTGTGTTAAGCCACTGTTGTTTTTCTGTGTTCTCCTTGCAGTTGGACTTATTCCTGACTCATTTTCTAGTGTGCCAACATTGCTGTGACATGGGGTTGATTCTTGGGTGTTTTCTAGAGGACGCCCTTCCCTACATGCCTTTCTGGAGACCCATAGAGCAGCCCCACAGTCTCCCTTTATTTTGTCTCATGTTCCCTGGCTCCAGCCATTAGAACTTTGGTGAATCTTCCAGGATTTTGTATGCTCACAGCCTGCCCTCAGCTTCCTTCTCCATCCCTTCTACGACCAATTTCAAAAACTAAAAGATGATGTGCAAAGTGTGTCTCAGCTTTCCCGTTTAATAGAAAATTCCAAACATGCACAAAAACAGAGAAGAGTATAATGTATCCTCATTGGGTTTCAACAATTATCAACAAATGCCAGGCCTCCCCGTTGGATTATTATTATTTTTTAAAATTTTTAATGTTTATTTTTGAGAGAGACAGAGCGTGAATGGGGGAGGAGCAGGGAGAAAGGGAGACACAGAATCAGAAGCAGGTTCCAGGCTTCAAGCTGTCAGCACAGAGCCCAACGTGGGGCTCGAACTCATGAGCCGTGAGATCATGACCTGAGCCGAAGTCGGACACCCAACCGACTCAGCCACCCAAGTGCCCCTCCATTGGATTATTTAAGAGCAAATCTCACATATCATTTCATCCATAATTGGTCAATAAATATCTCTATGAGAGTTTCACTTCAAGTAGCTCCTGTTATCCTGGTCCAAGATTTATTTGCCTACATTTGGAGTCCCTGTGCTTTCTGTATCAAAATTTCCAACCTCAAAACAGGCAGGCACTTTTTTTTCCCAGTCATTTTGTTAGGTGCTTAGGCAAGCAGGGCCTTCCTCCCCTCCAGCCCCCCAGCCCCAGCCACTATACCACTCCAATGCCTGTGTGGGGCACCTGCGAGCTGCCACGGTCACTAACATGTGGCTTGTTTTCAGGGGGACCAATGATCTTAAAGTTCCAACTGCTAGATTTATATCCATCAGAGATATTTTTCCCATCCTGCTACTTGTTATATCTATATCTATATCTATATCTATATCTATATCTATATATGATATATGTTATATATACGTTGTATATGTTATATATATGATATATGTTATATATGTTATATATATGATATGTTATATATATGATATATGCTATGTATGTTATATATATGTATAACACATATATATGTATAACGTTTATATGTACATATGTGTATAAATGTATATATAACATATGTGTATGTGTTATACATATATGTGTGTATTTTTTAAGAAATGCACATGGTGCAATGTTCAAAAAGGCACATAGTGAAACTGTCTCATGGCATTCTTGTCCCCATTCACCTCATTCTCCTCTAAAACAACTCATGTTGTCAGTTGCTTGGGGATTCCTCCAGAGGTATTCTATATGTGTTATGTACATATTTTATCTAAATGTTCATTTAGCATGTACATTGTTTTGTTCCTTGCTTTTTTTCCCTTGAGAATATTTAAGGAGATTTATTTAAATGGTCTTTTCCCAGGACTCAGATAATGGGAGTTCCTGTGCTGTGCAGATCAACTTAATCAGTCACTTTTGTGAAAACAGTTCTCAATCAGGTTTCTAAGCAAAACGTTTCTTTACAGTTTTCCAGGAAATCGTTGGAGTTTCTCACTCCAAAATGCATGACACTATGACTGCCATCAAAGAACTGCTAGAATGGCTAACTACCACAAAAAAAAACCCCAAAAAACAAAACAACAACAACAACAACAACAAAAGCCGGTAAAAACAGACTGACCTCATGCCCTGAATCTTTCAAGTAAGAAATAATTTTATTTTTCACGTAGAGGTTGCTGAGTATAGTAAACAAAGCAGGAAGATGGTAATAGCTTCTTAGCGAAAAAAGATGCTTCCCTGTACCAGGCTCAGAAAATCCAAATTGTTGTCAGAGCAGAAAGCCTGGATGGCACTGAGGATCCTGAGCGAGGCTTGTAAGCATAACAGGGTGCAAGTTTATCATAAAAGATGTTGATATTTTTATTTTAAAAAAGTTTTTATGCAAGTATAATTAGCACACAGTGTTATATTAGTTTCAGGTGGTTAATATAACGATTCATCAATTCTGTACATTTCTCAGTATCCATCACAATTAAGTGATGGGTGTCACTTTATCTATTTCACCCATCCCTCCACCCACCTCCCCTCTGGCAACCACCATAAAAGAAGTTGATGTTTTTATTTATTTATGTATGTATTTATGTGTGTATTTATTTATGTATTTATTTATTTATTTATTTATTTATTTATTTATTATAAGTTTATTTATTTATTTTTGGAGAGAGTGCGTGCCTGCAGGTGCATAAGTGGGAGAGGGACAGAGAGAAAGAGAGAGAGAGAGAGGCAGAACCCCGAGCAGGCTCCATGTCATTGCCTCAGAGCATGACGTGGGACTCGAACTCACAAACCATGAGATAACGACCTGAGCTGAGATCAAGAGTCAGATGCATAATTGACTAAGCCATCCAGAGGCCCCAAGATGTTGATATTTTTAAAACCTGGCCTGACTGGAGGATCCTCAAAAGAAGGCAGAAGAGGTGGGGGCATTTGGCTTGTTAATAGTTAGTCTAGGCTCACATACAGATACTCCAGACAGCTTGAGAAGAGGAATTTTGAACGGATTTATACAGATCATTTGAAAGGTGTGTCAACCCACTGTTTCTGTCAGCAAAGATTTAATCAAGATGATGAACCAAAAGAATAGAACAGAGATCTTTCTTGCTCCCGACTAAAATGGACCAGAGTCTTGGAAAGCTGATTACTACAAGCTGTTCTGGAAGCTCTTTACTGTTATTACTAAAACAGTTTATTTACTTATTCATACATTTTGTTGTGCATGAAAACTAGAATTTGTTTCTTCAGAAATAGCACTTAATAAGTCCAATTATTCTTGAGAAAAAAATTTAATACAGGTTTTAGAAATCACAAATAGATTTTGCCAAACATATATTCTACTCAAGAGTACAAACACTTCTCATGAAGATTTTTTTTTTAAATGTTTATTTTTGAGAGAAAAAGAGAGAGAGAGAGAATGTGAATGGGCGGGAGGGTCAGAGAGAGAGGGAAACACAGAATCCTAGACAGGCTCTAGGCTCTGAGCTGTCAGCACAGAGCCCAACACGGGGCTCGAACTCACGAACCGTGAGATCATGACCTGAGCTGAAGTCGGACGTTTAACCGACTGAACCACCCAGGCACCCTTCATTAAGGCTTTTTAAATTCAAAGTAAGTTATATCTCAATGTGACAAATCGAGGAAGACTAAGTACCTAAACCCTGCCCAATGATTGCCATATATTTTTAAAACAGATTTACTTATGCTTCTCATAATGACTGGAGGTCCATTTGAGCTTATGTTCTTTGTTTTGTTTTGTTTTGCTTTGCTTTGTTTTGTTTTGTGAAAGATGGCAGAGATGATGGACCAATGACACCTGAGCTTCACAAAGTATGGCACTTTAAAAACTAAAGTGACTTGTCCCATGTGTTTAGGTTATTTTATAAGCACCCATATTCTCTCATGCCAGGGCAATTTTTTTAAACTTTTTTTTTTTTTTTTCCGAGAGAGATAGAGTGTGAGCAGGGGAGGGTCAGAGACAGAGGGAGACACAGAAGCTGAAGCAGGCTCCAGGCTCCAAGCTGCCAGCACAGAGCCCATTGTAGGGCTCAAACTCACAAATCGTGAGATCATGAACTGAGCCAAAGTTGGTTGCTTCACCGGCTGAGCCACCCAGGCTCCCATGATTTAGTTTTAAGTGCACTATGGAGTAGTTGGGATAACAGAAAGCGATGGAATTTTCCTGTTGAGTGACAAATTTAGGAAGGTGGTATTTCTCATCAGATGGCACAGTTGTCTCGTAGAGTGGAGTCTGCATATGTCTCACTAACTCCAGTGGTTCTCAGTGATGTGACCTTCACTGTTCCCACCTCTACCTCCCTCCTTTTCCTCTCCAATGATCTAAATCTATCATACCTAATGACTTCAAAATATTCACCCACATGTCCTGTGTCCTGGGGGTCCCTGCCTCGCCTCTGGCCTTTGCTGGGAGGTAGAAGAGAGGAATGGGTTCCAGGGCTCTCCTGGACCTCTGTTCACAGAATCCTTCAGAACACTGGCTCCTCTCTATAGACCAGAATTTCTGCCAGCCCTCCCCTCCAGTGTGTGGGAACATTCCTAGATGCTGAGTTTTCTGGTTGATCATGGTCTCTTCACTGTACTGATAGTTCCTCTGCTTGGAGCCTGTGTGTCTGTTCTGTCCTGATCAGCCAGGAGAAGTCAACTTAGAAACCCTATTAGGCATGTTCACTTCTCTCTCTAAAGTACTCTGAACGCAATGTTACGAGCAAGGCAGGTCTTCAGTTTTTAGGGTGATGAGATGTGCCTCGTGACTCATACAGTCGAATTCTGGATATTAGATAGTCAGGTTTTGTAAAACCCTCATAACCATTCCAGCTGACCTTGATTCCAGATCATGGTGCCCATCCTGTAGCCATTGCTTTTGCCCCAGCCGCCTCCCCGCCTATCCAGACAGACAGCTGGCCTTGCTTCCTGGGCAGCTTTCAAGAAATTCAGAAAGCTCAACGTGCAGGAAACTCAAATTCCTACATTTTATGCTGAGCAAATTAGGTGTCTTTGTCTCTTCTTTTTTTTTGGGGGGGGGGGGAGGAGAAGATTCTTCAGCCAATTGTGGTTTCAAATAACAACCCCCCCAACCCCACCTTCAGTAATATTCCAAGGGCTCAAGTTTTTGTTTTCTGTTTGTTTTCTTACATTTTTGCTTCTGAGGAAGGCTAGAGCCAGGGGCTGTGCAGGAGCCTAGTGGGGGTGCGGCCAGGTGGAGATCTGCTGAGGGGTAGTGGGCCTTACGCGGGGGAGTGTGCCCAGGCTGGAGGAAGGCCAGGCTTTATGGAGAAAGGGAACCTGAAGTAGATGCGGAAGGTGGTATTTATTGGCTTACGCTAATTCGTTGAAAGTCCTGTCTGTAATCCATAAGAAAAACCAAACAAGAGGCACGGAAAAGACAAAAGACAAAATTTAACAGCCATTCTTTCTTTTTCTTTTTTTTTTAATTTTTTTTATGTTTATTTATTTTTGAGACACAGAGAGAGCAGGAATGGGGGAGGGTCAGAGAGAGGGAGACACAGAATCTGAAACAGGCTCCAGGCTCTGAGCTGTCAGCACAGAGCCCGATGCGGGGCTCGAACGCACGGACTGAGAGATCATGACCTGAGCCGAAGTCGGATGCCCAACCGACTGAGCCACCTAGGCGCCCCCATTCTTTGTTTTTCAAAAAGAACTTAGAAAACAAGGACGAGAAAGACTATTTAAAAATGTAGTGTGAACCATATTAAACAATACTCTGGTTAACATAGCATTAAGGAGAAAAAGACAAGTAATTAAAATGATGCTAAAACATTTAGTGCACCCTTACTGTGTGCCAGGCACTGAACTCTTTGTATCACATGAATTATTTTAGTTAATCCTTATAAAAGTCATATGAAGTGCGTATACTAATACCCCTATTTTAATAATTAGGAAACTCAGGGGTGCCTGAGGGGCTCAACCAGTTAAACGTCCGACTTAAGCTCAAATCATGATCTCACAGTTGGTGAGTTCGAGCCCCGTGTTGGGCTCTGGGCTGACAGCTCAGAGCCTGGAGCCTGCTTCAGATTCTGTGTCTCCCTCTGTCTACCCCTCCGCTTTTTGCACTCTGTCTCTCGAATTGTCTCAAAATAAATAAACATTAAATTTTTTTTTTAAATTAGGAAACTGAGGCAAAAGGAGGTTAAATAAGTAATGTAATTATTAAGTTGCCTTTCTCCATAAGTGCGTATCGTCAAAGAAGGGAAAGATAGACTCTGGGTCCAAAGGGTTGGATTCAGAGACCATAGTCTTAACGGACAGAGGTGAGGCATGGACATTTCCTCCCCCCTAGTCCGTGGCCACATCTCTAACTGATGGTGACACTCCCTCTAAGTCTAGACATGGAGTTCCCCAGGCCCACTCATATTTAATTAAACGTAGCACTAGGGATGCTAGCTATTTGCCACTGGATTCTAAAGCATCAGGATCAAGAAGAGGCTGCTGACTGCCATTTTACATTGTTATCTAAATAGAGGTCACATAAATAAATTATAAGCAGTGCTGTGCTGAGTGCTGCTTGTGAGGGCTCTGGAGAGCAGATTATATGTATCTGTTCCTAACTGTGGCTTCGGTGATGTCACATTGGTAGCTTTAAATGGGTCACGGTGACAGTATTTATACTGGCAACCTGGTAAATATTACAACAGTTACCTTCTTTCTTTTTCCTTTCTTTTTTGAAAATCGGTTGTTAAACATCTATCAGCGAAGCACTGATGTACAAGCTAGTAATAAAGCTAACTACCGGAAAGGGAAGATAACCCTGTCGTTGCCTCGAGAGAATATGATTTCATACATTGAAATCTTTAGGGGGAAGGGGCGACCCTCTAGGAGTTAAGGAGATGTTTAAAAACTCCAGACCACACTGCTGATCGAGGCTTTGGAGACAGACCATGCCTCCTTTGGTGTTGACTCCATTTGCAAATAGTAAAGTTTGGAACAGAAAGCATGTGTGATTTTCATCATGTGGAGAAGACTGGCCGGCAACAAGAGATAAACCACGTCAGTATTTAGTGGGAGCCAGAGGTGGAAGGTGGTAATACTCCCCGTTCCAGGCCCAGGCTCTTACAGGTCCCCGGGGCCCAAACGTCACCACCTGGACCCCAAGATCTGACCTTTACTGTTCGCCTGCTTGTATCCAACGACCTTTGTCCCACATTTTTTTCTTAAGCTCTTCTTTCTGGCTTGTCTCTCAATTCAGGCAAAAGATCTGAGTGTAGCATCTGTGATGGAAACTGAAACTACCCCTCAAGCAATAACGTCTGCCCGGATGAAGAGCTCCGGCAGCAAAGACCACTCGGACCAGTTTGAGCGTAACCCCTGACTCGTGCCTGCGCAGATGGACCATGGAGTGACCCACAGAGTGACTGACGGTTAACTTTGCCTCACTATGATGCTACGTTCTCTGCCCAAGGAGGAGCTCAAGCCTCATTTACATAGCATACAATGTATGTACAGGCATGTTTCCTTAAAGCTCACATGCCTCCTTATGCCTGCTTCTACTTCTGATGACAGGGCTCCCCTATGTAAATCTTCATCCCTTTACCTGATAAAGTGTTAGTATCCAAAGTCTATAAAGAGCTTACCAAACTTTATACCCCAAAACCAAATAATCCAGGGAAGAAATGGGCAGAAAACATGAACAGACACTTTTCCAAAGAAGACCCCCAGATGTCTAACAAACAGAGGAAAAGATGCTCAACATCACTCGTCATCAGGGAAATACAAATCAAAACTACAATGAGATATCACCTCACACTGGTCAGAGTGGCTAAAATTAACTCAGGAAACAACAGATGTTGGTGAGGATGTGGAAAAAGGGGAACGCTTTTGCACTGCTGGTGGGAATGCAAACTGGTACAGCCACTCTGGGAAACAGTGTGGAGGATCCTCAAAAAGTTAAAAATAGAGCTACCCTACGACCCAGCAATTGCACTACTAGGTGTTTATCTAAAGGATACACAAATGCTGATTCAAAGGGCCACATGCACCCCAATGTTTACAGCCTCACGATCAACAATAGCCAAATTATGGAAAGAGCCCAAATGTCCATTGGATGATGAATGGATAAAGAAAGATGTGGTAGATATATTCAATGGAATATTACTCTGCAATAAAAAAGAATGAAATCTTGCCATTTGCAACAATGTGGATTGAACTAGAGTGTATTATGCTCAGCAAAATAAGTCAGAGAAAGATAAATATATGATTTCATTCATACGTGGAATTTAAGAAACTCAACAGATGAACACAGGGGAAAGGTAGGAAAAATAAGATAAAAACAGAGAGGGAGGCAAACCATAAGAGACTCTTAAAGACTGAGAACAAGCTGAGGGTTGCTGGAGGGGAGATGGGTGGGGGAATGGGCTAAATGGGTGATGGGCATTAAGGAACGCACTTGTTGGGGTGAACGCTAGGTGTTACATGTAAGTGATGAATCACCAAATTCTATTCCTGGAATCATTATTACATTATATGTTAACTAACTTGGATTAAATAAATTAATTAAAAAAATATTCATCCCGGGGCGCCTGGGTGGCTCAGTCGGTTAAGCGTCCGACTTCAGCTCAGGTCACGATCTCACAGTCCGTGAGTTCGAGCCCCGCGTCGGGCTCTGGGCTGATGGCCCAGAGCCTGGAGCCTGCTTCTGATTCTGTGTCTCCCTCTCTCTCTGCTCCTCCCCCATTCATGCTGTGTCTCTCTCTGTCTCAAAAATAAATAAACGTTAAAAAAAAAATTAAAAAAAAAATTCATCCCAACCCTAAATAAAAGGAACCCACTCATCTTTGCTCTGGGAGTCACAGCTTTGGAAATTATTCCCTGTGATCTCCTTATTGGCTGCCAAACAGTTTCCTTTGTGTGACAACTCACCTGGTATAGATTCTGTGACTCACCAAGCAGCGAACTCGTGTTAGCTCAGTTACACAAACGCTTTGGGGCTTTGCTCACTCCTGGGTTCTGCCATGAGACACCATCATGTCCTTTCTCTAAACTCCATTTTTTGCCTAAGCCAGTTCAACTTGGGATTTCTTTCATTCGACCAAAGCTAGAATACCGAACAAAATCATGCATTTCTCCCTTATAGAATCTATACAGGAAAACCTCTAACCCTTTCCTGCCTCTGACGCTCTCTTGCAGAGACATTAATGCGTTGCATGAGGGGACTTGATCTTTCTCCGATCGCCAGTGCCCTTCTTGTAACACCTTCACTGCAAACTGCTTACTTTCCCAAGTTTTCGGGCCTTGTATATCTGAATGCCACAGAAAGACAGTTATTGCTTTGTGGCGATAAGTGCAATCAGTGACATTGGAGAACTATACTTTGGTGTTACAAAAAGGGACCTGATTTTAAAAATACGGATCTCTGGAATGATGATAAATGATTGGCTAGTGGTTGGCTGCTAGCTGATCACTGCTTTTCTTTAGCACTGTGCTGAAAATTTTGAGATTCTTTCTTCTTGGTTCTCACTGCCTCGTTGGTAATCACACCCTCCCACCACCCCTCTTCCTTCCTTCCCTGCCATCAGGGCATATCTATGACATCAAAGGATTCTCACTTCCCACCCATCAGCTACTTTGATGCTGCATCTAAATCTATCTCAGGTGTGTACAAAGGTTCAAGTTCATGGGCCCAGAGCACAGGTTACCTTCTCTTGGAATGATGAGAATGAAGTATCAAGAGGTCGAATTTGTTAGGATTTTGAGAACGGGAAGCTGGAAATATGTTATATGGATTTGATAAAACATCTGGGCTTTTTTTTTTTTTTTTGATAAACAAAACACAACAGAAAAAACCTCAACCTAGAAAACACATAAAAAATGCTCATTGGAGCTGGGAATCAAGAGCTTCAGAGGTGCTTCAAGTTTAGAGAAAGCCAGTATGGAAAGTGGGAGTTGAGACTGGGTGTAAATTAGAGTCCTTAATTCAAGATGTATTCACTCGATGGCTGCAAATTGCAGTCATCTGTTATCCCGCCAGGTTAGAACTCAACAATTGCTTCTTAAAGCAAGTGGCTAGCTGGGGCTCTTGCAACAGGCTTTGGGCCAGATGGGAGAGCTGTAAATCTCACGGTAATTCCAGACATCCACAAAGGAGCTATGGGGGTGGGTGGGGTGGGATTAAAGGGTGAGCATTTCTTCCCAGGAGAGTAATACACTAAAGGGAACACCCCTTGGCTTAATCTTATTTTTATTTGAAGGCTGAGTGTTGACTCACTTTATCTATGGACACTGACCCTTTAGCTCTCTTTTCTAATTAAAGAAGATTTGGGATAAACAGATCTACCAACAGCAGAGGAAATTCGTGTCAGATATATATAGTTATTAGCTTAGTTGTTAATTAATAATATGAGCGGACAACCAAAGGTCACCAGGCATTTTTGAAGAGGATTAACCTACGGGAAAAGAAGAACCATGATTATCAAACAAAAAATGACCCTTGAAATAATAGAAGTAATTCAGAAAATACGAATAACATGAAAATGAACGCTCTCTTTTTTTCAACTTTTTTTTTTTTTTTTTTTTTTTGAGGGAGAGCGTGTGCAGAGAGTGAGGGGGACAGAGGATCTGAAGCAGGCTCCATGCTGTCAACACAAAGCCAAAGCCCGACACTCAGCCGACTGAGCCACCCAGGTACCCCAGCACTCTTTTTTTTAAATAAACTTTTTATTATGTAAAGTTTCAAACATACATAAAATGAACCCAGTGCACCTACCAACCAAGTTCAGGAATTACAAATATGTGGCCTCAAGATTATTTTGAAACACATCTGAGGTACTGTCATTACATATATAAAAATTTCACTGTATCATCTTTAAAATATAAGAACCCTTAAATTAAGTGCAATACTATTATTACGCCTAAAAATTCCTTACTGATATCAAATATCCAATATTCATATTTTCTTCCATTATTTTTTCAGTCTCTCTGTTTGAATTGCGATCCAAATAAGGTCCAAACATCACTATTGGTTGATACATTTCTAAAGTTCCCCCTCTACCTTTTTCCCTTGAGATTTCTTTGTTGAAGAAACCGGGGTGAAGAAATCTTAGTGGTAGGAGTGTGCTAAGCATATCACTATAGCTCAAATATATTAAATAAAATTATAAAGGTTACAAATAAAAGGACGTTGATGTCTAAGATATCATTTTGGTGCCTTCTCATCAGGCTTGCTTTTGGGGAAGGTGGTTCAGAAAGACAGCCATTTGCAGGGATTTTCTCTCTTTGGACAGAACTGGGTAGAGCCTCCTTTTTGCACTGTTCTGAAAATTAAGTATTTTAGCTTCTAGTCTTTATAGGAAAGACAAGAGAAGAAGTAGTTTTGAGACCTTTTGAGTATTAATCTCAATACTTGCAGTAACAAAATCTATAACGTATCTGGGAATTAACTTAAATGAATCATACCTTTATGAGTAAAGCATATAAGAGAAACCTGAAAAAATTTAGAGCTAAATCACATTCATAGATGACACAATTTAATATTTTAAATATTCAGGGAATTTATTTTGTGTGTGCATCTCTACAGGCTGATTCTCAAATTTATATAGATGAATAAAGACCTATAATTAGCTATGTTATTTTAGAAAATGAGGAACAGTAAGGGGGCAAAAAATCTTACTTGATATTAAGACATTATTCAGAAGAGTAGAAATTACAACAGACACATAAGTAAACTTAGTATTTGATCTTTGGAAAACAGATGAATTATTCAATAAATAATGTTGGGAAAACTGGACAGAACGTGGAAGAGGTAGGATATAGAATAGGTCCAAAAATTAAGTTGTTTCAATGGATAGACTACAAAATTAAGCATGGAAGGCAAAGCTGTAAAGCTAGTTGAAGAAAATCTGAGAAGGCTTCTTTGTGATTGGGGTGTAGAAATATTAAAAAAAAATTTTTTTTAATGTTTGTTTATTTTTGAGAGAGACAGAGACAGGATGTGAGTGGGTTAGGGGCAGAGAGAGAGGGAGACACAGAATCCGAAGCAGGCTCCAGACTCTGAGCTGTCAGCACAGAGAATGACATGGGTCTCGAACTCACGAGCTGTGAGATCATGACCTGAGCTCAAGTCGGACGCTCAACCGACTGAGCCACCCAGGCGCCCTGGGATGCAGAATTATTTTAAAATAAATCCTTTGAGACATAAAGTATAAAGGAAAAGGTGAACATAATTTATTATATCAAAATTAATTGTTATCTGGCCACTCCCAGCTGCAGTGGCTTCTGAGAAAGCTGTACTTCAGTTTTCAGCCAGTGCTTAATGAAGGACAGTAAAGTATATCACGGACAAAATTTAGGGCTAAGTGATAGTCTGGGAGAAGAATGATAGAGTATTTTGGACCAAGAGAGAATTAATATCTAGAATAACAAACAAATTCTGACTAATAAGAAAAAGAAACAATAGAAAAATAGAAAGGTTATTAAGAGGTATTCTAATGATTAAGAAATACAGAAATGAGATGTTCAACCTTACAATAATCAATGAAATACAAATTAAAATCCGAGATATTGGTTCTAGAAGAGCAAAAATTTATAAAGTTGGACATCAAACGCTGGTGGGGTATAGAGACGTGGGAACCTCATGCCCTGCTGGTGGGGATGTAGACTGCTATGGTCGCTTTGGAAGGCAATAAAGCAATACTCAGTGGAATTAAGTAATTACTATATAGACCATTAACAACAGGGAGATTCTCACAAGGATGTACCAGGAGGTATTTACGAATATGTTTATTACAGCATTATTTGCGATAGCAAAGAACCAGGGAATAATTAGGTTAAATGTAGACTCTACAGCAATCACAGGGAATGAACTAAGTAGACATGGATAGATCTTTAAAATGTAATTTTTATGCTCCCACACTATTTATGTAAATTAAACATATACAAACAGTAATATCCATATTTTAAAGACATTATCACAAATACACATATAAATAAGAACCGATAGAAATATTGCTTTGAAAGTACAACTATTAAATACTTGAGGTTGGGAGTCTATGGAGGGAGAGAGACATTGGGTTATATAGGATGAAGGGAATAAAACTCCAAATAAAATAAAGAACAAATGAAGATCACGTGTCCTGAGCTGATGGCAAGATCAGTCCCATTCTGCTCATCTGACATCTCTACAGTAAACATACTTATAAAAACCCAGTTTCTCTTGAGACGTAGGTAGATTGGACAACCTAAGGTCTGGCTTAGTGGGTGCTAGGAGGGTAGATGTGGACCAATCTCCCACCACTTACCTCACCCTGCTGTCTTTCAGCAGTCAGAACTACCCATTTATATTGTTATAATGGAGATATAACATTATGGAGATTGTTATAATGGAGATGGAGATGCCCATCTCCAACACAGGCATCTGTATTAAGGCATCTGCTCTACAGAATTTTTTTCCAGGTGGTGAGGGCAGGGGGCCTCAGGAGCAGACACTTTATGGGCTTGAGCCAGGTTCATAGACCCAACAGGGTGAGATAAACTATCCTAAAAGCGGTTGCTGTGCTGATAAACTACTTGGGCTAAGAATCGCAAAAGACAAAGCAGCTCAGAAGATTTTACATGCCCTGGAGTCGATACTCACCCTAGGCAGGATCCCTCAGAAGATCCAAATAGAGAAATGATTCTAAATAAAGCCCATAAGGAAACTTTTATGAGTGTAGTATCTTCTCCCATCATTAATAATTCAGTTAAGAGCCCGATGAAGGGCGCAGCTGAGGTGAATATCTTCTCACCTTTGACTTTTCTACCGTTTGGGAATGGTCACACTTTCAGTCCCTGATTAAAGTTTTCAATTTACTCTGCTGAAAACGTGCCAATGAATTCTGACTCCTGTAGACTTTTGTCGGAAAATAGTAGCTTTTCCAATTGTGACCTTTTTTAATTAAAATGCTAAGGATGTTCCATTCCAGAATAGCCAGTGACTTGAGACCACCTTTAACAATTAAGACCTTTTGGTAGGAAGGAACAGAAATGGACTCAAAAGCTTAATTTAAAAAAGATATTATTTATAAAGATTTTGTCTGTAACCTATGGTTGCAATAACAAAAATTTAATGACTACACCCATAACTGATATGCAATAGGTAGAAAAAATTAAGACAGCTGCAATAACATGTCCTATTTAGGACAAAGTCAAAGTCAAAGGAAACCCAGGACTTTTCTGCACATTGGTGACTAGTACATACTAGATATTACATCCCAAACCGTAGTACTAGTAAGAACAGTGAAATGAATGAACTTCATTTTTATTATATCCCTTCTTTCTTAACTGGGACTGAGAAGTCAAGGGACACTTGGCCAAGGAGTGTTAACAAAATTTTCCATGCTTTACTCAGTAATGCAGGAAAAATCAATCAGAAATGGACCTGTATTTTGTTATGTGTAGGTTTGGACGCATTATGGGTTTCTACCATATTAGAGAACCAGTTTTTATATTTTAATTCACTCCGCTACCACCAGGAGAGTACCCCTACTGGAGATCAACATGCATTGCAGTAAATACCCACTGTTGTAACAATCCTGATAAATACCAGTTAGTTCACCCATATAGCTGAAGAACTGATTTTGAAAGTCCACTCTTATGTTACTGAAATCACTTACGCAGCTTCTAACATTAGATGGCTTATGGTGGTATGAATAATGTAAGGGATGGTATGAATAATATAGAATGCAGACTAGGAGCCAGATTCCAGGACTTTGTAGTATCTTTCTCTGAAATGAACTATGTCTCTGTTGAGTGTAGCTACTGCTAAACTTAGGGCAGGGAGCATAAGAGAGGTCTGGAACATCTTAGCTGATGGGTAATAATGATAACTTTAGAGGTTTCTGGAGTAGTATCAAGAGAAGAAAATTGGCTAGCCCTAGTAGTGAACAGGTGGCGACCAACAAAAGTCCATTACTATCATAAAGTTAAATACTGCGAGCTTTTTTTTTTTTTAATTTTTTTTTTCAAATTTTATTTATTTTTGGGACAGAGAGAGACAGAGCATGAACGGGGGAGGGGCAGAGAGAGAGGGAGACACAGAATCGGAAACAGGCTCCAGGCTCTGAGCCATCAGCCCAGAGCCTGACGCGGGGCTCGAACTCACGGACCGCGAGATCGTGACCTGGCTGAAGTCGGACGCTTAACCGACTGCGCCACCCAGGCGCCCCTAAATACTGCGAGCTTTTACAGGAATTTTAGTTTCGTAATAATATTTATTTAAAAAAAATTTTTTTTAAAACGTTTATTTATTTTTGGGACAGAGAGAGACAGAGCATGAACGGGGGAGAGGCAGAGAGAGAGGGAGACACAGAATCGGAGACAGGCTCCAGGCGCTGAGCCATCAGCCCAGAGCCCGACGTGGGGCTCGAACTCACGGACCGCGAGATCGTGACCTGAGCTGAAGTCCGACGCTTAACCGACTGAGCCACCCAGGCGCCCCTCGTAATAATATTTAAAACAACAGATGACGCGGTGTGTGCTCACTGACACACTCTGTGGAAAGACAATTGCATGAAACACATGAATTAAGGTTGAAGAAGAGATAATATACTGAATGAATGATATTGTGAGCATTACATTATAATTGCTATTGAGAAAAGAAGGCCATTTGTATTTCCTTAATAATATCAATAATCTCGGCAGTGGAGATGAGAAGTTTGCCCCTCCCCAGCCCTTCTTACGGAAGGTCCTACGGAGCGCTAGGCTCACTGATCTCCTGATGTTAATGCCTGACTCCTGGTGACCATGTTGTCTGTCTAAATCACAGGACACACAGTTAAGAGCTTACCCTATTGACTCATCATTGACAAGTAAGCCTGCTTTTGAGTTAACAAACTCATGAAACAACTGAAAAAACTGCTTTGCTCTGACACATAGCAGCAGAGAGACAAGGGTTGCTATTAAAAGTGTTGAGCTCTGTGGTCAAACAGGGCTGTTGCCCTTATATCTATCCTGTCTGGTTACTGATCTGAGATTCATCTCACTCCTTAATCTTTTCCTTGAGAACCTTGCGGGACGTGTGGACTGTGTATGTGTGTGTGTGTGGGTACGTAGGCAGCACAGATAGATCATAGTGCATACAGTGCCCACTGCGTTCATCCTGAGGTTAAGAATTGTTGGATTAAGAAATTATCCTGCCGTTAGACTAAGGTAGGTAGTTCTTGCTACTTCAAGTTGGCCACTCGACCCATTAAATGTGACTCTTCTGTTTTGTTTGGCTTTTGATATCCCTTAAATTGAATGCTTTATTTAGGTGGAATATTTGGGTGGATTACGAGGGTTGGAATAGATTGCCATTAATTATTAATTTGGGTCACCCTCAAAAAGTTAGAAAGAAATAGTGCACCCTCTAGTGGACATTTTAAGCACTGGTATAGACGGATAAAACAGACTGCTGGGATCGGGTCAGTTCAGGGGTGGTGACATTACTCACTTTTGGCACCCTTTAATATGTAGGTTGCGATTGCTCCTTTGTGGTAACACAAAGAATCTGAAAGGTTAACCATAGGACTGGAAAAGGGCAATGGATGGTAAAGGTGTGAGTGTGTGTGTGTGTGTGTGTGTGCACAGGGTGTGGTGCAGTGCTTGTTTTTAGCTTCACTCTACTGTCCTTTGTAAAATGTTAGGGAAGTGGAGAAAGTTCGGGAGACACTCCTCACAGAAAAGAGAGTCGGGGTGTCTGATATCATAGTATGGAAATATAACAATGAGGGCGCCTGGGTGGCTCAGTTGGTTGAACATCCAATTCTTGGTTTCCGCTCAGGTCAGGTCCTTGAGTTTCCTGGGTTTGAACCTCACATCGGGCTCTGTGCTGACAGCAGGGAGCCTGCTTGGGATTCTCTCTCTCCCTCTGTCTCTGCCCCTCCCCCGCTTGCACTCACACACACACTCTCTCTCTCTGTCTCTCTCTCAAAATAAATAAACATTAAAAAGAAAGAAATATAACAATGAAAAGCTGATTGCGAAGTTAGAAAAATTCTAATTTTCATTAGACTAAAATCACTTGATGCATAGAGAATTGCTCAGGTTTTGAAAAACAAGCCGGAAATTCTTTATTTAATACTATGATTCTGTCACTATTGATCCAATCTCAATTAACTTCTGGAGTCCTGTGGAATGAAAGAATATTTCCATGCAATGTAATAGGAGGTGTGACCAATAGATAAGAGTGACAGTGTGGCTAAATAATGTGCACAAAAAGAGCACTATCAGAAATGGGTTCCTTTCTTTAAAAGAATTTTTGATGCTTTTTCTCTTGAAAATGTGCATGTGTCAAATTTCATTTTTTTTTTTCACATAGAAGAAGTGGTATATGTGTATTAATTAAAATTACTTGAGTGGAAAAAAAAGTATTCCAAAGGCACCAAAATAGTATGAGTTGTTAGAAGTAATACCAACACACATAATTGAATTGCTTCATTTAGGGGTGCCTGGGTGGCTCAGTTGGTTGAGCCTGCAACTTCAGCTCAGGTTGGGATCTTGCAGGTTGTGAGTTCGAGCCCCGCATCTGGCTCTCTGCTGTCAGTATGGAGCCCGCTTCAGATCTTTTGTTCCCCTCTCTCTCTGCCCCTCCCCTGCTCACGCTCTCTTTCTCTCTCTCTCTCTCAAAAATAAGATAAAAACATTTAAAAAATAAAGTGCTTCATTTAAATTCAATTATGTTTTGACATTAGGAGGGGCATTTTTTTCTTCATGCTTGTATAAAATTTCTGACCGACCTGCAAGCAATTCTGTTATTTTTGAAATCGCGAAACACATGCGTACTTACTCCAAGCCTCTAAACCAAGGTCTGTGTGAATTCGGTTTAGTGGGAAAAATTTTAACTACGTACATTTTGTAATTTATTTGGTTTGCTTTTAAAGAAAAATGCAAGATTAAACAGAGTTCTATGCTCTAAGATGAAACATATTATAATTAGACAGTATTTCTAAACTACCAAGTTCTTTATGTAAATCAGAGGTAATAATTTTTAAAGGAACATTAGTCTGAGAGTGATTTTCTATGGTGATTTTCTATGGTTTTGCTGGGTATGCACAGGCAATGTCAGGTGCCGAAGGGGTGGTATGCCAGGAATTGAGAAAACCTGAGCTGCTTCTTTTTTTTTTTTTAATTTTTTTTAATGTTTATTTTTGAGAGAGAGAGAGAGAGACCGAGTGTGAGCAGGGGAGGGAACAAGAGAGAAGGAGACACAGAATCTGAAGCAGGTTCCAGGCTCTGAGCTGTTAGCACAGAGCCCGACACAGGGCTAGAACTCACGAACTCTGAGATCATGACCTGAGCCGCCGAAGTCGGTCACTTAACTGACTGAGCCACCCAGGCACCCCAGCCTGAGTTTCTTTCTTTCCTTCTTTTCTTTTCTCTTCTTTCTTTTCTTTCTCTTTCTTTTCTTTTTTCCTTTCTTTCTCTTTCTTTCTTTTCTTTTTTCCTTTCTTTCTCTTTTTTCTTTCTTTTCTTTCTTTTCTTTTTTCCCTTTCTTTCTCTTTCTTTCTTTCTTTCTTTCTTTCTTTCTTTCTTTCTTTCTTCTTTCCTTCTTTTGTTACAATTGCATTATTTATTTATTTATTTATTTATTTTTAATATAGTTTATTGTCAAATTGGCTAACATACAACACCCAGAGCTCATCCCAACAAGTGCCCTCCTCAGTGCCCATCACCCATTTTCCCCTCTTTCCCACCACCCGCCCCCACCCTCAGTTTGTTCTCTGTATTTAAGAGTCTCTTGTGGTCTGCCTCCCTCCCACTCTGTTTGTAACGATTTTTTCCCCTTCCCTTCCCTCACGGTCTTCCGATAAGTTTCTCAAGATCCACACATGAGTGAGAACATATGATATCTGACCCTCTCTGCCTGACTTATTTCACTTAGCATGATACCCTCCAGTTCCATCCATGTTGCTGCAAATGGCATATTGTTTGGCAATGAGAAAGCCTGAGTTTTCTTCGTAATCAAAGCTTCTTAGAAGCTCCTTAGCAGCCCCAGAGACATAGAAAGAAGTGGAGACCTTGTTCATCTATATTAAAAGTTGGCTCAAGGGGTGCCTGAATGGCTCAGTTGGTTGGTTTTGGCTCAGGTCATTATCTCATGGTTTGTGAGCCTGAGCTCTGCATCAGCCTCTGCACTGACAGTGAGGAGCCTGCTTGGGATTCTCTCTCTCTCCCTCTCTCTCTGTACCTCTCGTGCTCATACGCGTGCTTTCTCTCTTTCAAAACAAACAAACAAACAAACAAACAAACAAAAAGTCACCTCAAATCCTCTCCTAGGTTGAGAGGGAGAAACACACGCTGAGGAGTGGCTAAAAATGTTGATAAAGTCCCAAATGGGATTTAAAAAAAATTGACCCTTTTTAATCATAATTTTTAAGTAAATCATGCATTTTGTTTCTCTTTGGATATGTCCATACTGATTTGTTGCTTTTTATGTAAATAGGGTTTTTTGGGGGGAGGGGGAAGTGAATTTGAAAATTACTGAGAAGTTGAATATGGTCGCTGGAATGCTAAATGAGGAATGCAGACATGCAGGTATAGCCTCGTGATTCTTAGACTTAGTGTGTGCAAATATTACAAGGCAACACACACACTCCAGGGATTCTGACCAGTAAGTCTATGGGGAGATGGAGAAGATGAGACGGTAACGTCTTAAATAAGAACCCCGAGCGACTGAAGCAAGTAGCCCAGGGATTATCACTCAGAGAAAGCCCATCTGACTTTAGGCAGATAATGTGGGTGCTTGCGACTATGTGTAAATGAGTTCACTGAGAAAAATTAGGCCATGGTCATTTTCTTAATGTTTATTTATTTTTTTCGGAGAGAGAGAGAGAGAGAGCGAGCACGAGTGGGGGAGGGGCAGAGAGAGAGGGAGACGCAGAATCCGGAGCAGGCTCCAGGCTCTGAGCTATCAGCACAGAGCCCGACGCGGGGCTCGAACTCACGAGCCATGATCTCATGGCCTGAGCTGAAGTCAGACGCCTAACCGACTGAGCCACCCAGGTGCCCCAGGGCAATGGTCATTTTCAATTCTGGAGTGTGTGTGGGCGTGAGGGTGCTGGGAGGTGCAGCAAAGGTGACTGAAATATATCTCACTCCTGTTATGAAACTCTGAAAGGACTCTGACGTGCAGCTTCTGCAAGGGCACGTGCGGGAGCCAGGGTGGGAGCCCTCAGACCCACTCTGTGTCCTCACGCGGGGCTGCCCTCCCTGCCCTTCTGTGTGCTGGGGTGCCCCTTCCCTACATTTCTCTTTCATCCTTCAAACCACCCTCACGCCCTTGCTCAGGCGTCTTCCGGGACAACCTGCCAACAACAAACGTCCCTCCTTGTCACCTCCCCTTCCTTGCTTTGTTTTCCTTGATGGCACTTAAAATTTGCCAAAGTGACATTTATTATTTACTTCTTCACTTGTTGAGGGCCTCTTCCTTGAGATTGTAAGCTCCAGGAAGGAAGAGCTTTTCTTTTGTTCAGAGCTGTATTCCCAGCACCTACCACTTGTCAGTCAATAAATAGATCGACCCTTTGAAACTGCCTTCAGAAATTCAGTTTCCAGTCCGAACGTGACTGGCTCTGTGATTCCAGGGATTTATACCCCAGTGTGGAAGAATGCACTGATTCCCTGAAAGTGTCTGCTTTTGAACTGTGAGCAGAGGAACACAGTGTAAGGCTCATTCGGCCTACTGACTGAGACACCCGATTTGATCTCTGGCATTCTTGATGGCTATCATTTTTCCTTTGAAAATATGAGGTTGGTAATGGGCAGTGAGTACTAGTGTTTCTTATAGTCTTTCAAATCTGTAGTTAGGTTAAAGAGCAATGAATGAATATGGAATTCCCTGAAGTGTGTGTGTGTGTGTGTGTGTGTGTGTGCCATTAGTTTGATCTAAGCTTTTTGAGTGTCTTCATGTAGTGTTGGAGGATGGATGGGTTAGGAAGATATATATGTTTCATTCATAAACAAAGTTTGTGCCAAGTAGCTCTCCTGAATCGTCTTTCTCAGAAAGCTCCATAGGATGGCCATTGGTCTCTGGACAGATGATTCTCTGAACTGAGAATGTGGATACCTCGGTTTTCATCTGTGTGCTCTGGCATAGAATTCCAGGAAAACAGGACAGGTTCACCTAGTATTTCAAAACAAACCAAGTTATATACAAAGTGGAACATTTTTCAGCCATTAATCTATATTTCCAAGTAATTATTTAATTCGTTAACTTAATTATTTAACAACTATGTATTGAGCACTTCCTGTTGCCAAGGACTTGGCTGGTCATTGAAGACAAAATTGAACAATGCATGATCGCCACCTTAAAGAGCTTGCAGTTCAATGGATAAATAACAGGTGCTAATTATGAAACATCTATTCAAGTCCAGATGGTTTGTCAACTTGGTTTATAGTTATGCTGCAGTGGGTATTATTATCACCAATATGCCGGTAAGGAAATGGTATAGCTCATATAGTTTAGATAACTAGATCAAGACAGCTCAGACATTAGAAGCCACAACTAAGCTCTGGTCCCGGGTCTACCATTAAATCTTATTTCCTCAGGGGCCTCTGCTTTCCTCAGAGCCAAATTTCTCACCCCCTACATCTCTCTCTCTCTCTCTTTTGCCAGTCGTTCACCTGCACTGACCAATGGCAAGGGCACGTTGCTCCACAGCCCATGTTGCTGCACTCAGCCAGGGTCAAACACTCAACTCAAGGCACTCAAGGCAGCATTCCCGTGAGAGTATGGAGTGGAAGCTAGGGGTTCAGAGGATTCTCTTGCTTTTCAGAAAGCTCCAGAAACTTAGTGATAATCAGGGTTCACAACTTAGTTTTACTTACTTTAGGGAAAGGTTTAGGAAAGCTTGTAGAATGGAGGTGACTAATGGTTTGAATATCTCAGCGAAAAATGAACAGTAGCTTAATTGCTTTGCTCCTGTGGACAGGAAATAGCCAAGTCATAGCTAAGACTCTTGGATGTGAAAAAACAAAGGTTAAGTTTTCTAGATTTAAAAATTGTATCAACTTTAAAAAATGTATTTGATTTTTATAAACTCACATCCTAAAATGGCTTTCCAATTCTTATTTGCAGTTTAACTCAATTTCGGGTCAAGAACAGGTGACACAAAGTAAAAAAAAAAAAAAAAAAAGGTTTATACTCAACACAATTAGGCTTCCAACTCTTCAGATACCAGGAAAGTGGTTAAAATATTTTAAATATGTGATTCAGCTGAATTAGCATTGCTGAGCACAATGGCTCTTTTCTGGTCATGCTGAGGCCCATAGAAAGGCAACTCCCTACTCAAACATACACTGAGGTACACACACACACACACACACACACTCAACTTTTCTGTTAGAGATGATGTCATACAACTCAGCAAAGTGTTATAATATTCTGCTAAGAATATAGACTTTCTACACATGGCAGAGATTTTTTTTTTTAATGTTTAAGTTGAGCCTCATACACATGCAAAGTTTGATGACTTTTTTTCCAAAATGAACTCATTCATGTAAACTAACATCCAGATAGGAAACAATCAAGAACTTGATATAAATGAAATCAGTATTTGCTCTTTTGTATCTGGCTTCCCTCACTTGGAATTGTATTTGAGATTTTTCTATATTGTCGTATGTGGTTTTTTTCTGAATATTATTAATAAAGACTATAACTAAATAGTGTTCCATTATATGAATAGACCATGATTTATTTTTCATTCCATTCTTGATGGGCACTTGGGTAATCCCCAATTTTTGGTTGTTAGAAAAAGTGCTGCTATGGATGTTCTTTTTGTGTTTTGTTGTTGTTGTTGTTGTTGTTGTTGTTTTTTTGGTGAATATATATATATATATATATGTCTCTTTTGTGTATATAGGATCTTAAAATAGGCATATTTTATACATTTGATACTACCAGATAATTTTCCAAGATGTTTGTATCAATTTATACTCCTGCCATCAGTGTAAGAGAGGTTTGGTTGCTCTACATCCTTGCCAACATTAGATATTTTCTTTGAGGGTACATAGTGATATTACACTTGCTTTTAATTTGTTTAATCATGATGTTTATTTTTTTCTATTTTTATTTTTTTCAATATATGAAGTTTATTGTCAAATTGGTTTCCATACAACACCCAGTGCTCATCCCAAAAGGTGCCCTCCTCAATACCCATCACCCACCCTCCCCTCCCTCCCACCCCCCATCAACCCTTAGTTTGTTCTCAGTTTTTTTTCAACGTTTATTTATTTTTGGGATAGAGAGAGACAGAGCATGAACGGGGGAGGGGCAGAGAGAGGGAGACACAGAATCGGAAACAGGCTCCAGGCTCTGAGCCATCAGCCCAGAGCCTGACGCGGGGCTCGAACTCACGGACCGCGAGATCGTGACCTGGCTGAAGTCGGACGCTTAACCGACTGCGCCACCCAGGCGCCCCTGTTCTCAGTTTTTAAGAGTCTCTTATGCTTTGGCTCTCTTCCGCTCTGACCTCTTTTTTTTTTTCCTTCCCCTCTCCCATGGACTTCTGTTAAGTTTCTCAGGATCCACATAAGAGTGAAACCATATGGTATCTGTCTTTCTCTGTATGGCTTATTATGCTAAGTGAAATAATCATGATGTTTAATCAAGCTGTACACTTTAAGTGTTTAAGTCATTTCCTCCATTTTTGATTTGAGTTGTCTTTTTTCTTATTGATTTACACTTCTTTATATATTTGATATATTGGGTAAATGTATTACAAATATCTTCCATGCTATGGGCTGCTTTTTTACTTTCTTACTAGTTAGTGTCTTTTGATGAACAAAAGCCTCCGTTTTGCTATAGTCTAATTTATAATCTTTTCTTTGTTATTAACGCTATTTGGAAATTTTTACCTAATCCAAGGTCATGAAGACCTTCCCCTATGTTTTCTTCTAAGTTTTATTGTTTTAACTTTTACAGTTAGATCTGCAATCTACCTCAAACTGATTTTTTTTTTTATGGCTTGAGAAACATACATCTTATTTTCCATATGGATATCCAATGAGCCAAACCTAGTAGCACAATTCAGAAAAAGATTTAATGCTGTTTAATTTGAATAATGGTGGTATGGTTATGTGGAATGGATTGTATCTCCAATCATTCTGTAAGTTTAAGTAGCTAATGTTAATATTCATGCCATGAATATTTCTTTCTAATGTGCTTTCATATTATCAAATCCTATGAAAGAAACTGAACCTTGGGTGATAATGGCATTAGAATTTTCTCGAATCTGTTGCTAATATATTGAGTATATTAGAGATATTACATTTAAAACCTTAAACATGTAAGCATAAATTAATATATGTTCATTATTTGCTATAACATTTTATAGGAAAATGCAGAAAAACATGTAAAGAAATTTGAAGAAAATAATTTATATCTATTATATTAGAATAAAAAAGGAAATTCAGGTTGGTCAGATTGAGTACTTTTTTGTTGTCATACCAAAAAGGGGGAAGGGAATAGTGACAGCCATAAGTGTTAAATGGAAAACATGTGCATGAACTCATGTTTTTGAAAAATTCTTATTCAGTAGCAAAAATAACCTTTGCTATTTCTGCTAATGCTCTATCTACTTCCCTATTAACAGCAGCCCTGAGAAGTTTCAAAATAATTTTTTATTTTAAGTAAAAGCAAAATAAGAGTGAAAATGAATGTTTGGGTTTGAATATTGAGTACATTTTGATTTAGGACTTTCTGTTTTGAGCACATAAAGATAATTTTGTATCGATCAGCGTAACTGAGCCATTGAAATATTTTTAATTCTAGCACTAAAGTAGAACTTAATCTCTGTTTCTCTAAGATAAAGAACTGGGCTTTTGATAATTAAACCATTACTTCTTGGAAGAGTAAATATGCCAAGGAGAAGTAACGCCCATGCCAGCTCTAAGGACCTTAGCTTGTGGAATATCGAGGGGAGGCAGGCGTGGCTGGTTGCACAGGAGGGAGTCTTGGTCACAAGGACCAAAGCTGTGCTTAACCTACGACCAGGGCTGTCTGTGAAATTTGTGTGGCCCCGTGCAAAATAAAAAAGTGGGCTCCGTTGTTCAAAAAGCAGGAAGAAGGTGTCATTAAACGTACTAAAATAGAAAGCTTTTCTCTATATTCCATAGTCTCTCCCAAATTGTCATGGGGTTTTCAGTTTGCTATTTAATGTTTTTGAAAGTAAAAAAAAAAAGTACAATGTTAAATTATTAGTGTGAATTTTATTCATCTTTAGAGTCTAAACATAAATGTAACAGCACTCAGCTTGTATGCAGAATCACTGAAATTATATAATTTGTATTTTGTTCATGTACACGTATTTCGTTCTTACTGGAAGACCTGAAAAGCTGCATGAAACTGATTTGACTGTTTTTACTTCACTTCTTGATATATGCAAAATATAGTTTACTCTCTCTTTCCCCTTTCCTTTAATGTCATCATTTTTAGTGTAAGTGTTTAGTTACTAGAGGGAGTAATGCAAATACTAAGAATATGATTAGTCTCGAATGTTTCTCAGACCACCATTGCCTTTTGCCTGATAGAATGCACACTGTGGCGTTTTGGGACTGTCTGTGCCTCCACTTATTCAGACATAATATAACATGCATCTCCTGTATTTTTTGAGTCTTGCTGGACTCTCACCATTGTGGGTCCACCGGAATTTTTCACTCATGGGGCAGTGAGAATGCTGTAAGTGAAAAGGGCCGCAAGAAACGGTTGATGTGCAGACGACGCGGTCTTCTCTGCTCACGCTCCATCGTCCTATCAGACTTCACTTACAAAACAGAAGTTCGAAGGCAGTATTTTTAAGAATTTAAAGATGGTGACAGCAGAGCATTAAACCAAATGCAGGGCCCTTCTCGGTATGGTATTCTGAGCGCCAGCACTGGTTACACACTCATGAAACCAGCCTACAACAGACGGTTTGTTCAGATGATACCCTGAGATTTATACTGTTTCCCCTTAGAGTAGCAGGCCTTCCAGGGCATGGGCTCCGTCGAAGGAAGCTTGGGAGGAAATATTAATACCACATTTCGCGTTAGCTTCTTTTTTCCAATGGCGAGAATTCCTAGACCATAGGATGATCTGCCCTCCGCCGGGGATGAGCAAGAAAAGGGAATGAAGGGCCGATGCCGCTTTCTTTCTTGTCCACTTTATCCCAGAATCAGGCCTCCTATTTTTAAAAGTCTTGATATTTTGTGCCCAATGTGATTAAGCAATGTTGGTGGAAAGGCGGGTTAGAATGGTTTCTCTCATCCTCAATCTCAGTGGTTTTCACAGTTTGCACCACATTAACATTACCTGAGGAATTTTAGACGATTCCAACACCCAGGCCACAGTCCAGACCAATTACCTCAGAATGGCTGGATGTGGGTGGGATGCTTTATATCTGCCCAAGTGATTCCAAAGTGCAGCTGAGGTTAAGAACCACTGCTCCAGGGGCGCCTGGGTGGCTCAGTTGGTTGAGCCTCCGACTTCTGTTCAGGTCATGATCTCCCGGTTGGTGGGTTCAAACCCCGGATTGGGCTCACCCGCTGTCAGTGCGGAGCCCGCTTCGGATCCTCTGCTCCCCTTTCTCTGCCCCTCCCCTGCTCATACTCTCTTTCTCTCAAAAATAAAATAAAACTTAAACGAACAAAAAAGAACCACAGCTCCAGCTTTTTGCTACTCAAAGTGTAGCCCCTGGACCTGTGGTATCAGCATCATCTGAAAGCTTGTTGGGCCCACGGAAACTTAGGGCCCAGACTTGCTTAGTCAAGTCAGAATGTGCATCTTAACAATAAAAGTTCGAGAAGATGGCTACAGTTGGGTAGGACATTTGTTAACAGCTGGAGGTTGGCTCCTTAGATTCTCCCACAGACAACTGGTTCTCAGTCCTGGCTGATATTGGAATCACCCATTTCATTCTAGCAATAAGTACACAGATGCATGAAAGTTATTTTTATGTTTAATAATTATTCATTGGAATTATAGTGCAATTAGACTCTTTTCATCCATTGTGCTCTAATGATAATTTCATTTCATTTTATTTTAATGCTTCGAATCTTATAATTATATTAAATTTTAAAATATTGTAATCTAGACACAAAATTTTATTGCAGAAAAATATGTGTGATTAAGAAAAATATTACAGCATAAAGTATATTGCAGTAGTAAAAAATTATGTGAGAAAGTAGATTATAAATATGAGTTCAAGGAAAAAAGGAATATAAAATTTCCAGCTGTTTAAGATGAACATATTCTTGTATTATTTTTAAATGGATGATAATAGATGTAAATCCCATGGTTTTTACAGTCCGTTGGATTAATTTAGAAGAGTGATATAATAATTTTATTTTTTAAAATATCAAAATATCAATACTTGCAATACGCCAAGTATTACATTATTTTCAACCATTTAAATTTATGATGAAAAATATTAGAAGATGTCTTTTTATTTTAAAATGTCAATATTTACAATATGCCAAGCATTATATTAACTGCAACAATTTACATTTATAATGGAAGCTATTAAGTGCCAATATGTGAGGGCTCCATAGTTTTCCAAAATTCTGAGAATGTAAAATAATTTGAAGACCATGGAATACATTACAGAATGTGAGAATCTCATGGGCATCTCTTGAGCCCTTGGTCAGTCTCTTGGTCTCTCTAGGGTCCGCTTATCAACATGAATTCTTTTTCTAGTATCCTCAGTGTTGCTGTGAAGGACATGAGAGGCAATTCTGTTCAGTCTGTGTTGCCTTGACAGCCCCTTCCCATTGGTCAGGCTCCATAAAGCTGGACATTGCTGGGGTTGAATAATCACATATACTCATTGTTTCCCCCCTTTGGCAATACAACTTAATATTCTAGTGGATCTCTTGTTAACTTAATTTTGGGGCATTGCATAATTAATAAGGCTAGAAATTATGTCCAGTCAAGCACTTTGAGTCTGGATTCTGAATTTAGAATTTCCGTTTCTTAAAATTGAACTTGTGGGCTCTGCCATTCATAGAACATGGGAGGGAGATCAGGGGCTCTAGTGGGGAGATGGGGTACCCCTGGAATGTTGCCACTCAGTTGAATGCAACTCACAAAATTTAATGTTTAGCCTTGTCAAAGTAATATCACATAGTTTTTAAATTGAAGAATTACCAAAAAGCTCACATTAAACTTTTCCTTCCCCATCTCTCCCCAGCTTCAGTCTCACTTCTAGAGCTACTTTCAACTCTTAGCTGTTTCTCCTGGAATTTACGTTTGTATCTTTACAAATATTAGTTATGTTGCTCACTCTTAAATTTAGACTTTATTTATAACATGATGTTTTGGTAGTTGAACCATTAATTCTTTTTTTGTGTGCAAATGCTTTCTTTTTTTTTTTCTTTTTTTAAATTTACATCCAAGTTAGTTAGCATATAGTGCAACAATGATTTCCGGGGTAGATTCCTTGATGCCCCTTACTCATTTAGCCCATCGCCCCTCCCACAGCCCCTCCCGTAACTCTCTGTTGTCCATATTTAAGAGTCTCTTATGTTTTTGTCCCCCTCCCTGTTTTTATATTATTTTTGCTTCCCTTCCCTTATGTTCATCTGTTCTGTGTCTTAAAGTCCTCATATGAGTGAAGTCTTATGAGATTTGTCTTTCTCTGAACCATTAATTCTTTAACAAGGGCTTCTCTTTCTGTCTCTACCCAACCAATAGGGTCAAAACTCAAACTTGGGTTAACTTAACATTTACTGTTACATTTTTCTCAATATATAAACATGTTTACTGATGAGCCCAGTAGTTAACTATATTTCTGATATACATTTTAATATAATTTTCTATTTTCTAAACTCTGTATGTACTGAACATGAATTCTTTAGCAAATCCTAGAACATTTTACTTTATTGTTTTAGTAATATGGTCAAAACACTTGAAAATCTATGAATTCCTTTATTCATTCATTCATTCATTCATTCATTTGTTCCTGGTACATTCCCTCAGCTCTGATCTGAACAAAATGGTTTCTGCACCTGGCATGCAGTTTCTCATTTTCGAACTTTTCTTTACCAGGTCTCTGTGTTGGGTGTTGGTTGGGTGTCCTAATTCTATGACCTTCCTCCTTCTCAGTGGACTTCCTTGTTTTCTTAGGACACATGTACTGGTAACTTTCCTAAAATGAATGGGAGGTATATTTTTTGAGTTCTCTGATATCTGAAATGTTTTTATCCTACCCTGGCTCATGATTGATAATTCGATCTTATATAGAATTCTAGGTTGAAAATAATTTTCACTTTGAATCTTAAAGGTATTCTTCGACTCTCTTTTAGTATCCACTGTTGCCCTTAAAAGGTCTGATGCTATTTGGATCCCCATTCTTTTGCATGTGGCCTTCTGTTTGCCTCTCCGTGCTTTTAGGATCTTCTCACTTGTTGTGGTATCCTGAAATATCATGACGATGTGTCTTCGTGTTTTCTAAATTATGTGTGGTTGTCACTCATGTGAACATTTTTCCATGTGGGAACTTATGTCCATCAGTTTTGGGAAATTTTCTGATATTATTATCATCATCATCATCACTTTTGATAATTTCCTTGCTTCCATTCTTTCCATTCTCTCTTTTTGGAATTCCTATTAGTCATGTACTGGATCACATGTACTTAACTGCTGATTTTATGATCTTTTACTTATTTATTTATTTATTTTGAGAAAGAGAGTTTGGGGGGGGGCAGAGAGAGATGGAGAGAGAGAGAGAGAGAGAGAGAATCCCAAGTAGGCTCCACACTGTCAGCACAGAGCCTGACGTAAGGCTCGATTTCAAGAACCGAATCATGAACTAAACCATGAGATTGTGACCTGCGCTGAAACCAAGAGCTGGACACTTCACCATCTGAGCCACCCAGGTGCCCCTGATTTTATTACCTTTAAATTAATATTTTTATTCAACTTTCTGGAAGATTTCTTGAAATTATTAAATCTTCTATTGTGTTCTTTATTTTGATTATCATATTTCATTTTGAAGAGCTTCTTTTATTCTCAGATGGATATAACTGACTTTGTTGGCGTGGAAAAAAAAATTATTGTGTTGTAGTACATGGTTAAGAGGTTGACCTGTAGCCAGACCATTTACACTCAAATCTCAGCTCTGCCATTTACTGGTTGTGTAAACTTGGACTAATTACTAAATTCTCTTATCTGTAAAGTGGGATAAACCTTCATCAAAGGATGGTTGTATTTATTCGCTGATTCAATACACTTAAAGTGCTTATAACAAAGCTTGACCCATAGCAAGAGCTTCCATAAGCATTGGCCATGCTCATTATCTGTTTGAGGTTTTCAATTACATGGTTAAAGTTTTTTCCCTGGTTTTTGTTGTCTTTACTTTCTCTGAGTTCTCTTTGTTAATTTGATGTTCATCTTACATACTTGAAGATTTTCTCAAATGTCCCATGATCCTTGGCTCTTTGTTCATAATTAAGAGTGACTCACTAAAAAGGTGGTTGCAAGTTGTGTATGCGTGCATTAGGCTACTTGACCCATGGAGCTCACGGTAAGCTTCCCAGATATTAAAACTGCTTTTTTGTTGGAAGGCGCCAAAATTTACTATGTGGCTGCCTTTTTTTGCTGGTGTTTAGTTTATCCAGAGAAGAATTCTGGTCACAACAGAAGGTCTTTGAACCCAGCAGTTCCATGTGTATGCTCTCATTAATCCCCTTTTCAATCTTACGCTTGGCCATACTCATGCATCCTTAAGTCTAGACCCTCATTGCTTAGGCTTCCGATAAATCTTGCAATTTATTTTGGGAAATTACTGAAGGGGTAGTTACTTGTTGTGTTTGATTAGGAAAGAGAGCTGGGAAGTCCAACTACTCCCTGTTTAGACTATCAGAAAATCCACCTGTGTTCAGTTTCACACCTAATGCTTACCTGGTATCTCACCCAACTGCGAGCTTTTGTGGGTGCTCTGGGGTGTGTTGACTCATTTCCTATTGGTATGCTCTCTCTCCATAAGGGCACAGATTATCAGTCAGTTCTCAGTTACTTACTGAGAATAGTTACTGCTACTCCATCCACTTTCCATCCTCAAAAATTGTATTAAAACCTTTTTCTGCCATTGCTCTGCCTCCCATCCCTCTTGCCTTTGGGGTTGTATCATTTTATCCCCCTTAGCTAACCCCCCTTTAGTGGGGTTCAAGGCAAAAAGGAGCCTAGGGTTAATTTTCCATGTTTAGCTAGAACACAAATGCATTTTTTAATGAGAAGCTTTATCATCTTTTTCTTATAGTAGATACATTGGAAGTGTCAAGGAATCAGGTTTTGCTAATAACTCTGGATCCTCTGGAATATGCCCATTCCAATTGCTGGGAACCACTAGCTCATATTCAACTCACTACATGAGGGAAAGATAGAGTTTGTGGCAAATCATCAAATTGTATTCTTATCTGGTATTCAGAGGCCTCGGATTACTGAGTCCATGGAGAGCAGTCTTTCTTTGAAAAAGCTACATCACTTGTCCTTTTGTTCCCTGTCCACTTTCAGATAAGTCAGCTTGTCTCTCTGTGTCACATTTTTATGAATGCTAAAAGAAAAAGCCAACATCCAATGATAGGTATTATTGCATTTTCCTACCAACCTCTCTAGGCTCAGGTCTTAGTGATTCCTTGGTCTGAATCCAAGAGGTAATAGTTTAACCAACTGCTTTACCATCTTCAAAGTATACATATTAATAAAAGTGTACATATTCAATTGCTGGATTCCAAAGCCCTGACTTTCTTTTTTTTTTTTTTTTTAATTTTTTTTTTCAACGTTTATTTATTTTTGGGACAGAGAGAGACAGAGCATGAACGGGGGAGGGGCAGAGAGAGAGGGAGACACAGAATCGGAAACAGGCTCCAGGCTCCGAGCCATCAGCCCAGAGCCCGACGCGGGGCTCGAACTCACGGACCGCGAGATCGTGACCTGGCTGAAGTCGGACGCTTAACCGACTGCGCCACCCAGGCGCCCCTAAAGCCCTGACTTTCAAAATGATACTCACTACTACCTTAGAGGGATTCAGCCATTTAAAAATTTTGGTTCCCACCCTTGTGGGAATGAGGCCCTCTGGGTTAAAAATGACCATAATCAAATTCAAAATCACCTCCCGGAATACATGGAAGAACTGAACAACCAAGCCTCAGAGAAGCAGCTAGTTCTCTCTCCCAAGCATCTGTGACCAGGAATTTGCATACTCCCAGCAGCATAACCTCTCACATCTCGGACATTCTGCATGTCCCCATTATCATTTTTATTTGCTCCACAGAGAGTTGAATACAAGCCATGAGCTCATGAGTTTTTGATATTATATTTTTCACTGAAGACTGATCTACTTTTTCAGTATCAGTCCAAAAAAATTCCCCAGAAGGGCTTCAGTTGGCCCAGCTTGAATGAAATATCCACATCTGAGCCAATCGACTGGAGCCTTGCTTGGATGAGATCAGGTAAGAATGTCATCTCCCAAGGAAGCCATTTGGATGGAGTAGTTGTGGGGACAGCGACACACCCTTGGAAAAGTAAGCGATGGTGTGGCAAGATAGTACCTTAGGTACTCACCACAAACTAACGTTGAGTTTTGGAGCAAAATTTTCTCTTAGTTCAAAACGTATGTCATACTATGTTCTTTATACATATCAACTTAAAGTGTAACTATTAGAGGCAAAAGGAACACATTTTTCTATTGTCATTTTCAAACCTTCTTTTTTCACCCTGCAATAACCAGCTTATGACAAGATCGATAGCTCACTTTAAGAACAAAACTCTGACAGCCCTTTATTGACTTTCACTTTCAATAAGAAAACTCTCTTGCAGTATTGACGACCTGAATAGGAGCAGAGTCAAAAATGTTGGAATGAAAGATACCTTTAGCATAATAGACCACAATATATATTTTGGATATTGTGGTAGTGAAATGTCCAATCTGGAATTAGAATCACTTTGAAATATGATAGCTAGCCATCAAATAAGTCAGTAAAATGCTTTTTGACAATCTGGTTTAATAAAATTGCATAAATCAAACAGGGATATTGGCATCATTTTGGCTTAGCATGTACAGTGTCCTAGAGCTTGTTAGTAATGTCTTTCAAATGAAATCTTCCATCAGTTTTTCTGCCACTCAGTGACTTTTACACTCTGGTTGTTTAAAAATATAAGAATCACACGTTACATGTGAGAGGTTGTTTTAATTAAAATATCTATACTTCCCCCCTCTCTCTCTCCCCTTCTCCTCCACTCATGCTCTCTCTCTAAAAATATTTTTAAAATAAAATAAAAAATAAAAACAGTGTAGAATAGTCAGAACTGTCCACTACTGGTATAATTTCCTCTACTTCAAAATTTCAGAAATTCTCTAGAATAGAGACTCCAGAATTGGACCCATAAATGTATGGCCAACTAATCTTTGACAAAGCAGGAAAGAATATCCAGTGGAAAAAAAGACAGTCTCTTTAACAAATGGTGCTGGGAGAACTGGACAGCAACATGCAGAAGAATGAAAGTAGACTACTTTCTTACACAATTCACAAAAATAAACTCAAAATGGGTGAAGGGCCTGAAGGTGAGACAGGAAACTATAAAAACCCTAGAGGAGAAAGCAGGGAAAAACCTCTCTGACCTCAGCCACAGCAATTTCTTACTCGACACATCTCCAAAAGGCAAGGGAATTAAAAGCAAAAGTGAACTATTGGGACGTCATCAAGATTAAAAGCTTCTGCACTGCAAAGGAAACAACCAACAAAACTAAAAGGCAATGTATGGAATGGGATAAGATATTTGCAAATGATATATTGGATAAAGGGCTACTATCCAAAATCTATAAAGAACTCACCAAACTCCACACCTGAACAACAAATAATCCAGTGAAGAAATGGGCAGAAGACATGAATAGACACCTCTCTAAAGAAGACATCCAGATGGCCAACAGGTACATGAAAAGATGCTCAACGTTGCTCCTCATCAGGGAAATACAAATCAAAACCATGCTGAGATACCACCTCACGCCGGTCAGAGTGGCTAAAATAAACAAATCAGTAGACTGTAGATGCTGGCGAGGATGTGGAGAAACGGGAACCCTCTTGCACTGTGGGTGGGAATGCAAACTGGTGCAGCCACTCTGGAAAGAGTGTGGAGGTTCCTCAAAAAATTAAAAATAGATCTACCGTATGACCCAGCAATAGCACTGATAGGAATTTACCCAAGGGATACAGGAGTGCTGATGCATAAGGGCACTTGTACCCCAATGTTTATAGCAGCACTTTCCACAATAGCCAAATTATGGAAAGAGCCTAAATGCCCATCAACTGACAAATGGATAAAGAAGATGTGGTTTATATATATAATGAATACTACTTGACAATGAGAAAGAATGAAATCTGGCCGTTTGTAGCAATGTGGATGGAACTGGAGAGTATTTTTTGTTGTTATTGTTTTGGTATGTAACATTTTTTTTTTTTATTTTAACCATTAGCATGTAATTATGTATTTTTATTTTTATTTTTTTAAATTTTACTTATTTTTTTAATTTTATTTTTTATTTTTTAAAATTTACATCCAAATTAGCATACAGTGAAACAATGATTTCAGGAGTAGATTCCTTAATGCCCCTTATCCATTTAGCCCATCCCCCCTCCTACAACCCCTCCAGCAACCCTCAGTTTGTTCTCCACATTTATGAGTCTCTTGTGTTTTGTCTCCCTCCCTATTTTTACATTATTTTTATTTCCCTTCCCTTATGTTCATTTGTTTTGTCTCTTAAAGTCCTCATATGAGTGAAGTCATATGATTTTTGTCTTTCTCTGACTAATTTCACTTAGCATAATACCCTCCAGTTCCATCCACATCGTTGCAAAGGGCAAGATTTCATTCTTTTTGATTGCCGAGTAATACTCCATTGTATATACATACCACATCTTCTTTATCCATTCATCCATCGATGGACATTTGGGCTCTTTCCATACTTTGGCTATTGCTGATAGTGCTGCTATAAACATGGGGGTGCATGTGTCCCTTTGAAACAGACCACCTGTATCCCTTGGATAAATGCCTAGTAGTGCAATTGCTGGGTCATAGGGTAGTTCTATTTTTAGTTTTTTGAGGAACCTCCATACTGTTTTCCAGAGTGGCTGCACCAGCTTGCATTCCCACCAACAATGCAAAAGAGATCCTCTTTCTCCGCATCCCACCAACATTTGTTGTTGCCTGAGTTGTTAATGTTAGCCATTCTGACAGGTGTAAGGTGGTATCTCATTGTGGTTGTGATTTGTATTTCTCTGATGATAAGTGATGTTGAGCATTTTTTCATGTGTCGGTTGGCCATCTGGATGTCTTCCTTGGAGAAGTTATCTATTCATGTCTTTCGCTCATTTCTTCACTGGATTATTTGTTTTCTGGGTGTGGAGTTCGATAAGTTCTTTACAGATTTCAGATACTAACCCTTTATCTGATATGTCATTGCAAATATCTTCTCCCATTTTGTCAGTTGCCTTTTAGTTTTGCTGATTATTTCCTTCGCTGTGCAGAAGCTTTTTATTTTGATGAGGACCCAGTAGTTCATTTTTGCTTTTGTTTCCCTTGCCTCCAGAGACATGTTGAGAAGAAGAAGTTGCTGCAGGCAAGATCAAAGAAGTTTTTGCCTGATTTCTCCTTGAGAATTTTGATGGCTTCCTGTCTTACATTGAGGTCTTTCATCCATTTTGAGTTTATTTTTGTGTATGGTGTAAGAAAGTGGTCCAGGTTTATTCTTCTGCATGTCCCTGTCCAGTTTTCCCAGCACCACTTGCTGAAGAGACTGTCTTTATTCCATTGGATATTCTTTCCTGCTTTGTCAAAGATTAGTTGGCCATATGTTTGTGGGTCCATTTCTGGGTTTTCTATTCTGTTCCATTGATCTGAGTGTCTGTTCTTGTGCCAGTACCATACTGTCTTGATGATTACAGCTTTGTAGTATAGCTTGAAGTCTGGGATTGTGATGCCTCCTGCTTTGGTTTTCTTTTTTAAGATTGCTTTGGCTATTCAGGGTCTTTTCTGGTTCCATACAAATTTTAGGATTGTTTGTTCTAGCTCTGTGAAGAATGCTGGTGTTACTTTGATAGGAATTGCATTGCATATGTAAATTGCTTTGGGGTAATTATCGACATTTTAACAATATTTATTCTTCCTGTCCAGGAGCATGGAATCTTTTTCCATTTTTTTGTGTCTTCTTCAATTTCTTTCATAAGCTTTCTATAGTTTTCAGTGTATAGATTTTTCACCTCTTTGGTTGGATTTATTCCTAGGTATTTTATGGTTTTTGGTGCAACTGTAAATGGGCTTGATTCCTTGATTTTTCTTTCTGTCACTTCGTTGTTGGTGTGTAGGAATGAAACCAATTTCTGTGCTTTGATTTTATATCCTGCAACTTTGCTGACTTCATGAATCAATTCTAGCAGTTTTTTTGTGGAATCTTTTGGGTTTTCCGTATAGAGTACCATGTCATCTGCAAAGAGTGAAAGTTTGACCTTCTCCTGGCCGATTTGGATGCCTTTTATTTCTTTGTGTTGTCTGATTGCAGAGGCTAAGACTTCCAATACTATGTTGAATAACAGTGGCGAGAGTGGACATCCCTGTCTTGTTCCTGACCTTAGGGGGAAAGCTCTCAGTTTTTCCCCATTGAGGATGATATTACCCTTGGGTGGTTCATATATGGCTTTTATGACCTCGAGGTATGCTCCTTCTATCACTACTTTCTTGAGGGATTTTATCAAGAAAGGATGCTGTATTTTGTCAAATGCTTTCTCTGCATCTATTGAGAGGATCATATAGTTCTTGTCCTTTCTTTTATTGATGTGATGAATCATGTTAGTTGATTGAGCAAGCCCTGCATCCTGGCTATAAATCCCACTTGGTCGTGGTGAATAATTTTTTTAATGTATTGTTGGATCCAGTTGGCTAATATCTTGTCGAGGATTTTTGCATCCATGTTCATCAGGGAAATTGGTCTATAGTTCTCCTTTTTAGTGGGGTCTCTGTCTGGTTTTGGAATCAAGGTAATGTTGGCTTCATAGAAAGAGTTTGGAAGTTTTCCTTCCATTTCTATTTTTTGGAAGAGTTTCAAGAGAATAGGTGTTAACTCTTCCTTAAATGCTTGGTAGAATTCCCCTGGAAAGCCATCTGGCCCTGGACTCTTGTTTTTTGGCAGATTTTTGATTATTTATTCTATTTCCTTACTGGTTATGGGTCTATTCAAATTTTCTATTTCTTCCTGTTTCAGTTTTGGTAGTGTATATGTTTCTAGGAATCTGTGCATTTCTTCCAGATTACCCATTTTATTGGCATATAACTCCTCATAATATTCTCTTATTATTGTGTTTATTTCTGTTGTGTTGGTTGTGATCTCTCCGCTTTCATTCTTGATTTTATTTATTTGGGTCCTTTCCTTTTTCGTCTTGATCAAACTGGCTAGTGGTTTATCAATTTTGTTAACTCTTTCAAA